>NC_140581.1:804642685-805842685 GCF_964204655.1 Triturus cristatus | reverse complement strand
AACAGAGCAGAGGGTTTTTTTTTGTTTGCACGCCCAAAATGCGTTTTTGCACACGCAGGAGAAACTTACCTGGTGCCTGCGATCGCTGACGAGATTTCCTGAGAAGTTCGCGAGTGCCACGAGAAGTGGCTGCATGGTCCTGCAAGAGTTTGCGGTGGCAAACATGTAATTCGGACGCTCCACCTGACTTCCGGCCGACGTTTTGTGAAGAACGTGATCCCGAACACACAGAAATTACAATCTCCAGAAGGTTATCTCCCGAGCAGCATCGAAACCTTCCCGAAATGAGGTTTTGGATTAAAACAAACTCCTCAAATTGTAATTTGTCTGTTCTTTTTTGTGCAAGGAGTCCTTTTTCTTTTTCTTTTTTTTTAAGAGGAAGTAAGTGCCCCATAGCCTTCAACTTCCTGTTCCTGTCCAGCAGGCTCATCCCAGGGCTTTGTCCATCTCCTGTTCAATTTTTGTTTGGATTTGGAGGTAAAAGGATCACTCCTTGTGGCTGCTGCATCACCTATCATTGAATTTGAGGAATTTTGAATTTGAAATTTCACAAGTAAGTTGGGAAAGTGCTGTTGTTTGTTTGATTGGGGCCATGCAACTAGATTAACTTGTAATTTTTATCATTTTTTTTAACGTATTGTGGTGGGTGGCCTGTAGTTTCAGGAGGGGCCTTGTTGTTTCTTTGTAAGAAATGTATCTTCTTTTTTAAAGGAAACATGTTTACAGTTCACTACGTTTTCTCCAACTTTTGAAATCATTAATTTGCAATATTTATTTAATTCACTATGTAGCTCGGTAGTCGGCCAATAGGCCTTTCAGCCAGTAGGCTCAGAGCTACTCATGGGTGCATGAAACAACTTTTTCTGTTGTGTCTGTTGAATTTAAACATGATGTATGGCATGGATGACAATGGATTTAAATGCAAAATGTGTTTGGCTATTTCAATTTTTTCAGGTGCCTTTGTTGGATGTGTGTGACTGCAATAACTTGCAAACCTTTTTGTAGCCCTGTGGTTTTTCGTATTTGACATTATTGCATCAAAAATGTGTTTTTAGCAAGCCTCCTTTGTCTTGCCAGTGTGTGTGGGTGTGGTGGTTTGTAATAGTGGGCCATCATTTGCCTTGGCTGAGCCTCCCCATGTGGTCAGGGGCCATTTTGTAAAGTCTGTGTCGATATAGGCCCGCTTGAGTTCATTGTTTATTTGTTTTCCCAGGCCTCCTGCTTGTTGTTGTTTTTGTGACTTTGAGACCATGTTGCTGGTGGCCATTTTATGGAGGCAGTTAGTGCACTTTTCCGAAAGGCCTGCATGTCTTTCCTTTGTTCCTCATGGCTTATTGCTTCCTGTTGTGGTAGCCTGGTCATGTGGCTGGTGGCCATTTTGTGAAGGCAGCCAGTGTGCTTTTGTCATAGGGCTGCATTGTCTGTCTTCCCTTTTTTGTTGTCGTGGCCTGGCCATGTGGCTGGCGGCCATTTTTTGAAGGCAGCCAGTGTGCGTTTGCTATAGGCCTGCATTGTCTATTTTCCCTATCTTGTTGTTGTGGCCTGGCCACGTGGCTAGCGGCCATTTTGTGAAAGGGCAGCCAGTGTGTTTCTGTATTAAGCCTGCATGCCTTCTTTGCGGTGGCAATGCCTTCTTGCTGGTTGTTGTTTTGCATGCAATGTTTTCTTATTTTATCCAGCAAAAAATGTAGCACAGTTCACTACATTTTCTAATAAATGTGCCATGTTTTTGATTTGAATTGATTCGCTATGAGGCCTAGTCTGTCAGTGGGTTTTTCCAACCAATAGGCCCAGAGCTACTGATGGTTGCATGAAAAAACTGTTTCTGTGGTGTCTGTTGAATGTAAATATCATTTAGGGCATGGGTGGCATTGGATTGAAATGCAAAATGTTTTTTTTTTGTTACTTAATTTTTTTCATGTGTTTTAAATAAATGCCTTTGTTGGATATATGTGGCTGTTGTAACTTGCAAACCTTTTTTTAGCCCTGTGTATTTTGGTTTTTGGCATTGTTGCATTAAAGGTGTTTTGTTTAGCATGCCTCCTTTGTCTGACCAGTGTGTGAGTGTGTTTGTAATAGTGGGCCAGCATTTGCCGTGGCTGAGCCTCTCCATATGGCCAGGGGCCATTTTGCAAAGTCTGTGTCCAGAGAGACATGCTTGAGGTAATTGTTTTTCAGGCCTCCTGCTTGTTGTTGTTGTGAGTGACTATGTGGTTGGCAGCCATTTTGATGTTGGCAGTTAGTGTGCTTTTGCAATAGGCCTGCATGTCTTTCCATTCTTCCTCTCAGCTTATTGCTTCCATCCATTGTCATAATTTGTCAGCCCCAGCTCCCTGAATGCTGCAGCCCACGTGATGCACAATGCCAAACCGTTACATTTGTATTTTTGTTGTTCTTACTTTTTCTTCTTTCCTGTCCTTCCTGAGTGTACTGTATATACAGAATACCTTGAAAGCCCTTGTTGTTGTCAAAGTCTAACAAATGGCTACACTGTATTGTTAATAGTTTTAATAACTGAGGTAAAAAAATGTAATAGCAATATTATTAACACTAACAAGTGTGACCACACACTAAGTTATATTACATTTGTTTGTTCTAGTAATTGAACCACAACAATGAATGCCATGTTTCATGGATGTTCTTCTTGCTTCTTTACTTTTAGGTGCACAAAAGAGAAGGAGACAACATCCCCCATTGTATTGCCAGACAGAAGTCCTGATGTACGTGACGTCGCATGACGTGTGACCACAGACATCCCTTCAACTCATGCCACTGCGTGCTGCTGATATCTTCAAGATGGCCCCAAAGAAAGATACCAGGTCCAGTACCAAGAAAGTTGCCAGTGAGAAGAAGGCACTGCCACTTACCAAGACCAGTATGTCGCCCACAACCTTTTTTGGGGAAAAATTGTGTCTGCAGCAGCGGTGTCCAGTTAGCAAGCTGGGAGCAGCACCCCTGCATCATTGAACCCACCCTACCAACCTAGGCCCAAGCCCATGTCTGTCTCAGAAGTAGCCAGTCTAATCACGTCTCCAACGCCGATGAGCAGTGATGTTGAAATTGACTTATTGTTACCACAAAGTAGTACCCGATCAATACAGAAAAGTGGGCAAGAACTGCCGCTACCACCCCAATACTAGTTGTTCCTCCCAAAGGAAAAGAAGGGTTAGTCTATCAACTTCTTCTGCAAGCCCCCCTTCTGATAATCGAGACACCACTTGGAAGCCACCTCAGTCTGAGAGTGAGAAACACCATGAGACAAGGCTATGAAAAAGGAAGGTTCCAGAAAGCCTTAGAATTATATAGGTGGATGTAGAAGAGGAGGATGATGACGAGCCAGTCATCATGGACATTAGTCCCGCCTCAGTGGAGACCCGCATTACCCCATCCCAAATTGCTGTGAGGGATGTGGTACGGATACCACCAATACAGATACTACCAAAACCACCTCCAGCTTCCATATTTACAAAGGCCCGGCAGCGACCTACATCCACCACAAACACCTCAGTAGAAGTAAGTACTGCAGAGAGTCAAACGTCACACCCTCCTACCAGTTCATCCGACATTACAAGTGTCACCAGCAGCGCCAGAAAATTGACCTCCCCAGTTTGGGACTTCTTTTTGGGTAGCAGGAAGGAGGTGAACATTGCTATATGCTCCATTTGTGGACAAGGTGTTAGCCGGGGTAAGCTTGGTACAAACTATGGTACCGGAGGCACACCTCAGTGGCCAAGAAACTGCACATGTTGTTGGTGGAGGGGATGAAGAAGAAGATCCGATCATGATGGAAGGTGAACAAGAGGGAGACATTTTCTCTGTTACACGAAGCAGCTCTGTCCCCAGCAGTGCAATGGCATAAGAGTCAGGCTGAGACACCAAGTGCTCCAAGGCAAGAAAGCACTGCAGCAAAAAAAATGTGCATTGAGCCTAACATCTTTTGTCAGGAAGTCATCTGCATCAGTGGCACCAGAAAAGAAAACAATCCAGGATACCATTCTCAGCATGTTTAGGTTGGAGGGGCCGTACAAACGCAACCACCCAACAACGCGAAGCTGGCTAAAATGTTAGCGCTGGACCTCCTCCCTTTTCAGGTCGAGCCTATAGCGGCAGATCTCTTTTGTGGGGTTAGAGAAAAGATGTCTGCATTTGTTGACACTGCTGAGATTTTTAATGTCGCTTGGAAACATGCAACTGCAGTCATGTTTGCCATGGAAAAATCCCTCAATGCTGCAAACATTTTTCAAGACTTTGACAGGAAGGTCTTTGAACGGCTGCGACCAAGAGGGATTAACATTGGTTTTCTTGCCACGGACAATGGCAGTAATATAGTTAAGGCCATTATAAAGGTGGCTATTTCAGGGTCCTGTGTTTGGCGCACTGCATTAACATCATTGTTCAAGACTTTCTGAAAAAAGAAGACCAAGTCAGCAACTTACTTACCACCTGCAGAATAATTTGCACACATTTTAGCATTTCTTTTGAAGCCCAGAAGCAGCTGAGGATCATTCAACATGATAATAGAATGCAGTTAAAGCACTCATCCAGGAGGTGCCAACACATTGGAGCTCAATGTATTACATGCTTGAACATCTGTCTGAGCAGTACAGACCAATCAATGAATATGTCATGCAAAGAGGGGATGCTACTGTGAAAGGCATGATCACTGAGATTGACCAAGGGGCCTAAATAAATGCCTGATAGAGATGCTACTTCCTTTTGAGGTCTTCATACGTGAAGTCAGCAAGGAGGACTGTACTATGGGTCAAGCTATCCCATTGTTGCACATGCTACAGTAACAGCTGAAGGGGGTGTCTGCAATGTATGCAGGTGTGAAGGAAAAAAAAAGAAACATGTCAGTTGGTGGAAAGCTTAACCCTTCGCTGATCTGAAAATACAAGGGTGAAAAGAGGCATTGTGTCATCCAACCATTATATAATTGTGCCACCATTCTTGATCCATGGTAAAAACCTTTACTGCACACTTTCATTACTTTTTCAGATGGGGATGTTGCCAGCTACAAAACTTGGATAACTGTGCAAGCCAGTCTGCTAGAAAAAAAACGGCTGGGAATTGGAGACCCGCTCCTCCAGGGCACAAGTACTGCAGGTCAGCCTTCAAGTTCAAATTCAGATCCGGAGGGCAGTGCGGTTGGCTCACAGCAGCCAAAACCACCAACAACACCAAGGACAAAATCAACAATAACAAGAACGGAGCATCAGCCTCAAAATCGGTAGAGGAATGGTTTTTATAGGCAGCGCTTAAGTTCAGTGCTGAGGCAAAGGCAAAAGAGGCCGAGCAAAGCGAAGCACCCAGGAGCATTGACCGGATGGTCCAGGCCTATCTGGATGACCCAACAGAGGTTTACTTTGATCAAAACCAATTGCTGTATTGGTATGGTAAATGGCACCAATGGCGAGTGCTCAGCAGGCTGGCGATAAACTATCTGGCTTGCCCTGTCGCTAGTGTCTCTTCCGAAGATGATCACAGCAACTCAGGTCATGGAAGAAGGGTGTTAGGTGACCTACTTCTAGGTGAACCACCAGAGTTTGAGGATGAGCTCTACTTCCCTGACAACTAGGCTTTCGAGTTACTTTGTTTCTTCTTTTGATGCCCCCAAAGAGAGCCCCCCAAAAAGATATAGCTAAGCATTATTATTTACTTTATTATTAGTGTGTGTCACTGTCTTTCTGGTTCAAATCACAACAAATCCATCACCACCGTCTTACTCTTTCATTGCAGGATTGGAGTTGCAACTGTGTGCAGTCAGTGAAGATGTAAGTCCACTCCTCCTGACTCACTCTAAATACATTTCCCTCAAGCCAGAAATTGGATGGAGAATAATACATACGTGAAATGTGTGCCCGCCTAGAGTCCAAACTATATATATATATCCTTTCCGAGCCTAGAGGGACTGCCCCAGAAGAACAGGTAAATGATGGCATGCATTGCACGCTGAGTGATTGGTGTTTGTTGTGCATGATATCTACTAGTATTCTACAAACAAAAAAAGTGATTCAAGTCAATCTTTCCCTTCTTGTAGTTCAATAACAAAATTGTACTGCTGTAGGCCGATCCATTGCATTTTGAGTCTGGACTCACTCGGTACACTTTTGGTACAGAGTTGAACACCATGATGACCATACCATACTCGCTGTCAGTCAGTAAGTTCGGAGATGATTGATGGAATATCTCAGGGTGTTTCATTAAGTGGCCTAAAAGGTAAACAAAAATACCAGACCTACGTGTCTGTGTAGTGGTGGAGAAGAGTGTGGTGGTGTGACTGACAGTAGTGCATTGATTTTGTTACTTAATTTTCTAAAATGCTATGTTGCTGTGTGTATGTATGCTCAGTGCTGTCTGGCTCAAATTCTAAGCAAAGTGGAGGCTGGCTGGGGGCTTGCTGCTCCTGTTGTTGGAGGTAACTGCTGTAAACATACATGATTTAGCCATTTATGCAGTTTAACATTTCTCCTTGATTTTTCAAAATCCTTTTTGTTTTTCCATCTACATGCCACTATACTGGGAAAAACAACTCACACTTACCTTACCAAACCGCATCTGCCATGCAGGCACCCAAGATTGACATACGAACAGTCCAAGAAAGGACCAAGACAGATGAACGCAGAGATGCAACTCCCAATTTGGCAATAATTTGATCATCATTTCATTTGAATAATTTTTTATCTTCAATCATTACGTGTGTGTTGTTGTTTATGTTTGCCTATATTTGACTCCTACAGCTATTTTTTTTATTTTCTTTGCTATTTTCAAAGAAAGCCTGGTACAACAGAACATAAAATGTATGTTACTTGGGTCTCCTTGGGGGAGACAGGCAAGGCAATTGCATAATAATTAATAATATACTGCCTTGTACTAGTCTAGTACTACTCATCAAATCATCATCATCCATGCATTTCCTTTTTCTCCCTTAACAGATTTATGATGGCCAGCTGCCAAGATTATGTGTGCTGTCCATGTGTAGTGTTTGTCTTTTTCAAACCTTTGCCTCAAATCCCTCAAATCCCCTTCCCAACCATTCATCAAACTCTAACCCTTTTCCTTGTGTGATTCATATTGAGGTGTGACAAAATTAAATTGACACCAATTTTTGATCACACACTCGCTTGGGCATATGTGGTGAAACTGAAAGCAACACTAAGTCAAGGCAGGGCGAGGATCTTCTTCTCCTCTAAGTATATATACTATAGCCCACACTGACAATATATAGAGATTAGATTGCCCACCCATGCACATTATTCAATATTCCAATTTTTTCCAGAGGGACATAATCCATCATAATATAATTGCCAGCATCGAGTCAATCAATCATCCTAGTTCCAGTACTAAACGTTATGAAGATGCTTGTCCATTTCATAACTCAAGTCGACTTCAGTTTGCAACTTGTACTAGGCTAGCCCTTAAGGCATTCTGGTTTATTTTACTTTAGCATTGCTTATTATCATCATGGTTTCTTGTTTGCCAGCCTTCTTGTGTACAGTACTTCTCCTACTCGTTCCCTAGTCTCCCTCAGGTGACTGACTGTCTCATTTTCTTTTCTTGCAAATGCTACTGTCAGTGTCTACTACTACCACCACCATGGCACCTTGGGAAACCAAACCATCACCATGCAGCCATCGCTTCGCCTAAGTATAAACATCAATCACAGGTAAGAGAAGAAGTTTGGGTAGGCATAATGTATATACTATGGAAATTAATTAGTTCACACACCCTTCCAAGTCCATAGGGGTTTTAGTTTCAGACTGCATAGACTAGGAGGAGAAACTGACAGTACTAGTAGGACAAGTGAGGGTACCACATCAATCTGTTGCTGTGTTACACTGTCAGCAGATTTCAATCAAAAACTGGCTGCGCCCCTGCATCAAACCCCCCGGAGGATTCCTTTCACCCATACAGTTTCACCCACCCACCCAGGCAGGCATCCTTTATTTTACCTTTAATCCATCCTTCAACTACCCATGCATCCTATCAGCCACCTATGCATCTCAGGCCCCCTTCATTCACCCACGCATCCTTCTCTGCCAGTCATATTAAATGTCACCCATTCTTCCTCCTTCCATCCTTCTTTCCCTTTTCATTTAACCCATCCATCAGGGTCCACTGACACTTGGTCTTCTTCATTAAACTTTATGAGCTGAGTTGAAGTCAGATATAAGAGGCCATGGCCCATTAGTTACTCAACTCCCGCGGCTAATGCTATTGCTAATGCTAAGTAAAGGGTGTCTTCTTCAGCTGTTGTTCACAACAACTTAGTCTCTCTCAACAGTACAGTATACACCCTTGCAGCGAGTGTACTGTCAATAAGTAAGGAATATAACTTACCACTACCAGCCACTGCTGTTGGCTCACCCCCTGCAGCTGCTACATCTGCTGCTCCCTCCTTACTGGTGTCGCCTTCGCTGCTGGCCCCAGCACTGGTGGTCGGTTCACCTAGAAAAAACACTGCACATTTTAGATGTCATATATGCCTCCCCCTATTTTTTTTCACTAGCAAGATTGAAAATACAATACATACATACACGACACATATCACTAGTACAAATGGGGTACTAGAGAAGAGTAGACAGTATGTCCTATGATCCTATCAAAAATAATTGAGCGTTGAGTTGGGCGTTTTGCTGGTGGCAATTTATGAGAAGCCTCTCAAGATGAGGTTAACACAAAGGACTGGATTCAGTGGCTGGACCTATTGGTGAATATGAGTTTTAAAACATTTTAAAAAGAAAAAGAGTGGCCAACTGGGCGGATAATCGAACTTGAGGTCTCTTGAGTCCTCTCTCTTGTTGGGAAAATATAACTGTGCCCTCCTCCTCCTTATACTTCCTTCCAGCCATTGTGCATGGTAATCAGTTGTTCACAATCAACTGCTTCTAATAATAATAGTACTAGGCCTAGATGAGAAAAAGTAAAAATACAGCACTTTGGGGTGTTCAACGTGACCGTCATTTTATTTACTGATTGATCATGAGAAAGAAAGTGAAAGAAAGCCTTCTATTCTCATTCTTAACACACATGTGTAGAATACCTTAGCTGAGCATGCAATCTGCACAGCCGAATAGTATTACTAGTAGTAGTAAAGGACCAATGTATTCTCTGAGTCTCACAGTAGTACCACCACTAGGCAGTCCACACAATATAAGGGGAGAGGGAAAGCTGACTGAAAAACCAGAATAAATTATAAAGCATGCTACAGAGAGACTAATAGTACAGAGTCTGAGGCAGTTAGATTGATTTAAAAAAAACAGACACTAGAAACATGAATAACTAAGTTGGTAGGTAATGCAGGGAAAACAAGAATGTCGAAACAGATAGATTGAAGAAGATTTGGTAAAAAATAGAATTAAAAAACGGAAATATTAGTTAAAACAAATAAGGTGCAGTAAAGTTAGGGAAATATAATTATTAATATTAACAACAGGAGGACTTACTGGGGCCAGCAGCAGAGCCATCTGTAGAGGAGCAATCCTGGGAGGCACCTCCAGCTCCTGCTTTGGCAGAACCCGTCTTCTTCTTGTCCCTGGATGCTGATCACGTTAAACATAATGAAGAGACAGAAATTGATTGGTGTGAAATACAAAATATTTTAAAAATTGCTCCAAAAATATTTTTGGACAGGAAACGGCAACTGCAATAAAATCAGATCAACTAGTAGTAGTAGACTAGTATTGTGGTCACTGGCCATCCTATCTCTTTATTATTCCACCATTAAAATCCGATTCCAGAATCTTAAACCTAAGTACCACCTAGCCCACCTATTCCAAAGACTTTGGAATGAATTGCAAAACATTGTATTCGCTTCTTCTAAGTTCCGATCTCATTCACAATCATCAATGAATCAACCCCCTTTGATGGGCTAATTCATTAAGTCTGCACTTATTTTAGTCCTCAAAAATGCATAGATGGACACATGCATGTTGCATACACCAAATTGTTGGTTGGTTGCTGATGCTGAGTTGCTATATTATTCACTCACAAACTACAAAAGGTTCTACTTAGGAGTCAGCAGCACGTGACAGAAGACGCGTCATGTGGTCTGCTAAAAAATTACCAAATAACTCTAAGTAACTAGCTATAACTACCTACCACTATCTTAGTGGCAGGACAAGGAAAGGAGTCTCTCTTGTCTGCATTACCTAAATTAAGTTCTCTAACCTCTCTTACATAATCAGCCCAAGGGAGCGCAAACTTGCAAACAAGTAAGATTAGTAGCGCCTTTCATCTGTCTAGACGAATAACAATCACATAATATTTGATTTTTAAATGTAACTTACTAGCAGCAGCAGCATTCTTGCTATTTGGGAAAAAAATAATATTTGCAATAACACAGAAAAGAACACACAACAGTAATAAATTAGCTACTCACCAAGCCCCACGACCTCAACACCTAGCAGGTTCAGCAGGTTGTGCACCTGGTTCAGGATGTTGGACCTCCATTGAGTCAGTTGGCTGTGGGTGCGCCGGACCCAAGAACAGCGACACACTGCCCGGTGCACCCTCGCCCACCAATGGTGACGCTCATGGATCCCATACCCAGAACCAGGCCTGCCGCCTGCTGCCAAGGTTAAGGGGAGGTGGCGCTGCAGAAAAATAACCAGTGCAGAGAATAAGGCACCCCTTCCAGGCACCACCTTCCACAAGGAAGGTGGCTCCTGTTCACACTCTGTGTCGTCTTCTTACTCTTAGCCATGGTTCTTGGGGGCAGAAAAGAAAATGTAGAAGTAAAAAATAAAGTCAGGAGAAGAAGTAGGAAAGTAAAAAAAATAAAAAGCAAGCAATAGAAAAACAGTACAATAACGCAGTAAAAGTAGAAAAAAACACAAAATATACACTTATGAAGAGAGAGGGATGCATAATAAATAAAAAAGAATAGAAAATAGTTTTAAGAACAAAGGATTGAAAAGATATCGAAAGTATTTGAAACAGGCTGCAGAACCATAACAAAGAGTAGAAAAACAAGATGGCTGCGCCAATTGACGACCGCGTGGTGAAGTTTGCATGATATTTCCCAAAGAACACGTGTTGCAGAGTTTTTTTGCTGCTTCGTGGAGTTCCACGTAGCACAGCTACGCAAACTCTGCCCGGGCTTACTCAGGACGCAAGGGGACCTCATTCCCCACCAGCAGTGCGCCGAGACGTACGTTTGCAAAATGGTGGAGGAAGAGTGCGTGGCCTCTAACCACCTCTCAGCATTCCCACTGTGTGGAGCTTACCATGCAGATCCAGTGTGACTCCCAATGATTTTTTTCATTAAAAATGCTTTTTTGGCCAAGAGGCCTAGGGGATCAAGATGTTTCTATCATGCCCCCATTTCTTTTTGTTTAAACAGTTTTTTTCTTGTGACTTGGTTTACCCGAGTTGCAAGTGCCAACACTTCCTGATTAGAAGTGTTGGCAGCCAGTCAGCTCTCAGGCACAAGACCAGGAGGGGTCACGTATAAGGGTGGGTAGTGAACTCTGCTCCCCCAGCGGATTTTGCAGAGTTTTACCAAGTCCGCGCTGCACTGGGAACGCGGAGTTCAGCAAAAACTCTGATTTTGTGGCATGGCAGAGTTTGCCCCTGCTGCCCACCCTGTGGACAGATATAAGTGGTGAGGAGGACCAGGTCTTACCTGGGTCTGGCATTCCCTGACATTCCAGAGCGTTCCTCATTCTGGTCTCCTTGGTGTAAAAGCAAACCACCTTTGCTGTACATCTTGGGAGGAATGCACATGTATCGGTGTGTGCGCATGCGCAGCCCGGGCAAGTCGTATAGTGCAGCCGGCCCTGGGCGGTGGCGGTCCCTAGGGCAATGGAGGGGTCCTGGACGGGGGCTGCGCGGCCACCCTCCCATCTCTTGTGTAGCCCCATGGAGGTGGTGGTCCATGGGGCAGTGTGGGGGGGCTTCTCCCACCCGGGGGCATAAAGAAAACGAAGCGTGGGAGACCACGCTTCATTTTTTTTTTTAAATCGGCGGGATTCACGCATCTAATGTGACTCTTGTCGATTTAATGTGAACAAAAATAATTGTTTTGACCCGGGGATCCCTGAGCAGATCTAGGGGGTCATGGTGTTTCTTCCCTGCCCCCTTTTCTTGTTTTTGTGGCATTTTTTTTACCTTTTTTTTGTGACTCAGTTCGACCCAAACCTTTTGCCTTCCTCGTGTATTTTTCTGACTTAGTTTTTGCTTGTTTTAGGATTCTGGGAACTTTATCACTGCTGACCAGTGCTAAAGTGCAAGTGCTCCCTGTGTACATTTTATTGGTAATTGGTTTATCCATGATTGGCATATTTTATTTACAAGTAACTCCCTAGTAATGTGCACCAGGTGTGACCAGAGCATGTAAATCAAATGCTACTAGTGGGCTTCTAGCACTGATTGTGCCACCCACATGAGCAGCCCTGCAAACATGTCTCAGATCTTCCACTGCAGCCTCTGTTTGTACAGTTTTGGACTTCCATTTTGACCTGGTAAATGTACCGACTTGCCAGGCCCAAACCTTTCCTTTTAACCAAGGTAGCCCCATGGGTAGTGTGCAGGGTATATTAAAAGTAGGACATGTACTGGTCGGTGTTACATGTCCTAATAGTGAAATACTGCTAATTTCGCTTTGCACTATTACAAGGACTATCTCTCCTATAGGGTGACATGAGGATTGCATGGAAATATATTTTAAGTGTAATTCAAAAGTACATCTTTTGGTGAAGTTGGTTTTAAAATTTTGTGTTAGAAAGTGGGCATTGTCCTGTTTAACGATTCTGTGGTGCCTCTGCCTGTCTGTAGAATCCACGTATGTGTTAGGATGACAGTTGGGCTATTGTGCGTTCACTCTAGACAATCACACAATGGGAGCTAAGGTGCGCTTTGCAGAGCCTGATAGGCCATCACCAGGCTGATGGTCCTTCCGGAGCTAGAGTGGTGGGAGGAGTTGTCATTGACACCAAACTAGGGCTGTGCCTGTCGTCACACAAAGCTGTCTCCAGCCTCCTGTAGTCTGGAGCCAGGTCTGGGAAAGGCAGTGTCTTGTGTACTACAAAGACCTTCCTTTGAAGTTTGCCTACTTCAAATGCAGAAAGGGGCATACTATTGGACCTCAGACACTCTCAAATCATAACACTGCTGGACTAAAGGACATTCTTCCAGGAAGAAGAGCTGGATGCTGTAGGAGGGACTGTCACTCTACCTGTTGCTTTGTTGTGCTGCCCTGCTGCTTGCTGCTTCTCTCCTTTGAGTGAAAGGACTTTGCTTTCTGTATGCTGCTCCCAAGGTCCTCCAAGGGCTTGTATGTGCTTGCCTCCTGTTAAGAAGTATCAGGGCCATTAAAGACTTCACCTACCAGTGCCTGGGCTCCCCTACTGAGAGCCCTGACATGCCAAATGGTGCTGAATCCAGTCCCTGGGCCCTTGGAAGTGTAATCTGGTGAACTGAAGGAGAAAATCCATGCATTGACCCATAGCGTCTGTTTTTATTGACTAATTGCTACAGAAATTCGATGCATTGCCACGACCAGCACCAGAGCGTGATTCCTGATTGGTGCATTGACCACAGCTTTTTTACGCAGGCCCCAGTTTTCCATCTCAGTGTGTCAGAAGAACCACATGAGCACATTTCAAGCACTGCATGACTGCAGTCTGTTATGCACCACTCCAACTTCATTGCAGAATCTGCTTCATCGCTGTGGATTCAACACATTGTGTCTGAATTTTTGACACATTGCCCCTGGGAGCCTACTTCTTCATCACTGTTGCCCAGCAGTAAGGAACTGAGGCTGTTTGTCCGGAGACCAATACATCACCTCCCCTTCCAGTAAGCAACTGATGCATTAGCTCCTCCGACAGTAAGGAACCAACGCATCACCTCCCGTGTGCAGCAGTAAGAAACTGACACATTACCTCCCCTGGCAGTAAGGAACCAAGCTTCACCTCCCCTGGAAGAATTATGGACTTCGCACAGTATAATTTGGATATTTTGCACATCCACAAAACTATTTTCAAAATTCCAAATAGATTGTTCATTTGCTGTATAAATACACATTATGAAAAGCAAACAAAATATGTTGACTTAACTGAAAAAACTAAAAGAGAAGAGAGATTAGCTTGGATAAACCTTGCTATTAATCTTATTGTGGAAAACAGATATGCTTGCTTTGATCAAATTGTATGATATTATTGCCTTGGGAAACTTGACCATAGCTTTTTGCCCTCACGTGCAATTTGGAATAATTTGGAAATATATCCTGTACCTTCTGAATTACAAAATTAGAATTTATATGAGAGTATGTTAATTCATACCTCAGAAAGCAAACAGGAGATGATGGCTGGAGCACTGAAGCTTTTCAGACACTCACCCACAGTCACAGATCTGGGTTAAATCCATCATCGCTCTTTAGCTCACTTTGCCACCTCAGTTCAGACCCAGCTATATGCAAACCAGTCTTGACCCTGTGCCTCATGGGAACAGTCCAGCCTGAACTGCCAAGCCAGGTCTTCCCTGAACCGGAAACAAGCATCGTGGGATCAGTTTCAGGCTAACAGCCCTCATCAGCCAGGCTAGCTTGAATCCAGTGGCAAAGTGAGCAAGGGACCAACGTCTGGCCATGCCCTGTCAACTTAGAGTGAACAAAGCAAACACAAGGAGATGATGGACAGAGCGCTGAAACTTCTCAGACACTCACCCCCAGTTACAGATCTGGGTTGAATCCATCATCAATCTTTAGCTCACTTTGCCACCTCAGTTCACCTTAACCGGTCCCAGGATGCTTGTTTCCGGTTCAGGGAAGACCTGGCTTGGCAGTTCGGGCTGGACTGTTCCCGTGAGGCACAGGGGAAGACTGATTTGCATATAGCTGGGTCTGAACTGAGGCGGCGAAGTAAGCCAAAGAATGATATCATCTCCTTTTGTTTGTTTTGTTCGCCTTAAGTTGGCAGGGTATGCCCAGACGTGGGTCCCTTGCTCACTTTGCCACTGTATTCAAGCTAGCCTGGCTGATGAAGGGTGTTACCCAGAAACCGGTCCCAGGATGTTTGTTTCCGGTTCAGGGAATACCTGGCTTGGCAGTTCGGGCTGGACTGTTCCCATGAGGCACAGGGTCAAGACTGATTTGCATATCACTGGTTCTGAACTGAGATGGCAAAGGGAGCTAAAAATTGATGATGGATTAGACCCAGATCGGTGAGTGTCTGAAAAGTTTCAGCACTTCGTCCATCATCTCCTTGTGTTTGCCTAATTCATACTTCACATTCTTTTCAAACGATTTTTAGAATACATCCAAAATCTGTGAAACTTTAGGCTCAAGAATTAGTGCATGTACTAAAAAGAAAGGTACTTTTCTGCAATTAGATTTCCAAAAGAACATTGGAACAGTGGGAATACAGTACAAATTAGATGAACCTTTGGTTGCATTAGTTAATGAAGTACCAATACACATACAAGATGTTGTTTTATATTTGTTACAAATTACAATGCACTACCAGAATTTCATGCTGAATGATTTCATAAATGAAACACTACCCTAATCTTCCACATGAAAGTAACATAGGCCAGTTTCAAAAAATGACTAAAGAGCGCTCAGAGGAAATATATGAGCACTATAGTACACACCCTTAGCATTCAAAAGATTTAATGGGTGATGCCTTAGAACTGTATCAAATGAGAAAGGCTACAGGAGATCCTGTTCATTTTTGAGAAAAACGTTAGAGACTCTATGCTATCCAATTGTATTTGCAAATGAAAAAGGAAGGCAATATAATGTTCATTCTAATCCAATTTCAGTACCGAAAGATCAATTTACAAGATTATATTCAGATGACCCATGTTATAGACTAATTATCTATTACCTATTATGTGATCGCATATCTGATGAGTAGTGGAACAGGATTTAATTATTTAACAGCTGAAGATTTCATAAATAAAGTGGAAAGCAATGACGAAAACCTAAAATATAACTTAATAAATATCATAGCATATCAGTGAGGTAAAATGAATATTGATCCAGAAGACATGGAGAACTAAAATGTATGTTGAGGAATTTGGGACCACCAACTTGATTTCTTACTTTGAGTTGAGCCAAAAATCTGTGGGATGATTTATACACTTTCCTACTTGAAGATAACAATAATTTGACTGATGTTGGAGTTAAAACACCAGGAAAATTATGTTATTTAGATCCAGCAAATGTTTGCTGATTTTTTGATCACAGATTCCAAACTATGCTTAAGTTTATAACAAATCAAAAACAAAAAACACCTTGAAGCAGTTGTGCATTTCTTTTGGAGAAAAGAATACCAGGTGAGCGGTGAACTTCATATTCATATGCTGTTATGGATAAAAAATGCCCCTAAATTTGGATATGACTCTGATGAATTGGTTCTTCAGTTCATTGAGGAACATTTAAAACCATATCAAAACAGTACACTAAATGTTGATTTGGATTACTAAGACCAATTATAAATAAAGGAAGAGTCAACAATCTTATCTCTTTTGGCATGTTCTGAAAAGAAAGCCCCCTAAAAACATAGATCCTTTTTAAAGAGAACTGGCATCGCAGCAAATAAATGACTAAAACCCTTTCTTACTGCATGCATGGAACGCTAATATTGATATCAAATATATTTCAGATAATTTAACTGCTGTTGCCCGGTATGTGACTACATTACTAAAGTGGAGAAAACTGATATAAAAGAAGTATGGGAAGAAATATCTCATGAGCAATCTTTAACTAAGAGGCCGTATCGATTCAGCCTTCAAATATTATGTCATGGAGAGATTCGCTTTTATGAGGCCTGTGATTGTTTACTCGCTTTGTGTGTATATAAACTCTCAGGCTGTTACATGGCGTAGCTTAGGATTTGCATCTTTCAGAAGAAGAGTTTTGAAATGTTTACCAGGAATGGAATATCTTGCTCACTTTCATCCTCAAAACAAAAACATTGTCAAAACAAACTAGGGGCCATATTATCAAGGAACGGCGATAACATTATCGCTACTTTAGCGGCAGGAAACTGCCGCTAAAGTGGCGATAATGGGCTTGATAATATGCCCTTGTGAATTCCCATAGAAGCCCAGGCTCTGGTGTGAACCTGGGCTTCTGTGGAATTCACAAGGGCATATTATCAGGCCCATTATCGCCGCTTTAGCTGCAGTTTCCGGCCGCTAAAGCGGCGATAATGTTATCGACATTCCTTGATAATATGGCCCTTAGTAGGCACTTACTCCCCCAACAGAAGCTCTATATTGGAACACTTATCACTATATGATGTAGCTCAATTTTATACTTACAAAACATTTTTTGTTTAGGATGTTAATAGTGGAGAATTTCATGCAAATGGAACAGATGGCTGCTTATTTAACATTCTAAACATACACTAATTAATTATTGCAAACTGACATGTGATAATTAGGCCTGACAGAGTTCGTTGAGTTCTGCTATGTGGAACTTCATGAAGTGCTGAAAAACTCAGCCATGCTCCGCACAGTTCTGCGAGCAACAGAGTGCTGTAAGTCCAGTTGCTCATGCTGATATCAAGCACTGGGAATTTGTTGTATGCTGAAAAATCAGTGCAAATGGCACATCGTACAGCACAAGAGGGTACTGCTTCTTTATGACTCGAGAGGCACCTTCCTCAACGTGAGCAGCAGTTTTCTCAACTTGGGTGGTAGCTACCTGCCGCTAACGCCCACGTTGAGAAATCTCACCTAAAGGTGGTCTAGTGTATGATTTTTCTTGCTCGCCCTTGCCAACTGAACATTAGTGAGTGCAAGCAAGAAAAACTCTGCTCTGCGCCACTTTGTGGGGTTTTTCCAAACTCTATGATCCACTAAGAGTGGGCTATACTCCACAAACTACGCTAGTGGAGCGGAATTTGCCACCCACCCCTAGTGATAATTCTGCATGCAAATAATTTTATTTTCTTGGCAATCTTTTTGCTTTTTAAATCATGGTGAAAAGAGGAAGATTTTTATGACTACAGACCCTACATTATAATTATAGAGTGAAAGATTTATGTTGACATGTTGGACCAAGAAGTTTAAAAAAAATATCAAATCCTAGCGGAAAATTATGCAATACGGGAAGTATAATAACCTTTCAAATATAACACCTGCAGACCCACCTGATCAACGAAATATTATTAATGAAGGAACAATAGCTGTGGATAAGGTTCAACTTGCTCTAGGCAAAATGTGTAAGGACGGAGAATAGTTTGACTTTCCGTTATCGCAACTAAAAAGTTATCAATATGAAATATTTTAGGAAATTAAAACAAGTGTTGATCATGAACTTCAACCTGAACATGGTTTGGATATATGTTCTGATTTTCAGCCTATATCAAAATTAAGCCAGGGCAAAGCACTACGCTACGCTCCCGTAGTTTGCGAAGTTTGCGCTACTTCGCAGTACGCGAATTGCTCGTAGCACAATGCAAACACACGTAGCGTAGTGCAGCGGTCATTTTTTGCTTGCTCGCGGTCCTCAACATCAAGTTGGCGACTGCGAGCAAGCAAAATGACATCCCTGCGAGACTTTTTCCTTGTTCGCAATCAGCAACATCAAGTTGCTGATCGCGAGCATGGAAAAGAAACCTCCCGCCGAGCTTCTCAAATCGGGGAGGTCAGGTTTCTCATTGCGAGTGGTCGCGTATGCTCGCGACCGCTCGCGATGAGAAACTACCAGTCCGCGTTGAGAAAGCTGCCGCTCGAGTAGAAATCTACTTGAGCGGCAGAAAACGACCGCTTGCACTGTGCAAGATGCAGTTTGCACTGATTGCACAGTGTGGACAAGCATCTGGCACTGTGCAATCAGTACGAACGGCATCTTGCACAGTGCACTACGCAGTTTGTGAAGCTACGCGTAGCTCGCGTAGTGCGAAGTGCACTTCACATAGCTACGCGTAGCGCTACTTCTCAATCTACGCCCAGGGTTAATCAAAATACATATTAGGCCAGGCTGGTACCAGTAAAAGTTTTGTCATGAAAGTTATAACTGCCACCTTCAAAACACAGCCAAATCAAAGTTATCTTGTGTTGTTACTGCTCCAACTGGATTAGTGGCACAAAATAATTAAGGAATTATATTTCACCAACTACTACTACTACTACTGCCAGTGGAATATCATAATAAACTGGTATACTTAAAATTAATTTGTGATAGCTCACAAGAACTTCCTAGCGTGCTATAAAAAACTACACATTTGATTATAGATGAGACATGGTATTTAACTTAATGGTGGCTTTTGTTCACTTACATATGACATAAATACTGAAGACATTACATGTTAATCTCTTTGCTGGTAAACATGTCATACTTTTGGGCGATTTACTACAACTGACTCCAGGTAAAGGGGACATAATATTTAAAACTGTGACAGCTAAAGCAACTCAAAATTCTTTAGGAAGTATAGGTAACTTTAATATTTGGCTATATTTCTCATACAGTGAGCTAACACAAAATTGATGAAGAATATGGTAAAAGATTAAAAGAGTTTAGGTTAGGAATAGATATAGAAACTGCCAAAATATTCTTCTGAGGTGAAGTATATCGACTTCATTCCCACATCTGAAGACTACAGGAAAAGTGATGCATTACCTTCTTTTGAAAGCACTACCCATTGTTTTATTGATGCTAACTCTAAGAGAAACGAATGATTTAAATTTGGAAAAATCAATGGAAAATGAAAACATTGTGTATTTTCCTTGCAAAGATTCTTTCGAAACTCATGGAGAAAATATTCCTATAACAAAAACCTTACGTAACAAACTGTTAAACATGGTGAAATCTGTGTCACAAATAGCTGGATTAAAAAAGAGATTTATTTGCAAAATTAGCTGTGTTGCTTTATGATGCGATTTGGATGTAGAAGAAAGACTTGTAACTGGAGCTACAGGACATCTACTAAACTTTATACAATACAAACGTTATTATGAGATTGAATAGTAATGTGATAGTGAATTTGATTTTATGTTTACCTTTAGTGAGAGAATTGGCTCTGGAAAACACAGATGAGCTTTTTCATAACACTCTAAATAACATGTACTTCCTACTTCTGTTCAACAAACAATTGTGGCAATCTACAAGTGGTGTAAGAGTTATTGTGGATGTTTACATAGGAAGTGTTTGATTCTCAATAAATGAGCAACAAGATGCCCAGGACTTTTTTACGGCTATTCTAGAAATATTAGAAATTACATTTTCCCCCACACAGATCTTTTTGCTCTGAACTACGTTTGGGAACATGAATGTTTTCAATGTGTAAATGATTCAGTATATTAAAGAGCTGGTTATTTTTTAAAAATGATACTTACAGGTGTTGGTACTAACAGAAGAAGAAAAGAGAAGGGAAGTGAGCAGTAATTCTCATTAGGTAGGTATGTATCATAAAGAAAAGCAAATGTTACTTTCAGGTTCACTAATGTAATGTATTTTGTTAATGTTCAACACTACATTACATTACATTTAATCTAATTCAATTAATATACATAGATAACCAAAAAAATGTTTTTCCTTAGTGTTGATCAGATGGTAGTAAAAGGGATGTTATTAATGTATGCTATCCTTTGCAACCCACCAGGGTGCAGATTAGCATTCTATTTTGTTAATCATCAAACAGAGGAGAAAACACAAATATATTGGACAGTGAAAAAAAAGAATTTAATACTGTGCTTGTTCAACTGTGTTTTCACTTTTATTTGTGCAGCGATTCCTAATAACTAACTACATTTTTTACATGCACCACTAGATGTCTTCAGAAGACTTCAATCATCTTAGGCCACTTAATGACATATCGAGTTCAGGTTGTATGTAGTATATGTACTTCATAATTCACAAATGTTGATTTGTAAACCTTCAATTAAAATTTAGGAGTTAGTAGCAAGAGGTAACAGTCAATTACATTTGTAGCCATTCTGTGTTTAAAGGGTATTTTACTGCCATCACATTCAGCCCATCCTCTATTGTTCCTTAAATATAAGGTGTAATGATGACAAGTAGCATTTTGTCCATGATGTAAAATATTTGCTGGTCTAGGAAAAGTGCCTTCAGATATGGAAATTTGAGTAGCAGTGAAATCGGTATTTATTGTATTTAGAGCATTATTATTCTATGCGAGAACTTTATTGCCACTATATTAAAAAGGATATCTGGTGAATTATGTCACAATATGTCTGTAAATGTCAGGTGACATCATCATATAAAGCACAATTCTAGAAAGCCTTTTATTGATACCAAATCAGGACTGGGTTACAGAAGCTCTTCTTTTTTTCTGCATTCAATGGTCCCTGTAAGCATTATTTGAACTGGGGAATTTTGGAAACAATGCCTCAAGTATATGGGGTACATCGGCGTCAATTCACCAAAATGCTGGGGGTAGCGGAAGTGACATTTCATACCTGTTGACCCTAATGACATCACAGGATGTGATATCACATGACCTCTGACCATGACTTCTTTCCAGGAAGGCATGTCACATGACCCTAAAACAATAATTGAGGATATGCATTAGATAGTATCACAAAGTTGCTGTTCATCTGAGCCACAGGTAGGCATTTGCTTGGGTGCGAGAGTGGCTTTGACGACTGTTTGACTACAAGCACTCCGCCTCTAACGTGAAAAAGCTCATGGGGCTTTAGTTGGGCTCCAAAAGTATTGATTTATAGGAACATACCAAATGGGTATTGTATGAGTGCATGTTTTATAATATGCACAAGAGACTCTGACATTGATCAGGCAGACCACATTGTTTTTTTGAAGAGTGGTGCAGGGATCATCTATTTTGGTCCTGAAGAGAAGCCAAGGGGAAGTCTTCAAAACATGTAGAACAGCTCAATAGAGCATACATCCTCCACTCTCCAATTTTGCAAATACTATCTATAGGAAGTTTTCAAATTTATTTTCCACACAGCCAGGCAGTTTTTTAACTCACCATTTTCTGTCTGACCCTTCCACTCTCACACCAACACAGTATCACTTCACTAATAAGTGCTCGCACTTTTTTGTCTATCACAGCACCCCCCGTCCCGCAGCGGGGCGGGAAGATCCCGATGATGAAGCATGCCACCAAGGGACCTTTTGGTGGGTGAGGGTTATTTTAACAAAATATTCTGTTTTCCTATACATCTTTAGGAAAACCTACAGTCTTCTATACACTCACCATATAACTGGTCTCGGAAGGATAGCATATTCTACAGATATAGGGCCCGATTCACAGAACAAACTTAAGACTAAATCCTAAACTTAGTACCATTCTGGTATTCACAGAATGCACCTAGTACTTCTGGTATTCACAGAATGAACTTACTACTTTTGCTATTCACAGAATGAACTTAGTACTTTTGCTATTCACAGAATGGATTTACGACTCCTAAACTTACGTCCGCACTCGGGCCGGAAATTCCGGGCCGGAGGCGGAGCTTCCGGCCCGGAGGCGGGGCTTCCGTGCCGGAGGCGGAGCTTCCGGGCCAGAGGCGGAGCTTCCGGCCTGGAGGTGGAGATTTCAGCCATAGCTAAATCGGCTGGAATCCCCACCTCCGGCCCGGAAGCTCCGCCTCCGGCCCGGAAGCCCCGCCTCCGGGCCGGAAGCTCCGCCTCCGGGCCGGAATTTCCGGCCCGAGTGCGGACGTAAGTTTCGGAGTCGTAAATCCATTCTGTGAATAGCAAAAGTACTAAGTTCATTCTGTGAATAGCAAAAGTAGTAAGTTCATTCTGTGAATACCAGAAGTACTAAGTGCATTCTGTGAATACCAGAATGGTACTAAGTTTAGGATTTAGTCTTAAGTTTGTTCTGTGAATCGGGCCCATAGTGTGGACCTACTTTGTTTTTTCATGATTTATAGAGGAGGGTGAGTCCACAACTCACACAACCTCTTCACTCCCTATCTTGTTTGTGTTTATTATTTTCTATCAAGGCAGCATTTCATGTATGGTGTATTGGTGTTCCTATGCAGCCACCCATGGGATTTGACACAAATTCCTATCTACAAACATTGGTAGACAGGAATTTGCACCAAAATCGTATGCCTTCTCAACAAGGAGAATATTTTTAATTTCTTCTTGGTTTTCCAACTTTGCATGTGTGCTGCATTGTACAGCCTTAAAGCATAGTTTGTATACTGGAAAGGAAATTCACACACTTCTCACTCTGGCACAAGGATATGTGCTTGGGTGAAAGGCTGTCAAAAGTGTGCCAGTATCTTATTAGACATGGCATATTTTTTCTCTCCCCCTTTGAGGCAACACAGCACAGCAACTATGTATCTGGGCATCAATCTCACTAACTACCTGTCATTTGACTCTCACTCACTTTCACTTATGCACACATGCTTACACATAAAAACATATTTTATCGCACATACTCATGCTCGCTCTCACTTATACACACTCTTGTGTGCGGGTGTGCATACTACATATATTTAAAACCATTTTGCTTACTGCGTCTGCCACTAGACATCCTAAGTGTACCCCATTTTTATTACACTAATTGTGAGTGATAGAATATTCATCACCAGTAACCTGAAAGTGATCATGAGCCAGCAATTGTGACATTTCATGTGGTTGAAGATTGGTGCCGAGTAAATAAAACCAGTTGTTGCACTCACATTCTTTGAAGTAATAAAACCAAGCAAAAAAAGACCAAGGGGCTATTAAGTGAAAGGCTGGTCTCCTCAACATCAAAACAAATAAATTACCTCAACACACTGGGACATACCTTCCAGCATGGCAAGGCCTTTTTAGGTCGAGCCTGAGCTAGCATGGAAGCATAGCTCACTCGATATAGGCACACCAGAATACAACACACCTCCTTACACATCAGTACAAATGCAAGGTAAGTCACGTCTCCCTTCATTCACCAAGAAAAGGACAGTTAATCCAACAGCCTCACACTACACAGCAGAGCCATCCCTCACACAACGGAGCTGAACAATATATTGATATCGGAGGGACATGATCTATTCTGTTTATAACTCGACGTCGCAACCCCATGTTTGAAGTTACTAAGGGCCTACTTACTGTACAGGAACCGCATCAGCAGGTGCCACGAAGCCCCACCTTGACATAGCTGCGCAGCTCAGTATCACGTGGGTCTCTTCAGCTCTTTCTCCCATGCTGCAGCGCGGCTCTGGAACAGAGTTACTTTCTGCACGAGCAAGAAAGGCATTATTCCGACTAATAGTGACGCTACTTAAACTGTCGGTGGAGTAGTGAATTCAGAAACACTGATAACTTAGCAGACACCCACACGGGAACACAGCATGGCAACTGTTCCCCCAAACTGAGAATCTAATATGGGCTTGACGAGTGCCACCATGTGATGCGTCAGACATAGGACGTCACTGATCAGGGCTCCCGGTGTGTGCATCCTGAGGTACTGTCGCCAGGGCTAGTGGTAATGCAAACAAATGCCAGGCTTCATAAATAGGATGTGTTTGTGTAGGCAAGACGGAGGCAAATGTGCATAAAATACCAAGTATGGAGCACACGATTAGATAACTGATAAAAGCGAACCAATGATGCAGTAAATATAATTGACATTTAAATACTTATTTGCTTTTTAACTTTTCTCAGGTGGAATATGTTCTTGTGTCATGGAGTAAGCCCACATGATGCTTTTACTAATGATAGGTAATGATTTCATAGTTGTGTGCTTTTCTGTTGTATTGACTCGGTATGTCCTGTTCTAATTCCGTGTTTGTGGGTAGCAGCTCGTGTTTCTCTTTTAAGATGTTGATATTTTTGTGAGTCATTCCTGAATCAAAATCATACATACATTTGTTTGCTTGAAAGGTGATGCAAATGAATCGCGTTGTCGGGTGCACAAAGGCACTTTTACAACGGCGCCAGTAGGTGCACGTATGACCCGACCCTGGCCTACCCCAGGCTGTTGACGCCGCCACTTGTCAGCAAGTAGACACTGTTTGGAATAGACCGCTATCTGCAGCTATTCATTATCACCTGCGCCACACAGGTAATTCCTTGTTAATTGGATCTCGTGAGGTGGAGCAGAAGACACAATTGTGCACAATTCAGTTTGAAATCCCGAGCTGTCATTTTTAGGTCGAGCCCTATGGCATCGCGCTTGAGCTGCTCACTCTGTGAAGCATGCTGTATTAGGGTATGCACTGGAAGCCCTGCCCACTCTCCACCTATATTTGTCATTGGTGTGTATCATTGTAAATGACAATGCGTTTTATTTGTGTTTCAAAAACCAAAACATAAATAAAAGGTATTGTCATTTGCAATGCCAATAGCTCAAACTTGTGTAAATGCGAGACCTATTGCATTGCAAATGCTTGTTTTGTTTTTCAATCACAAACTCCAGCTTTAGGAGCTCTCTATTGTCCATTCACCACTGCCCCCTAAAAGCACAATCAGTGCCTTTTCATATAGTTCCTTTCTCTTCTTTTTTATTGTCTGTCTCTTCAACCTTCCCCCAGTTACTCTTATTTGTTAGCTTGATTTACAATACTGCCTTGATAATGCATATTCATCATGTTTTGTCATTTTTTTTTACTCTTGGGGAGTTTTAAGTGCCTTGTATATGCTGACAGTTTGATATGCTACTCTTCCACTGGACAGCTTATAATAGAAAGCCATGAAATAATGTTCTCTCTTCAATTCAAATGCGAATAAATACTTTCAGACAAAAAATACTGCATTCATCAGAAGATCCGTGCAATGTTTTAGCAAGTGATACCGCATTCGTGTACACAAATGCATAGGGCACCAGTAAATTGCAGCAGAATCCTAATGCAGAAATGTCGTCTCCTAGAAGAATAGCTATGAAGAATTGTACAACGATACAACATACCCTATGGAGAACTCAATAATCCCACATTCCTCATTCAGAAATGCACATTGTCAGATTGGTTAATACCGCATTCCATGGATAGTGAAAGAGTGATTGACAACACAGAACTTTTGCAAAAATGCATAGATCAAGGCCGAGTGATAGTACATGCAAAAGCAGTGCTATAGTGACTGATGGTACATTCCTTAAGTGCGATGCTGGGCACTCATCAAGCGTGATGTATTGTGATAAGAAGTGTATGTTAATTTGGAAAACTTTCAAATAAATTGTGCACAGCATTAACTATAGATGCTCTGCTGCATTTTGGGCGGTGAGCAGCTGCTGAAAGTTCTCCCTCAGAGGTAATAAATGGAAGGCCACTCTTCCGTTTTAGCTGCTCTGTTTTCTCCTAATTCATTTTGAGCACCACCACACATTGTCAAACAAACAGTTCCTGGGAAATTGCATCTTCAATCAGTCAAGCTGTTTACCATTCTCCACTGAAAACGTCAGTTTTCATTACACATGCATCATTGCCTACCGAGGAGATTTAGGCATACACAAACATCACCTGCTCCCTTTAAATTAAATTTGAAAGAAATATTAACATTAAGTTAGTTATTCATTTAGCTTTGGTTATCAGAATCATGCACCCACCGTACAAGAACTTGGAAGAGAGGCTCCCTGTTGACTATACAGAATAAAGTGTAATGAAAAATGAGGATTACATGTACACGCTGAGTACATTTTTTTTAAAACAATTTTGTTTTGAAGTTCACTTCAAAGTGTGTGTCTCATCTTAGAAAATACTTTACATAAAATGACTAAATGTTTTAATAGAGCGCAGCCAGTTCTCTCAAACTTCTATATATGCGTCATGTGCAATTCGTATTTCTGAAAAACAACTTTCAGGCTTTGAAATACACTTCATATATTTTGCTAAAAACGAATCCAGAAGCGTAAATAGAAAGAAAGCATTGGAAACATATTTGTGTAAAGGCATATAATTTATTTGAATTATGAAATATTTGGTAAGGTTGGTGCAAGAGTAATACAAATGTGTAATTATGGGTCATCTCGCAATGCCATGCCCCCTAGCATAAGTTTATATATGGGTCAAATACCTCCCGCCACCCATCTATAAAGGAAGTTCCTTTTGCAGAAACTAGACATTTCAGGTAAATGGAGGAATTCCTCTTTACTCTACATTTCCCTTTGGCGCTAACACGGTTACGTATGTTATATATTATGTTCTTCTTTTTTTTTTATTAAGCACACATGCGCAAATCTTCTTGGTGATGTCTGGCGATTTCTTACTAGATATACACCTTCCAGCAATCCTTCCAAAAATATATGCCTCTCTGCATCTTTAAGTAAACTCATAAGTCCCACTGTATTTATAGCTTTCTGCAATCACAAGAAACATATCTCACCATCTAAGCATAGGCAAGAGGTCATATAAGTTAAAAACCACATTGACAAACACTTCCCAATACATACCTAAGAAGGATTACTTCTTTCGAATTTAGACAACATGTTTTCATTTTTTATTTGTGACTACTCAACTTCTGTTTAATAATGTTACAAAAAGTACTATAACTTGCATAATGCAAATAACAGATGTATCTCTTTTACATATGATGTTTAGACATTTAAAACATCCTTAGTTCCTCATTGCAATTTTCATCAATACTATACTATTATTTTTCAATAAAGTACACAATGTAATAAAGAGGTACTAACTCATTTTTCTCTTACTTCCCAAAACATTCACCACTATCCTCTTAAACACATACCCTCTAAGAGATACAGTTCATCCAATATATTTTTTTCATATCACTGTGATACTCTTTATTATCAAACTCCCATTTTCATCTTCATTTCTAATGTAATTTTTAAAAAGTATTTTAAAGTTATGTACATACCAGTGAATTCAGTTTGTAGATTATATTATTTTAGCTCGTTCTGGATAGTTTTTACAATGTTAGGATTTGTAGAAACTAATCATAAGAATGGTACACCACTCTCATACAAAGCAACCATGAAATGGCAACCTCTTCAACTTTGCACTCTGTGATCATGAGAAGGCAGCAAATGAAATCACGTCTTTCATTTTAGACTGCACCATCTCCCCTTGTGAATGGTTAGTATCTGTTAACCCTTTCCCTCCCTTTCAAAAAGGGATTCCTATCCATCTGTATTCACAAAGCATTCACGATGATCACGGAGAAATCACACAAAAAAACAGAAGTTCAAACCTATATCCTAGCTCCATTATAAAATAAAATGAAATACTGCACAGCAGTTTATTACATAGTCCTGAGCTTGCCTTTACTTACATTTTGTCACCACTCCTCAACTTTAAAACAAATGTTCTGTCTCTTTAACACCCTTCCCCCCTAATACACTCTTAGCTCAGTGAACCTAACAACCCCATGGAACCAGTAGGTCACAAGTTCACAGCACATTCTAGAAGGAACATGCTGCTTTTAAATGAGATACAGCAGGTGTGGTTTACTCCACAGATTCAAAAGCATATCAATGTCTGTATTACATTTCTTTTTTTAAACATCAGCCAATAATAAGACTTCTTTCTAAGGCATCAAACACACTACCTAACTTCACTCACTTTCATGCCAATGAAATATATATTTTCACTTTTACAATCCTCCATTTTAACTGCTTTTCTTGTGGAAAACTACCTCATTCAGCTCCAGCCTTCTCCTGACTACTATTGCTCCTTCTCTTTAAATTGCTTATAGTATGGATTGTGGGCTACAGCAAAATGCATTGGGCTAAAGAGCCTGCAAAAAAGAGAGGTATTGACAGAGACTTGGGTTTGCCATTCGGGCAGATTACTTGGTTTGGCCAGAGAGGGTTAAAGTTTCATCAGTTGCTTGCTTTGGTTAAATCAATTGTGGATTCCTAAGCTCCTCACCTCATGATTGTGCACTGTGGTGGCAATGACCTAGGCACATTGACTGGGGTATAGCTGGAAATCCTAGCAAAAAGTAATGCTCCCCTCGCCATGGAAGTCTTCTTCCATGATGGGGGGAGACTTATTACGATTTTACGGTTTGTCACTGCCAGGTTTTGCTTGGTGTTGAAAGACAGTAAAAAATGGCTACATGGCCACCCATCTAAATTGGGCAGATGGACATGCATGCTCTTACTTCCCAAGGCAATCAAGGAAGTTTGGTCATGGCCAAACTGAAGGTCCACCTGCCTATAGATTCAGAGGGTTAACCACTATGTTGGCGGGAGGGAACTTTATCACCACTACTACAGAGTTCCCTTCTGCTTACATATAAACTGGTCCCAATAATGTAATGAATCCTGATGTAATCACATGCAGTAAAGCTGTTCAGGGCCATATATTTGTATTTAAAATGTCTCCTAATCACTCAGCTGCAGCTGCCATACTGATATACCATGTGTGTGCAGATTGAGTGTTTCTATATCAACTGTAATGTATGGGGGGGCATGGCCAAACCGAGGACCAACATGGCCGTGCATCTTTAAAGCTCCACATGGTAGCCCAGTACAGATCCTGGCTGTCCCCGATATAACTGCACAACGAGCTACCGAAATGCCTGGCGCATGCTTGTTGTCCATCAGAGTGTCCATGGTCCTGCCTGTGACCCCGCACTTTGCCTGCAGACAGTGTTCCTGGGTCTCCGGGCCTCGAGGGGGTGGAGCCATTGGCATTCCCTGGCGCAGCCTTCTGAGGCGCCCCAAGCTCACGATCTAGAGACGTGGCCGCAACTGGAATCAAGGGCGTGTGAGCGGTCCTGAACACAGCCATGGTGGCGGTGAGTGAGCACGCCGCTCCCCCCCACTTCCCCGCTAACAGCTCCTGCCGCGAGCCCCCCTGCTTGAGCGGCACTAAGTGGGGGGGCCGTGAATTCCAACTTCGGCGCTCCAGGAGGCCTCGGAGGTGAAAGGGGCCTTGCGAGTGCTAGGGATGTGGCTACCAGGCCGTGTTCACTGGGGGAGAATTGGGAGCAACGTGAAGCACAGCTGGCCGCTGAAATAGACACATCACACTGCCTGGAGGCCGCTGTAGGTGATCCCGCCTCCGACCCTGCAGCCTTGTTACCCGAACAAGTACTCTACTGCCTCGCCGGGCCTGCGGCCTAACTCTGCGGTGCCACTGGCCCGCTTCTATGTGCCACACCCTGCGGCCCCCTGGGGATCGGCCTGCAAGTTGTCTCTATTGGGGCCACTGTTGGTGCTCTTATGATCTTGGTCATCGAGGGCTTGTGCCTGCCGTGGCTGCTACCGAAGCAGCTCCACAACACACCAGCTTCCCTGCGGGCCCTCCCTGGTGCTCTCTGCCCCTGCATGGCTACAACCAGTGATATTACCTGCTTTTCCTTGGCTCAACCACGCGGGGCCTTTGACCTCTACGGCACCTGCTGGCGCTGTGGGTGGCACGAGCTTCCACATATTAGGGTCTCCTAGTGATGGGAAGGAAAGACCCAAAGCAGAGTATTCTCTCGTTTCCAGTCATCACGGAGGCGGGACAGGAACGCAGCGCTGACATGGCTGAGGGTGGCCAGGTCTCCACTGCGCCCATGGTCGTGACAACGTCAAATCCCGATTTGTTGGCGGAGCTCAGGGTCAGATTTAAGGCATTGGACTATAGGTTTGATAAGCTGGAGAGCCGCTTGGACACTATGGGCGCTAAATCAGACATCCACGACAGATGCTTGGACACAGCAGAGGGCTAAATATCGGACCTGGAAGATGGTTCGGCACACTCGACGAAGAGGCTGGAGTGCGTGGAAAAAATCCTAAAGGACATCGCCATTAAAAATGAGGACTTGGAGGCGTGCAGCCGCCGCAACAACCTTCGTATTACTGGCGTTCCAGAATCGATGAATACCGGGAGAATGGACACCTTTGAGGAATCCTTGCTAGTGGACTTATTTGGGAAGGAAGAGTTTACCCCTGGATTCGTGGTGGAAAGGGCGCATCGATCTCTGGGCCCCCGATCCAACCCTGTCTGCCCTCCTAGGGCGATAATAGCTTGAGTCATGAGCTTTCGGGACTGGGACACTGCGCTGAGGCATGCCAGGGAACGGGGTGAGGTGAGGTGGCAGGGATCTGCAATCTCATTATACCCGGACTTCACCCTCATGATGCAGGATGCCTGCCGCAAGTTTTCAGGTGTCAAGGCAATGTTGCGGAACCTGGGCCTCAGATATGGGACATTAACGGTTGTGCCCGAATCTTTGATATTCCTTCTGATGCTCAAGCTTTTTGTAGATCTTATAAGGCTGTGGACGGTTGTAATAAATGTCTGTAATTGAAACATGCTCTATACACGTTAAGGCTTGATTGTATGCACTTGCACTGTTTGGGGAAGTACATATAGCTCATCACTGTTATACTTCATTTTGCTGGACACCATCGAAGCGTTGCCTCTCCCCTAAGTACATAGCACATTGTTATTTTCACGGATTATAATGCATCAGTCTTGGTTATTGTTCATGCATGTGGGTTGCTTACAGGATTCATTGAATGCATGGCTGTTGGGTTTAATGCCTTGTGAGTCAGTTCGCAAGGCTGGGTGGGGGGTGGGGGGTGGGAATGTTACCATTATCATTCAAAGTTCTTATGTTTCCTGTTCCAAACATGATGCTTGCCTTTTGTCAGCCACTGTGACTCGAATCATTCATATTTCACTAGACACGCATGGCTGCTGCCCCTGATATAGCTGATCACTCACTCCTATCGATTATTTCCTGGAATGTGTGTGGGTTGAGTAACTTTAAAAAATAGAAACACGTGGTATACTATTTACAGCGCCATACTATTGACATTACCTTCTTCCAGGAGACCCACTTACCCAAAGTGGACACCACTCTACGAGCTGGGGGTTCACCGATTTTTCTCTAACTATAGTAATTATGCCAGGGGCACCGCGATCCTTCTTCACAAGCGTCTCCTCTTCTCTTTGACATGTTGGCTGATCGATCTGGAGGGATGGTACACTATAGTGGTTGGTAGGTTGATGGGACACACAGTCACGCTAGTCTGTGTCTACGCACCAAATGTGGACAGCCCTGAACTCTTTCATGAACTAGTTGCCAAGCTAACACGGGTGTGTGCTGGTGGGTTGCTGTTGGGCGGGGACTTCAATTTACTATTAGACAGCACAATTGATAGCTCACCAAATGTAGCAGCCCCAAAACCTCAGGCACGACAGGTTTTGTTGGACATTTGTGTGGAATTTCAGCTTACTGATTCCTGGAGAACGCACAAACCTGCGAACCCGGGGTTCACCCACGACTCGGCCAACATAACACCTGGACCAGACTGGACATTTGGTTACTATCCCCCACTCCTATCACTATACAATAAACATACTCCTCCGCACTTATTCCGATCATGCCCCGGTTGTGCTGAAGCTTTGTTCTCCCAGACCGGAGGGTCACGAACGGCAATGGAGGTTCCCAGGTAGGGCGTTAAATGATTACTTATTTGTTTCTGAAATTGGAGATGCCATTGAAGAATATTTTGAGCTAAATACCGGGTCGGTGGACACATGGGCGACTCTCTGGGATGCCTTTAAGGTGTACATTTGCGGGGTGGCCATCGCCAAGCATGCTGTGGTCCTGAGGGATTTGCGTAAGACAATAGCTGATAGCGGCAGCTGTCGGCTCCTGAAGCATCTATACTACGCTCCTCCGACTCCGCAGATGAAGAACGGCATCGACTGAGTCTTCTAGTCAAGTTCTGGGAAGCAGTGGAGCGGGAAACGAACTTCCTCAGTAAATATGCCCTGGCACGTAGATATGGCGAGGGTGAACGTCCGGGATGCACGTTGGCGCAAATATTAAGGCCCCCGTATTCCAAGGTTTACATTACTGCACTCCGGTCAGACGAGGGGGTTCTCCTTACTGACACGTCCGAAATTAGGGACAGTTTGTTAGCCTATTACGAACACTTGTTCACCTCCAAACCAAGGCACACCTCCTCGAAACGCAAAGAGTACTTCGAGGAAATAGCATTAGTGTACCTTAAAAAATATATGCAGGATTTCCTTGCTGAACCATTCGAAAGACGAAATAACCGATGCCATAACTGCACTAAACGGGGTGTCTGCTCTCGGACTTGATGGTCTCATAGGAGACTTTTATAAGCAATATAAGGATATCGTAGCACCGAAACTTATAGAAGTATACCACAAATCATTTGAGAGAAATCAGCTGCCACCGACCCTGCGGGAAGCAGTGATTGTCTTGCTTCCCAAACCTGGCAAGGATCCCTTGGTTTGCAGGTCGTACAGGCCGTTATCCCTTTGAACTTCGAATACAAGATATTAGCGAAAACAATCTTGATGCGCCTTGCTTAATTGTTGGACCAAATCATATCCCCTGTTCAGTCGGGGTTTGTCCCTCATAGATCTACTTCTCTAAATCTCCGTACGCTCTTTGCGGTGTTACATAGAATCAACCCGTCCGCGGCATTATTGCTGGACGCCGAGAAGGCATTTGATTCCCTCGAGTGGCACTTCCTATGGACGGTCATGGCCGGCTGGGTATGCCCATTGGTTTCATCAATCTTACGAAACTGCTATATTCAGCCCCAACGGCGAGACTATGTTTAAATGGCATGCTCTCCCATTCCTTCATCCTCTCTCATGGTACTAGCCAAGGCTGTCCCTTGTCCCAGTTGCTCTTCATTCTAGCAATGGACCCCCCACACTTCCAGGAGCGACACCTTCAATGGGGACTCCAATTTAATACGGGTTCACTGCTGGCGTCCTTCTACGCGGACAATATCATTCTATACGTCTGGCATCCCCAAGACAATTCAGACCCTCTAATCCGAGAAATCATCAGATTTGGAGGTTTTTCTGGCCTTAAAATCAATTTGAATAAGTCTGTGATTTTTCCCCTTATTTTGGGTACGGCCTGCTGGGAGTGTGAATTTCCTCTGACTTGGTGCTCGGACTCTGTCAGATATTTAGGCATAAACATTCATTTACACACCAACAAAATAATATCAAATTATTGCACAGCGATCCTTGCATTGGAAAAGCAAGTAGAAAGGTGGAATACATTACCGCTCTCTATCACTGGGCGGATCGCACTACTAAAAATGGTGGTCCTTCCTAAGTTTTTGTATTTATTTAATTAAATCCCTATCCCATTGCCGAACCGTGTCTTTGACTCTATTCGCACACACATTATTAGACTGACATGGGGGGCAGACGCCCCAGAGTCCGTTTGGAAATCATGACACTCCCGTACCATAAAGGCGGCTTCAGTGTTCCTAACTTTCAAATGTATTATCTGGTTGCACAATGTAGTTATGCTCAGGCTTGGTTCCACCCGGATGCCCGAATCCCATATTTACGTCCTGAGGTAGATCTAGTCCTACCGGACACACTAAGATCGGTCTTGCCCTGGGCTGCCCGAGTGATCCACTCAACATCAAAATGGTATCCACAACGAGTTGGGCCTGGCTGAAACTGGCCAGGATGATGGGATCACCGCTGCTGTACTCCCCGAATCTACCACTTCCAAATCCGCAATGGATTCCTATCATGGGGGAGGGAATAGTGCAGCGCACTCTAATATGGTTAGATATGAACTCCATTGGGGACCTCTACATAGACGGTGATAATCTTTTCTGCCTCGGATGGAGACAAGTTTGCGGGGGTCTCGTTTATGGACAAGTTTATACTTATGCGACGTGGTGCCGCAGTTAAGGCCAAGCTTCCTGGTTACCCGGTAGAGCCCGACCCTTTCCCCCCCTTAACCATAGTTCTAGGTAGCGACACTGGGAAACATTTGATTTCTAAATTATACAGATCCTGCATGGAGATAGTCCTAGTACAGGATGCTAAATTACGGGTTGCATGGGAGACAGATCTAGGCAATCCAATAACTGATGACCAATGGGCTGAATGCTGTCAGCAGACCAAGGAGATATCATTAAATAGCCGCCACAAACTCATCCATTACAAATTCCTGTGCCGCATCTACAATACACCTGCACAGTCCCATAGACTAGACCCCAATAGATCCCACTGCTGTCTGAAATGCAAGTCCCTGCAGGCAGACTTTGCCCACCTTAAGTGGACCTGCAGCAAAATTAGCTCGTACTGGATTGACATACATCACCTTCTTGGGAAAATGACTGGCTTGGTATTATCTCCAATTCCGGAAGTGGCTCTTTTGGGTTATGTGAAAAATGTCCCGAAGGCGGTCCGGAAATTCACAGAGGTTGGGCTACTCTTGGCAAAAAGGGAAATTGCACTGAAGTAGGGGAGGAAAGTGGCGCCGACAATTAAAGACTGGCTGAATAGCATGGCATATTGCAATCTGAACTATGACTTATATGCCTCCACGTTGCCAAGTACATCACGTCCATGTGCCATCTGGGGCACCCTCAAAAATTTACAGCAATGACACAGCCCGCAACAGGTGAATGGTTGGACGCTGGCATGGAACCAGCGGGGATCCGTTAAACATACTCTATTTTCACAATCGACTTGAGCACACGCTTCATGATATCACAAATAGAGCAGTGTCTGGTTTTCAGCACCGTTCAAAGCGCAGATTGGGGTATTGGTGATGGGGTGAGTGGGCTAGCACATTATGTAATGTTCTTTCTTGTGAGTTAACACTGTCTACATTATTGAACTTTGCGTAACAGATGCTAGACAAATTATGTTCAGGGCATTTCTGAATATCCATTGTCATGGTACTGGAACTGGAGCGATATTATGCTGGCATTACGAAACTGATAAATAAAGTTTAAAAAAAAAACTGTAATGTATCATAGTCATCTGCCTTTTGAGACATAATCAGGCACTTCTAATGGAAATAAGGAGGAAAAAACTGGCAAACCCAGTTCCTCCTTTCACTTGTCTGTTCTTGGTCAGTTCATAAATGACATATGTTAAATAGATATAATATGTATTTCACACACATTGACTTCTAGTCTGAAACCTTTCAGATAACCATGTTCTAGCAATTTAATTAGCGGCATAGGTTAAACTAATCTGAAAGTAGTGGCAACAAATCATATGTACAGGAGAATATTGAAAATCAGTTAATGTACTTTTAACGTTATCATGATTTGGCAAAGCTATTACAGGAAGACAAACAGACAAAATGTGTCTTCTTTCAAATGGACAACAGTAGCATTTTGTATTTCAAAACGATTTCTTTTACAGTGTATCTTGTGAAATGAGGATACATAATTGGTGCCTATTGACCAACAGCACCTCTTGTGTTCAGTCATACTCCGGCTAATGCTTACTAGTAATTGTTCTCTTCCTTTCATGATAACACATGATTCATGCACAAATAAACACTCCTGCCAACTTATTGTGTCTGTACTAATCATACCATACAATGGATGTCTCTTTGTGCCATAACGCTTTTGTTAATATTTCCTCAATAATTAGTTTTTTATGGATATTGGGAGGCTGAGGGAACATTTTCCAAAACAACAGACTCTAGTGTAGCAAAATTGTGTTCTCTACCTCAGACCTCTCAGAAAGCTTTGTTGTTGTTTTTTTGTACACTGCCAGGGTGAAACAGAGGGAGGGATCCCAATTAAATAGATCTGCTTCACTGACTTAGTTAATAAATAAAAATAGACATGTGGCGTGTATGTCACACAATTGAGCTTTTAGGCTGTTCCATACTGTCAGAAATTGGATTGTTGGTTGAGTGGGGTGTTAACCATGCTCAACCAAAAGCTACAGTTCCTTCCAAGGTGAGCCTCAAATGTCACCAAACTAACTACCCTCTGGTAGATTGGCACACAAGCAGTCAGGCTTAATGAGGTCCTTTATTTCCCTTTCCCTTATAGCTTTTCATTTGCGTAGATATATTTTGTATACTCCATTGGTATGTTCCTGCTCCCTCCCTTGTATCCTATGTTGTACATTCCATTGGAGTATGCATTAAAATGTTCAAATATGTCGGTTATTGACAGGTAGTTATAGAGAGAGCGGATGGCTGAATAAAGAAGACTCTTCACTTCCTCATCTTGTCTTCTTTTTGATGAAAATCTTTAACACTGGCGATGATTTTTTGCAAAGGGAGCAGTCCTGGCTTCTCTGTATTTTGCCTCATATTAAAGTTTAAGCCACAATTTGGATACAAGTACAGAGAAGCTCAAATACCAAACATAAAAGTATTCATAATACTAAATATATCTGCAAAGACATAATAGCATACAGTGTGAAAAATAACATACAGTGTGTTAATACAATATCCTCTCATTATACATATAGGGATTATGTTGTGCTGGATGCACAGGACAGGGGTGGGTTTCAATCTGGGAAATACGCTCTAAAACGGGCGTGTACATGTAAAATCCCCAGAACTGTATACGTGTTCAGAGTGAACAGGGAGTCTAGAGATTGAGGTCAGGGGTGTGGCATGACAGTGGCAGGCACCGTGTGGTGCCTGCCAAGTGGTGCAGTGACATGCCAGGCATGGGATTTTGACATTGTGGCAGGTGCTGCTGTAAGCAGCACCCGCCGCAATGCCAAAATGCAGAATGCGACCGCCACCCTGGGAAGCTGGGAAGTCAAAAATTTCTAGCGGTATGAAGCTGGAGACTGTAGCCGATGAGAGTTCTACGAGGCAAGATTCCCCTTTGGCAAAGGACCGATGAACAGGATCTGCGGCTGCAGTGAGATACTTAGCTTGAGCTACCACGAAGTGAGGCCGACAGGTGATGCACCTTGGGCGAATAGACACGCAGGTTGGCCCCAGTCTCCTCTCAGTTCTCTAAGCAGGTTTTAGCCAAAAGATTTCCAAGCCCCAACTTCTGGATTTTGGCTATCTTGGCACCTTTAGCTTGACCACCAGGGGTCCAGGACTGGAAGGCCACCACTTGGGTGGGGGGGTTAGGACATACTCATGGTGGGTACAGGTGCAGGCTCAAGAAGATTGGAGCCCTTTCTGTCCATGAGGCTCTGATCAGGACACCAGCCACCTAGCTCTTGGAGTTACTCTGGTTGTCCAGGGCTCAGCAGTGGAACAGGACTAAAAAAACTGGGTTCAAAGCAGGCTTCAGGAAGCAGAGCAGTCGTTCCGGGTATAGCAAAGCAGTCCTATGAAGTACAAAGTAGGCAGTAGTAGCAGGCAGTTCTCTGAAAGTCCTTCCGCAGGTCCAGAAAGTGAGGGGAAGAGTGTATCTGAGGGTCCTAGTTTAATACCTGATGCCTTCTTTGAAGTAGGAGAGGTTTCTAAAGATGTCTCTTTTGAAGTGCTTTGAATTTCCTGCCTCCATTGCCCAGGCTCCAAGCTGGCTTCATCAATAATGAAGTTGTGAAAAGTTCTTATTGTGAAGGCAGGGTAAAGCCCATTCAGCTGCAAGCAGGGCTTGGCCCAGCTCCACCCTCCATCCTGCCAGTGATGGTACATCCAGGCACACCTAATTGCTCTATTGTGTGGCTGTCTGGGAGGAATAAACAAAGTCCAATTACACCCAGTCATGTACAACCGGAACAGGCTGCAAGCACAAAATAGCTAGGGCAGGAAAATGTCAATTTTCTTAAAGTATAATTTTCAAAATTGTATCCTAAATTAAAACTTTACCATTAAAGAGGGTTTTAAATTACAATTTATTAGACATCAAGCATGAATTTTTCATCTGTTTCCAATCAAAAGTTAGCGCCTATTGCAGCCCAATGCTCTCCTGTTGGAGAGGTAGGCCTTGCAGAAGTAAAAAACTCAGTTTGGAGTTTGTAACTACCAGGACATGTAAAACCTGAAAGTACACATCTAACCTTTTAATTACAAGCACCCTGCCCTTTGGTTTGAACAACCTAGGGTCTACAGATGGGGTAACTTATATGTAATATAATTGAAGTTTAGGACTTGGCAAAGAGGTTAAGTCGAAGTGGCAATTTAACACTACATTCAGGCTGCAATGGCAGACCTGGGACATATCTTAAAGGGGGCTACTTAAGTGGGTTGCACAGTAAGTACTGCTGGCCCACTAGTAGCATTTTAATTTACAGGCCTTTAGTTGACAATTGTTTGCACCTTTGTCCAAGTAGGGACCCCTTCTTCCTAGTCAGGATAAGGGGGATACCCTGCTCACCCCCTTGGTAGCTTGGCACGAGTAGGTATGCTTATCTCAGAGGAAGTGTGTAAAGCATTTGTGCATGCATACAGTAACACAGTGAAACAGTACAATTGGACACCACACCAGTTTAAAAAATAAACTAATCTCTATCTAAACCAATAAGACCAAATACGACAAAAGTCCAACATATAATACTATAATACCGTCCGGGGCTACCGCGGTGCTGAAAACGACAGAGTCTAACAGTTCCAGTCAACCGAATTGGTACGGATCAGCTAAAGCACCAATAGACTCGTAGACAGTACTTTTCTTGTTGCTACCGACACGTTGGTGTGGGCCGGGCCGGGTCAACCGTTGCAGTTGCGATGCGACATGGAAGTGGTGCAGCAAGTGGTGCCCTCATGGCACGGTGGAGGCAGCAGCTTGGTGACAGTCATCCAACAGCATCGGTGAGGCCAAGGCTTACGATGCGGAGTGAGGCGGTGCTCGATGCAGTGCAGGCAGGTCACGGTGCAGGCGACGGAGCCAGTCGATGTTCGGGTCGGGCAGGGACGGGATCGGTGACGTCCGGGAAGAGTGAAGTGAGGCAGTGCGTAGAGCGGTGCCCAGCAGCGTGGGTGAAACCAAGGACTCGGTGCGAAGTGTGGCAGTGTCTTCTGTGGTGCCTTTAGGACACGGAACCAGCGATGGACTCAGTGACAGGGTTGACTGCTCTTTTCTTTTCTGGGGAGGCTAAAACCAGCAGTTCCAGAGATGGTGCCCAGAAGGATGATGAAGTCTTTGCTGTTCCTGAGACTTCCAAACAGGGGGCAAGCTCTACCTCAAGCCCTTGGAGATACGTTGTCAAGCAGGATATACACAGAGTTCCTCTCCTTGGCAGAAACAGCTCCTGCAGACCAACCCGGACAGCACACAGCAAAGGGGCAGTTCTTCTCCTCCAGCTTCTCACAGCTCCTCTCCATGGCAGAGGTTCCTCTTGAATTCCAAAAGTGATCTAAAGTTCAGGGGCCTGGGCCCCACTTTTTATAGCACAAATTCCTTTGTTCTATGGCGGCAGAGAAGCTTTTTTCCCCCAGACAAAACCAGTTCTGTCCTCTCTGGTTCGGCTGCCCAGTTGGAGGTAGAGACAGCATGGTCCATGGCAAACCAGGACCACTCAGGGGTGAAAGAAATCTCCCCCTACTCTGAATGCGGCCCAGGTCTATTCAGCCCAGCCCTGACTCATCCAGTAAAGGCTGGACACAACTCAACCCCCCAATGGCTAGTTACAGTGAACGCACATCCTCAGCCCCTGTCACTCCAAAGCCAGACAGTCAATACGCAAAAAAGCAGAAGCACACAGGAGGGCTAATCCCGAAACATTCCTACTTTCTAAAAGTGGTATTTTCAAGCACAGAATGTAAAATTCATCCTTACTAAAAGATGCATCTTTATATTCTGAGTTCAGGCATATTAATCTCAATTTTCTTATCTTGTTCCCATGGGCAGTTATACTTATAAGATGTTATAAGTAAACTCCCCATTCTATCCTATGGGACAGTCCGCCTTTCAATAGTGAAAAATGAAATTGTCAGTATTTCACTATCAGGACATGCCAAACACATCAGGGCATTTCCTACCTTCCACATACACTGCACCCTACTCACAGGGCTACCTTGGGCCTACCTTAGGGGTGACTCACATGTATGAAAAGGGGAGGATAGAGCCTGGCAAGTGGGTGCACATGCCATATCGACATGGCAGTGCCAAACCGAGCACAGACACTGCGGGCAGTAGGCCTAAGACCCTTTTTCAAGGCTGCTTGTGTGGGTGGCACAAGCAGTGCTTCAGGCCCACTAGCAGCATTTGACTTACAGACCCTGGGCACACACAGTGCATTGTACTGGGAACTTAGTAGTAAGTCAAATAAGCCAATCATGGAAACACCAATCCATAATAACAATTTACGCAGACAGCATATGCATTTTAGCACTGATCAGCTGTGGTAAAGTGCCCAGAGTCCTAAAACCAACCAAAAACAGGGTCAAAAACAGGAGGCAAAAAAGCATAAAAAATGGGGGTAAACCCGCCGGAAAAGCAGGGTCTACTAACTTTACTATGGACCTATAGGTAAATCAAATATGCTAATCTGATGTAAAGCAACTTTACTATGTTTTAAGGAGCGAGCACAAACACTTTAGCTCTGGTTAGCTATGGGGAGGTGCACAGAGTCTTAGGGCCTACAAAAATGAAATCAGCAAAAATAGGACGGGTAAAGGCAAACATCTTGGGGGTGACCCTGCAGAGAGGGTCAAGTTCAACACGCTTATCCATTTAGGAGCATATGCACAAACCCCTATCCCCACCGCAACTTCACTTTTTACGACGTTGTGGTGGCGATAAGGGCATTGTCCTATTTACAAGGCATCATCAAGCCACTTAACATGGCTTAACAATGCCTTGTAAATAAGGCCCCCTTTCACGCTATGCTTAGCGTAAAAGGGGTGGCAGTGGATGTTGCGGTGGGCGTTTCACCGCAACACCCATTGATTTTGAAGCTGCCCCATATTTACAAGGGCAGCGTAAATAGGAGGCAGCGCCAAAATTAAGATAGGTAAAACTTGGTCTTAAGTTGGCGAAACAAGGAGAAATGCATTATTTCTACTCGTTTTTGCTTTTTCTATGTGTGCTGCCTTGGATTGTTCATGTACAGGAAGGTCCCCTTTTCTGTACATGAACCATCTTTAAAACAAAATGCCATTTTGTGATTTCCATGTGTGCCGCATTAAACAGTATATATAGGGGTGATAACATGCCATTTAAACATTGTTTATGTACAGGAAGGGGGTGCTTTCCTGTACATAACCAATCTTTCCCCTGCACACAGACACCATTGCACTATGGTGCAAGGGTGCCTGCGTTGGCACTACACTGCTAAGTGTATTGTTAAGCCATGGCTGCTAACGCCTAACCCCGCCACTTCCTTGAACATATGCCCCTTAGTTGTGAGCATCTAAAATACTGCTCTAAGGTGCGTTTTAACTATCAGATCTATAAACATTGCTCAAAAAGTCCTTTGCATATTTTGACTCTGCCATGGGAGGAGGTTGCTCTCCAATTCTCCTCTCCACCTTAATGTCACTTTTCTATGGCATTATAAGAAGGTACAGTAAAGGCAAGTAAAGAAAGCTGCAACAAATGTGCAGTCTTAGACTGCAATCTGGCATTATCAGTTGATCAAATTCAGCACCTGAGAGTGCTCTCATGGCAGGAGAACGCTGGTGCAACATATTATGTAATACAATTTATCAGGGCAGATTCTCATTTGCAAAGATTTCTGTCGAAATAAGTGAGATGGAGAGCTCTGTTCAGTATTGGGTAAGTGCAAAATTGCTTCTCTTGCTTAAGTGTGACTGTGAGCCTATGAATGTTGTTTCTAATTTTTTTTAAATCGTGTGTAATGAAAATGCTCATAACTCGTTATCAGAACAGACACCCGTCCACATAATCACCTCTAATTTTGGCTGAATGGAGATATGTTTTTATTGCTTAGCAGCTTTAATGAGGCCGTCTAATTTCTCCGATATATTTATGTATACGTGCAGATTTATGTTAACTGGAAACTAAGACTGCAATTAAAATGTAGTCGAATGTATTGAATTGAATCAGGAGTAAGCTAAAATTATTTTCAATTTGTTAAATATAGTGAGATGCAACAATTATATGGATCAATGTAAAAGCATTATGCTACAGATCAATTAAACTGCTGCGATGCCAAGAACTAAACGCTCTTTGGATGCAATTTTTAGTAATAAGAAAATACAAAATGTCTAATTTATTATGATGGAAAGATAGAAATCATGAGAAGAAGGCATTAACAAAGCCAATAGGCTTGGCCTCAGTACAGTGCTTGCACACAGGCACAGAGACACAGAGGGGCATATGTACAAGCCCCTTTTACTGCTGGTGCGTCACTTTTAATATTGGAAAAGGTGACGTACTGGCGGATCAAGTGGCTTGTAAATATGCCCCACAATCTCCATACGTCCATTGAAATGGATCATGCATTTATTTAAAATATTACTTAGACACACACGATGCACCAGTAAATACCCACAAACCTAGACCAGTAAGTAGACACCATCAGACATACAGCTCCCAATCACACGGACCTCCAGCATTTACATGTCAAAATGGTTTCGTGCATTAAAAAACTTCAATGACCCAATCATTAATGTAACAATGACCTCATGACCTCAGGCATTGATGTGTATTGCTGGCCCATGCACTGGACTGTGTAGGATGTGCTTAGATCCAGGCAGTAATAGACCTGGGGGCAGATCTATATTGGAGATGCGCCACTTTTACGCCGCTGTTGCGTCACTTTTGTGACCCAGCGGCGGTGTAAACCCTGCGCCACGTTGCGCCATATTTACATCGTGACGCATCTATGGAGATGCATCACGATGTAAAGCCCTGCGCCACGTAAAACCTGCGTCAGGTTTCACGTGGGCGTGTCCACAGAGGGGGGGGGGCGTTCCGTCGCAGGAACGCCCCTGAAAAGTGACTCAGTCAAATCTATAAGATTTGACTGAGTCACTTTCCCAACGCTGATGCGCCAAAACCCTGCGCCTGCTTGAAGCAGGCGTAAGGCTTGACGCACCATGTTAGGGAAAGGGTAGGTTGGAACAGTGCTGGAGTTGCGTCGCGCTTGCGACGCAACTGAAGCACTGCACCAACCTTACGCCATCGGATGCGTCACGCATCTGTTTATTCCTGTGCCATGATGCGCCGCATTGTAAATGCGGCGCATCATGTGTGGCGCAAGGGTAAACTTGCGTGACGCATCATTCCTGGCGCATCCTTGCTGATTTGCAGGGATGCGCCAGGAAACATAAATCTGCCCCCTAATTTATACCGTCCGCCGAAATATGAAACCCATTATAACCTATAGGAGACAGCAATAATTATAAGTGACCCCAACCATTAATGATAATCAATAGAGCGAATAATGGCACTACAGAATATCAATGGTCAAAAGTAATAATGATCTCCAATCGACCAATACACCAAGGGAGGGACAAGGAGCGGATTTGATATGTCCAGCACAGAGCTACTAAATGGGCAATCTAACAAGAAAGGAGGGCAGTGTTCCTCAAGGGGAAAGGGATAGAGCTGTCAGTCAGGACTGGCAAGTAGATCAGAGAGATCTTAGGGGATCTGAGTGATCAGACCTGAATGCCTTCACACACACTCAGAAAGGTGTTATGAAATCTTCTGATCTTAGCCGTAACAATGAGTGCAAGTGAGGATGAGATTGTAGGGTGGTGTGTAGGTGGTTTAAAAAAGCTTAAGTGGTACTACAGGGACTATTTAATAAAGTGATCCCCTTGAAAAAAGTAAACACATGGGAGCTGTCACAGGAAATTATGTGCCTAGACTGCTTCTGCAAAAGTGTCAGAGGGTCAACATGTTTCATGCCTCAATGCCCAGCATGGTCTATGGCATTTCATCAGCACCAAGTATATATACCTACCCTACAAGTGATTGGGAACAGAGATAGTGCAGTGAAGGTGCCCAATCATATTAGGTCTACTGCCCCTGCTGCGGGGGTAAACAATTGAGTTCCAACCTGTTGAGGAGAAAACAGGGAGGCAGCTTTAGGGAGTGATACCACTGCTTTCAGATGGCAGGCACTCCACTCCTGATGTGCAATGTGACATCTAAATGTACATTTGAGGTGAGGCACTGGCTGCTGGTGCAGAACATGCAGAAGGTGACATATAGCCCTAATATATAAACGTGCATGGTTAAAAATATATATGATACACACACACCTCTATTCATAGGCAAGTAAGCCCATGTGGAAGGCCATAACATAGGCATCAGTTGTGGTATTGGCCAACCATGCCACTTGAACAAGCAGTGTGACATCACCCAGAGTACCTTACTGTACGTTTAGGCGCAACAGTGAACAATGATAAGAGTAAATTAGAGAACTAACCCTCTAATTGAGGTAACAATGCCCCTTACGTAGGGCAGAGGGCCACCTGGTTGCGGGGGTGAAACTGGTAAAAGAAGCAACTACCAGTAAGTAGGACTGAAATGCAAGAAAGAATATTAGAGCACAGCTGCCTAGACAGCAAGTTACATACAGAGTACTCATGTGGGCCACCCAATTATGGTTCCAGAAGCTACCATCCTCTGCCGACCTGTAGGTACCAACTGAGGCAGAGCAGTGAGTTTAAATAGGTATGCGGGGAAATAATTGTTCCCCGGTCTGTAGCACAACTCGTAACAGGTGTGGGAGTCAGCAATGAGGCTCAGCTGAGTGCACTGTTAATGAGAAGCTGGGGATTGAATGACGTATGCAAGCAGGAGCATGAGCCAGCATTGGATGATAGCACGGTGTGCTTCTGGAATGCAGAAGAGTCTGAAGCAGCTAAAAAAACTCTCAGCCATATTGTGGATGCAATAACAGTGCAAGTAGGTGTCCCACCTATGCATTAAAATAGAGCATACTTTGGAAATGTGAGGAACTATAGTCGGGCAGAAATCAACCGGCTCCAGCACACTTGCACCTAACTCTGGAATTAGCTGTGTAGTCCGGTATAATGCCTGTTCATTAATAAGGCACACTATGACAATGTGGGTGACTGGAATTGGAGTTGAATCAACCAGATCCAGTGTATACTACCACATAGAGCGGGTGGGGTGGGTGGGTCTATAGAGTAGTAAGTATTATCAGAGGGGCCTCAAAACTTGTGAGAGGTGAGGGTGGTAGACAGTCCCATGGTGCAGTATTGACGCAGGCTTCTAAAATGAAGAAAGTGACAGAGTTTGGGGCAGAGGCAGAGGAAAAGGAAGAGGGGCTCACAGACAGGTACAGTGGCAGCAAACAGCCAGAAACACAGATAAAGACCCAGAACAAAACCAACCAACAACACTAGTAGTTAATCTCGCCACTAGAACAATCACACCCATAGAGCACACTGTTCTCAAGAAGGGCCTAGGCTTTGTGCCAATACCAGTTAAAGACAAATTTCGATTAGTCAATGAACTACATAACTTTTTCCGAAAGATCAAAATTTGTGCGTTCTTTCAAGACAAACCCACTCCTGAATCCTGGAACACTGGTCTACGCGCGATCTCCAAATTCACTCCTGTGATTGAGATGACATCTAACATAGTTCTTTCATTCGAGCAAGCTGTCCTAAAGGAAGGAATCCCCTAGAACCTTCTATAATATGTCTATCCAAGAACAGAAGGCGGTGAGGACACTCTCCACATACTCCACTATCACCGTCAAACCTGCATACAAAGGTGGTGCCAGTGTCATTCTAATTACCCCAGATTACAACCATGAATAACTCTGACAACTGGCTGATAAGAGATACTACCTCCTGATTGACAGAGACCCAACAGAAAGACTCACTATGAGGACTAAATCCACAATCACATCAGCTGAATCTTAAGAATGGATCTCCAAAAACGAGGCAGAGATTTTGATTAACCCTCGCCTAAGATACCATATTAGAATACTCTGCCAAAGATTCATAAAGGGGTCAATCCCCCTGGCCGGCCTATTGTATCTGGTATTGGCTCCTTCCTGGAACCCTCCTGCAGACCCTTGTGCATCAGTAAGCAGTCTGAATCCTTCTGGAATATCTTTATACTGAGCCCAGCCAAAATAGTCTACAGTTCTCTTCTTGTGAGCCTGGTGCTGTAAGGTTGTCTTCTTCCTTAATGGAGTCTGATAGAAGTCTGATAGTTCTTTTCCAGTAATGACCAGGGTCAGGTGTGTATGGTGACCAGGGAACACAGTATGTGACATCTACGGTCAACCTCACCGCACTGTGAATAGTAATCCATCAACGTGGAGGTGCCCCATTGCATATCCAGAATGTGCATGATGACTCCACAGTTAGCATTTGTGCCCATTGAAAGCATTCCTTTACCTCTGAAACAAAAAGAATACAGTGTATGTTTTGGTACAATTAGGGGTTGCCCCTTCCCTTCTAGCCATATATATCCACCCACCTCAGTGACAAAGATTTCCTTACATAGGGTGGTCATGCTGTCATTCTACCCTTCCCCATGCGACTGATTCCCCTTTCTGTCCTCAAGCTGGATGGCCCTACACAGGAACTCCATGGTATGGGTCCATTTGTTGTTAAAGAAGACAAACCCAGATATGCTAAGGGCCACACTTTTATCCACAAATGGATGCAGCAGAGGACGTGTTTGTGAATTGAGTCAGGGGTTTTGCTACCTCAATGAAGCTCTTCTCTGGGAAGTCTCAGGGCCAAACAGTATCCTCCCTTATGGTGCCCTTTCTATGCAAACAGTCCAGCTTGGTTTGGATATCATTAGGTGCAGTGAAGAGGAATAAAGCAGTTGGATTAGTTTCATTATGGGTCAAATTGACTACTAACCTGTGTTTCTACCTTGTTGGGTTAGATTTTGGCGCTTATTCAGCATATATATAAATGAATAAGGCATTTTGCTTTTTCAGGGGCTACCTCTTGGGATAAGTAAAGCCTGTTTGTGCCTACTGCATGTGGAATCGGCAAACAGACATAACAAGATCTGGATGATGTTTGGAAGCAAACTGCAGTCATGTGCTGGTACCATGTGTTGTGAAAAAGGGTACTCTATAGTGCATGTGGGATGCTGGTGTTCTGCTTAGTGTGATCATAGGTTGCATGGAAAGGTACTCAATTGTATTCAGCAGTTCCTCAGACGTGAATAAGGGCCAGATGAATACAGAAACCATTTTGTGATTTCCTAATTGCAAATCTTTGTGATTCGCAATTAGGAAATCGCAAAACGGAATGCATGAAAGTGTGTGGAACACTTTTAGAGATTCCTAGGGGATCGCAAATTATCTACCTCATGAATATTAATGAGGTAGGTCACAATTTGTGACCCCCTTCGGAATCGCAATAATCACAGGGATGATGGACTGCAGAGGTCAGCAGACCACCATGTCTGTGATTGCTTTTAAATAAAGCAATTTTCTTTTTTGAAATGCAGCCCGTTTTCCTTAAAGGAAAACGGGATGTGTTTCAAAAACAAAAATGAAAAGTTTTCTTTTCATTTTTTAAGAGCAGGCAGTGCTCTGTGGGACCCATGCTTGCTCTTAAAAAATTATTTTACAAACATTCACAAAGGAGAAGGGGTCCCTTGGGGACCCCTTCCCATTTGCAAATGGGTTACCACCTACTTAAAGTAGATGGTAAAATGCAAATGTTTTGCAACCGCATTCAAGGTCGCAAAACATTCATGCATACCATTAGGATTCATTATTTGGAAGGGACACAATAAACACAACCCTTCCAAATAGCGAATCGCAAGCGCATTTTGCGATTCGGTAACAGGTTACTGAATCGCAAAATTGTGTTTGCTGCATCAGAAAAGCATTTTTTTGCGAGAGCAAACGGGCCGAATCTGCAATTCAACCCCTTTGCAAGGAGAAAAATGCTTGATGCATATGGCCCTTAGTGAGTTATCTCCCACAGTATACAGAGGGTTCATAACAACGCACTCATACATAACTTTTTACATTGCAGGTCTTGGTGTGGGTCCCCTGGGAGGCATATGTGGCCCTTCAGTGGCTGTGGTTTCCCTTATCAGTTCAAATAACAAGTGTGTGGTGTTTTTTCAAAGATTTCAAATGTAATGTCTTGTCTGGGCTGGGGTGTTTGACGTGGCTGCTGGGTGTTGATATGTTTGAAGATTCGGTGGTTGACCTGTTTGGATAAGAACTTGTTTTTTTGTTAACTCGGAAGCATTACAGGTGTATAATCAATGGTTTCCGGAGTTCTTGTATTTTTACCCGAGGGGTGCTGTTTTCCACTCTTCACTAGTCGCTATTTTATCAATGCACCGGAAGGTGTCTGGTCGGGTATCTTTTTTGGAGTTTTTAGAGGAATAAGGGAGATTATTTTTTACCCAGGAAGATTAATCTCTTTTATGAGCACTCAAGCCCCCCCCCCCCCACCCATTATTCTAAGCTAGATGCTTAGATTAGTACAATATATTTGTGGGGTGGTCTCAGGAGCATAGGTATGGATAGCATCATCTTTTAGCAGGAATTCTGTTGGTGTCACTAGTTTTTCAGGAACGTCTCTCACCTTATGTGTGCATATGGGTGCTGTTGGTGTGCATTGTGTCCTTTTTTGTCTACAAGTGCATGGGAATATGTGATGAGGGGACGTGTCACTATTTAGTGTTGCTGTTGGTTGCAAGATGCCCCAAGATCACATGTGTATGTATCTTTCAATTCCCGGCATGTGCTGTGCCACCTGACCCTCCCTGTTGGCCCAGGTATCTCAACTTCACCTATGTTAACGCTAGGCTGCTGAAACTGCATACATTTGGTATATTCTTGCCCTTTCACTTTGGAGTAGGGCAGAACAGTAAGATGCCTTGCTATGCAGCCCTACACCAAAATCACATAAATGAAAGCCTCAGTCCTTACATTCTAACGTCCTGTCATGCTAAAACACAGTTTTGCGTTAACCGCCAGAATCAGTGCACCATGGCGCTGCTAACATTGGTAAGGTGCTTATTTAACAGGACTTCTGAGTAGTACGTGTGTGTGCCCTTGGTGCCCCATACACCTTTACAAGAGACATCCATGGTGTTAGGTATTAATCCTCTACAGGATTTTAGGAAGTACCATCATTTTTTCTGGTGGTTGTTTAAGCTTTAACCTTTAAAAGGATACCAATATTAGTGTTTCTGCTCTGTTTAATATATTTCATTATTAATGATGGCACCACAACCTATACCTATAGCTGCTAATTACAGACCGGCAGTCCATGCACATTTAACTGTACATGGTCTTGGCAATGTTGTTGGTGGTGTAATCATCATGCTTGAAACACACAATGCATATCCTTTGGAAGCTTTTACTCTTGGATCACTTTTTCAGTTATAGATCCTAATACACAGACATTTCTTACACACACTGACCCCCACCTCAATACAGAGCACATCAGCAGTTAGAAACTTCACTATTTTTTTATGAACATCAAAATTCTTTCTGAGGTGCCCTAATACACGTACCAGAACCTGTACGCATAGGCCCCCTTAGTAATGAAGAGACCACATGGGCAGCACCAGTTGGTTTTACACCATTACTGAATACGAAAAATGTCAATGCTATTGAGCTTCCGCATTATACAGTGGTCTAGTGAGACTATATAGATGATTAACTCAGGATGGCGGTCCCTGCACAAGCAGCACAAGCAAGGCAACTACAGTTGCCTGCTGTACTAAAAATTGTCCAGTTATTTTTAATTCATTTATGTTATTTTTTGAGGTTTTATAGAGCGCTCGATTGCCCGGAGACTCTTGGTGCTGCCAACGCTACACATTAGATAAGGTAAGCGCATTAAGCGGTGGAGAACAGGCAAGTTTTCAGCGTCTTCCTGAAGACCAGATGAGTCAGTTGAGCCTTAATGGCAAGAGAAAGGCCATTCTATAGTTTGGCAGCATTGTGGATAAGGCATCTGCCACTCCAGGTCGCCTGCCTGAATCTGAGAACAACGACTAGCAGCTAAGAGGCCGAGTGGAGAGCTCTGGTGAGCATTCACCGGGTGAAACTAGTTTGAAGATAGATAGGACCTTGATTGTGAAGCTCCTTGAAAACAATACACAGTCCTTTGAAATGGATCCTCAGCCTGAAAGGTAACCAGTGAAGCTTCCCTAGAAATTTGAAAACTGATTGATATTTCTGAAGTTTGATGAGCAAGCGTGCCGCTGGTTTTTGCAAAGTTTGAAGCTTGTTTAAAGACTGTTGATGGGCATTGAGGTAATGACCATTACAATAGTCTATTTTAAACAGAAGGAAGTAATTGACTAAAGATGTCTGTAGGGTGGCTGGGATGAACATAAGGATTTTTTTGACCCGCGGGCGTGTATACAAAGCTGATGCCATAACAGAGTTTGACTGGTTGAGGTAGGATACCTTGCCGTTTATGATGACATCAAGATTTTTGACTTTCCTCACAGGGATCGGTGCAGAGCCCAGCTCTGAGGGTCAACAGCCAGGGGACCAGAAGGAAGTTGAAGCACCAAAAGTCAGAACCTCTGTCTTGCTTGAGTTTAACTTCAAGCAGGTGGAGGATATCCAGGAACTGACAGCCTGCAGGCAGTCCTGAAAATTAGATGCCGTCCCTGAGAAATCGAATCAAAATTGACAACAATTTGCATGTTGTCTGCATAAGACATCAGTGAGAAATCAAAAGATTTTCTAAGAGATGCCAGTGGGGTGATGTAAATGCTGAACAATATGGGGCTAAGTTCGGATCCCTGAGGGACCCCCACACTGTAACAAATAGGAATGAGAGATGAAATCCTTTAAATAGACAGATTGTACACGATCACTGAGAAAAGAATGGAGAAGCATCCAAGCAGGGCCTTGAACATCCAACCTGCTCAGTTGATGCATCAGCAACCGATGGTCTACCATGTCGAAAGCTGCCAAGAATTCATGAAGGATGAGAGCAGGTCAACCGCCCTGATCTAATGAAGAGCTGATTTCCTCTGTAGCTTTAAGGAGCGCAGTTTCAGTACTGTGATGCTCTCGAAAACAACATTTAGTGTAATTGAGCAGGTTATGAACCTGCACATAATGCATGAGTTGTTTATTGAGGACTTTCTCAATCAACTTGGTGGGTAGAGGATGGCAAGAGATCGGTCGATAATTATTGGAATCTGCAGGGTCCAAGGAAGGCTTCTTAATGAGGGGAGGGACAGAAGCTTTTATTTAGACCGATGGAAAACAGCCAGAACAGCACATAAGTGGAAAATGTGAGCTAAAGTGGGTGCGATGGTCTTAGCACCTTAGGAAAGAACCCTGGGCAGGCAGGGATCTGTGGGGGAACCTGACTTAGAGGAGTTGATCATAATAATTGTTTCCTCAAAGAAGGGTAGGGATATTAAATCCAAGGAGCATGATAGTGGAACAGGAGGACTAGCATCTGACTGCCTGTTGGAGAAAGGCAACTTGGTAGAGAAATTGTCAAAAATGTCTTCGACTTTACAATGAAATGTGTCGGCCACTAGATTGCAGAAAAGTAGATTGAAGTTGTTAGAGGATGAGATTGGAAAAGTAGTAAGCTTTTTGACAGTAGAAAAAGTTCCTTAGATGTTGTGGGAGATTCGGGCGAAAAAAGAATCAACGAGGCTGTATGTGTTTCTTAATATTGGCATGCGTTTATTCACAGGTCAAGTACAGGTGAATATTTTAATCATGAAGGTCTTCTATAATTTCTTCCTTCTCCCTTGTATCTTCCAGATCTTCTGCTTTGTCCCAGAGGGTATATCTTGAATGCTCGAAGGAAAAAAAATAAGAAAGAGACAGTAAGTATGTATGCCTTCCCATGAAGGGTAAGGAGAGATACCTTCACCACACCCTGGGAAAAGAGGAACAAAATATATATATCTATATATATATATATATATATATATATATATATATATATATATATATATATATATATATATATATATATATATATATATATATATATAATACACTGAAAAAAACCACAGGTTTCACACATGTTATAGTTAGCAGGACATTTCACTCGTGAAAAACCAATGAAATTCCCCCGTTATAGTTAGTGCAGGCAACTATAACTCACGCGACCGCAATCCTCTGCTGATGACGTCAGATATTACATCACTGTATTTAGACACTTATTTACCCATGTCTTCTTCCATTAATTTTCAGCTATACATATAATACAAATATTTTTTTTTCAGAAAGACACATATGTCATCAGTGATGTAATATTTGACGTCATCAGCAGAGGATTGCGGTCGCGTGAGTTATAGTTGCCTGCACTAACTATAACGGGGGAATTTCATTGGTTTTTCATGAGTGAAATGTCCTGCTAACTATAACATGTGTGAAACCTATGGTGTTTTCAGTGAATTTGCAAGGTTTTTTAAATGCTAATTCCTAACTATAACGTTTGTGAAACCTATGGTTTTTTCAGAGAATTTGTACGGTTTTTTAAATGCAATTTTTTTTTTGAGATTTTTGGTAAAAAATAATATCCAACCTATGTATAAAATAATATATGTACTATATCCTGCATTATGGAATGGTTAATTTTTTTTAAATTAATGTTTACAGACAGTTGTACATCACAGTTATTATCTTCTACAACTCTTGAAACTTGTATTTTTTTTTTTATGCATTTTTTGCCGTGCGCGTACGGTAAGCTGACGCTACGCGCTCCGTACGTCATAAGTACGGTGCGCTTACGTGATACGATGTGCGTACGGTAAGCTGACGCTACGCGCTCCGTACGTCATAAGTACAGTGCGCTTACGTGATACGTACGTGACGTACGCATACACGGGTGCGCGTTGCGCGGAAGCAACGTCGCGGTTACGCAGGGGCGTGTATTGCGCATGCGCGAGTGCGTCTTACGTACGCGCTCTGTAAGCGCTCTGTAAGCGTCAGGTTTGCGCATGCGTACTTGTTTACGAGCGCGTACCGTAAGCTTACGGAGCGCGCACGGTAGGTCATGTGATCCACAAAGAACACTTTTCATTGGTTGAAACTACTTTCAGTTCCAGGAACTTCCCACACCACACCCATTCCCCTCATTACTGCTTGAGATCCCCTAGGAGAAAGAGCTGAATTGACATTGAGATACAATGGCAGAGCAGCAGACCTCTTCTGAGAGTGAGCCTAGCAGCACCATCATCAGACAGAGAAGGAGGAAACAAAAGGATTCTTTTGTGTGGGAGTATTTTACTTTTCCAGAGGGGCAGAAAAAGGTCAATGCTCCATTGGTCACTTGCACACTTTGTGACCGTGTTTTATCTAGAAGAAATCCAAGGAAGAAGTATTCCTTTGGAAATCACTCTATGATGAGACACCTTAGGGATAAACATCCCAGGACCTTTGCTCGACATACTGAAGAAAACTCTTCAGTAAGTCACCTGAGCCCAACCTCAGAAGCTCAGCCGAGTACATCATCGGCAGCTCAGCTGAGCCCTTCCTCTGAGGTGGGAGCATCACCTTCTTCTGCTCCTCTGGACATTAATCCTCGATTTCGGAGGGTTTCAATGAGGTGTACAACGTGTTGTGGTCTTATTGTTTTTGGGGAGACCAGTTTTTCCCTTATTAACAATAAGATAGACCAGCACGTTTGTAGACGCTCATAATATTCCCATTCTTTCTTTCCTCTATCCCTGTATTAACCCAACGGCTCTTTTAAGAGCCAACCTTACCTCACAATTTTTTTTTTTTTTTTTTAAGCTTTCCTTTTTGAATTTTTTTTTTTGCCGTTCGCGTACGGTACGCGTAATAGTTACGCGAAGTTCGCGGAATTTTTCTCGCGGAATTTTTCCGTTTACGCCGTGCGCGTACGCTACGTGCATTCGGCGATTTTTCGAAAAAAAATTAAAATTAATTTTTGCCCTTGGGGGTCCTTCTGGGACCCCCTGACAAAGGCTAGGGGGTCAGGAACTGTCCACCCTGCCCCCTTTTCACGTTCTCCACCTTTGTTTTACACCCCCTCAGACTGCGAGAGACAAAATGGCGGCCGACACTTCCTGGTTTCGACCGATTCGAATGTTTACTGAGATCTAACAACCAATCAGAATTGCGCTCGTGCACGGCGGCGTGCGCATACGGTACGCGCTCGGAGCGCGCCTATAGATATATATATTGATTTAAATGCTATTTTCTCAGGAAATACTGAACAGATTTACACAAGACCTTCAAAAGACACATCCCTGACCTGAGGGCTACCTCTCTGCCAAATATCAAGTAATTCTGTTCAGCCGTTCGGGCTGTAGCTCGGACTAAAGGTCCTATGGAAAAATGCATGGGGAAAACGCATTTTGGGACCCCCCCTTTTTCTCAGCACCTGCTTGATGAATCCCCCCGAGACTTTCAGGGAAGGAGCGGAACGGAGCGCCCCACCTATTTTGAGAATTTCGCGAGGATTCGTCAATCGGCGCCAAAGTTATTCCAAATAGAATGTTGCGGATTTCCTATGGAATAATTCATTTATTTGTCCATCAGGCACTCTTGTCAACTCGTTTTATGATGATTTCATTCTTTTTTATGGTGTGCTGCTCCCTCTTTTAGTGTTTTGTCTAAGAACACTCTCTATTAAACATGAGTTCAGGGGAAAATGATATCTCTCACTTCCAAGTTAGAGGTGCGCACAATTATCCTTAGACCCGTTCAGGTCTATTCACATTCAATCTGTTTAGTAAAGAATTCCATCCAATTCAATGTAGTTTTGCTTTCATTTCATTTATTTCTCTTCTATTCTTCAAATTGTAATGTTTACTCATCTCTTTAGTAAAGAAACAAATTCTTTTTACATGTTCACACTACCCAATGCATTTCGGGTCAACAAAAAAGACCCTTCTTCAGGGGTCTGAAACAGAAAAAATAAAGGAAATATAATGAGCGATTCAGTCATCTAATCATACTCTTTCAGTATTATACTCTGTCTGATGTACAACAATATAATCAATGAATCTCATTTATAGTAAAGTTTTCATTATTCTTGTCGGTGAGGTCTAAAAAGTATTTACATATCTGTATCATGAGAACCCAGTGTTTGTATTGCCCTATCGATATTTAAATAAAACACATGAAAAAACGATCCAAATTAAGTAAAACATGTGCTCACTGAAATTCGTTAACATTTTACTCTCGTGAACAAATAATAGCAAAAATGTCTAAAAACGAGGACTAAAAGCTAACATGACTATTCTTTACAAGCCTTTAGGTTACTTACTTCCGTGTGCAACAAAGGTTCCCGCCTCTCCCTCAATTCGAGTTCCGTTTACAAGTCAACCCTTGTGTGTGGTATTTATTCGTGACTCAATTGGTTGAGAGCACGATGACGCATCGTGCCTACAGCCAATCACGTGTAATGGTTAGCGAAACCTAACAGTTACTCTTTTCCGTGTTGGTGATAATCCCGCCTAATCTTGACCTATCAGAATTCAATTACCAAATGCACAACGGTTGTTATAACTAGGTAGAAGCGCGCTCATTGGTCGCTCCTCTACAAACTTAAAAACAATTTTTATCTTATTTATGGTGATTCTACACAACAAACAAATATTGTAAAAAACGAACCAATATTGTGAAATTAATTACATGATCATCCAATGTCAAATCCAAGTTAAACAGTGTTCAAATGATAATTATCGATACAAGCTAGTGATACCTAGTTTTGTCAAACATCTTCCAAAGTGTTTTCTATGCAGGAAGACCAACAATAAATCCTCACGAGTTTTACAAAAAACAGGATAGTTCAATTCTATCATTAATTCCTTCCGGTTGCATGCTAGCCATTTTTCTGATCCAGAAATATTCTGCTCTTAATCTCTGTTTATGAGTGTCCATCAATGAGTTTGGTTTGATTACTTCTAATATGGTAAATTGTAATTGTGCAATGTTGTGTCCAGCCTCTATCCAATGCATAGCCAATGTGGACTTGCGATTTTTATTTCTTATGTTGCTTTTATGTTCTGTAATCCTGATTTTTATTTTTCGTTCTGTCTGACCCACATATAATTTGCCACAAGGGCATTTTATTCCATAAATAACTCCTTTTGTGTCGCAAGTGCTTGAATGTAGGAGAGGAATCATTTGTCCAGTCATCGGATGTCTAAATTGTTGACCAGTTATCACATTATTGCAATGTGTGCAGTTCTCGCATCTTCTCATACCTTTGTGAATCATCTTAGCGTCTTGATTTGGTTGTTTCTTGATTAATTCTTTTAAATTTTTTGATCTCTTGTATGCAAAAGTAATTTGATTGGCTACTAGAGGTTGCAAATCTGGTTCTTCTGTAATGAGTGACCAGTGTTTTCTCATGATAGTGGTGATCTGTTTGGATTGAACTGAGTATTTGAGTACGCATACTGTAAGTTTTTTCTCCAATTTTTCTTTTTGATTAAGTAGCAGTTCTCTGTCCATGGACTGAACTTTATTCTTGGTGTGTTGTAATATTCTTTCAGGATATCCTCGTTTTAAGTATTTCTTGATCTGATTGTCGATGGTGGAGGATAAGTCGTTCGGATCTGATGTTATTCTTTTAAATCGAATGAATTGAGATAATGGTAGGTGTGTCTTCAATGAGTAGTGATGAAAGCTGTCAAAATGTAAACTGCTGTTCCTGTCAGTTTCCTTTGTGTGAACATTGGTTGTTATTTTGCCATCTTTAATTATTATCTTCACGTCCAGGAATGCCAATTCATTGGTGTTAATTTGATGAGTGAACTTAATCCTGTCGTGTATCTGATTCAGTACATGGATGTTTTCAATTAGTTGATCTTTTGTACCCTTCCAGATTACAAAGATGTCATCTATGTAACGTTTAAAGATCATGATGCCTTCCTTCCATTGTGGATTATTCAGTATGTGGTCATATTCAAATTTTGCCATGAAGGTGTTGGCGTAGGACGGTGCCCCCGCAAAACCCATGGAAGTTCCACTACATTGCTCATAGAAGTCATTCTCCCATTCTAGATAACTGTGGAATAACGCAAAATGTAATAATTCCATCAAAAAGATTTTATTCTGTTCCTACAATGTCATTTTCCAGTAGTCTCCATTCCATTGCTTCTAAACCCTCATGATGGGGGATAGAAGTGTAAAGTGCTGTAACATCAATAGAACATAACCATATTTGCTCATCTTTCGGGATTGTTACTTCGTTTAGAAGGTTTAGAAAAGCAGTGGTGTCTTTAATGTAGGTACTCCAATTTTGAACCAATGGTTGTATGAACCAATCTAAGTATTGACCTAGTGGTTCTGAGATCGATCCACAAGCTGACACAATGGGTCTAAAAGGTGGTGTGGTGGCATGTTTATGAATTTTTGGGAGCATGTAAAATTGAGGTCTCCGTGGATATTTGATGTTTAAAAAATGAAAAGTCTTTTCAGTTATCCACTTCAACTCTAGTGCTTTTTCCAAAATTGATTTCAATGTTTCTGCGAAAATATCAGTAGGATCTTGTTCAATTTTCCGATACGTGTTAGTATCTTGTAGATGTGTACGTACACTTTCCATATAAAAATCAGTGTTCATCACTACTATAGCTCCACCTTTATCTGCTTTCTGTATTGTAATATTTGTCATCTCTTTTAAAGATCTCAGTGTGTTCCAATCCTTTTTCGAGAAGTTACTTTTATTTCCACTCGAATAGTTTATTTTTTTCATTTCAGTGGTGATTACTCTTTCAAACGCATCAATAGTCTTGTGTGACGTAGGTGCACAAAATGTACTTTTGACTTTAAATTCTTTCATCTCGCTTTCAGGCTTGTCAATCGGTTGGAAATTTGAAAAGAAATTTTTTAATCGCAAATTGCGTAAAAATTTGAAGATTGCAATTTCTGTTTCTTGGGCATTTGATCTATAGTTAGGCACATAAGTGAAACCTTTATTTAAAAGTTTGGTTTGAGCATCTGTTAATCGAATCCCTGAAATGTTTATGACAAGGTTGTCTTCTTTTTGGTCGATCGGAGTGCTCTTTCTGTCTCTGTCTCTTTTGTTTTTTCTTTTTCCCCTCCTTGTTTTTGGGATTCTCCCATTGTTGTTGAACCCGAAGGAGCATTGTTGGCGGCCGGGCTGGTATCTAAAAAAGTCACCTTGTTTTGTTGATCTCTGCGAGTTGTTTGTGAACTACTTCCTAAAGGTTTCCTGTTTTGTGCTATCTCAGATTCTGAAATGACACTTTCTTGTGATGAACTCACTTCTGTTTGTGGTCTCTTCCAATTTCTTTGATGATAAACCTCTGCCCAACTATAGACTTCTTCCAACTTATAATCTATAGTGTCTCTTTTATATTTTTTAATTTTCCTTTCTTCTATTTCTTTGGCATATTTCTCAAGTTTTGTATTGATGTCTTCCAATGTTTTTGTTAAATCTTCATGTGTATTTAATTCACGTTTAATTGTTTCCAATTCTTCTTCCAAAGTTTTTAACTCTTTTGACAATTCCTCCACGATCAATAGAATCAGATCTAAGCTGCATTTGTTCAGTATTTGATACCATTTATTGAGGAAAGTTTTATTGCTCCTGCATAGCATAGGTTTTAAGGCGATTCTTAGACCTCTGGGAATACGTTGATTTTTATGATAGTGAATTAAGGTTGTAGCATGTAAGCGCTGGTTGATCTCTCGTTTGCTAACATATTCCAATTGTTTCAGTAATTGACTGACAGTGTTCAACTGTGGGCTGAATGCTCTTGTTTCCTTTATTAATCCATAAATTTGTTCAGCTTCCTCTGTGCTATAAGCCAATGTCTCTGCCTTGTTTTTTGTAATTTGCGCTATTTCTTCAAGATTCATTTTCGGTGGTGCTCCGATGGGGGGTAGACAAAAATTGAATAATTCATTTATTTGTCCATCAGGCACTCTTGTCAACTCGTTTTATGATGATTTCATTCTTTTTTATGGTGTGCTGCTCCCTCTTTTAGTGTTTTGTCTAAGAACACTCTCTATTAAACATGAGTTCAGGGGAAAATGATATCTCTCACTTCCAAGTTAGAGGTGCGCACAATTATCCTTAGACCCGTTCAGGTCTATTCACATTCAATCTGTTTAGTAAAGAATTCCATCCAATTCAATGTAGTTTTGCTTTCATTTCATTTATTTCTCTTCTATTCTTCAAATTGTAATGTTTACTCATCTCTTTAGTAAAGAAACAAATTCTTTTTACATGTTCACACTACCCAATGCATTTCGGGTCAACAAAAAAGACCCTTCTTCAGGGGTCTGAAACAGAAAAAATAAAGGAAATATAATGAGCGATTCAGTCATCTAATCATACTCTTTCAGTATTATACTCTGTCTGATGTACAACAATATAATCAATGAATCTCATTTATAGTAAAGTTTTCATTATTCTTGTCGGTGAGGTCTAAAAAGTATTTACATATCTGTATCATGAGAACCCAGTGTTTGTATTGCCCTATCGATATTTAAATAAAACACATGAAGCGCGCTTCTACCTAGTTATAACAACCGTTGTGCATTTGGTAATTGAATTCTGATAGGTCAAGATTAGGCGGGATTATCACCAACACGGAAAAGAGTAACTGTTAGGTTTCGCTAACCATTACACGTGATTGGCTGTAGGCACGATGCGTCATCGTGCTCTCAACCAATTGAGTCACGAATAAATACCACACACAAGGGTTGACTTGTAAACGGAACTCGAATTGAGGGAGAGGCGGGAACCTTTGTTGCACACGGAAGTAAGTAACCTAAAGGCTTGTAAAGAATAGTCATGTTAGCTTTTAGTCCTCGTTTTTAGACATTTTTGCTATTATTTGTTCACAAGAGTAAAATGTTAACGAATTTCAGTGAGCACATGTTTTACTTAATTTGGATCGTTTTTTCATGTGTTTTATTTAAATATCGATAGGGCAATACAAACACTGGGTTCTCATGATACAGATATGTAAATACTTTTTAGACCTCACCGACAAGAATAATGAAAACTTTACTATAAATGAGATTCATTGATTATATTGTTGTACATCAGACAGAGTATAATACTGAAAGAGTATGATTAGATGACTGAATCGCTCATTATATTTCCTTTATTTTTTCTGTTTCAGACCCCTGAAGAAGGGTCTTTTTTGTTGACCCGAAATGCATTGGGTAGTGTGAACATGTAAAAAGAATTTGTTTCTTTAGTAAAGAGATGAGTAAACATTACAATTTGAAGAATTGAAGAGAAATAAATGAAATGAAAGCAAAACTACATTGAATTGGATGGAATTCTTTACTAAACAGATTGAATGTGAATAGACCTGAACGGGTCTAAGGATCATTGTGCGCACCTCTAACTTGGAAGTGAGAGATATCATTTTCCCCTGAACTCGGATTTCCTATGGAAACACGGTCCTAACTATAACTATCTACTGGCGACCGCCAGTAGATAATATATATATATATATATATATATATATATATATATATATATATGTATATATATATATATTAATGGCCCAAAAGAGAGAGAGAAATAAACTAAATGATAGGACTCTTCCTAATTAGAGGGTTCCTGCAGTTGTGCCTCTTCTTCTAGGTTTGTTTTTGCTTTATTAGAATAAACCAGGAGGTGACGGTGTTTTTGTGCAAGACCAGATAAAATACCTCTATCACTTTCTCGGGATCTCTGGAGCATTTATCGTCACACTCTATTTGGTTACTGAGGAGGGAGGGGCACCCTATTTTCTTTTATAGGCATAACACCCTCTGAGAAAGAAAAGCACATGCCAACATGAAATGTGAGCCTCAGACCTCCAGTTTAAGTGAACCCGAGCCTGTCTATATTTTATCTGGAAGTGACCCCTTTTGCGCCTGAGCTAAGTAAATAAAAAACAATCAAACAATTACTGAAGGAAAAACCAATGTCCAACAGCCCTCTCGACCTCCCCTTAGTCACCAATTCCCCCCTTCTGCGTTACTTACCGCCTCTACCATAACTACTGAGTTGCGGCGGCTTGTGCACATCCTCCGTGGGTGACCACCACTCCTCTGGACTCCCGTCAAGTTCGGCGTCTTTAGCTCTGGAGTCGCACAGGTAGGTTTCTCCTGTGTCTTCTGAGTTCTCCAGTGACTCTCCTTGAGATTTTGCCTTTTTAGTGTCTTCCAGGTTTTCCTGGCTCCTCCCCTTTTCTCCGTCCTCCATCCTTTCTCTGAGAGTTTCCTTTTCTCCTCCTTCCTGTTGTGTTAATAGCTCTCTGTCTTGCTGTCATCCCGTTCTGCCTGTGTAAAGAAGGATAGTCCTACTTTTGTGTTTTGACTGTTGGTCCTTGTCTCTTCAAGGTCCTGCCAGAGCTGTTGGAATACAGAATAGAGGGCGAGAAACGGAAGTTGGGGGGGCTTCTATCAGGGTATTCTTGTGGTCCTTCACAGATGTGCTTGTTGTGGCTTTGATTTTGCTGGTGAAATAAGCGGATTTATGTGTGACGATCAAGGCTTTGTAATCCGCAATGCATTTTTTTTAAGCGGTATGTTCGGCTTCTGAGTAGCCGGGCAGCCATAAGTGTTCTTTTCACCCATAGCATTGCTTCTGAGCTCTAAGATCAGCAGAGAGCCATGTAGCAGACAGCTTAAATCTTCAAGATCTAACTTGTTCCAGAGGAACTAAAGAAAGAGCTGCCTAGTCCAGCCAGCCTGTATATTGTTTTACTGCAGACTCAGGTTCTGTCAGAAGTAAGGAGTGGAATTGATGAGAATGTGCAAGAGTTTGTCAGCCTACAAAGTGTACTAGGCTCGAGATGATACCCAGGAAGTAATAGCACCCGGGCTGGGGGAATTATAGCTATCAAGAACCTCAAAAAAGACAGACTTGTGGTCAGACCAAGGAAATGAAGGAGTACTTAATAACGGTATGGCAGGATTATTTGAGAAAATCCTGTCAAGAGTGTGACCGGGTTGGTGTGTGGGTAAAAAGCCCTCAAAATGGGACGAAATTCCTTTTTGGATAGTTCAATGGATTAATCAACTTGAAGCCACGTTTCCCCTTACGAGACCACAGGGCAAACATAGAATATTAAGTATGTGCTTACCCTTTGGGGTGGATTCCTAAAAAGGTGACGGCACCACTTGGGGCACAGTCTTTGCTGCAATCTATACCAAAACACATGGTACTCCATCTATGACAGTCTTGCCTGAGGTGTTGAAATAAAATTAACACAGAGCAGCTTCTACCATGGATTTGGGGATGAAATCAGTGGGTAATATTCCCACCATATCCTCAATGATTCTAGCCATGATTACGGGTGAGGCAGCAGCTTTGTCTATATGCTAACGTCTAAAGTAAGTTGCACCAGGCGACCAGGACTGTGAGCTACCTATAATTATTGCTGAGGTACATACCTCTATAGGATACGATAATTTGGGGACCAGACCAAATAAATCACATCTTAACAAGCCTAGTTCTGACAAGGACAATGCCAAGCAGAGCACAGAGTTTTTTAAAGGTGCTATGACAAACCAAAACATAAAGAAAAGGCTAGCTCTCCCAGAGGTTCCCTGCAAAGGGAGCACTCTGAAAGACGCTATAATATTTGTGATCGCCCACAGTTGAAAGAACCTGATAGGTATCAGTATTCTGATACTCATCCTTCTCGTTCCTTTGAGGACTCATTGGATAAACGATACGAGAGAGGAGGGCATTTGGAATGCAGAAAGAATGAGTACATGAAACCAAAAAAGAACTCACAATGCTCGTATGATGTGAAGATAAAGAAGGAAGAAAAACTTCTGCAACCTAAACCCCAATTTCAGAAAAAGAAAGTTGCGGATGTAACCGTAAGATATGCCACAAACACTGAGAACTCTCCTCCTGAACAGGAGGTGAACAGTGACCTATCTTGACAGTGCAGTAGAGATCACTATAGTGTGCCTGAATCTCAAGGAGTTTCTGGCGGTGAAAGCAACTGATAAATACATTGAAGTGGAAACCCCAGACCAGTGTGTCAGCCCTCCAGATAGATTTTAGAAATTTGGATAAACAGATTGAGGGTGACATACAGTGCACCATTCGAATATTATTTTAGGAACATTTAAAACTATCCTATTACATTCTTTTGACGGGGGTGGATTGGCCCCCAGAATTTCTAAGGCTATACCCAACAGATGAGTATGTAATATTACCATTATTTTCTGTGCTTCTTCCTGAAGAGGTCGAACAAGCCTATGCAACAAAATGGGCTCTTGCAAAGCCCCAGCTTTATACTGTAATCATGTTGGCTCACATGAGGATTCTCCTTATCATATCATACACATACGTTCCAGCAAATTAGTGCAACCACAATACCCAATTAAGCAGGATGCTCAAGCACCTGTTAGAGAAATACTCTCACAATTAGGATACCAGGAAGCAACTGAACCATGTGTTTCCCCCAAGAATAATTCTCTTTTTCCAGTACTCAAACTATATCACCCATATTGTATAGTCTTAGACTATAGACATTGAAATAGTCATACCTGCACATTTGCAATCCAAAATGCACATAGTACGGCAATAATTAATAATATAGTCCAAAAAATATATAAAACAACCTTGGATATCGCCAATGATTCTTTCTGCTAGAATATGCTTGTCTTCTTAACACTCGGTCGGCTGCGAAACATCAACTGGAATTATTTAACCTCCTGCATACTGAGTCCCTTGATTTTTTGTTTCTTACTGAAACTTGGTTTTCGTCTGACTCTCTTCCCGATGTCCTGGCTATTCTCCCCTCCTCCTATTATGCCCTCCGGTCGGATCGCCCTGATGGCAAGACGGGTGGCGGCGTGGCCATGATTGTTCGTTCCAGTTTACAGTTTCAGCTTCTCCCTCATTCTTCTATTTCTAACGTGGATTTTTTGGTTGCTCGTTCACTCAATCTCCCTGTCCCTCTCACGGTTGTCCTCATGTATCGCCCCCCTCAACATATGCCCCTGTTTGTTGCCACCCTACAGGAACTTCTCGCAACACTTGTGGTCAACAATTCTTCGGTTCTTCTGCTGGGTGATTTTAATTTTTGGCCAGGTGACCCTAAGGAGGATTTATCTTCCAAGGATTTCTCGGCTACTCTTCAGTGCCTCAATTTTCATGCTCATGTCACTGGCCCGACCCATGCCCAGGGTCATACACTTGACCAGATTTGGTCTTTAAGTTGTACGCTTTTTCCTCCTAGCATTTCTCCCTGTACTTGGTCTGATCATTTTCTGATCTCCTTTTCCATCTCTCTTGGTGTCCCTGACAGACCCTCCTTACCTAAAAATCTTGTCGCTCGAAACTGGAATCGGGTTGACTTAAACTCTCTTTCTCTCTCTCTTGCTTCTTCTACTCCTGATCTTTCTGAACTCCCTCTGGATTCTCAAGCTGAAGCGCTTAACACCTGGCTGTCTTCCTCTTGTGATCAGGTTGCCCCGCTTAGGAAAACTAAGGCTGTTCGTCCCTATGACGCTCATAAGTGGTTTAATACCGAGCTTAAAGCTCTGAAATTGGACCTAAGACGCTCTGAGCGTCATTGGAGACGAAATTACTGCCCCGCTCTTCGGGTCCAATACAAACATCTTCTCTATGAATATAAGCAAGCCGTCCTTCTGGCCAAAACAAAATACTTTTCTGAGAAAGTGGCCCTCTCTGCTAACAAATCCAAGGAGATTTTCTCTTTGGTCAATGATCTGGCATTTTCGGCTCGTACCAATCCTACTCTCATTCCCTCTCAAGATCTCTGCTCTTCTCTCAATGATTTCTTCATTGAGAAGATCGTCAAGATCAAAGCCAATATTCCCCTGCTTCCTCCCCCTCTCCCCACTCCTTCTCTGTCGGCTCTTTCTTCTTCTTTCGACTCTTTCCCCCCTATTTCTGTAGACACATTTCTCACTTTGCTTACCAAGATCAAGTCAGGCTCTCCAGCTGACTGTGCTCCGGCCCGGATTTTAAGAGCTTTATTTACTAGTTGTCCTTCTCCCCCTCTTTCTTTTCTCAATGCCTCTCTTGCCCTGGGCTTAGTCCCGTCATTCTTTAAATCTGCTATTGTTTTGCCTATTCTAAAAAAACCTGGCCTTGACCCTTCACTCCCTTCTAATTTTAGGCCTATTTCTCTTTTTCCCTATCTTGGCAAGATTTTAGAAAGTTATGTTACCTCTTGCCTTTCTGCTCATATTGAGGAGAACCATGTCCTGGCCTCACATCAGGCAGGCTTCCGTCGAGGCCACTCCACTGAGTCAGTGGTTCTTGCAGTCCTCGATGAGCTGAAATCTAAAGCTGATTCTTCTCTTCCTCAAGCCTTGGTTCTCCTTGATTTGTCCACTGCGTTTGACACGGTTGATCATTCCATCCTTCTTGACCGTGTCAGCGCGGCGGGCATTCGGGGCCTTGCATTCTCCTGGCTTGCCTCCTTTCTTTCTGGCCGCTCTCAGGCAGTTCATTTATCTGGTTTCTCTGCCCCTTCCCGCTCGGTTCCCTGTGGTGTTCCCCAAGGTTCCTCTCTTTCCCCTCTGCTCTTTAATCTTTACATCTATCCTCTTATTTCTGCTCTTCTTGCTCTGGGGGTCTCCGTGTATAATTACGCCGATGACCTCCAGCTTGTCTTTGATCTTTCCTCTCCATCTCTGTCTCTCTCAAAATTTCGCTCTACTCTGGTCTTTATCTCGGATTGGATGAGCTCTAACCATCTTAAGCTCAACCCGGACAAGACCGAGTTGGTCTTGACGGGCGGCCCATCCAGTCCTTGGTCTTCCGCTTTTTGGCCCCCCTCCTTTGGCTCCCTCCCTACTCCGGTTTCTTCTGTCAGAACTTTGGGTATTCAGGTCAGTCATGATCTTTCCATGCATGCACAAATTAGTTCTGTTGTTTCTTCCTGCTTTCTATCCCTCCGGCTTATTCGAAAGATTTCCCGTTTCTTTTCCTCAGATGCACTTAAAATCATCATTATGGCTCTGATTACCTCCCGTCTTGATTAAGGAATAGCTTGTACGTGGGCATTCCAGCCTACGAAACTCGACGTCTGCAAGCTATTCAGAACCAGGCCGCTCGTCTCATCTTTCACCTTTCTAAAACTCATCACATCACTCCCGTGCTCAAGTCTCTTCATTGGCTCCCTGTTTTTCAGCGTTCTCTCTTTAAAATGGGTTATCTTGTTTTTTTGGCTCTTGCCCGTTCAGCTGCTGCATTCATATGTTCCTTTATTTCTTCTCATATTCCTGCCCGCACTCTCCGCCCTTCTACTTTGGCCCTTCTCAATGTCCCCCGCTTCCGTAAATCCAGAACTGGAGGCACACGCTTTTCAGTTCTGGCCCCCCGCTTCTGGAATAGTCTTCCCCTTTCCATGCGATCCATCCCCATTTACTCCCATTTTCGTAAAGCCTTGAAAACTTTTCTGTTCTCCCAGGCGTACTCTTGCTAATCCCTTTGGGCTGCCTCAGTGATAGTTGGTCTCAACACCAGCGCCAGGAAGCCGCTTGGCCACAGTGCGCTTAATCAAATATTTTCTTCATTCATTCATTCAATATAGCATCTGAAAGCAGGGATTCAATTGATTTCTAAGTGCTAGGTTCCCAAAGGTGCCTTTACCAGCTCCCCATGGGTATAAGAGCAGCCTGGGACTCTTTGCCCACATTGTGTCAATTTTACATGGTATCGACCCAGACGCATTGTCCTACATAGATGATATCTACCACAAGGGTGAATAATTGAACACACATGTAGACAAAGTAGATCACATAATTTGGAGACATGGCTACCAATTCAACTTTTAGAAATCAACTATAGAATATTCAAGTGTCCTGTTTCCTGCATACAAACATACCCATGAGTAAAAGAGCCTTGCACTGGCCTTCCTAGAGAAGTGTACTCTGCTTCAACTGTCAAATATACAAAAGAAATTCCAAATCTAATTATGATTCCTAAATTTTGGCAGCACTTACATTCCTGTTTAAGCACAATGCATTAAACCATTGTATGAATGGATGCATCCTGACCTTTCCAACGTACATTGGACATCAGACCATACAAACATACTCAGCTTACTGCAATCTGATCTGTTTGCTATATTACACTTACATACAAGTGTCAATACCACAAACCTTTTCATCTGTATAGTCGCGGGTTGCATTTGCTTTACTTAAGTCACCTTTAATGAAGGTGAGAGAGTGCTGATTAAATATATAAATGACATTTATATTATAATGCAGAAATGCGTTTTGCTTCCACTGGCTTTCATTAAGAAATGGCCACTTTCACAAGGGAATGCATTATTGTCATTACTTCAATTCCAGCTTCAGAGCCTGTCATAAATCCAGCATTCTAAATGCTGAAGCCCTACATCCCCATTAGACACAATGGGCAACCTCTTCAATTGCTATGGACATAGACTATGTCTTTGATCCATCTTTACAAACACAAGAATTTCTCCAATATCAGCATGTAGATTGATCATCAGCAATATTTTGCCTCTTGAGCAGTATGAATTTATAGTTTATACTGATGGTTCAGGCCAGCCTGCTATAGGCACCAAGTACCAATATTCGGCTGCATGCGCCTCCGCTCATGGTGTGATGTTGGTTGGTAAATTCCAACCACAAATAACTTGCATGCAGTCCTTAGACTGAATCAACTGCACAGTAGGATGACCTGAAAGCATCCATTCTTTCACTGGAAAATATGGATCCTGAATTCTCCACACTTATAGTGTGTGATTTGTATTTTTGTGTCCAGTCTTTCAATTAAAATTTGCATAATTAGCACCTAAATGTATTCAGAGGTTCAAAAGGAAACACTATAAAGCATACATTGCTTTGGTTGAAGGTGGCGTGCCTTAAAGATATGTTGCCACTGGCTCATGTTATTCATACCTTGAGCCATCAACACATTGGAAAACACGTTGTAGGGAATTCTTTGACTGATAAAGCTGCCAAATCTGCAGTCTGGACTACAGCAGTTGCTGTGATTACTCATTTTCATACGAGGGTAGATAATGATATAGTGGCTGTCGGTAATCTAACACCAAACTACTCCTCTTTGCCTAGGGATTTCCAGATAAATATACTTAGAACAGTATGTACAAGTTGAACAAAAACACAGGTTACTTTTATTTGCAGCACGATGTTATGACTGAGCTCAGCGCTTAGTAAAATAAAGTCTGTTAATGCGGCTCTCCTATTCTTATTCTTTTTTCCATCCAGGTGCGAGAGGTAGAAGTGGGAGGTTCATGGTAGCTAGCAAAACAGAATCCTGGAAGCTGTGAAACAGGTAAGTGGCAGAGAAAGAGGCTAAGCGAAGGGGAGAAGTTTGGACAGTCTTTAAATAAGAATGGTTTAGAAGAACATTAATAAAGGTCACATTCTAATTGTTTGTGACAAGGAACAGGTGCAAATAATAAACTTAATGAGGCTGCCTTCTAGAAGGTTCTTTAGAATGTTCACAAAAGTTGCATTATAATTGCTTATAGCAAGGAACAGGTGCAGGTGATTCATTTGATGAGGCTGTCTTCCAGAAGGTGCTTTTAGAATGTTCACATGGGTTGCGTTCTAATTGCTTATAGCAAGGAACAGATGCAGAAGATTCATTTGTTGAGGCTGTCTTCTAGAAGGTGGTTTAAAATGTTCACATAGGTCACATTCTAATGGCATATAGCAAGAACCAGGTGCAGTGGATTCATTTGATGAAGGCTGTGTTCCGGAAGGTTTACATTGAGGGCATTAATGCCGGTTGCTTGATGCTTATTCTGGTGGATTTTCTGGATTTTTCCGTGGAGCCAGAAACCTGACCTTGCATATGTATGGTAAAACATTTGTAAAATCTATTAAGCCTTTTCAAACAAACTGACAAGCACCAGCTGTAGCTAGCAATTACCAACAGCATGTAATATGGTCAAAAGTCAGGGTACAAAATGTTTATTAATTCATGAGTGTTGGGAGGAATAATATGAATCATGCTGGTATATTGTGATAGTCAAGAGAGGTGAGCTGTGGCAGGAATCCTGACACTTACTAGTTAAGTGAACAAAATGTTTCCTTTACTACAATTCCAGGGGTTGGTAATCATGTGATTCCCTACAAAGACGGCAGGCTAGCATTAGTGATAGCTGCTCATTAAGGTGTTACTTCTGCAAGTGCAGGTGTGGCAGCCAAAACTTTCTAATTGCAAAAATGTTATTAGTGGCATGACATATACAACCAGGCCAAGAAATATGTCAGTTGTTGTAACAATTGTCAACAAATTGAGGGATCCACTGTGGCTTGCATGCCACAGACACACCTGTTGAGTTTCAACAAACCATTTAGCTGAAATTATTTGGGCCATTTTGGTAGTTGAGAGGATGAACCATGACTTAAAGTAATCCTTAACAGCTGGAGTATTAGGTTCAGGACGTAGCTTGATCCATCACTTATGTGGGTTACATAGAGCAATACATCTTTTTAAAAGATCTCTGGGTGGCCATACCCCATTTGTTATCCTCTTTGGCATCAAAATTTATGTTCAAGATCTTGACAGTCCAGAAATCATGGCAGCAGTCACACTCTGACGTAAATGATCATTCTGCTATCTTGCAGGATTTGCAAAACTTCTATGATGACCAAGCTAAAGAACAGTTAAAGACATCTGCCTCTGCAGAAATTATGGAGCTGCCAGCGCCTTCTGGCTGGATTCCACAAGTTGGGGATCTTGTTCATGGAACAATAAGGTGAAGAAGAAATTTGGCTCATCATACTGTACACCGGTGCCATTCCTTAGAGTTCAAGTTACAAGAACTGTGATATTGCCACCCCTGGCTGGTTGTAAATACAATAATGTTGTCTCTGTTGATCAAGTAAAATGTAATCATATGCCTGATTCTAAAAAGCTGGCCATGAGGACTCCATTGTAGTTCCCTAACTCCCCTCGATACCACACAGGAATTTTCTCTACAGCTTGTAAGCAACATTAGAGCAGTTTCTCCTCAGATTGGCGGGGCAGTGAATAAACCTCCGTTGATTCCTCATTCCGCTAAAAATGACAACCATACGACGGAGGTGAGTACTATTCATGCCACTGCATCTCCTGCAGATGAAGTTCTTTATTATGATCTGCTTTTTGATGTATCTATCAATTCTCTTTCTTCACGTGTTGCCTCTGTTATTCAATAAACTGCTTCTGATTATTTTGTAGTACTAGATGATTTTTCATTGGACACATCTATCATTCTAGACACTACACCTATACATGCTTATGTTTTCCTTTTATGGCTGAAACACACTTATCTGGTCCCTCCTTGGATATATGTTTGGATAACACTTTCCTTGGGCTTTTTATTTCTTTGAATTGGATTTGGGATTGTTTTCTTGTTGCTAATAAATGGACATTACCGTCCAGCACGCTCAGCCACAGAACTGGTGGAAGAGGTGTTAATACCTCACTCCTCCTCACGTAAAGTGAGGAGAGACCTGGCCCTTGTGAACCTTTTAGCTCTCTCAGTAACTGATGGCATTGTTTGGCATAAGGTCCTCTATGATATTTTCGGTCCTACAGAAATTCAGCACATTCTTATAAATTGAAGGTGATGTTTTTATACTTTTGTTACATTCTGATGACTGGGATGTCGAAACTGTTAATTCTATGCTCTCAGAACTCGAATATTGTACTGTTTCTGAAAGTGAAGATTTGTACCTTAATCCTACCAATTATTGGGAAAGGTTCTGTTATCATCATTACGCACATCATTATTTATATAGAGCTAGTGTTCAATGCACACTTTTTAATTATGCACAATGGGAACATTGTCCAACGCCCTGGGAGGGACTTCTAAACAATATAGGAATGAATTCACATATTTTTCTGGCCATGGTTCATCAGACCAAAAATCTTTTTTTTATAAACTTGACCCCTACACCAGCCCAAAAAATAAATGCTGATGCACACCAAACTATTATATACAGATTTGTTTGTCGCACAATTAGCCTTGCAGGGTTATGAGTATTGGAAAGATACAATTGAAGTGAAATCAATTTGGGGTACAAAACATTGGCAGGTTCAGGGAACAGACACCTTATTTATAGAGTGCTTGATTCCGACACAGATGATTTTCCTTAATGACACAGTTCAGCAAACTACATGTCTGGGACTTGCTAAAATTAAAGACATAAATTCACCTACTATCCCTTCTATTGCCTGATTTGACAATTTGCAACATTTGAGAAACTGCTGCGAAGCACAGCTCAATAGTATAGTGCATATTGGTACATTCATCTCCAAGCGTACATGTCGAAATGGTTGGTTATTCACCAAGTGGACAAAAATGGTTGTTATGCTTGTTCTTTTTAAATTCCCCACCGTGGTTTAAGGCAAGCAGACCGGACCGGATGTGAAAGGGTGGACAGAGAGGTATTCCTTACTGGAAATGAATTCTACTCTTTCGTCAGCCACTCACTGGTTTGTAACCATCTTACAATTCACAGAACATGTAACAAACACTTTGGTAGCTAATTTAGCCTGATTTTTTAAAGGAATACCAACCCCTTCAATTTTCCCTTTCATTACTGCACTTTCCATTTGAAGTTATTGGATGTTCTACTACCAAGATTGCTGTGGGATGAGGGCTTGTTTCCCATACAGCCTTTCTGTCTACTAAATACGTACTTGCTACAATAATGTGCTTTTCTATCCAACACACAAGGCTTCTGATATTTTCTTATGGCCTTCCATTCCAACTCTGAAAGCTGATTTAAGAAGCTGAGCAGACCCAAAGCCTTATTGTTTCAAAAGGATGTGGCAGTTACATCTGCCTGAGAAACCTTTGAATTATAGGTTGCGAAATAAACTTACTTTTTAGCACACACCTCCCACAGTGTATTGGTGAGCTTGTGCATCACATTTGTAATGCTTCCAATACAGCAGGTATTGCACAATTTTTTAAGTCAACAGGAACTGGCTTACTTTCCAGAAACTCTTTGGAGTCATACTGGCCTTAATGCATTCTCTCTTTTGGAGTGTGGTCGGGGACATACCCTTGATGCTATTCCTCATTTTCAACATTTTTGTTTTATTTTGCTGCTCAACAATGGATGTTTTGTTTTGAAGCCCTCTGGTCATGGAACTGCCACCAGTCCAATGTGCCATAAATGCATGATGCAATTCTTTAGAGTCCCTCTGCTTCTGGAACAAAACACTGACTGGTTGTTGTGTTTCAGATCTGCCTGGTTTACCTATGTGCAAAGCTAACACAAGGAGATGATGGATGAAGCGCTGAAACTTTTCAGACACTCACCCCCAGTCACAGATCTGGGTTGAATCCATGATCATTCTTTAGCTCACTTCGCCACCCCAATTCAGATACAACTATATGCAATTCAGTGTTGACCCTGTGCCTCATGGGAACAGTCCAGCCCAAACTGCCAAACCATGTCTTTATTGGACCAGAAACACGCATCCTGGGACTGGTTTCAGGCTAACAGCCCTCATCAGCCAGGCTAGCTTGAATCCAGTGTCAAAGTGAGTAAGGGAGCTACGTCTGAGCATACCCTGCCATCTTAGGGTGAACAAAGCAAACACAAGGAGATGATGGACGGAGCGCTGAAACTTTTCAGACACTCACCAACGGACAAAGATCTGAGTTGAATCCATCATCGTTCTTTAGCGCACTTCTCCACCTCAGTTCAGACACATCTATGTGCTAATCAGTCTTGACCCTGTGCCTAATAGGAATAGTCCAGCCCTAATTGCCAAGCCATGTCTTCCCTGGACTGGAAACAAGCATCCTGGAACTGGTTTTGGGCTAAAAGCCCTCATCAGCCAGGCTAGCTTGAATCCAGTGTCAAAGTGAGCAAGGGGCCTACGTCTGGGCATACCCTGCCAACTTAGGGCGAGTGCATGATGCAACATGTTTAGTATGGACAACAAAGTGAAACCATTTTCACTAATCTATGATGTGTTTGGTGCCACACTGATGCCAGTCACTTGCACACTCTCTCTAACACCAAATTGTAGTAGTATCACTGTTGTTTTCTGGCTAGTATCCATGGTTGTATCAGACACCTGGCCAGCACCAACATTTTGGGACTAATTACTATGTTGGGCCGATGTTGTGGAAAGGAACCACATGACCTTAGGTTGGCAGTTCTGACCACAGTATTACGATGTGATTGCCCATAGGGCGGTCACTAACCTCCATTGGTCAGTGGAAAGCTTGTGCGGGAGGACAAATGGAGGTTTGTAAACATTCCTGCACCATGGTGCCTGCCAAACGGTGCAGGGATGTTTAGGGGGGCACCTTAGGTGCCCACCAGGCTCCATTGCACAGATCTGGGGAGAAGGGGGCCATGCTAGGGGCCCCCAATGTTGCTTTCCGACAGCCTTTCCATGTTGGAAAGGCCGACATGGAATGGCTTTCGGTAACCAACATCATAATCCTGACGACAGAGCTGCCATCATTAAGGGATTATGTTGTCTGTTCGAGGCACAGGCGGGCTCTTTGAGCCTGTCCAAAAGCGTTGGACAGTCCCTCTGCCTGCTGCCTCCAAACACATGCATTGTAATGCGTCAGTAGGACTACAGCAGTAGTTGGCAGTCGGGCCTCAACTGATGAGCAATCGGTTGTGGTCCGACCGCTATCGAAATCGTCCCCATGGTCTTAACATTGACTGATCGACTATTGTTGCACTTTATGTATTTGACCTTGGATTATGACTTTATAGTTTTTTAATAGTTATGGATCACATGTGCTATTCTGCATGCACTGCACATATATATCCCTGGATCTCAGACCCATATCATACTTTAGATATCAGATAGTGCCTTGTGAGTCAGCATATCCACCATGCACTACTTACTCCACTCATACAAAGATAATAAGTGAGGCTAGCTTAATGTACATGTAAACCAAAGAGCAAGGAGCAACTGGCAGTCCTTGGGGCAACAACCCTTACATACTTAGTGAACCATTGGATGTCCAGACTCCAGACACAGTCCATGGGGGATACATGTCATGGTACATATTGAGGAGAGGAATGTTCCAGTGAGAAGGAAGAGTCAATTGCCATTATGAAAGAAAGTCCACATAGACAGTCAACCCAAGGATGAGATCCACAGGTGGACCCACTGCCTGTGATCTTGTCTGACCATTATTTAATTGATTCTCTTGGCAGGTCACAATACAGTTAGACCTAGCCCCATCTGGGCTGACTAGCAATTTGAAAGCCTCTCATAAGATAAAGCCTGCGGAGTTAATGGAGGACAGTACCCCTTTGAGAAGTACACCAGCATGGTCATTAGCACCGGGCACTGGAAAAACTGGCCATGTGGCACAGAGATATGCTACTGAGCAGTTTTACTTTGCAAACAACTGAAGCCCACATCTTTCTCCAATGATGTGTGAGGTGCCTCATATGAGGGTGGTGTTGAAGGTCCAAAAGCCGACAGAGACACACAAACACATCAGGGGCTAAAGATGTAGACCCCTGGTTTCCAGAAGCATTTCCCTGCACTAACAAGTAAGGCAGCCAAGCACTGAGAAGGACCTGCTGGTTTGCAAGCACAGCAGCAACATGACTGTGGTAGGCACCAATTGTAGCGATGTAGAAGTCCTGCTTCTGCTCCATGGACTCCACGATGTTCTGCATTGCCTCCAGCTTGTTGGCAGCCTCACTGGTTCCACTTTGGCTGGACATTTGCTCATGCCTCTGTCTCCTGACACCTGCGATGTCAGCCAGGGAGCTGTCCAAGCCACAGATCAGAGAGTAGGTGCCTCTTACAGCCTCCAAGGTGTCCTTATTGGGGATGAGGCCCCTACGGATTCCCACCAGGGTGCCCGCCACAGTCTCCATTCCCGCCTGCACCTCATCTACCAGCTCACGCTGCACTGCTACCTCAGGATGTTAGAAAACTGTTTGAGGGTCACAGAGTTCTGTGCTAGGGGTGGGCTCGCAGGTGGTGCTTGGTGTGTTAGAGGCAGATCATGTGAAGTCAAGGATTTCCTGAAGGGTATCTAGATCGATGCTTGGCAGTCTGTCATCCTGTGCAGGATCCACTTCAAGGCCATGCAGCTGGTCAGAAGTAGGTGTTTCATACTCTGGAATGGAAAAGATTTATATTGATGGAGATCCTTGTTAATTGCTCACAGGGGGCAAAAGGTTGACAATCATGGCCTCATTCTAGTTTATGGCATAGGTCGGCATTGCGAACATTCTGCCGTGCAGCCCTCCTGCAAACAGAAAAGGGCATGACTGCCCCATATCTATGACATACTGTGCATTCCTGCCCTTTTCCATGGGCCAGGTTCACAAATGGCTGCCATGCAGCAATGCAGGCACCAGTGCACCATGGTACTAGAGTGCATGCATTGTCGGGATGGTTGTTTTGGTGCAGGTAGGGGCATGACCCTGACCAGAAACACGATATGGAGGTTATTTCCTCTTTCCGTTTGTGGTGCTGAATGCAGCATAAATAAAAAGAGGCAAATGCGTGGTAATATGATGTGATAGCTCATTGTGCCTCCCCTATACATCTCTTGGGGAGTTGTCAGATATTTACACATTTCTGGGTTTTACAGCTTCTAATAAATCTGGGAATGTTTTACATGCCATATTTATTACTTGGGAACACCCACCATGAGTCCCATTGCATGCCACCCTATTGTAGTGTCTGAAAATCAGCAACTTGAACTGCATTGACTCTCTCCATGTCTACACGGCCATGAAGCGCCACTCAGGGTGGCTTTATGTGGGCTTCTATACATGGGCGGCACCTTCATATTTATAAGTGAAAGTCCAAGGGCATGCTGGGCTTCTGAATATGCCCCTAAGTATTCGGATGTATTGACACCACTACTATGCACAATGCACTATATTCCCCGGGATTCCCTGTGAACATTACTCTGCCCTTTGCTCCTGTGGAAGTGATGTGGCTTGGGAAATTAATTAGTTATGTACCTGCAGTTTGCCTTTCTCACTGTACCACACAGCACTGTATCTTCTTGTGGTGTCTTGCATGCACATAGCGCATTTATGTGGCTGGGGGTACTGTACTTCACACATGTCCGCTACACAGCTTCAAACCTTGATACACTGCAGGTTTGTGTGAGGCCTTGGGTTAGAATGGTTGTCTGAGTGGTGGATTCTGAGGTGATTTAAGTGCACACACACTTGACTCCATGTGAGAAGTTGGCCTGGTATATGCTGTCCACTAGTTATAGTGGGCACCCTGTATCAGTTCAAACAACCCCTTATGGTGATAGGTTAAAGACAACCTTTATTGAAAGCTATCCTAATGGTAGCCTTCAAGCTAAGTCTTGAAGGAATGTAAAGCAGCTTGTTTTACCAGTCTATATTCTCTTGAATGACCAAATGAAAGGACAACCACACCAGGTATATATTTAAAATATATGTATTTAAGATAAAGCACACCCCTCTAGTCTCTTTATAAGGCTGGAGTTCTAAGTACTTAATTTACAAGTCAGTATTCAACAGTAAAAGCACAAATACACGTTTGGGCCTTAGGGGAGTACCAAACCATATACCAATAAATTGGTATAAGAACCACAAGTGAACTAGACACAAGGCCTAGGGCCTGTAGAAGTGCTTGGACCACAAGGAATCATTCAAGGTAGTGACACGCGGGACGCGTGCAGTGTGAGAACACAGCCGCGAATCGCCATTAAATTCTATGGGGAAAGTCGCGGTGAGAAATTAAGAGTTTAAGGACACATAGAGGACGACTACAAGCAAACCCTTTTGGACTTAGAGGTGTCTAGGGCCAACACCCACGGGAGCACCAGAGTACTCGAGTTACCTCACCCAGGGAAGCTGGGTGCATAGGTGTCAAATGGTGTCGGGTTGCGGCGTTGTTTTCAATGGAAGCTGGCAAAGAAGTGCTGCTGCCATGAAGAGGAGTGTCCGGAGAGATCCAAGCCTGGATCGAGGATGGAAGGAACCTGAAAGCAGAGGGGACAGAGTCTGGTTCACTTACCAGTGACCAGGGGCACGAAAGTCCAATGCCGACAGATGTCGGTTGTTTCAGGTGAGTTGACGGGTGTCTTGACTCTTCAGCCACGAGGTCAAGGAGGCGTTGACGACAACCAGGAGCTGGATTCGAGCAGTCCCACGAAGTCTGTCGAGTGCTGCGGTGTCGGCGACCAGGATGGACCCAACAAGCCTTGGGGAAATAGAAGAAAGACGTTGGTGCAGACCAGCAAGATAAGTCGGGGCATGTCTGGAGCAACCAGGAAAGCCCAATCAGAAGAGGAGTTGCATTCGTGGGGACCCACTAGCCAACGGGCTAGCGATCGCGAAGGAACCTCGAGCAGTCGCACTGGAAACTGGCCCACGGGTCACTCGTGGAGTGGAGGCCGGAGATCTTCGGTGCTGTAGATGCCCAAGGCTGGGGCTACTCTGAGCCCAAAGCACAACTTCGAGGAAGACCAGGAAGATGATGGACCAGCAAAAGTTCACGGTGTCCAGTGGTCACGGTTCTACGTCACCCACGATAGCCACAGGCCTCAGCTTTGCTGTGGACTCAGGGTAGCCTCGGGGAAGTCTGGAAATCCACCTCTGGTGATGCAAAGACTTTCAGCGTCCGGCGGGAGCTTCAGAGTTGCAGACCGGACAATTGCTTCTTTGGTGCCTGCCAAGCAGGGGAGCCACTCCTTGACCCCAAGGGAGATTTCTTCAGTCTTCTAGCGAAAATAGAAAGTCGAAGGTCCAGGATATATATTGCAGTTTCGTCCAGGGTAATCTAAAGACTCAAGGACTGGGTTCCCATACCTATACTAAGTTTGGGGGTTGGACATACTCTAGGGACCTACCTATGGGCGGGTTTGGAATGAGGGGTGGTTAACCCATTTCCTTTGTCCAGTTTCACGCCAGAGCAGGGGCAGGTAGCCTCTGCAACCGGTTTGAACTGGACTATGCACAGGGACACCAAGTGTGCCCCTGGTGCAGAACTTCAAAGCACCAGAGAGTGCTCCCGCCCAGCCCCAATAAACATCTGCCTGTCTGGGGAGGTGGTTACACCTCCCTGGGACAGGAAACCTATTGTCCAGGCCTCTCCTGCTGGAGTTTCGGTCAGCAGCAGGAGGCCAGACCCGTGTCTGTGGCAGTGGCATCCATTTTGTGATGCCAGGGCTTTAGAAAGTCTTTACCGGGTAGATCAGTGTGAACATGTCTCTCCCTCTAGAAGGGTGAATGCTACCCCCGCTGCCAGAACTGGCAGGTGGGTAGTATTCCAAAGTGTTTGAAACCAAACACGACATGCTTCTGTGCAGCCAGTCCAAAGTTAGCATTTACCGCGAGGTAATAATGCACTTACAAGTATATGGTCAGGCTGCACCACAAACAGCATCAGAGGAGGTACTCCAAATGCTGCAGAGGGGCTCTGCTCATGCAGGGGCACCATCTCACATAAAAACAAAGCACTTTGCCTTCGGGATTGTTAAGGCCTGCCATAGGAGTGACTTACAGGTTTTATATGTGTGTGCAATGGTAGTGATATAGGTAGCCTATACCACAGTAAGGAGTGCATGCACCACCTTACCCAGGCTGCAGTAGCAGACCTGTGGTGTCATTTTGGAGTGCTTCCCAGGGGTGGCATAATACATGCTTCAGCCCCTGGTAGGCCTCTGAGGTACCTATGCCCTGGGTACACAGTATTCCATATACTAGGGACTGATAAGGCACTCCATAATCCAATTAGAGATGTACTTAAAGTACATGGAAACCATTTTAGAGAGGAAGCAGCTAGTCAGGGTTCCTGATTAGCAGGGCCACAGCCAGACTAAGGTCGAAAAACAGTGAAACACCAGCAAAAAGTGGGGGTACCCATGTGAGGCAGATCCTACTTTCCTACACTCCATATTAGTGGAAAGTGGGCACAGTGTAGCAACTCTGATGGGATCAGCCCAGTGAAACCATGTAGATTGCAAGCATGGAAGCTCACCGCATTTCATCATTGGGAGAATAGTTGATCTTCAGAGTATCACACATTGCTTGACTCAGACTCACTCACTTAGACATGTACAGGTCTCCTTTGGCACTTCTTTTTTTGGGACCAGGGACACAACTTACTGCCACATATAGATGTAACCCAGATCCTTCATTGAGTCCCATGTGACTACAATACCAAGAATATACATGCCCATATCCATTGGACTGACATGGTAGCCTGTATTTTTGGTCTGTCGGTCAACCTGAATCCCACATTGTGGTAGTGCTGGAATTGGTGACATGTACCTAGCCCGGTTTGCCACCCAACTGGGGACATTCACCTCAGCCTCCTACCATATCTTACTTAAGGTCTTTGCGGTGGCAAACATTTTTATCCTATACCTTGACTGATCCCTCTTTCACATCCTCCGACTTTGACATATATGGGATGGTTAGACAGTTTGGGTCACTTTCTTTGATGCACCAGCAGTGCAGTGTGCCGGTCCATATTTACAACGCCATGTAAAGTCACCTTGCATGACTTTTCATGGCCTCATAAACACGGGCCCCTTTCACACATTGCTGTGCGTGAAAGGGGCATTCCATGAGCGTTGCTATGGGTGTTCCCATCCAACATCCATGGAACCTGACACATTCCCAGATTTACAAAGTGTCGTAAACCTGGGAATGTGGCAGAATGCTACGCCTCCCCAGGGAGGCGTAGGAGTGGCACAACGAGAAGAAATACCTTTATTTTCCCTCATATTTTGCTCTTGCTCTTTCTATGTGTGCTGCATTCTGCAGCACACATAGAAGGAACACAATGCCATTGATGATTGTTTTTGTGCTGGAAGGTGTCCCTTCCTACACCACAACAATCCGGTCGCAGCCCCTAGTGGGAGTGCTGCGGGGCGGTGGGGTAGGGCAGGGGAGGGGCAGGGTGGGGGGTAGTAAACTCCGGCATATGGCCGACCGGATTTAAGTTCATAAATAAATAAATAAAACACATTACATTGCGCCCTGTAATGCCATTAGCGCAAGGGTGTCTGTGTTGCCGCAGAGCTGCTGTTTGTGCACCAGCGCAGGGGAGAAGGACAGGAATGCACCTTATCTTGTAGATATGGCATACTTGTGCCTTTTATTTTCACACACATCAGTGCAGCAGGAAGTCTTACTGCGCTGCCGTAAATCAATATATAGTAAATAAGGCCCTTTGCCTTAAGACTCCCCTGTGCCACATGCTCCATCTTCAACCAGGGCCACATCAGGTGTAGGATATAGTGCCCCAGTGGACTCCTCCCTGTCATGCCTACCCAATTACAACATAAGTGTGACACTGTCAGACTTAGCAGTGAATGTGTATTTGTGATCCAACCTTGCTGTACACATACGCCTTTTCACATCTTTCCTATAAACTGTCAGTTGTATGTGCTCAACCAGCACCTACAATGCACTGAGCAACCAGCAGGCCCCTATCGCAACACACTGGATTTAATTGATGACGCATTGGCACTGGGCAGCACCGCAAGAATTCTTGCTGCACTGCCCTGCGCCTTAATAAAAATGCAAGAATGCACCTTATCTATGGGATACGGTGCATTCCTGTCCTTTTCCCTTGTTATGGTAAACAAATGGCTGCCATGCCCCAACGCAGACACCCTTGCGCCATGGTGCAAAGGTGTCTGCATTGTTAGGTGATCATTTTTGTGAAGGAAGGAGCAAATTCATGCAAAGGTACAATCATGAGAGATGTTTTCCTCTTTCTATTTGTGCAGCAGAATGCAGGGGAAAATAAGGTATTTCTCATTGTTGCCCCTCGCTTACAACTCCCCTCGGGAGGCATAGGCATCTGATGCATTACCAGATTAATGAGACCTTGGAACACCCTTAGCAACACCCAAAGAACATTCCTTCCACACAGAGTAATGCGTGATACAGGGGCATATTTATCATGCCATGAAAAGCCCTGCATGGTGGCTATACGTGACCTTGTAAATATGCGCAGTACCAAGGTGTGGCCGGTGCATCACAAAAAGTGACACATAGGTGGCACAATGGCCTTGTCAATTAGCACCACCATGGTTTGTTTCAAAACACATGGTCCTCTGGTGTGCATTACTTGCATTCAAACCCACACCTAGGTGATTATTTCAGGCCCAGTTTGGCCACATATCATTACTTTTCTTGATGGCCCGGAGACTAACAGTGCAGAAACATCACTTGGGGGGGGATTCTGAGCCACATGGGCATAGAGTAAGGTATGGCAGCGCTTTGCACTGCTTTGTCTTAATCCATTCCTATGAGCCCATTCAAACCCACACAGAATGGCCTAACACAAACATAATTGAGAGACCATAATCAACAGAGTGTCATGAAAAGTAGTAAGGTTCTCAGCAGCACAGGCCTCTAGTGAATGAGGTCCCATGTAGCTTTGCTTGGTACTGTGGTCTAGAAGTTAAAGTGACTCATGTTGTATATACAACTACAAGGAGCAGTTAACAGAGGTGACCATGGACTGATGCTGCACTTCACACATGTAAGTGAATAACGTGACAGAGCTAGAGTAAGCTGTGCAACATGTAACTGGCCAGTGTGACTGACATATGTTTATGATGCTTACTAGTACATGACCCCCCCCCCCCATTGCTCCTTTTTGCCACCAACCCTGTAGGTGTTGATGTTCCTCATGGTCTGCACTGTCTTGTCCTGGAAGTCCAGCCACCAACTCCTCTGGAATTACAGTTGCCACCCACTCCACCAGGGTATCCAGTTCCTCCTGGTCCACTGGGCTCCCTCCTCTGGTCTCCATTGCTGCCTTCAGGGTGTTTGCCATTTTCTCCTTTGTCCTGCACTTTATGTCAATTTATTGTTTTTTCAAGTTAGTTGCTGTCCTCTTTGCTTGTACCACGCTGTTGACCTTGGCCAGCATGAACTGCCAAATGACTTCTTTCTTTGATAATGGCAACTTAGAGGTGACAAGCAGCTGGTGTTGGAGGTCTGTCACCTCAGTGATCAGGATCTCATTCTCCTCCTCACTAAAGGTGCACTCTCTAATCCTCTTCCCCAGGAAGTCTGCCTGGACATTCTGGCTGGTGCTGGGGTTGTTGGGATTGTTGTCCTGGCTGCAGTTATCTTTTCCTTACTTCATGGCTGCCTTCAGTGAAATCTGTTTTTTTTTCCCATTTGCATCATTTTAAAACCATTTTGTGGGCGTTTTTCCATTTACACGCAGTAAAAAGTGGTGCTAAGGTTGTTTGGCTTGCGTTACATGATGCTATTCTGCCTTATGACACTTTTACGGCAGATACGTTAGCTTTTACAGAGCCAGAACAACGACGCCAACAGCAATCATTTTCGACAGATCTTGCAGCTTACGACATGGTGCACCATACCATCAATATGGCACATCCGTGCAGCAAAAATAAGACGTAGCCTTTCGGAAGAGATTTTGACGCATAGCTGCGGTGCATCAAAATGCGGTGCCTTATTTCTTTTAAACAAGGCCCCAATTTATAACACGGGGCATATGCTATAGAAAAAGAATGTTCACTGGATTCTACTGTAAAACTTGGTAGGTGTCCTCATCAACACATGATTCAGTAAACACGTTTCAGGGTCTAGTAGCAGTAGGTAGGACTGTGATTCACACACTCTGCTATTTGCACTTTTCTAACCTTCTTAAATCTTGATGTTTTAAAATTGATTGTTTTATATTTTTTTGCTGATTATATTACTGTGGCACTTTGGACTCATTGGGAGGTGGGATGAGTGAGCACCTTTGGGGGAGAGAAAATTATACTTTTTTACTGGGTTCGACAACTAAAAAAGTCGGGCCTCATTTATGAGAAGTGACACATCGCTGCGTGACAGCAGCGATGCTCACTTCTCAGTGCGCCCTCCTTGCGACATGATTGATGCGTCATATTTACTGTATGACGCATCATGTCGCAAGGAGTTACAGATACATCAGTATTTCTGACGTATCTGTATGGCGGAAAAGTGACGCATTGCTGGAGTGTGTCACGAAAGTGACGCAACTCCAGCAATGTGTCCTTTCACATGGGGCAAGCCCCATGTGAAAGGGCCTGCGTCAGTCTTACGCCCGCTGTGATGCAGACGTAAGATATGGACGCATTTGCATCCTAGAAGTGGCGCAGTGAAATGTTATAGATTTCACTGAGTCACTTCGATGACACTTTCTTGCGCCAGAACGCCCGCCCTGCATACATTATACCTGCCGCAGGTATAATGTGGCGCAGGGGTTTACAAAGTGACGCAACTACCTAGATGTGTCACTTTGTAAATATGGTGCAACAAGGCACATTTTTTACGCCGCGGTGCGTCACACAAAGTGACGCACCGGCAGCGTAAAAGTGACGCACGGCCTCATAAATAAGGCCCGTCATTTTTTGATTAGTGCGTGCTCCAGTGTTTGCCGGCGCTCATGTTTAAAAGCAGACAGGCTGTATTGGACGTGACAGCAGTAGGTCGGACTTTGTCTGGCACTCGTTATGCCGTTTGCACATTTCTAACCTTTTTAAATCTTGATATTTTAAAATGTATTTTTTTTATTTGTTGGTGTAAATGTCACTGTGGCACTCGGGACTTGTTGGGAGCAGCGAATATCTTTGGAGGGAGAGAAAAGAAGATTTTTACTACAGGGTTGAATAACTAGTGATGACATTTCTTGGTTAGCGCATGCTCTAGTGGTTGCCAGGGCTCATGTTTGAAAGCAGACATGCTGTGCAGAAGCGCAGCAGGTGCACCACTGGTGTGCCTAGGGCAAGCCCATATGGGCCTGTCAGTGTCCTGGAAGCGGCCAGATACGCTGCACGTTAGCCTTCTAAGGGTTACAGATTTTTTTAAGAGCCTCGCTCCGGCCAGCAAATGTAAATTCAGCTGTTCACTCCCCCATACACGCTGAACTTTATCTGCTTGTGCTGTGATGGGTGGGTCAAATAGGAAAGGTGCTACTTAAGTATGTGCAGTGGTAATCAATGCATGCTCTATGTAAAAATAAGAAAAAATATGTATGATCTTTTGGAAGAGGGCATTTTAGACCTTTTGGAACATATTTACAAGCCCCTTTCACTGCCGGTATGTCCCTTTTTTTACCATATTAAAAGAGATGAGCAGGCAGTGCAAGGGGCTTGTAAATAAGCCCCTTTATGTGTAGCAGAAACATGGTTATCTGGCGTATATAATCCTTCCATTGCCAGTGCCATTCTCAATGGCTTTAAGATCTACAATAAATATGGCCAAATGGGGGGGGGGGATTGTATGCCCTAGATACTCAGGGAAGACCGAAGCTGTCAATCCTTGTAGTAAGGTTATGGATTCACTGCATACATTGCTAAGTTAGCATAAGTTAGTATAAGCTTGGCTGCCATGTTGCCGCCTTTAGCACACGTTTCTACATACATTTGTTTTGCACAAATCCTCAGCTTGTGCTCGCTCACATGAGAACCGTCTACCTTTCACTTCTCTTGCTATACTCTGAGGCTCTGTCTGCACAGCGTGTTCAAGGTCAAAAAACAATGTGCTCCGTTAATCTGCTGTTGGTCAGTCCCAAACATGTTAGACACAACACTGCCACAGCTGCACTACTGAAAATCGAGTGCAATATGGCATGGCATGCATGCTAGGCAGTTGGAGAAATTAATTCCAAAGACGAAGAGCTGTGCTTTTACGGAGATGTAAACCTTTTCATCTAAACTCGGAGGTATGGGGTCCCCCTGACAAAGCCCAGACGTCTTCTATAATTATTATGAACTAGTTCCTAGCATGGGGAGGGTGGCAAGGCACAGTAGACCTTTTTTCCCACTAGCTTTATATAATACTATCCCCATTCATTTTTTATGGAATTGTAACAATGCTCACTATATTGAGTTTATGCATATTGCTTGCTGCTAGTATTGGCTTGTGTACTGCATTTATAGAGCACATTAATTAAAATAAACATTTTAAACTATACTGTGTCTCTGATTACTCATGTTGTGGACAAGTATGGGTGAGTTTGCGAAAGAGTGTTCTTGCTCCCGCGATTACTGAGAGAGTCTGAGTTACTTGTTCTAGGATGTCGAATCATTGGTAGCTTCACTGTAGTACAGAGAACGAATGAGACACTATAGCTAGTCGGATAGGGGGTCCGGACATTAAGGTGGGTTGTTGGTACACCACTATACACCAAGGTCCTGGTTTCCTGCGCGTAGTTCTGCATATGTGCAGAATCCCTCCAACATCCTTTGAGGTTAAAGACTTGCTAGGAGCGGAAGCCTTGTGCTTTTATATCTCCTTACCACACCAGCACTCAGTGCTGGAGTTTAAATTTACATGCCACCAGGACCGGTAGGTTCTTTTTTAAGTCTTTACATAAAGCAATCATCCACTTAGTGCTAAGATACTTGCATTTTATGCTTTTAGGTGATTTTAACCGCCACTTGGATAAACTGTTCAACACAGAGGCTAGAGAAATTATGAATTCTCTTGGCCTTAATCAATATGCAGTTAAGCTGACCCATCAGGGCTGCCACTACTATCAAGTGTTCTCCAGTATAGTTATACAATCGGAGGACCCACTGCCCATGATCTGGTTTGACCATTATTTAATTAGATTCTCTTGGCAGGTCACAGTAAAATTAGACCTAGCCCCAGCTGGGCTGACTAGGGATTTGAAAGACTCACATAAGATAAAGCCTGCAGAGTTAATGTGTGCTCTGGAACAGCACATCAGGTTTGGTTGAGGATGAGATCATAGGGTTTGATAATTGTATTTGAACTACTGCAGAGGAACTAGCACCATCTCCACCGAGCAGAATGAGCAGAAGGAAGCCTTCCAGCCCTTAGTTCTCTGACATTCTTAAAGCAGAAAAAAAATTGCAAGGTGCTTGAATGGAAATGGAGGAAATATTATAACTTACTGGACAAGAGACCTAAAAACTAGCATTACGGGTAAAACCGTACTGCAAGAACAACAGCTAAACAGAAGATTGGAAAGGCAAGGAATAAGACAAGAGAAATCTTCTCAATTGTTAAGAGTGTTATGTCTCCATCAGTATGTGTCACTTCTCATCAAATCTCTGCAGAGAACAGCTAGCTAGTTTTTACAATGCAAAGACATTAAGCATTAAAGCCAGTCTGTCATCAAGTATAAGGTTAAATGAAGACTCGTGGATTAAACAGCAATTCAGTATGTTCCCTCTTTCTGAGGCAAAGCTGAGTAACCTAGAGCCTATTTCACTAGATTGCTCTGTGGGGGCTTTGAAAGCAATTAAATCTGGCTCTCCTGCAGATCCTTGTCCCCCTAATTTATTCGCATCAGGGGCTGACAGTATTCATCCTGTGGCTAACTTGATCCTTAGTGCATCAATAAAGACTGCCACAGTTCCCAGTTTGTGGAAGCAAGCAAAGATTCTTAGAATGGTGAAAAAGTCTGCAGCGAATTGGGCTACCCTAGCTAACTACAGGCCACTCTCCTTGCTGCCTGTTCTATCCAGAATACTGTAAAAACTGGTAAATAAACAGCTCTCCAGTTTTCTGGAAATTAACAATCTGCTACACCCCAGCCAGGATTTAGAGCCCGATGTAGCACAGAGACAGAATTGGAAGAGGCCTCAGAATATATTAGAGGAACTCTTGATGCTGGGGAAAATGATGAAATAATTATATTAAATCTATCTGCAGCATTTAACACCGTCCACCACTCTATGCGGCTGGACCATCTCCAGGCCATTGGAATAACAGGGCAGGCCATGGACTGGCTAACGTGTTGTACTGGTGGGATTCCCCCAGGGCTCTGGCCTAAGCCTCACACTTTTTAACATATACCTCACCCCTCTAGTCCAAATAGCAGAAAATCTGGGAGCCAAAGTGTTCTCTTCTGTGCAACTACTATTCTCTTGGGGCAAGGGAGAAGAGCTGCTGAACACCAAGATAAAAACCTGTCCTACAGCTGTATTTCACTGGTTAGCAACTGCTCAACTTAAATGTAATGAAGAGACAATTGAAATTCTCTTTTTTGGTAATATTCTACCAGATTTCTGGCTGACTTTCTGGCCAGATGATGCCTCTTCCCCATGACCCCAGAAAGATTCAGTCAAAAATCTATGGATTAATTTGAAAACAGCTTGTCCTTTAAGCCTCAAGTAAAAGCATTGGTAGGCACCTGGTTTGGTATTATGAGGTCCCTAAAGAAAATGTTTCCACTCTTATCCTTTCCAGCATAGAATTTAGCCATTCAGGCTTTAGTCCAAAATTGCCAATAGCATGCCTTATACTTTGGGTTACCGGAGTACCAGTTGGAAAGACTCCAAGTGATCAAAAATGCAGCAGTCAGTCTTCTGTTAAATGTGCCATTGAGAACACAGATTTCACCTTACTTAGGGACATTACATTGGCTGCCCATTAGGGAAAAGAGTCAAATTAAAGGCTCTTGTTCTAGTTCATGATGCCTTATATCACTTAGATAAGTACAAGGGGGGGGGAGGGAACCTGGTATACTGATTAATTTATGAAATTTCCTTACGGCAACAATCACACTATATTATTTTGGGTGATTAGGTCATTTATTTAACCTTTCTTTTTGAATTTTTTTGTCTTTTTGGAATAGGACTTCACATCCTTCCTGTCGAACAGATATCAAAAGACAATTCCAATATTTACAAACATTTACATATTTTTACAACATTAACCAGAATATACATTACAAACAGTTATCACAAACAGGAAAATATTACATAAATCAATGTATTATTTATAATCTGATCATTCATTTATAATCTGATCAACACAAATCAATTATTTGTGACTAATAGATACAGATTAATTACGGGAGTAAATAAAGCAAGGCCGAAGGAGTAGGAGAGTGATATATTCGTTTTTATTTTGTAGATTGCACCAATGTGTTATAATTAGGAAGCCCTGATGACACCCCCGGAGGTCCCCTGGGGCTTGAAATGCGTCGGCAATTACAGTAATATGCATTAAGACCAATACTGAAGAGATACTGATGATCACTGAATGAAATTGTGTTCTCAGCTTTGAGAATTAATCTGTATCTATAAGTCGCAAAGAATTGATTTGTGTTGATCAGAATATAAATGAATGATCAGATTATAAATGATACATTGGTTTAAGTAATATATTCCTGTTTGTGATAAATGTTTGTAATGTATATTGTGGTAAATGTTGTAAAAATATGTAAATGTTTGTAAACATTGGAATTGTCTTTTTATATGTGTTCGACTGGAAGGATGTGAAGTCCCATTCAAAAAAGACAAAAAGGGTTTTTTCAAAAAGAAAGGTTAAATAAATGACCTAGTCACCCAAAAGAATATAGTGTGATTGTTGCAGTAAGGAAATTGCATTAATCAATCAGTATACCAGGTTCCCCTCCCTTGTACTTATTGAATATGGCCCTTCCCGGTATCTGTCCTATCAGGGCCTTACCCCTCTTTTTTTTAAACTATTTCATTTTGAGGCATCTTACCCCAGAGCCATATATGGATTCTACAATCCTTCTCGATAGTTGAGATCCACCAACAAAATGTTAGCAGAGATCCCCAGGTCTTTAATGTATTTGATGTCGATAACTGGAATAAGGTTCCTCTGTTGCGGGCAGTGAGTGATGCTGCAGTGTTTAAGAAAAAACTGAAAACCTGGCTTTTGTGCAGGCTTAATCTCCTGTTGCTCACCTTCCGATCTATGCTGTCTCACGGAGTTGGAGTAGCTGTGAGTGCTAGAAATTGCTATCATCATCATAGTAGAGAACGATCCCTAGAAAACGAAAAGAAAGCAGGATGCCTAGAAAATGAGAAGAAAGCGGGGGTAATGTTGTTGTCATGCCCAGATACATGCACCTAGATGAAGCCAGCAGACAATTATTTGATCCAAGTTATTATCTAGAGATTTATGAGAATGAGTACATAACTACTATCAGTAGGTGAGAGTGGAGTGATAAGGTACCAATTGGAGTGGAAGAATTTAAATATCTCCAATATTACCACCTTAGATTGCCCACCTGTACTGACAGCCCGGACCCCATGAATATGCTCCTAAACACCAGTGGGAATCCATAGTCTCATCAAGGCGATGCTTATTGGAGCATACATCCAAAGATAACGTTTTGAGATCTTCAGTAATGACCCTACCCTAATACATTTATGACAGCAAGGACTTCCTTTTGAGGACTGATGCCATTACATTGGAAGATGATTATCTTTTCATGATTGCCTTTTCATGTCACATCGCTATATCCTAGAATTAACCGGAACAGTAGCATTGAAGCATGTTAACATTTCCATAGGGCTATTCCCTTTTTGTTATTTTTTCCCCCAAAAAAGGTTTTAAGGATGATAGAGTTTTGTTTTGGTAACAATACCTTTCTATTTGATAAGAGAATACAAAGAAAGATTTATGGAACTGGGGTGAGACCCTGCTTTGCCCAGCTATGCTAATTTGCTGGCAGACTAGTGTGAGGAAGTTGTGTTTGGGTCGTAAAGTCTGACTGAAGACACTGAACATGTGGAACTGTTGTATAGTTCCTATAAATCTATATAGGATCTGAGCGTTTAGACAACATAACTGTGTTGGATGGGTGTCCAGACTGATTTTAGACACCCCCACCAGGTATGTTCGCCTGTATACCAGCTAGCTCACAGTGCCACTGTAAACTCCTCTTACAACTAGAGAATAGTTCCTGGTAACTATTTAACATGACAACCCTGTCCCAACAGTACAGTACTTTATTTCAGAATAAACAGTGGGGATGTTTTCAATATGCATTTATTGAACCAGCGTCATTGTAGTGTAAAATAGGTGTGCTGAAACAACCATAAGACAGAGACAGATATAAATGATTATAAGCACCAACGGAGTAAATGGATGGTAGATTTCTACCATAGTGCTAAAACAATGTATATATGCAAGCATATAAATACTTGACAGTAATAATGCGTACTCCTATGATGCAACCCTAACTAGATGTACCTTGGTTTAACCAGCAGGTATGTAGGTCTATAGCCAAGAATCCCCCTAGGATGAGGCCAACCCCATTACCTGGTGTGAGAAGGTGAAGGAACCCATCTTGGTCTCAAGATGGACACCCCACAAGAGATGTCAGACCACTGCGTTCGGAGTGTCTGTGTGCAGGAACCCCAGCGTCTCACGTCAGTGTATCAGCATGGAAGTATTTTTCCTCTGCATATATACCAAAAAGGTACCCTCAGGGGTTCTAACTTTCTGTATCATGTTGGCCGAGGATGACGGAAGGGATGGCCCTTATACATATTTAATATGCAAAAGATGGTAATCCTGCTGTTATTCTCAGAAACCTCATACATAATTAATGAGGCTAGTTTTCTGGGAAAACCACACAATATTTTATGCAGCACCTAACTAGGTAAAAGGTAATTACCAAGGAAACCGTTAGGTAGTACCATGGCAGGGAAAATGTAGGTGAATGGTTAGGTGACTACCCAGGGCTATATTGGGGTACATTGCAAAACATTGTATTGTTTTGTAATTGCATTTATATAGCGCTTACTACCCCTGACGAGGCGTCTAAGCACTTTTTCGGTGAGTAGCACACTACTCCGGAACCCATAGAGGGTTAGTGTTGAGCTAGTATAGTGAAACACGCAAGTACATTTTAAGTGGTGGATAGGTTAGTCAGTTATTTGGATTTGGAATGATAGCAGAAGGATAGAGGAGGAAAAAGGTTTGTATTTATATAGCGCTTGTTACCCCTGAGGGGGTGTTGAAGCACGCTATTCAGGAAGCCCATAAAGTATTAGTGGTGAATTAGTATGGTGAAATATGAAAGTAATTTGAGTGGTGGATATTAGTCAGTTATTTGGAGTGAGAAGGATAGCGGAGGGATTAAAGGGAAGAAAGGTTTGCATTCATATAGCACTTGTTACCCCTGATGGGTGTTGAAGTGCTTTTCTCACGAGTAGCACGCCACTCCGGAACCCATAACGGAATAGTGTAGAATTAGTATGGTGAAACATGAAAGTAATTTTAGTGGTGGATATGTTAGTCAGTTATTTGGATTGAGAAGGGTTGGGGAGGGGTAGAAAAGGGAAAAGGTATGCATTTATATAGCGCTTGTAACCCTGATGGGGTGTTGAGACGCTTTATTGGCGAGTAGCACGCTACTCTGGAACCCATAAAGGATTAGTGGTGAATTAGTATAGTTGAATATGGAATTTGAGAAGTGAACATGTTAGTCTGTTAATTTTCATTGAAAAGGATACTGGAGGGATAAAAGAGTGAAGGATTTTTTTTCAGGTCTTAGCAGTAGGAGGAGGTTTTTGGATGAGTAAAAAGGAGTTTTGGATGGGAGGAGTCAGAGGGAAGAGTTTAGAAAGGTTTGGTTTAGGGTATCGGTATTGTAAAAGAGGTGTGAGGTGATGCAAGGAGGGGTAGAGTAGGAGAGAGTCTAGAAAGGGTTATTTTGTGGATCATAATAGTGGTGTGGGGTTTGGGATAAATGAGAGTGGATGTAGAGGATATATTGATAGATGTATAGGATGAGAGATAGGGTAGTGCATTGAAAAGAGTAGTAGAAAGAAGTTTGAGATGAGTCAGAAGATTGGGCTAGAAGATGTATTGAGAGAAGTATAGGCTGAAAAATAGGGTAGTGCATTTGAAATGCTAAATTAGAAGAAAGTGATAAATATATAAATCTATAAGAACATTGAAAGTATATAGATACATAAAGGAGGTAAGTATATGTAGATTAAAGATATTGATAGAGGCACAGAATGAGAAGTAGGGTAGCGCATTGGATATGCTTTTTCAGGAGAAAAGTAACAGACACACAGATCCAAGTACATGGAAGGTACATAGATGCACAATGGAAGTATGTACATGTAGACCAAAGATGATTTTTATTTATTTATTATTATTTTTTTTTCCCTCAAAAATATAATTATTTTACATGTTTATACAAAGCAATACACAAAGATAGGTACATATCTATAGTAAAAACAAATACTTATATACAGAGGGATATGCTGTAAATTTCTCTTTGCGTATGGTGCTTATGTGGGGAAGAGCCAATTCTTGAGTAGTTTTCTGAAGATAAGGTGGTTGTCGGTTGACCTTATGTTGAGGGTAGAGAGCTCCATAGTTTGGCTGCTTGAACACAGAAGGATGTCCGTGGCACTGGACGCCTGGACTAAGACGCTCAACATGGGCAACAGCACAACAGTCAGGATTCACCTGCCTGAGGAGACCTACGGCGCCCCAAACAATAGCTTGGGAAACGTTGCTGGTGTTGGGCAACTGGTGTCAGATTTCAGTTGACACCCTCTCCTGACAACGAGAGGGCCTTGATTTTGATGTGTCATTTTGGAGGAGCCAGACATTTTTGGAGTTCTGGTGCAGCTTTATAGATGCAGTGTATCCCCCTTCATTACTCTGGGTGAACCTCATTTAAAGGTGCGCCCAGCGCAATGAAGGGAAATGTGCCATAATATAAGGAATGCACTGCCTGGGAGCAGTCACGAACTCGTGCTGCCTGGGGGCAGCACATTCATGTGAAAACCGGAGCGGCTGTAAGTAGCCGCTCCGTGTTTTCACAGTGCAGGCTACAAACCGCCCGCACTTTTGAATGGGGTGTCTTATGGGGGGGTCCATGGGACCCCGTTTCTCCCCACCAGAGGGCTGCCATCAGGAAGCGCACTCACCTAGAACCTAGAAGGTGGCGCCTCCTGAGGGCTTCTTTGCCTCGTGGGCACCTTGTATAATATGGCCCCTGGTCTTTCTTCCAAGTTTTTTAGGTGTTACAGATTGTGAAGGAAATATGTTTGATGTCACAAACCGTTTTACTATAATGTTCTAATGTTGTATCCTTGGATACCAGCTTGCTGGATTTCATATCATGTTGTTACATACCTATTTTGAGGACTCTTATTGCCAGGTTCTTTACATTGTTTGGTGCACATGTTCTTCAACGTGTTTGGTGTCAGCATTAGTATTTACCGTGAGCATGCAATGGGTAGACTTGGAGTACTTACTTTTGTCTAAATCATACTTTTAGATTACAACATTTTGCATGGTCTCGGATACCCTAGAACCTGGCCTCAAATTATAATGCAATCCACTGCTCTACAGAGACAATGCACTCCCTGTGGCTTGCCTGAATTCAGAGAGCCTTTAGACCTTACAATTGTCCGGACATTAACTTGCCTCCACATATGCTTTGTGCATGCACCTGGGAAATAAAGCAAATAGAGGAATTCGGGATGACCTCACAACAACAACAGACCAATAGATGAAAGGGTTGTCTGAAAGCCCCCATACCTACATTATGCGTATAATTCTAGTAAAATTAAAAGGTCTTGGCGAAGACAAGATCTAAACAAGTGATGGACACCAGCCTTTTGGATTTGTCAATGCTTCTTTTGCTTTGTCATGGTTTTCGCAAAACTTTAGCGCTGGGGAAGCTTGGGCCCTAATCATCTAAAAAAAAATTGGCTGAAAGGAAAAATGGTTTTTTGATCTCAAACACTCTCTGTCCTATTAGCCCCTGGCATTTAAGGAACATACTTTGTGTGTGGATGTGGTCTACGAGAAGGGGTAGAATGCATCACTCACAGTTAAGTTAGCCAATTGCTGAAGTGGGCTGACGTACTGCCAATGCTGTGGTGGGCAAACAAATACATGACCAACACAACAATAGATCAGTGGATTAAGAGGGCTGGCCAAAAGCATCTGTAAGTTATTACATTACAAATATAATTTTAGTAAAATCAAAATTACTTGTCAGCAGTAGCGGCTCGTGGAGGGAGTTCGGTGGGCAGTGAGGCGGGGCGGGGGAGGGGCAGGGTGGGGAAATGTAAACACCGGAATATGGATAAACGGAGGTAAGTACACATTTAAATTAATAAAACAATTTTGTTGCGCGCGCTGCATCGCGTTTTGCCTCTCCTCACTCCCCCACCGAACTCCCTCCACGAGCCGCTACTGCTTGTCAGATGCTAGACCTAAAAAGAGAGACAAAACATAACTAGGTTGGGGAAACAACGGTCAAGCTGGGGAAGAGGGAGCAACATGAAGAGCACAAGGGTTGGGGATTTCAGTGGAAACAGCTCACAAGGGAAAGAAAGAAAATACATGCACTGCAGCACCATCCCAGATGTCATCGCCCCAATCACCATCGACTCAGAGCACTACATCTCCCTAGGGCATTTTAACTTCCACCTTGACAACCCCAGTGACACCAACACAACCGTCCTCCAGGAAAGAATGAGCAATATTGGCCTCAAGCAACTTGTCACCGACCCTATCAACATCGCAAGACATACGCTCGACCCTTTTCACACCCAGCGACAGAGTCAAGTACAACCACGTCTCACAGGTCATCTGGACCTACTACTACAGTGTTCACGTCACCATCTCAGGACCTACCAACACTGGCGCCCTGCCCCCCCGGCTTAATGTGTAGCAACTGGAAAAAGATATCAGAATACCAGTGGAACAACGCTCTCACCTCCCACCTCCATGACACAGCATCCAATCCAGAACAGGTAGCGAAGAATTTTTCCCTGTGGATCACAGAACGCTCCCATACAATTGCCCCTGCCAAGCCAGCCAAATCCAAAAGACCTACCAGAAGAACCAGCTAAGTCACCATGAAGCTGGAATCCACTATATGCAACTGTCTGCAACTAGAAAGGATGTGGTGCACCAGCAAAGAGACAGGAGACCATACCACTCAATCAGTTCCACGGCCTCCTGAAAAGAAACAAAGAAGAACACCCTGGAAGGCAGAAAAAACTGCAGCAAGTAGCTCTTTCCCATCGTGAAGGAATTCTCCAACCCCTCAGCTGGTGAGAATGACATCACTCCCTCTCAAGAACTGTGCGATACCCTGGCGGACTTCTTCCATGACAAGTTCACAGTCATCTACAAAAAATGTGAACCCCAACCTTCCTGTCACAGCATCAGCCTGCTCACACCCTCGAACACAAACCCCGAACACCTGCTCACCCATTGGGACCCTCTCACAACCAAAGACACAATCTCCATCATGAACTCATTTCACTCCGGAACACCTACAGATGCCTGTCCCCACCACATCTTCAACCTCTGGAGCAAGACTATTGCTGATGAGCTCAAGAATGTCCTGAAAACCTCCATTGCTGTGGCATTCTTCCCTGTAGACTGAAAACCACAGATGTATGATGAACGTTGCAGACTGGATGAAGGAAAACTGTCTAAAGCTCAACATGGACAAGCCGGAAGTCCTTATCTTTGGGAACAACACCTCACCATGGAACAACACATGGTGGCCTGCTGAACTCAGCTCATCCCCACCCGGACAAACCATGCCTGCAATCTCAGCAAGCTATCTATCAAGAAACCGGTAAAGCACAGGCTCATCTGCCGGTTTCCACACCCTACACATGCTCTGCACGACGTTCTGGTGATCCCAGTCAACACCAGAAGGACCGTCACGCAGGCCCTTGTCACCAGCAGGCTGGACTACAAGAACACACACTATGTAGAAATTACTGCATGCCTCCTGAAGAAACTACAGACAATACAAAACTCATCAGTAAAACTCATCCTCGACCTCAGACGGACACACATCACAACACACCGCAAGAAGCTACTCTGGCTCCCAATCCAGAAGTGATGCCAGTTCAAGATGTTGACCCATGCATAACAAGCCCTGCACAACAAAGGGCCAGCATACATCAACAAACACATTACCTTCCACCAACCGACCAGATACCTACGATCTGCCTCCCCCTTCTTTGCAGAATTCCCCCCTCCCACGGACCCACCAAGGCAACAGCAGAGGACACTCCTTCTCACACCTGGCGGTCAGTGCTTGGAACAACAGTTCCCTGCACCTCAGGACCACCTAATTTCTCCGGCAATTCAGGAAAGGACTCAAGACCTGGCTGTTCGCTTGAACAGATCACCACGAAGCAGTTACCAACTCCAGCGCCTTGAGACCCTCACAGGTGAGTTGCCGCACTTTAAAAATCCTTGATTGATTGATTGATGGAATGCTGCATGAAAAAGACAGAAAGATTTCCTGAGTGTGAATGATTGAATGGATGAAGAGGGTAGTATAAATCACCCTTAAGTAAATATATTATACATACAATTTTAATAAAATTAAAAGATCTTGGCATACTTCAGACCTAAAAAGGGGCAGAAATAGGAAATCCTGAAAAATATTTTGAAAAAAAGAAGCATAAATTGAGGAATGCTAGACTATTTGAGAAATTGAGGCGTTATGAGTAATATTCACAAAACTGTGAACCTTCAAAATCCTACTACAGTTGCACTCGCAGTGGAGCGTAAAAGAAAGAACATTTTGGTTGCATACTAAGACTTTGAAGTAAATGACGACTGGGTCAAACGCGGCCTGTGACAGTGAACAACAGTGAAAGATGATTAAAAGAAAGGCGCTGGGAATAGTGAGAGCAATGTCCTGGAAGAGGGTATGATCAGCATAATAAAAAAATCTGTGTGGCAGGACGAGGTTGCAACATGTGGTATCGACTTGATCAATTACATTTTTATTATCTGGAACTCCCTGAGAGTAAACCTAGAAAATTATCTGAACCGTTCAAAGTGAATGATTACATCTTAAATCATGTAGCACTATTAAAACTGCTAAAATATATTGAAATGTAGAAGTTGTGATATAAATATCATGAGATAGCAACCAAGTTACATCATACATCAACAGCTGGCAACAGACTCAATCATGACCAGAGCAGTCACAAGATTGCCCTAAATGGACAATGCTATTTGGGGAATTACTAGGGGCAAGACACAACTGTAATAATTACATATGTTTAAAAAAAATAGCAGAATGTGTTGCTTGAAATGTTCATGAAAAGTAGGTATTAATCATGGATTCTTGAGAAAGCTGTACACAGGGTGAATGATAAAACAAGAGAGCGTATACTGTATGCAAGAATGAATGACAAATGAAAAAAAACAGATAAGGATGCTTACAATGTTTAATAATCAAGGTGATGTTGCACGGATTGTGCTGGTAAAGCAAAGCTGTGTGTTAGGACAACCGGAAGTTAGAATGTACAACTTCAATACCTAATGGCCCAAATCCTGGCTAGCTCACAGTGCCTCACCTGAACTCCTAACCCTCTCAGAGTAACAGGTGATGGTGGCAACCTTGAACATGACCCTGCAGCCCCCAAGGGAACTGTAAAACAGAACTTCCCCCTTCAACTCATTCACTCATGCATGCCCATGATTAATTCAAGGAACACACAAAGGAAGTTTACAATATATTTATTAAAACGTATTGTAGTCTACTAAGAAGCAAATGTGCTGCAATCATTAGGCAACTGCACCTAAACAAAGTAATTTGCATTACTAGCAGGATGTTTAGGACAAACATCCTAACCATGGCAAATTATCCATCTGGCTAAGCCTAGACTGACTGAGTGAGCACAGGGATATATTTAACAATATCTGGGATTGGCCTAAGACCTCGTACCAGGTGTATGTCGTTAGGTGGTCCACATCATGAGTGTAAACTTAGGTTATGCAGGGCGGCATATCAGGCACTGCGGTCGTTTCAGAATTCCTCTCTGCCAGAATCTTCCTCTCCAGCTCCCAAGGGAACGGGGCACAGTTAATATGATAAAACTACGGTGTTGGAAAGATGCAGCTGTGCGATCATGTTAAGCTGTTGCTGAACAAGTGTTGTTATCTATTCAGAGCAGCCTTGTACAGTCTGTACAGACTAAATCCCAGGAAGTATCTCCGAATAACAAGCAACATATACAGGATATTCCCAGAACAATGTAGTGAAAACAAATACATTATATGTGACTATGTATAGCAAAGGCAGAAGATGCTAAACTAAAGGAGGACCAAAGTGGGCACAGAAGGGAAGTCACTACACCCACTCCATGGTCGTGAAAGGAAATCAATTTCTAAAGAAATATTAAGAATCACAAGCCAAGCAAATGCAATGCCATACTATAATGTATAAAAACCTAAAACATAGTCATAAAAATAAAAAAACTGAGTTATAATTGATTTTGAAAAGGGGGGCCAAATTAACCAGAATTGGAGGCTCCCAAGATCTCATCCACAAGGTCTATGTTTATTAAGTCCAGAATGGATTCAGCATCCACAGAGGATGATTCCACAATAGTCCCGTTCAAAAGCTTAAAAGAGCAGATATGAACCTCATTATCAGCCAATGCTGTCTGGTTCATGATCAACTCTGTTTTGTACTACCAGAATTCTGTCTGAGGGTTTGAGTTGGGAACAGTGGCTTCTCCAAATTGGATTTTAGTGTTATATGTGGGAGGACACTAGTATTACTACAGTATACTCCCCTGCCACACACACACACAATCTTCAGAACCCAAGGTTATTGTGACTGAAGACAATCACCATCTTGAGAATGCCCAAAGTGGGTAGGATTGGTTTGGTTAGAGTGTACCTAGGAATCATTCACATCCACTACCTCATGCGAGACTTAAATGTAGCACCTCCAGGCATGTGTTTAAGAACACTCTTGGACCTGAGTAAGAAAAGAAAGGGACTACACCTGCTGTCAGTGCCCTGATAGGAGCCCTGAAGGACTGCACCTGCTCTCTCCTGTACCCAGACCAAAAGAGTGGACTCCAAGGTACATAAGGCTGACCTCCTGATCCAGCTACAACAAGATATAAGAGGCCTTTCCTGCAACTGCACAGATGACCAGTGGTAACTGTACCTGCCCCTGTTCTTGGCCTCTGCTCGACACTACATGACTCTGAATGTGCCTCCACTAATGTCCTGATGCTTTAGAAGTGTATATCTCTGGATTTGGACTATAAGAACTAAGGGCCAGATGTACAAAAAGTAGGAATTGTGATTTCCAAATTGCGAGATCACAGACTCGCAATTAGGAAATCGCAATTACTTATGTAAGAAAATGTACAACTTCTAATTAGGGATTCCTTATGGGTCGCAGTTGACCTACATCAAGATTAGTAAAGGGGTAGATCGCAATTCATGACCCATTAGGAATTGCAGCCATCGCAGGATGGTGGCTTGCTGAGGTCAGCAGACCACCATGTCTGTGATTGCTTTTAAATACATATACAAATGTAGCCTGTTTCCTTAAAGGAAAACGGGATGCATTAAAAAGGAATAAAATTAAACATTAAACTTTCATTTAGTAAGAGTAGGCAGTGGTCTGTGGGACCTAGATTTGATGCAGATGGTCTTTTATTTACCTACCAAAAGAGTCTACGAATATAGGTTATTCAGCACAAAATGCATAAAATGGTAAACTCCAAAATCAGAATGCAACAAGAATAGATGCAGAGTCTAGGTCCCTTTTCATTAGGAAGAAATAAAATATATTTCCCTACCCTGATCTAATGGAGGTCCTACCTAATTCCCTTCCATAATTTCTCAAAGGTGTCAGCACGTGTTGACTTCCTTAGAAGTACTCACGTCAAATGGGTTGATATGCTTAAGGCTTTGGCGCTCGCTCTAAGATACTCCTTCTCCGAAAGCTAGCAGAAGTCTGGTTTCACTATCCCTGCGCATCATACAAAAACATGGGATTCAATTGGAAATAAGTCTTCATAAATTTTCCATTGCAAACTTTGTCTGTGTGGTAATTTTTTAGGAGCCCTTTAATTAAATCTTCTTTGTTTGAATGGCCTTGGTTGCCAGATAGGCGTCCTCCCTTCTCGCTTTCCAGCCATCTTCAAAGACATTTCGAGTATCTTTTTCAATCTGAAAATAACGAGTGTGCATTTCTGCATCTGCAGTGGGATGAGAACACTCTGGCAACTTAAACTAATCACAGTTACATTATATGAATATATGAATATAATATCATCCTGTACCTTATACATTCAGGAATTTCAATACATATATATGGTCCTACTTGAAGGTATTCACTACGATTAATGTTTAAATGGTTCAACTAAATACATCTTAATAATCATAAAACACTGTAAACGATAAACTACATATGAGTGCGTCTTAACCATGAATATAGTGCACCCATACAATATAGATTGCTGAAAGCGCAATATAAACTGGCAGGGCGAAAACTCCTAATATAATACCCATAAAATAAATGACATATCTGAAAGGGGACATCAGAAATTTGGAGATTGACACAGCAAAACCTCAAGAAATAGCCCAACATCAGGAAGGGAAAAGGGGCGCAAAATGAACAGGCAGAAGTGTGGCAGAGAAATGGTTTTGAGGGTAGTTCCTCAAACTACGTATGGAAAGAGAAACCAACTTTGAAACAATGCGTGGGGAATGATAAATGGATGGTGGGACGAAGAAGGAAAAGAGGAGGTTATTGCTGGCGTTGCACTCTGTATGTGCATTTGTATGCCATTAAATACATAACAATAGACCTGATTCAGGCCGGAGACTCCCGGCTTTCGAAGCCACAAATGGCTTTATTTTTTCTCCCGAATGAATTTGCCTCTTCCTCAATGAAAGTCAATGGGGGAAATTCATTCTCTTGATTTTTTTGATTTTTTATCTCCTACTCTCCTTTTCTAAAATGTTGGCATGTATTCATATAGATGCACTAGTAAAACATCTCAGCGGTGAAATAAAAAAAATACAGATTTATTTCCTTTGTATAGGAACATTAGTATATAGCAATGCTGAAAGTAAAATAATAATCTTTGCTATCATTCGTCGTAGGTTGCTTTTCGCACTTTCTTTTATACAAACTGGAGTTATTATTGAACAAAAGATATATACATTGTTTTGCCAAAATGCGATGTTGTAAAGTTCGCGGGAATAATTAACATGTGAATATACTTTCCATGAATGTAAATCAGTACAATAGACTGTCAGGTGTTAACATGTCCTCTGATATCTTCAATGGACCTCATACCAGTGTGCCTTCTGTACTGCTGATTTTAGTACTGTAGGTGGCATAGAATGAAAACAGCAGGTGTATTTTTCTGAATATGTCAATATACGTTTTGTTTGTCTTCCAAAAACCACCTCCTGGGAAAGAACTTTTAGCACAGCTGTGGCAGTATTCGCAGAGGCTAAATTAAGATGTGTACCTGGGATTATGAACAATATAAAGATTTTGTTTTAGAGAAAAATGTTTGTTGTGGTAGCATTGACGTCATTCCTTATTGTTTTTATCCTGTGCTCTTTCTTTCTCCCACAGTAGCAGGATGAGTTCTTCCGGTGTGTTCTCAGAGCCCTAGAGGTAGGCAATTTCAAAGTGAGTATCAGGAAACTGGAAGCTTGGCGGGCGGGAGCTGATTATATTTTCACAGCTTTCTTTTCTCCTTTTGTCTCTGTTGACATTAATATACAGTGTAGGTTTCAGAACAACTCTGCTACTTAATGACTACATTTCAGAAGCCGACTGCAGGTTGGTGTAATTCCTTCTTACACAAAAGAATCAAATCTGTTCTCAAAGTAAAAAGCAAAGTCTTGTCTGGGGGATGTGGCGCAGAAAACATTTATGGAAGGCTCTAGTTGCAAAATTCAAGCCAAAAGTAAGCATATGTACTAAATATCTGCATGGCAGCAGATAATGTTTAAGGTACACAAGTCGACGTTCGTTTTTTTATACCTTAGCACAGCATAACTTAAAATGTTTATCCTAAAGGACGTTTTGTGACGATTGTTTTAAAAATTTCTCGTTCTGATAGTTATGCCATAGAGGAGGGTTCATGACACACAGTGGCGTAACATAGGCCCCCTCAGCGTTCGGTGTATGGGGGGCTGGCAACCTCCAGGGGGCCCCCTTAACACAGTACCCTAGCTAGAGAGCTCTTGTCTGAGTCCGAAGGGGGTTCACGGGGGGGGCACCATTGCAGTACTTTACAGGGGGGCCCCCCTCAAGTTTCGTTACACCACTGGTAACATATAGAAGCCTCTGCTTACTCCAGCATTTAGCATTATGTGCAAATTATTAGTTAATCTGCCTCACGTGCAAGAACATTATACTTATGGCTGATAATACAAAAGAGAGTGTAAGCTCATTGGAGCAATCAGTCAGTTTATCAGGAGGAAATTGAAGTATTCTTACACTTGATTCAAACATTTTAGAAAAGAGAACAATAAAACGCATTTATGACAGCCTTGCGTCACATTTGCACCACATAAATTGGTACATGCATGACACAAGTGTCTGAATCAGATTTATAAAGCCTTGCAAAGCCCCTCTGTGTGGCTTTGAGTGGCTTCGAAATCTTGAGTAAGGTGACGCTCGGGAGGTATTCCATGGACATTGGAGAGGGTGTTTCCATGCAAATCACATGGAATTTGATGCTGCCCCAGATATACAACCATGAAAACCTGGGGAAGTGACAAATCCTTATGCCTCCTGAGGTGAGGCGTAACAAGGAGAAATATGTTTATGTCTCTTGGATCTTTCCTCTTTCTGTGTCTGCCATATTCTGCAGCACACATGGAAAGAAGAAAACATCTCTTAGGATTGTTTCCATGCAGGAAGGTTCCTGTTCCTGCAAAAAACTGTCCTGCATGCAACAGAGGCGCCCTAGCACCATTGTGCAAGTGTGCCCACGTTTGCACTAGGCTGCGGAAATGGCTCCAGCGCAGTGAGAAAGGAAAGGAATGCAATTATTGCAGAAATCCAGTTCATTCCGGCTCTTTCTCTTTGGTGTAGGGAAGTGCAGCAAGCTGACTTGTCGTGTGGCCTTACGCCAAAACCCAATAAATGAGGGACAGTGTGTTTTGCATGTTATACATGTTTGATTGCTGACAGCAGCCTGTCTGTGCTGCTGCGGGAATTCCATATTTTGCCGAATACAAGGTTGTACCCCTGAGCGTTCTCCTCAGGGTTCAGCCATGGCCCCTTGTTCCTCGTTGGGAAGAACTGGCTTATGCTGTTGCAATGGGCAGCGATGTCAATGGTCTGCGCACCCAAGCCTGCACCCATATCCCCTTTTATTGTCAGGCCACAGAGATGTGAAATGTATAGGTAGCAAGTGATTAAGGGGCATATCAACAACAACCGGCGATAATTATCGCTAAGCGCACTTAGCGCTAGGATAATTATCGCCGGCTAGCGTGGATTTTTATCGCTGAGATAGCATGCTATATGCAACGCTTATCTCAATAGCGATAAAAATCCTCACGCTAAGTGGCTAACGTGAGACTATCGCTGGAAACCCAGCGATAATCTCACGTTAGCTTGTTGATAGGGACAGACAAACTTAGCCATGATATCCTCCTTCCATAGGATATCATGGCTAAGTCAGAAAAATACCAGACGTAAAAGAGCAGCGTTAACCGAGGTTAGCGCTGCTTTTTTTGTCTCTAACAGGGTTAGCGATATTCTTGATAATAGGAGAAATGTCGCTTAGCGACATTTCTCCTATTATTTTACTCTGGAATGCCTCCTTTGCATCTCATTAGAGATGCAAGGGGAAGTGTAGAGTAAACGGGTGCTAACATGCAAATTTGCATGTTAGCACCCTGTTGCTGATAGGGTGCTAGTTTTATCTCTGCTTTTTTGGCTTTTAAAGCCAAAAAAGCAGAGATAAAGCCCTTGTTGATATGCCCCAAAGTTCCTATTTTCACTGGTACTGCTTGAAACAATCTCCTGCCCTGCTTGTCTGTGATACATAGGCATGGTCACTGTTAGACCTGTCAGCCTTAGGGTGGTCTCCCTTCCAAACATTTTGCCTTTCTCCTCCTATTTATGCTGGTCTCGTTTTTGCAGGCCTTAGGACTATGCACTTTATCACTGATAACCAGTGCTTAGGTCCATGTGCTCTCTCCATAAAGCATGATAACATTGGCTCATCACCCAATTGGCATATTTAATTTACTTGAAAGTCCCTAGCATAGTGGCAGCACTTCCTTTTTTTACATGATGGTGTGTTTTTGTGGACCTCCATAAGAGTTCCATAACAAAATAAATAAATACATTGACAAAAAATTGGTAATACTTGTACTCAGGGGCCTGTAACTTTAATGGTACTAGTGGGCATGCATCGAGACTTCCATCTAATAGAGACTTGACTCTTTTGCTGCCCCCCATGCTGGGGTGGTTCATCTTATCTTTTGGCGAGACTTGCTGAGCATTTACCTTCCTCCCTGCCCACTGACTTGTTTTCTTGCCCACCTGATTGGGTGGGGGACTGGAGAACATAGTCCTGTTCTACACGACAAGAAGATCCTTCCAATCAATGAACATGGGCAAGACAAGGGTCAAACAAACAGGAGCATCACCCGACATTGGGGACCATCCCCAAGTCCATGCTCTAGACATAACGGAATCTGGATCCCCTTCTGACCCAATCGGCGCCCAGCTTGATAAAATCCTCGAGGTGATAGCTAATACTAAGGCTACCCTACAACAAGATATTGGCTCGGTATCAGTGGGCCTGGGACTGCTGCAGGCTAACCACCACAAGCTGGCGGATCGAGTTAAGGAGGTGGAGACTTCGGTTGCAGAACTGAAACCCGAACAACTGAAACTGACTTGCCAGCTTGTAGATCTCTTTGATAGAGTTCAGCCACTTAAGTGTCTGGCAGAGGACCCAGAAGTGGATAATAGGTGTTATAATATTTGGCTGGTGGGCCTGCCCAAGGGCGTGGAGGGGAGTGACATGGTGACATACCTTGATCACTGGCTCCAGCCAGAGGTTGCCCCAACCAGCCTGACTGCCTTCTTTGCTCTTGAGTGGGCACATTGGGTGCCGGCATGCCCGCTGACACCAGTTCTCTGTCCCCACCCCGTGGTGGTGTGGCTCTTCCACTATAAAGACAGGGACAAGGTCCTACAGAGGGCACACTCTGGGGGCCCTTTCACGGTGCCCAACAGCAGGGTCTCCATAGTTCCAGACATTGCGGCCACAGTACAACAAAAGCAGACTTCCTCTACACTCGCACTACAAGACTGTAGTCCTCACTGATATTCCCTGCCAAGCTTCACATAATCCTTGATGAGGTCGTGCATTTTTGTGATGAACTAAGAGAGGCTGGGAATGACTGGAACCATATAATTCAGGGTTGAACCTTTAAACATCGAGACCTGCTCCCAGGTATCCCTGGCGCAGAGTGAGGCAAAGACCTCAGGGTCCCAACGCGTCAGACTTCCAAAGAGACCAACCCTTTCCCAGACGGAGCAGGGGAGAGCCACTGCTCTTCAGACTGTAGCTGAGATTGTGGAAACTCAGAGATTTGCCTCAGGTCTGGTACCCCCTTGGATTGGAAGTTTAGTCCGTCGCAATCGGAATCATAATGTTGCAGGGATTCTGATCAGAAACAGAATTATGTTTGGGACCATAGAGTATCGGCATGTAGGGAGACCCCATACCATCTCAGTACCTATGAGCCAGAGTCTGACTGGCTATAGTGTCTCACTTGCCCTTCTAACCGTACCAGAGAAACAAATGAACTGGCACCCCATCTCAGGGATCGTGGTAACAGGGCACACCATTTAGCTCTCTCACTCATCCAAAATAAAGTAGACAAAAGACACGAAGGAAGTTTAGAATATTTATTCAAACTATGCTGTCCTCAAATGCAGTATTCATGCCAAAGTGAGAAAAGAAATGCATATGAAAAATACTGTGAGCATGGTTAATGAACCATATCCTATAAAAAGCCCTGTCATGATATAAGACAGATTTGCCTAAACCCTCCCTTTTTACTGAAGCTAAATGATTATAAATCAATGATATCTGGGGTTAATGGCGGACCACGTACCTTAACATACACAGATTGGCGCGCTACATCTCAACTGCTTCAGTGATCTTCTCACAAAACTCTTGCTCCATGTGTTTTCTAAAACTCTTGTTCTCAGCTATATGAGAAGACATGTGTGCTCATAAACAACAGCTGCATTCTCATGCTGTGTCTAGGTATTAGCGCCTGACCAGATAGAATAACAAGGGGCATTGTTTCTTGACCTTGTCTAGGCTGTTCAGACTAAATCCCAGGATAAGAACAGAATGAGATAACATATGCAAGTTCCGTGTGAAAGTACAATGTGGCACAAGAGAATTATGTTTATGTAGAAACGTGTGCAAATGAAAATGCTACCTACAATGTGCACAACTATGAAAATCACAATGGGAAATGCAGGAAACACATGACTCTCATGGGCAGGCATCACATGCAGAGAGTGAAGGGTGAGTCGATGAGCTCATTTAATGCAAAAATATGTTGGTTTTGTGGCATGGGGTTATGTATGTGTTCCAAGCGAAGGGCTGTGGGCTTTCCTGAACACCTGGTCACCACTGGCACTTGACTTAACAAGAGTCTGCTACCTAATTATCGAAGCCTACCCCCCTTTTGGATTGTTCTGCTCCAGGTCAATGGTGGAATCCTTCTGATATTTATATTTGCGCGCTTCAGATTTAGGTGGCTGACCATTGCTGAGCTGCTCTTGGGAAGGGGAGTTAATGTTTGGAGGTTTTGCTCTTGTTTTCTGTTGCAGGGATTGCGATTAATATTTTGAATGCTAACCCTGATGCGGGAGGGATCGGGATAGGTGAGGAGAGGGACCCACACTTTTATGTGTGGCGTACCTTATACATTAACATTTCTGTCACCTCCTACTCAACCTTTGCATGTGGGGCACTAATCTAGGTTATGGTGGGTCCCATTTGAACCCATCCATACCTCTATAGACAAGGAATAACACTATGTACTGCTCAAGGGCAAGTTACTGGGTTGGAACATCACCTTAGGTTGCATGTATGCCCCAAACAAAGATCAGGTGACATTACTCCATACCCTTTGGGTCTCATTGGCCCCTTTGGTGGCAGACACTCTCCTACTTGGTATGGATTTTAACTGCAAAGCCGATGTATTTTTTAGACTGGGTGCCTCTACTTTTAGGGTTGCTGAAGGCTTTAGGGAATGGCTGGGACACTGGGCCTTGGTGGATGGCTGGAGGACGCAGCACGAGACACTAGTGACTACTCATACTACTCCTCCATTGATCAATTACATATGAGGATAGATCAGAGGCGCAACTAGAGCCAAATTTCGGGGGGGCTGAGCAAAAATTTCGGGGGGGGCTGAGCAAAAATTTCGGGGGGGGGGGGCTGAACTGCAGGGGCTCTTAGAAGGGCTGAAACAACAGCGAGGCCTCAACATGCAAATGGCCTTTTAAAGACCTGTGAAGTGCTCGGTGCGGCTTCTTTTTTGCCCGGGAAGGTGTCTCATCCCGAGCTGCCACACACGACGGGGGGGGGCTGAAGCCCCGTGAGTCCAATGGGTGTTGCGCGCCTGGGATAGATACATTTGTGTGCTCTCACAGACTTAGTCAATCCATATCCAACACTGAATACTTCAGACGCACTCTCCCTGATCACAGAACTTTGCTTTTGGATTTCAGACCAACAGGGGAATGACCGCAGATCCCCCTGTGAAGGCTTAATCCACTGTCCACTGTCACTAGAATCTTTGGGGGAGGCGATCACTGGCTACTTTGATCTTAATCAAAACTCAGCATCAAAGAGCTTGATTGAGTGGGAGGCCTTTGAGGTGGTGGTTTGTGAACATTGCCTAGGTCATTCAATTGGTTTACAGAAAGAGTTGTACTGGGAACTCGGGATGGTAGATTGCATGAACCTGATAATGCCCAGGGCACAGACACTGCCTGCCTTGATAACCTCCAGGAGTCCTGAAAATTATATAACACCACATTGGATTAACTGCGCTACCATGATTTAAAAGCTTGCCAGAGCACGCGAAGAGGAGAGACGCCCAGGCAGGGTGCTGGCCTGGCTCAATAGACCCAAGTCTCCCAGTACGCATGTTTGGATGGTTAATGGTGGCTCCCTGTTTACCCCCGGGGGCTATCAATGCCCTATTTTGAGAATACTATGAAACCCTGTACAGTGAACTTTACCCTGTCCCGATAGAGGTTCAGGTGGCTTTCAGATGGCTTTCCTAGATAAACTAACAATGCCAAAACTCCCCTGGGCTACAATGGAAGACTTGGAGGGGGGGCGGTGTTGGACCAGGAGGTCCCTACAGCCAACAAAAGTATGGTGACGGGTAAGACCCAGGACTGGAATACCTGCCTATAGAGTTCTAATCTGCATTCACAGCAAACCTAGTCCCAGACTGGAGTCTCTCTATGCAGAATCTCTGCAATTAGGGGAGTTGCCTGCCAGACTCCAGGACGCTATTGTGATCACTCTCCCAAAAATAGCACAGTGCACTGGGATGTTCTATTTGAACTCATGAGGAGAATGGGATTGGGGAAAGTTAGATTAGTTGGGCCAAACTCCTATATACTGCCCCCACTGCTTGGATTAAGATGGGGAGGTTGGTGTCCCCACAGTACCAAATATTCTGTGGCACATTGCAGGGGTGCCCCTTATCCCCTCTAATATTTGTGCTTGCCATTGAACCCCATGCTGAGCTTTTTCATCAGCAGGGGGCTGGAATGGATCTGAAGGTTGGGGTGAGAGCATATTATTTCCTTATATGCTGATGACCTTTTACTTATTTTGGCAGCTGAAACTGTAGGATATTTTATGGCATTGTGTCCCTTGCAGGAGTTTGGACTTTAGGTCTATAAGGCTTTGACTTACTTATTCCCAGTATCACTGGATACCCCGTGACCTACGAGCCTTTGCCCAGAACTGACATGGACCCAAACTTCCTTCCAATATTTGGATATACAGATTTTTGGCTCAATTGATGACTTGCGAGAGGGTTACATTGGGAAGGCCCTCAGGTCCCATAGATCATGCATTACCTTCTGGCGCTCTCTTCAACTACCAATTATGGCCAGGATCTCCCTATCCAAGATGGTCATGCTGCCAAGACTACTCTATTTCTTTATGTATCTTCTGGTTTGAGTATGGACTCCCTGGTTCCAGCAACTGAACACTATTCTGAGAGATCTTATATGGGATGGGGGTTGTCAAAGGGTATCCCTAGAGACCCTCCAGTGCCCTCTGTACGAGGGTGGTCTGGAAGTCCCAAATTCTTAACTACATATTTTTGTCTCCCAGCTTCACTGGATTACTCAATGGCTTGATGGGTTACGTCAAGAGGAGCTAGCTCCAGTGGCAACATCCACCCACTTGGGGCCCTGCTAGCTAAGCTACTCTGTTCGGCGTTTGTGATCCTACACCCAGGCATACTGCTGGTGGTCACCTTACATTGTCAGAGGTGCTTTGTGGTTCAGATGGCGGGGACTTTGATGTACAACCTGGCGCTTCCCATGTTGGGCCTCCCGCACTGAGACCCCTTATCCTTTTTTACAGCTGAACAGGTGTCAGCTTGGACTGATGTTGGTGACTGTGGGTAAATGCTACCAACAGGGCAGATGAACCTGCAGGATATGTGACAGCATTGTGTCTCTTGCAAGAGTTTGAAATGGTCTCTGGCCTTCGGGTCTATAAGACTAAGATTCAATTATTCCCCATGTCCTCGTATACCTCAGCACCTACACGCCTTTCCCCCGGCACTGGCATGGACCCAAACTTCCTTCTGATATCTGGGTGTACATATTTTCACTCACTTGATGACTTGTGAGAGGGTAACATTGGGAAGGTCCTCAGGCCCCTTAGATCATGCCTCCCCTTCTGACACTCTGTTCAACTACCAATTATGGCCAGGATCTCCCTATCCAAGATGGTCAAGTTGCCTAGACTACTCTTCCCTTGGGGGGCCTCCTGCACTGAGACCCCTAATCCTTTTTTACGGCTGAACAGTTGTCAGCTTGGACAGATGTTGGGCTGGTGATTGTGGGTGAATGCTACCAACAGGGCATTCTACTCACTGTCAAGGAATTGGTAACAAATTCCAATGTGCCCACTGTACATCTCCTCCAGTACCAGGTGTTGACCAGCACCTTTAGAGACCTATAGGCCGGATGCCGTGAGGAGTCGAAGACCCACATGGTTTTGCAACTCCTGGTCTCCCAGGGTGACTCGATACACCTGTCAAGGTGGTTTTATAGATCATTGTCCGAGATGTCCCTTGAGCCCTTGTTGAAGCTGTGTCAGTGTCTGGAGCGATAATTGTGCGAGAAGTTGCCAACTCGGACTGGTGTAAGATCCTGGCTTATCCTAAAAAGGTCTTGAAAAGTGCGAGACTGAAATATGCACACTTTAATTATCTGCTTATGACCTATATAACCCCCCCATCGACTCCAGATTGTTTATGGCGGTGAACCATGCAGCTGCCCCAGATGTGGTCATTTAGATCTCGACTTCACACATATGACATCAAGTTGTCCCAGACTACGCCCTTTCTGGGATGCGGTCATGGCCCCTTAAGATGCCACATTGGGCAGTTACCTCACACCCTCCTTGGAGTTTTGCTTGTTGGTACTCCTCCCCAGGCCACCTAAAAGTGTTGCTGGAAGTCTGGAGTGGGCGAATGGTAGGGACTTGGCTGATTGTCATTACTCAAAGGTCTGTGGCACAGGTAAGAGCACTACTTGTGAGAGGAGTCTCGGGGAGTGCAGAGATGCCCCCCTGCTGAGGTACCCTTCTTTCCTTTGTGTTGGCCTGTACCAAATTGCCCCCAGACCTCACAATGTGACTCCAACAGCTGCGAAGCAACCCCCATGCACTAGCCAGACAAAACTTTTCCCCCTCATTCCCTCTATTCATTCTCACTTTCCCTGCATTAGTGGACTTGGGTGAGATTGCAATGGTTTAGACTAGTTGGAAGTTTTTTGTAGGGTTTTCTCATATCTGTCTCTCCTCTACTCCTTACATTTGGAGGGCTTGGCATCCTTAATTGTTTGACTCCCTATGTATGGGTTATATATAAGAGTTACCTGCTACTCGGTGTCTCAGACCAGCTGCAGTGTGGGGACAAAACAGTGCCATTAGAAATGCAGTCCGTGGGACCCTTGAAATGAGCTCCGAAGAGCCAGTGTCAGGAGGCATCAGATCCAGAGGTCGGTGCAGGAGTCATTGGACCTTTGTAGTCACATGCATTGCAGGTCGGACTCCGTGAGGATGGAGTCAGGAGCACCGGCATCTGTTGGCACCAAGGCTGCAGTGTGAAGTGGAGCGGTGCGGCGTGCAGTGCCCTCAAGTCGTGGGGCAGGCAGTGGCTCGCTGACGGTCGTCCAGCAGTGTCGGTGAGACCGGGGCTGCGGTGGGAAGTGGGGTGGTGCTCGTCACGGTGCTGGCTGGTCACATTGCAAGCAGCAATGTCATTGTTGCTAAAGCGATGTCGTCAGCAGATGATCAGGAGTCGATGGCACCGGCATCAGTGGCCCAAGGCTGCGTCATGGCACGGGGCGGTGCATTGTGTAACTTACAAGCAGTGCCTCCAGACCACGATGCAGGCAGCGTCATCGTCAGTGAGACCAGGGTGGTGGTGTGAAGCGAGGCGGTGCAGATTGTGGTGCCCACAGGTTGCAATGCAAACAGCAGCTCGGTGGCGGTGGTGAACAGCATCGCCGGTGAGACCAGGTTGCGGTGCAAAGTGCGGCAGTGGTATTTGTGGATTCTTCAGGTCACAGAGTCGGCAGTGACGTCATTTATGGTATCGTGTAGCTTTATCCTTCTGTGGCAGCTGAAACACACAATTCCAGATGCAGGTACCCAGAGGAAGGCAACGTCTTTGCTGTTCCTGAGATTTCCTGAACAGGGGGCAAGCTCTACCTCAAGCCCTTGGATATACTCAAACAAATAAGTTGTTGAAAGTCCAGTCCAGTCCTTTCACCACTCAAGACAGAAGCAGCCACTGTAGGCCAATACAGCAAATCACACAGCAAAGTGGTAGTCTCTCCCCACAGCTCTTCCAACTCTTCTTCTTGGCAGGTTCCTAAATCCCAAAGAGTCCCAAAGTTCTGGGGTCAGGGCACGAATATTTATACCACATTTCCCTTTGAAGTTGGTAGCAACAAAGATCCTCTGGCATACATCAACCAGTTCTGCCTGGCTCAGGCCAGAACCACTGCAGGAGGGGGAGACAGCTTTGTGAGAGGCAGTCATAGTCCATTCAAGTGCAAGCGAGAACTCTTCCCACTACACGAAATGTAACCCAATCTATTCAGCCTGGCTATGTGTCACTCAGGAAAGGCAAAACACACCTCAACCTCCCCCTTCTGTGTGTCTAGAGTGAAAGCACATCTCCAACTCCTTTCTTTCTCAACCCAGATGGTGAATACACAAGCAGGCAGAGGTACACAGGATGGTTAAGCAAGAAAATTCCTGCTTTCTAAAAGTTTCATTTTCAAACACACAATATGAAAATCATCTTTACTTAAAGATGTATTTTAAAATTCTTAGTTCAGGAAGCCTAAATTCCATTTCTCTATCTTGTCCCAATGGAAAGTTATACTTGTAAGATGTTACAAGGCAGCACCCATTATAGCCTATGTGACAGACAGCCTTTCAATAGTGAAAAACAAAATATACAGTATTTCACTATAAGGACATGTAAAACACGCCAGTACATGTCCTACCTTTGACATACACTGCACCCTGCCCATGAGGGTACCATGGGCCTACCTGAGGGATGCCTTACACATAAGAAAAGCGTAGATCGGGGCCTGGCACGAGAATGTAGTGGCCAGGTCGACAATGCAGTAAAAACTGTGCGCAGAAACTGCAGTGGCATTTCTGATCAACCTTTGAAAGGCTACTTGTGTGGGTGGCACGACCAGTGCTGCAAGCCCACTAGTATCATTTAACTTACAGGCCCTGCACACACACAGTTCACTGTACTATGGACTTACTATTAAATCAAATATCCTAATGGTGGAAAACCAATCATAACACAATTATGGCCAGCAACAGTTCTTTCTTTCTGCAGCGTTAGTATAAAACCTGGACAAAACGTATGTAAATAAAATTGTACTCATTGACAAACATTTCTTGAAAGCATAAATGGGTGAAGAGTGCATTAGAAATATTTAAAGTAAATAATAGTTCCTCCAAACAATCCTCAGAAGGCATCTATTTTATTCTTGGTTAAAACTCTCTAGCCATAAACAGAATAGTCCTGGGGATGCAAAAACCTACAACATTAACATTTGATTCCTTCTGACGTTCATCGTTATAATTAGTGTCAATTTGCACATATAGATTGATAAATAGAACAATGATCGTTGCTGATGCAGTAGGTTAATAATTCAGCTGGAAATACTCGGGCGTACTCAAATATTAATGATTGGTTAGTCACATCGAATGGCTCACTGAAACCAAAGTACGAAGGCTGCCCAAAGGACGCCTACTATTGCGATGCAAAGCCAGTTTATCAAATAAAGCAAACTATTAAATGGAAGGGCACAGCCACGTCTCCTGAAAAAGAAGAATCACATATTGTATCAAAACAATTCACATTGCCTGCTGGATACATCAAGTAACCCAGAAAACCTATGAGCACTCCAAATTAGGGGGGGTTGCCAGGCATACATCTGTTTTGGGAGTCATAGAGCCCAGTATGACAAGAACATAGAAGACTGAATCAAAGGATTATTATGCAACGTTCGTCCTGGCCAATTGGTAGATTAATTCTACTTGCAGGAATGTTTGTGGAAATGGCTGCTATATGTGGTGAAGATTTACTAACACATTTTCTACTGCATTTTTAAGGATGCAATACTAGTCTCGCCTGAATAAATGTATAGAACTGTGCTTGTTGTTGTTATTCAATTAATGTAGTTCAAATAGTGGAGTGGGAGTATTTTGGGAATTTGCTGTTTCACCAAAAACGTTGTATGTACCTGAAAGAGACAGGTTTCCCTCTTGACATAAGTCATACAGCTACGCAATTAGGTATTGCAATAAATGGGAATATAATGACAGGATGCTGTTCCCATAACAATGTTTTTCTCCTCACCCCACCACAAAATGTATGGTTTCAGTAAACCTAACCTCAAACATAATGCTGTTCAAATATCTAATTTTAGAGGTCTTCCAGTGAAAATAAAAAGTTCTCTTAAAAGTTATCCGCTACTTTCGCAAGAATGATCTCTATTAGGACCAAATCAAATACCTAATATGGATATTTTTGTAATATATTATTCTTAAAATATCACCTTGAAAAATATTGTTCTCTAACTTTGTCACTCAAAACCTCACTTGAATGATCAAAAATATAAGTTGTATGGTAAATATCTAGTCATTAATCACACTAGCCACCCATCCTCTTGTCTGTGTGAAAATGACAGGGTGGCTGTCTCTTGATAAGTCTTGAAAAATAAATGTATCAGCCTATCCTCTGTCTTTCTTACAATGGCCAACAGGGCATTCGTACAAGCTCCGCTCCCCTCTTCACATTCGGGTAAAACTCCATCTTTACAGCTTCTGCCTAAGGCCTTAAGCTCAGGCGTGCCGGAAAGGGGTTGGAGAAATGATGGGTGTCTCTGTACAGCGTCCTCCCTATCTGGGTGTGTGAGGATCTGAAAAGGTCCATAGGAAAGACCTCCTTGGAATGATACAGCTCTGATATAGTTCCATGCAACAACTCCTCTCCACTCACTCTCATCCTCTTACACACTCCTCAGCAGTATCCATAAACATTCACCCTCTTACCTCTATTGGCACTAATTTGCTGGATAGCACCATTACTCCTCCTAGGTACACCCCAGAGATCCACTACAGTGGCAGGGACTTTGGCCAGAAATCCTGCCCGACTCCAACAGTCTATTACACCTTATTAATCTTTTCGACCTATCTTCCCTAAATATAACCTTTTAAGTGGGGGCTGCCTCTTTCCTTTGGGATTCATGATCACAGTATAACTGCAGTCTCATGATTTTAGTATACACAACGGGGGAGTGGTTTGATTACGGAATTCAGAGGCTGGAATCAGTGAAATGAGTTTAAAGCAAAGTATTGCCTCAGAAACCATAGATCCACTTTTTACTTTGTACCACATACGTTTTATTATTTAACTCTGGGTTACCTTATTTTGCAACTTTTTTCAATACTTTTTTACATTCAAGGTTCCTATTATCGACTATCTTTTGAGCGAACCCTGGTTGTTTTCTTTGAAGGAAAGCAACAGCATATAAAATATATACAATACTAACATATATAAAGACATAAACATTACAATAGACATTTTTTCACATAAATACACATATATCTTTGCGATCAAAAATGTATTACAAATCCAATCACTTTACAAAAAAATAGTGTTCCTTTAAGAACGCTTGTAGTCCTACTTATTTTGATCTAATATAGGGACATTTATTTCTTCGTTCTCAATAACCGCTTGTCCATAGGTCCTGTAGGGGTCAGAGACTATTTATACACTTCTAGTTTGAGCTTATTCTTTCAGCTCAAAGATGTCTTAATTGTTTGGCATGAATTCTAGTCCTTATTCACTTTTGACCTTATATGATGTAGTAGCCAACGCGTTTCGACCTTCGCAATAGGTGGACCGAGGAGTTTTTTTAAAAAAAAGGTCTTCATCAGGGCGGAACTATTTTTTGTGTAGGACATCTAATACTTGATATTCCATTCTCCCTTGGGTGCGGTTGTTCACACCCGGGACTTGCTTCAGTGTGTACTTTTCGTGGCCACGGGCACCTTGTCTCTTTTTATGCTTGCCTCCAATGTCTAGGCAATCTTTCACGTAGATTATTTTACAGTCTTGCGTTCTGTACAGTTCCCGACATGACAAAATCTGAATCCCTAGGTAGGTCCCTACTGACCTATTGATGTAGAGTGCCTGTGGAATTCTTTCAGTCTTTCTAATTTTCTTAGATTGCACCATCACCACTCCAGGGTTGACCTACAGACCTGTGCACTTGTGGTTGGGTGTCCCAAGATGCTTGTTTCCGGTCCAGGGAAGACATGGCTTGGCAGTTCGGGCTGGACTGTTCCCATGAGGCACAGGGTCAGACTGATTTGCATATAGCCATGTCTGAAATGGGGTGGCGGAGTGAGTTAAAGAATTATGATGGATTAAACCCAGATCAGTTGACTGGGGGTGAGTGCTTGCAATGTTCAACACTCTGTCCATCATCCCCTTTGGTTTTGCTTTGTTTGCCCTAAGTTGGCAGGGTATGACCAGATGTGGGTCCCTTGCTCACTTTGCCACTGGATTCAAGCTAGCCTGGCTGATGACGGCTGATTATCCAGAAACCGATCCCAGTATGCTTGTTTCCGGTCCAGGGAAGAGATGGCTTGGCAGTTCAAGCTGGATTGTTCCCATGAGGCACAGGGTCATACTGATTTGCATATGGTCATGTCTGAACTGGGGTGGCAGAGTGAGCTAAAGAATGATGATGGATTAAACCCAGATCAGTTGACTGGGGGTGAGTGCTTGCAATGTTCAACACTCCGTCCATCATCCCCTTTGGTTTTCCTCTTCTTCCTTCAGCACTGCTCTTCGGTCCTTCTTGTTTCTCCTTGTCTGAGGAGGCAAGGTTCAGGGCTTCCGATAAATACTAACTTTAGGGGCGTTTCAGGTAGGTAAAGGTTTGGAACAATGGGTCCCTTCCTTGGGTGGGTATACCTACTATTATGCCACCCTCCGGTGGGAGGGGGGCATAAGCCTCACTCTGGTTGACTGGGTCCACCCATTGTTGCAGGGATTCTGCTTATGCACATAACTATGCACAGGAAACCAGGACCTCAGTGAATTGTGGTGTACCAAAAACTCACCTCAGAACCCAGAACCCTTTAACCGACCAGCATCAGTATCCCATTCGTTATCCGAGTTTTATCTCCCAGAATAAGCGACTTAGTGTATTCTCAGGAATGGTGGGAATCAGAAATACCTGTTCGTAATTATTCTCATATCAGTCCACAACAAGAGTACACAGACACACAGTAATGTTTAAAGAGTTTATTTTATAAACCTCGTGTCCTAAGATGCAGTACTTTGGCTAACATAAGCAGACAAATGATTAAGATCAAAACCGTTCGAGGCAAGATGGCCGCCGACAGTCCGTAGGAAGCGGCAGCCCCAGAGCCCTGCTCCTGAAAAATCTTTTTTTCAGTGAGGGTATACTGATGTGATGAGATGAGATGTGATGGAATCTCAGTCTGTAAGTCTGGAGGTTAAGGGCAGTGAATTGAGTTAAGGAGAACGAGAGAGCATAGAAGAATCGGAAAGGAAAAGAGATGCTCTGGGAGCCAAACACCTTGGCATTGTGGCTGTTCAAGAGATTGGGCAAGAAGTTGACTGCACGGAGCAAGCTGTCAGCGCTGATAAAGCTGTTGGTTACTGGCGTTTCCGAATATCAGTCAGGGGGCAGAAGAGACTTCAGTCGTGATATGGCCCCGAAAGTACAGAGGGCAGTGAAGGAGGTCACAGGAAGACAAGAGGCGCCGGAGAGCGATTCTGATATACGAGCCGCAAACCTAAGAGCCAAAAGTCACCGGAAAGGACAGGCACGAAAAGAGGCTGCCAGACTACGTGAGGAGGAGCGCTTGGCTGCAAGTGAGAGGCGAAGACAGGATCAAGAGCTTGAACGCAGCAGGAGGAAGGTGCTGCCTGGAAAAGGAGTAGTTAACAGAGTCACGAGTGGCGAGACGCAGAAAGATAGCTCCCTCCGGCAGCCCACGTTATACGAATCGTTCACCTTGCTTCATCCGGAGCGGATTTCGGTGGCTGTGCCTGTAGCCGAACGTATAGAGGCAGAAGCTCCGGGAGAGAAGCTTGCGGAGATGTCAGTGATGTCAGCGGTTCAATCGGAGGCCCCAGCAGCGCTTGCAGAGACGGAGGAAGGTAGGCCGATGTCAGCAGCAGCAGCGGCTCCGATACCGGCCTCAGCAAAAGTTACAGAGCTAATGGATAACGCGCCTCTTGTAGGAGGAGGCGGGGCAGGCGGGGATAGCGTGATCGACGCGCACCCAGACACCGCAGAGATCCAGACACTGACACGGACACCGACGTCAATCACAGCAGCGGATCGCAGGGGAGCAGGAGATTTGCTTGGTGAGCCTGATTTTTCTGTCGTAACAAAGCCTGTGGATGCGGAAATAAGGCTGCTGGAGGGCAGCCTTAGGCGTGATGACAGGCAATTAATGGGTACTGCAGGGGAGAAAAAGGGGACGGAGGGCAGGAAGGTTGGAGCACTAGCCATAATAAATAATCAGCCCTCTGAGGAGAGTGGGTCAACTCTTATGAATCAAGAGGTGTCACTTAACTCCCAAGAGAAGCAAGGGAAGGTGAATGGCGGTGGTAAAAACGGAGGGAGCAGCGATACCATTGCACAGAGAGAGGCTCAAGATATGAATGGATCTATAAATCATGTTGTAAGGAGCAAATCCACAAGAGCCACTCATGATGGAATTAGAGGTACTCAATTGAGAATTACGGGCTCACCGAGCGATGATTGCTTTTATACAGGAGTTGATGAAAAGGATGAGGAAGACGAGGACACAGGCTCCAGCACTGTCTCATCTACAGATTTCTCGGGGGAGAGTCATTCAGAGGAGTTGGATTCAGAAGCCTCAGAGTTGTCAAAGGTGATGGTGGGGAAAAATACCGCTTTAAGGAGGAGTCTTGCAGTAAAGTCAAAGGCGAAACCCAGTAGGTCAAGGAGGGGGCCGCGAAGGAGAACCAAAAGAACGGAGTACCCACCACAAGGAGATATCGTTAAGAGGTTAGCTTGGGAGATGACAGCTACCTCACAATCGAATTTGGGGGGTGCTTCAGGGGGAAAACAGCCACATCCAAGCCAGGAGAGAGCCGGTGGGCAACCATCAGGGCAATTGGAGGGGCAATTGGAGGGGCACTCCGACAAGTTCGATTTGTTATTCTCAACTTTGAAACAGATCCAGGGAGAGGCTCGCCTGGAGAGCAAAAGGGCAAAACATGCGAATAAAAAAATTCAAAACTCACTTTGAAAAGTTGATAAATTATATGAAGAAGTATCTGGTAGACTGGAAGAAGTCGAAGAGAGAACTGGTAAAGTGGAGGAGGATGTGGTGGAGCTGCAAGAGTCTAGACAAAAACAGGAGAAAACAACACTGGATGTCCTCTGGAAGCTCGAAGATTTCGAGAACAGGCAGAGGCGCAACAACATAAGAATTCTTGGTGTGGAGGAGGGGAGGGAAGAGGGAGATATGCGGGCTTTTGTGGTGGAGCTGTTGAAAGGCGCATTCCAGGAGTTGGATAACTGGGACTGGGATAAGGAGGTGCAGCGCGCACATAGATTTCCACTGGTTCAGAAGAAGAATATGACAGGCGCCAAGTCTAGAGCCATTTTAGTTTATGTGGGGAACTACCTGTTGAGGGAAGAGATAATCATGAAAGCCAAGCCAACGAAGAAGCGAACATACAAAGACATCTCCTTCTTTACCCGCCCAGACTTCTGCAATATGACAGTTGAGAGAAGATGGCGAATGAGGCAACTTATTCCACCATTTCAGAATATTGGTTCTAATGTTCCCATCACGTCTTAAAGTGATTGTTAATGGACAGACTAGGGTGTTCTTCTCAGAGATTGCTGCACAGGAATATCTAACTTTTTTGAAGGAAGAGAAGGGGAGAAGTGGAGAGAGGGAACGAAACAGGCAAAGTGATCGATTTGCAGCTATTAGTAACACAGAACGTTTGACATAAGAAGTGTAAAGTGAAACGGTATGAAATGAAAATGAAAATGAAATGAAATGAAAAGAGGGTGGGGAAAAAGATTTGATTGCGAAAATGGGGTCATCACATCACATCAGTGTAGAATGGATTGAAGGCTTAAGGTGTGTGGGCAGGGTGGGGTGCTTCCTGGGAGGACCGGCTGTCTCACATAGGTCGGGATCGACCTATTTGCCAGTAAGGGAGGGGGGAGTGGGTCGGGGTTTTTGGGGGGGTACAAGGCACCGTGCGTACGGAACAGGTAGGGCAAAAGAGGCAAGATAGACAAAAAAAGCAAGGCGCGGGGTATAAGGAGAGGGTAAGAAAACTGTTAGCAGATTCAAGTAATTGGAAAATAGCGATTACATGCAAGCAGAAGGAGGCTATTTCAGGCGGGGAGGGTCAGGAACAAAAAGAAATAATTCAAGGAAGGAGAAAGGATGCTAGTAATGATACCCTTGGGTCCTCATGGATATTAGGTGTGTAACGTGGAACGTGTGTGGGCTAAATGATGCACAAAAAAGAATGAGAATCTCCATTGCCTTAAGGCAAATGAATGCTGATTTAGTTTTCATGCAGGAGACACATATTATGGACTCGCAGGTATACCTGCTGAATCAGCTGGGATTTTACCTATTAGTGAGCTCTAGGCAGGGGGTGAAAAAGAGAGGGGTAGCCATCCTCGCTAGGAATAGGAATATTGTGGTAAGGAAGAAAGCACAGGATCAGTGGGGGCGGTGGGCTATGGTAGAGTGTCTCTTGGATGGGGTATGGACCACGCTTGTATCTGTCTATGGGTCTACGGAAGATGATCCGGAAATCTTTCAATTTTTAGATGTAGAATTAGCTACTTGGGCCCCGAGAGTCATTATTGCAGGGGATTTTAATATTAATGGGTCAGATGGGTTACGGCAGGGTTCCTTTGGTAAATATAAGGGGAGGAAGAAAAGAGTGAGCCGAGCGTTGGGAAGCTTAATCATAAATAATGCCCTAATAGATGTCTGGGGGATTAAACGGATGGCTGATAAGGGGTATACATATTATTCTGCTCCACACCAAGTGTGTGTCAGGTTAGATTATTTTTTAGTCCCTAGCTCTGATGTCTCGAATGTACAGATAGGTAAATTACCAAGGATATTTAGTGATCATAACCCTCTAATACTTACAATCTCAAGTAAAATAAATGAAAGACAGCGCACTAATTGGACGTTTGAGAGGGGGCTGCTAAAAGAGGAGGGTTATGTAGGACACATGACTAAGTGGATCAAAGATTTCTTCCAGATTAATAGAGGTAGCGCGGCAGAGGGGGTGGTCTGGGATGCCTTTAAGGCAGGAATCCGGGGCGAGACAATGAGCTTCAGTTCCTATAAGCAGAAACAAGAACGGTTAAGGAGCGAGGAGGCAAGGAAAAAGCTGATTGAGGCGGAGGCAGAATTAGAAAGCTGCCTCTTGAGTGGTATCCAAATTAACACTGCATGGAACGAGCTACTCAAGATTAAAGGGGAGGCTGAAAGGGACGTTGCTCTTAAAGCAGCTAAATTGTACACGTCTAAAAGGGAGAAGTGTTATGAGTGTAGTGAAGCCGTAGGCAGACAACTAGCCGTTCGGGCAAGACAGCAAGAATCTACGGGAATAATAAGGGAGATAAGGGATGCAGCGGGCGGGCTACATACGGACCCGGAGGAAATTAGAGATGTATTTAGGAATTTCTATGAGAGGCTATACACTGAAGATCTGGGGGATGTCGATAACCGGGCGGTGAATGAGTATCTCCAAGGGATACCTGGGGTAGCATTGGAGGAGAAGGACTCGGAGGGCTTGGAGGGGGCACTGCAATTAGAAGAGATAAAAGATGCAGTATGGAATCTGCCGGCGGGTAAGGCAGCAGGACCGGATCAAATTCCAATTGAATTTTATCAGGTTTTTTGGGGGGCCCTGAAGGAAGTTATAACAAATCTAATACAGCAGGCGCAAGCAGGATTCTCAATTCCGGCATCGTGGGGGGGTGCGGTGATTGTCTTAATACTTAAAAAAGGGAAACCTCCAGAGGAGCCTGGGTCTTATAGACCAATCACTTTAATGAACTCCGATGCCAAAGTGTTCTCCAAAGCATTGGCAACAAGATTAGCAGGAGTGATTGCTAACACTGTGAGCAGAATACAACATGGGTTTATCCCTGGAAGGGGGACCACTCATCATATCCGTAAAGTGATTACGTTATTTGATGCGTCGGAAGTTGCAGGAGACCCGATGGCTGTTATGCTATTGGATGCGGAAAAAGCATTCGATCGGGTCTCCTGGGGCTATCTATGGGGGGTACTGGAAAGATCTGGTGTAAAGCAGGGATTTATTAAATCAATCAAGGCACTGTACCTGAATCCTGTCGCTTCGGTTCGGGTTAATGCAGGGTGTACGAGGCAATTTCAAATAGGTCGTGGAACTAGGCAGGGGTGTCCTTGCTCACCACTGCTGTTTGCTATCTATATCGACCCATTTATAAGACATATTGAGGCATGTGGTCTGGTTAGTGCTCTCCCTACCCTTACTGGGCAATGTAAAGTTCTAGCCTATGCTGACGATGTCGCAGTGGTCACCCCAACACCGACGGAGTCCATTAATCAAATTGAAATAGAGGCTACAAATTTTGGGTATGTCTCGCAGTATAGGTTAAATAAGGGAAAGACTCAAATAATTAAAAATAGATTTGCCATCTGTACTGACAACCGAGTTATATGTTCAGGAACATATTTAGGAGTCTCTATTTCGGCAGAGTTGGACTCATTAGTGGAAAGGAATATTGCTCCATTAATGAAAAAAGTAGAAAAAGACCTGGACAGACTGGAGAACTTGCACTTGAGTTTAGTGGGGAGGACGAATATAATTAAAATGTTAATTCTCCCAAAATTTTTATATTTATTTAGGGCAATTCCCTTGCTGTTTGATGCTAGGTGGTTCAAAAGGATAGAACACATGCTTAATAGATTTATTTGGGGAAAAGGAAAGACACGAAGGGCATTAAGATTCATGACACTGCCTAAGGAAAGGGGAGGGTGGGCAGTACCTGATTTAAGACTGTATTATTGGGCTGCAACGTTTCAAAATATGATAGGGCTGGTAGGGGGTGCCGTGGCTGAAGGAGGGAGCGATCTAGGCACGGCTGCAAAATTTGGGCTGGTTTTGGGTATGGAGGTAGAAAATGTGTTTTTAAAATTTACGGAGGCTAGCTACTACAAGAGAACAAAATTCAAGACTCTTATGGCAGCATTCGTAGTCTGGAAAGCATTCATGAAAAGATCAGGCTTGGGGAGGTATAACCGCTACACTAGATTAACAGATAACCCTAATATACCAGAAGAGATTTTTGGGGATTCGGTGTTTACAGAATGGGTAGTTAAGGGAGTTAAGAGCTCAGAATTTTCAGAAATCCAGAATAGGTACAATTTACATAATAGCCACTTCTTCAAGTTTTTACAAATTAGGAGCTTCTTGATGAGTAAAGCGGGCGGATCTCTGGGGTTTGGTGGGGACTCGGTAATGGAATTGATACGATCAGGGAAAGAGTGTACGATTAAAAGATTCTATTTTGAATTAACAAAAGGAAAGCAGGATGACTTAGGGAAATGGGGCGATAAGTGGAAGGATTGTCTCAGGGTCAGTCAGGATTGTTTCAAGTTATCCCTGGAAAAGGGCCATAGACTTCTGTGTTCTGCATCATTGCAGGCACAGCACTATAAAACGTTGTATCATCTGTACTACACCCCAGCTAAATTAGCTCAATGGGGAAGAACTGTAGGAACAAATTGTTATAGATGTGGTAATTTGGCAGACTTAGAACATGTATTTGCCACATGCCCCCATCTATATTTGTTGAAGAAGGAGATTGGAAATTTTCTAAAGACTGTACTAGGATTAAATTCTTTCTCATTAACCCCTGCTATAATTTTGTTAGGTATAAATGAGGGGGAAGGAGAGTTGCAGTTAGGGGGGGAATTCTTGTTTGTAGCGGTAGCAGTTCTAAGATTGTGCCTAGCCACTGCATGGCTAGATCCTCTCCCACCCACGTTTCATCAGTGGCTTGCTAAATTGCTATCGATGTATCATCTGGAGAAAGAGATATATGCTAGGAAAGGCAAAAACGGGAGGAAAACGGGTAGGGCAATCTGGGATCCCATCACTCGATGGAAGGAAGGGAATCTTTAAATTATCTCAAGGTACTGAATGGGACTGGCAATGCATGTTCATATATGTTTTCTGTGGACTAGAATTTGTGATTATTTGGTGTTTTTCAGTCTATTAAAGCTCCTTATGGGTAGGCAGACTCTGCCTCGAAAGGGAGGGGGATAATGTTCATGGTAATTAATGATTTTTATGGTTCTTTCCTGTTTATCTCTTTCTTATGGTGTTATGTATTTTTGTCTCTACGTTAAATTTTCTGGCCCTTGATGCTCTTAGTGCAGATGGAATATCTCACTGCTGTCACCGCTGTCACGCTAAATTTTTTTTGGAATAGTACACCGTGCCTTGTACATAAATGTAAAAATGCTTAATAAAAATATAAAAAAAAAAAAAAAAAAAGATCAAAACCATCAACATAGTTACAATACCATAGAAAATGAAAGGAGAAATCATAATAAAATGACAGTGGATTACAGCCACCTTCCTTTCGCTAGTAAACTAATATTATTATTATTAGTCTAATAGAGGGTCTCTAGGCTTTAATGGGGAACCCCATTCCGTAAAGATCAGCTTAGTGGAATCACATCACAGGATCAGGTATACTCTGCTCCTGGGAAAGCTCTTCTTCCGAATGTGTGTAAAGCATGCAGCCTGCAAGATTAAAAGCACTTGACTTTCAGGTATTTGCAGCTGCGTGCGTGTTATGGCTAAATAGTGGGCTGATCAACCAGAACCCAACAACATGCACCGTCTAGCGACCCAGACTGTTTCTTTACACAATGGTCAGACCAAGGTCGCAGCTCACTGTTAGGGATGTGAACAACAGACATTTCTCATGTGAAGCAAAGGCGAGCAAGCATTTCTCAAATAGTAACATGTGACTGCAGTGTCGCGTGCAAAAGCAGCAAAAGTGGCAAGATGGCTTTCTAACATCTCACGTGGTTTTGCTAACTTAGCAATGTACGTATATAAATAGCAGTCCTCACTACACCCCCCCTTGATTGGATCACTAAACAGTAGGGGTGCAATTTAAGAACGCAGAGTTCAAGTTCGATAGAACAGAACTAAGGGCACAAATTGTGAATCCATATAAGGTAAGTGAAAAGTTAGAAGAAAAAAAGGAGAGAAAAAAAAACATTTAAGGGGGAAAAAAATATCATTCCACAGGAATTTTTAGATGACCTCCAAGTTAATCCATCAAGGTATAAGCACAATAAGTTGCAACGGCTTCCAAGAGGAAATCATTGGAACGTTCTGCAAAATTATCTGCCATCAAATTCAGCAGGGGGAACGAACACACATGTTCCTCGACAACTGGAGCCTCTAGTACCATCAGAGGACAACTGGTGTGTTCTTCAAGATAACTTCTTGCCAAGAATTCAGTGGCAGCCGTTCCGATGTCCCAATTCCCAAGGACTCCATGTGCTGCTCTACAGGCCATAATCCTGACACCAGAACAGTCCAACTCATGAGCCACTAAGGGGCTCATCAGCTGATCATAATCCGGGGCGGGAGACACCGAGTTCGACAAGCACAAATCCAGAGCCCATTGGAACGGACACTCTAGGCAATGAAAGACAGGCTGTACGCAAGTAAAGTATGGAAACCGGAAGGACAACCCATAGGCTATGCTCAACGTTGCCAGTGGTAGTGTTCCATAGTATTCAAGTATCCGGTTACGAAGATGGAGCAGCCGGGACATGCTGTCATGTGACGCAAGTTGTGCATCCATAGCGTAGTACGCAGACCAACAAAAGTTTGAAAAAATGTGCCAGGCCACTTGTTGACGAGGCATTAAAGATAGTCTGAATTAGGGCCCCAAAATGAAGTGGGAGATCAGTATTCAAAAGCGCCTGCACCTCGGTGCGCGTGTTTGCTACGTGAAGGACAAATGTTTCCCGAGATGAAGTCAACGCAACTTCTTTTTGAGACAATAGAGCCCTTATTCTGCTCATCTTCTTGAACTCTGCTTTCAAGGTTGGAATGGAAGGCCAGATGGATACATCGAGCCGTCCATGCGGGGGCGGGAAAAGGACGTTATTTAAGCAGACTACTCTCTGTGATACAGTTATTATGTAGGGAATTCCCACTAACATCCTACAGCAAGCTTCATTATTTAATAGCAAATAACTACAGTTAGCCAGCAGCGTAAAAGACGGTGTTATAACTAGCACCGGGATCCCTTTCAGGACGCAAGCTAAATTAGGAGCGTGCACATTACATGCACCATGCAATTGAATGTGTCGACACACCATGGAGTGATCCGGAGTGGAAGTGCACTCTTCACCTTTTAAGTAAACCTCTTTTCTGTCCCTCACGCATCTGTACGTGAATGAGAGTGACCAAACTTCATGCAGGAAGGCAGTACCTAGTTGTTCATATCTGCCTAGCGCATAATGTTTCATGCAGGAACTGAATTTAAACAGGGGAAACGGTAATGTGATTAACCCGTGGATAAGCCACACAGCGGAGTTTAATTCGGCAACAGAGAAAGGTAAAGGTTCTAATTTCTCAATGTGCAGCAGTAAGTATGTTGCATCTTTCATGGACATGAACTGTTTTTTTGCAGTTAAATTGAAAGGAAGGAACAAAGATGAAGTATTCATGTAATCCCAAGGGACTTTCCCAGCCTTTAACGTTTGCAATGTCCATGCAAACTGCAAAATAGAACGCAATTGATTTTGACCATGATACAAAACAGACAAATCATCCTGCACAATGTCAACCACAGATGAAACAATATTATCTAACGTATAAATTCTGGAAGACAGGGTGTTAATGCTATTATCTATACCAGCCAATACTTTCTCCATATTTGCTTGATCAACAGCTCGCAATCTGGATGCAGCCTCAATCTGTGATAGCTTCCAAACTTCGTTATAAACAGCATATACCCATCTTTTGGACCTGCCAACCGCAGGACCCTTAACAAAATCATTCAAATCTATTTTGTCGTTCAATTGTGATAAATGAAGTTTAACAGATGCTAAGGTGGAATGTTGCAGCCAAGATTGGCATAACTTCCCTACTGAGTAGGTAGTTACAGTGTGAGAGGATTCAAAACAGGGGTCCACACAAACTTGCGTATACCCCGGATTCAAATCCAGAAACCGATGTTGACAGGAATTTGAGCCTGTTTGCCATATTAACCACCCTTCCGGATTTAAATTGGAAATATTGAAAGATGTGTTGGAAATGTATGACTGCAACGTAGCAATGGACAGATCCGTATGATTATCCCAATTAGGATAAGCACCCAGACCCGGAGTGGAGGGAGAATTTAATTTTTTAGAAGTAGCCAATCCAAAACAGGTGGTCTGAAAAATTGACGAATTCAAAAATAACATGTGGTTTGGGATGAGGCAGGCACGATGCAAAGCTTCTGTTCCCTGTACCTGCCACGGTTTAGAACCCCAAACCGATTTAAGACCGATAGTAGCTTTCCACAGATCATAACCTCCGATTGCCAACTCGTCCATAAAGGACTTGGAATACAACAATTTAGTGTGTGTCAGTCTAACTTTTGAGGCAGACTCAGCCGTCACTTTAAAGTAAAAGGAGGCAGGATTGGACACACTAAAATCAGAAAAATATGTGAATTTGTACACTAACGTGGTGGAGCTGCCCAGCCTAGGTGTTGGACAGTGTTCCCATTGCGTATAATTTACAAAATTTCTAAATGTATTTGCTTTGTGTAGGAAATGATTGCCATAATGTTGATAGCAGAACTGCTCATCATAATTATCAGTATCTAAATACAAATCCTCAGCATCAAATGCAGCATAATATTTCAAATCAGAAAACAGTGCTTCTATGGCTTGAACATCCCAATCATCCGAGCGGATGTTTTGCTTAACTACTTCCCCCATAGAAACACGAAATACATTTGGCACATTGATTACTTCAGTGGGATCATGAATTTGAAATTTAACAGCATCCCACGCGATCCCATCCAGTACAGGCCAGGCAGTAATGTTCACAAAATTCTGGTCCCTTTTCATGATATGTGATGAGGAGTGGGGAGCCAAAGTTCCAACAATTAGTCTAATTGTAGATCTTTCTTTCAGGTAGTGTCCATTTATAAGACTAAAAAACACTACCACAAATCCAATTGACATAAACAGAAAAATACATATGAGCACCAGCCAAATGTAAGTCCAAGGGGGAATTAAAACATTTATTTTAAACCAGACAGCAAAAATTGAAACTTTTGATGGGGCAATGGAAGTCATTGAATTAGTGTCAAAGGAGTAGCGCGACTGGTTAACTGTGGTGGATTGTAAAACAGGCAACGGGACATCCGCAGGATAAGCATACTCAATATCTTCAGGTATACCACCAGCTGTCGGTGGCAACAAAGGACCAGTAACTGCATGCATCTCGATGGCAACATCAGGCAAGGTGGTGGAAGCTGGGGCCAAAACAGAATTTCTCAGCATCGCAGGGCAAGAAACCGCTGGAATCATACTAAGAAGAATCAGCCACTCGCTGTAGCTTGACATTGTCAATAGAGATGTACCTGTTATCCTTGCGACCAGGAAGTGGAGGTAAAATGACTGTACGTGTACCCTGTACTCCAAGCACTGGAACTGGTGCACGATAAAAGGGGCCGAACTCCTTCTTGTCCTCCACCTTCTCACGGACCAGATCACCAACTCGAGGTAGCCAGCCGACTACCGGAATCTGAAGCGCAGCATCAGATGTTGAGGGCACGTGTTCCTTCGCTAGACCGTCTCTGGCTTCTTGTAGATTCTGCAATACAGCACAGTGATCATCTATGTCAAAGGGTGCGGCTGACGCCGCCATGTCTAGACCATCAAGGTCCGGGACAAACATTTGTATGCCAAAGAGCATCATGTATGGGGTCCACCCACCCAGAGACCTTCTAGGGAGATTATTAAGTGCACGTTGTACATTATACAAGTGGGCTAGCCAGTTCCAGCCAGTGCCTAAAACCCTAGCTGTCAAAGATTGCTTTAAGTCACGGTTCATTTGCTCCACCACACTATTACCCTCAGGTCAGTAGGGAGACGAAAATTTGACTTGGAACCCCAAATTTCTCATTGCTTCTTTGTACGCCTTAGAGGCGAGCGAATGGCCCTGATCAGAATGAAAGGTACCACATGCAAAACTTTGCAAGATTGAACACAATAAAACGAGTCACTCACTATAAGAGTGGTGACCCGAGAATCAGCAAACTCCAGTGCAAGAACCAGAGCACAGAGCTCTGCCAACTGTGCGATACAATCACCCAATGACTGCGTATGCATGACATCAGATTGGAATTCACCATTCACGAAAGTACTGACCACAATTGCGCAGGCCGCTGAATAGGCATGCTTCGATCCAGTCGCCGGTTGCACAGAACCGTCAGTGTAAATGACACAATGGTAATCCTCGAGCGGGCACAAGGACAGAGGAGCTGGATGAACGAATTCATACTATAAGAACTCCTGAGTCTGTAGTGCTGCGTCAAAGATATATGTGACGTCGGGCGATGTCAAGGAAGTGGCCCATTGTATCCACCGCGGATGCAAAGCTTAAGAATTTGGTACACTCGCTTTGGTCACTGCCTCAAGGGCAGGATATGGTGTGACCACCAACATGCGTTTTCCTTGCGATAGCGCTCGTTCTTTAAGAATCGCCATCTGCACTGCCGTCAAAACTTTCTCGACAGCGGAAAATCGCAGTTCAGCCGAAGTGTACAGGTGCGATTTGTAGGCCATGGGGACGGTGTTGCCCTCATTGAACGTTAGGTACGTGACACCCACTGCGCCTGGCACAATTCTTATTACCAGGTTAGTGTGGTTATCACGCGTCAGTAAGTATTTTGAAGCAAGAAGGTCAGCTTGCAAAGATTGCAATATAGCTGAATGCTCCGGCAGCCAGCATGATTTGGAAAAAGTAGGTTATACCAAGGCATAAAGCGGCTTGATACGCTGGGCATAATCAGGAATGTACGTGCGACCGAAATTCAGAAAGCCCAGTAAAGATTGTAATTTCTTCAGTGTCGTAGGAGCACGTAGGCACACGCATTTCTCTAGGAAGACCTTCATTGTTGAGTTCGTATCCCAAAAACAACACTGTATATTCTGCAATGTGAGACTTCACAAAGTTGAATTTGTAACCGAAGTCTGCAAACAAAACAATAATGCGATCAACGGTGACACAGATGCGGCCATAACTCATCATCTGTGAGATAAATATCATCCACATACGAGTACGCACCAGGGTCAATGCTCTCTAACTGAGAGACCACACGAGCGGCAAAGACCCCAGGGCTGTTTATATAGCCCATCGGTAATCTTTTGAAATGTTTGTGTTTGCCACCCGAGGTAAAGAGAGGACAGGTTATGGCTGTAAAAGCCATTGGAAATGTCAAGTGTGGGTTTAAACCGTTTTCTCATGAGACTATCGACGAGAGCCGAACTGTGGATATTCTGTACTGCGCATGTCCGGCAATGAGAGTTTAAATGCCGGTAATCCAAAACCAGACGGTACGACCCATCAGGCTTCGTCACAGTGAATAAAGGATTATTCATTGGTGACACACATGTTTCAATAACACCTTGATATTCCAATTGTTCAAGGATAGCCGCGACGTGAGGTCTTGCTTCGCGACGCATGGGATATTGGGGTTGCGGCTGGGGCGTGGACCGCAACGGAATCTCATGGCTGGGGGACAATTTATCCTAGCCTACCTGATCACGATACAAAGCCGGTGCTAGCACCAGAGCCCACTCCTCGGCAAACTTCTTAGCTTGGTCCTTTGGCACTGTGTGCTCAAAGGACGGGAGGATCACCTCCTCCCCTCTAGGAGCATCCAAAATGGAAGCCGGGGGCCAGTCTGCCTCTGCCAATAGAATATCGTATGAAGAGGTCAGATTATCCCAAAAAATCCCTTGACTCGTGCGTTGTATGTCACCTTCAATTAAAAGGACTATATTATACAGTCTGTCAGGGGGAGCCACTCTAGTGTCAGCAGTTTCTACAGTAATGAACGTGTCAGTTGCTGTTGCCACCAGATATGGACACAGTGCTTGTCGCACCACTGTAACTTCTGCCGTGCTGTCGAGCAGCGTTAGTGCCCATGTCAGGTTCTGAAGCTGCGTTCGCACTATCTGTGGCATACCTCACTGTTAGCGCAGCAACTTTCTTCTTTTGAAACGGTGGTCGTTGACGTGCAGATTCGTCCTGCTTGCCTTTACCGTCAGTCTGACGGGGTTGCTCACATCCCAGTGCACCCCGTCCTTTCCCACGGTCTCCGCCACCGGACTGTGAAGCCGATGCTTCCTGTGAAGAACGAGGAAAATGTTGTTCAGAAACCTGAAACCTATCAGGTGACTTAATACTAGATCGATCTCGCAGATCATATGTGTGTTCACTAGCCGACTGCACGGGCGAGGCAGGACGAGACCCCTGTTTCTGTTGCTGCTTCCCCTGTTTCTTTGCCCGCCAATATTGTTTAGGAAAATTTGGGCGCCTGTCTTTACCAGACGAGCTCACCTTAGTTTGCTGTACTATATCAGGAATTATTACAGTTGGTTTAACACCTAAGGCACTGCGGCCTATGGTCCTATAGGCTTACGCAATTATTTTAGTGAACTCCTTAGGCCTATCGAGTTCGTCCACGCGGTCCAGCTTATTAGCCACTTGGAACTGCATGGCATCGCCTTTGAGGTTGCCCAAAACCATGGAAACAACCACATTGAACACCCCAACAAGCCGCATTCCCAATTCAATAGCAGCCTCCGCACCGTGATTCTCTTGAACACGTTTAATGACGGAGGGTAGTACAGACATAGACGGAGTGCCGAAGCACTTCGAGTAGGTCGCGGCAAAGACCCTGCCCCAGTAGTATGCGGAAAACCCGCTTCCAGTTGGTCAAATTTCTCAGCAAGCCAATAAGGTAAATCATCCTTATTTTGGGGGCGCTTGCCCATCACGGAATTAACCATAACAGGACTAATAACCACCGCGTGGTGGTCCGTTGGTTGTCCCGCAACAGCAGGTGCCCCCACCTGCACGTTGCATGACACGTACTGCACCAAAGCCCTATGCACTGTAATCAGGGCTGTGTGTAGTACCTGCAACTCAGCCACCGCTACCGTGAGATAGCGGGGATGAGGCGTAAATCTGGCCAGCACCGGCCATGTGGCCCCTGCAATAAACAACGGGCCCATTCTAGCCGGTGCAACCGCATGGGGAAAGGCGTCATTAAACCAAATGGTATGCTGCCAGGCAGAAATAGGAATTTCTTGTGTTCTATACGGCATATAGACAGCAGGTAGCTGCGTGGGAGTATAGGAATGAAGCGTATTATCGTCAGCATTCACCGCCGGAAAAGTCACCCAAGAGTAAAACAACTCATAAGGGAAAGACGCATCAGCGCTCACCACAAAAATAACAGCCATCCCATCTTCCGGCACCCCATACGTCATCAAATGACGGCGCACGGCTATGTGCAGCAATGTCAACCGCCATAAGGACACACAAAAGATTAACAACGATTTTAACAGTAGCACTAGGGTTCAGAAGAAACCTTTTTAATGATCAAGCTTGAAAGAACCTATTAGTCGAGAAACAGGTAGGTTAAACCCGTCACTCCCGTTATCCGGAAACAAGAGTGTGGGAGTCGTGGACTAATATAAGCACTACTAAGGCGTTTCAAATCAATCGACCAAACGTTAGGTGCGCCATCTTGCAGGGATTCTGCTTATGCACAGAATTATGCACAGGAAACCAGGACCTCAGTGAATTGTGGTGTACCAAAAACTCACCTCAGAACCCAGAATCACTTATCCGACCAGCATCAGTGTCCCATTCATTATCCGAGTTTTATCTCGATGGTCCCAATGTATAGACAACCCAGAACAAGCGACTTAGTGTATTCTCAGGAATGGTGGGAATCAGAAATACCTGTTCGTAATTATTCTCATATCAGTCCACAACAAGAGTACACAGAGACACGGTAAAGTTTAAAGAGTTTATTTTATAAACCTTGTGTCCTAAGATGCAGTACTTTGGCTAACATAAGCAGACAAATGATTAAGATCAAAAACCATCAGCATAGTTACAATACCATAGAAAATGAAAGGAGAAATCATAATAAAATGACAGTGGATTACAGCCACCTTCCTTTCGCTAGTAAACTAATATTATTACTAGACTAATAGAGGGTCTCTAGGCTTGAATGGGGAACCCCATACCGTAAAGATCAGCTTAGTGTAATCACATCACAGGATCAGGTATACTCTGCTCCTGGGAAAGCTCTTCTTCCGAATGTGTATAAAGCATGCAGCCTGCAATATTAAAAGCACTCGACTTTCAGGTATTTGCAGCGGCGTCCGTGTTATGGCTAAATTGTGGGCCAATCAACCTGAACCCAACAACATGCACCGTCTAGCGACTCAGACTGTTTCTTTACACAATTTTCAGACCAAGATCGCAGCTCACTGTTAGGGATGTGAACAACAGACAGTTCTCATGTGAAGCAAAGGCGAGCAAGCATTTCTCAAATAATAACATGTGACTGCAGTGTCGCGTGCAATAGCAGCAAAAGTGGCAAGATGGCTTTCTAACATCTAATGCGGTTGTGCTAACTTAGCAGTGTACGTATATAAATAGCAGTCCTCACTACACCATCTTCAAGATGGCGGGGGCTGAGAGTTGTGCTTCGTCTTTCCTGCCCCACTTGCGGGGTGGGGTCGGCAAAGGGGGGCCCATCTCTTCTCCTATCTCGGATTTCCCGCCAATTGTCCTGCCCAAAGTGGGGGTCAGAACTGGTGGGCACCAGTTGCTAGGAGCAGCAAATGGGTGGGGTAGCTCACAAAGGCGGCAAGCCTTTGAAGCTTCCCCTTCGTGGACCCTGCCCATCCTGGAGGAGGAGGCTTGGCACCTCTGCCCAGGATGTGCTTTGTTTCAGGGCCCTGGAGTGGGAGGCACTCGACCCAGGGGTCTAGAAACATGTCTGGGGGTGGCAACTGGAAAGCAGCCAGTCAGCCAAGACACTAGAGCCGGGTCGTTTTTCAGGGGGAATCTCTAAGATGCCCTCTGAGTGCATTTTTCATTAAATCCCACACTGGCATCAGTGTGAGTTTAATGTGCTGAGAAGTTTGATATCAAACTTCCCAGTTTTCATTAAAGCCATTATGTGGCTGTGGAGTTCGTAATGACAAACTTCCAGACCATGTACTCTTAATGGCTTTACAGCACTTCCAATGCCTAAGAATGGACTTAGACACTGTAAGGGTAAAGGGCTCATGCACCTGTACTCTCACCAGTGGCATAGTGCACCCAGCTAGAGGGGTGGCAGACCTCTGCCAAAGGCATGGCACACAGCGATGTTTTTACAAAATCTGTGGTGATAACCTGCACTCCTGACTTGCTTTAGTGATAAATGAATCAAAACGACTCTATGGTGCAACCTTACTATCCTGACCAACCTCTGTCAGAAAATAATAAAAGGTACGTATGCAAACAGAACCTGTTGTATGTGACCTGGGGGGAGTTTTCAACTGCTCTTATGGTGTGCTGGAGCAGAGTTTTCTTTTAGAAAATTCTGGGGCTTTTGAAGCTCTGGCATGTCTAGGCGTTTTATTAATTTATTAATAATTAACAATTAATTATTTGTCTTTGTGTAAGTGTGATTCTATTAATCAACCCGTTTGTTCTAACACAAGAGAAAGTTACACGAGGGTTAGCTTATTTGTGCTGTTTCTGTATTTACAATAACGTGCAAGTTTTCATGTTTAAACGTTGCTGTGTGCTATTTATTTTCGGGCACAAAACGCTGTCTGAATTAATGCTTTTTATGTCGCAAAGCTAGATAAATGCATACACATAAGGGTATTAGTGGGGTTAACACTGTTTAATCATTATGCTGTAGTAACGTTTATTTTGTCTCTTTAATTAAAGATGGTCTATTGTGGCCTATGAAGGCCTTAACCGAGCTGAGAGTATTTCGAAGCCTGGCTGTGGCATATTCTGTGGTGTGGCAAGGGAGACCTCTGCTGGAATAAGGTCGAAGACAACTGACCGTGGTCCTTATTGTATTTTTCCATGAGGACATCAGCAGTTTGGAGGATCTCCAAAAGAAATGGAACGTCCTTGGCAAACAAAGGAGCTTCAGAAACAGACAATGAACTGTGGCCTGGCTGCCGAGGGAAGTTGTACAAGTTGGATACTTTGATAGTTTCTTGGTTCCTGTTCCGTAGTTCACGTCTTGTGACTTTTCCTGAGCGGAGATTTCCAGATGTAGCAATGTTACATCTCTTCCTTCTCGTTCTGCTCAGTGATACAGTTTATCCTGCCAACTTTATGTGTGTTTCTATTGTATTTTTCATTATAAGAATTGCTAGCTTAGGGAGGGTTTTGCCACTTGCCATTTTACCTTTGCCGCGTGAACTTGCGTTGCTGAGGATCGATACTGAGGACTCTGTCTTGAGAGACTTTACCGAGAGACTGGTCCTGACCCGTTCTGACACTTAGTTAGAATAGGTAACTATGAGAAATGATTTATTCTGATTTACTTTGACTAATTTTAGATAAAGCAATATAACTTTTAAACATGGTGTGGAATATTCTTTCTTGTCAATTATTGTGTACATTTTTTGATCATTGTTGTATAGATTGTATAGAGTATGTTTAAGAACAACCACTATAATCAGGTCCTATCGCTTAGATATAGATGCAGGGTGGTTTAGGAGTTTTCTTCCCACAGGTTTATTGCTGGTAGAGTATTTGAGCGTATGTTAGTGAAATGGGCCCTAGCGTATGATGAATGTATGTGCGTGTAACTGTGAGATTACTCTATCCGTGGTAGTGGGCATATTTTTGATACCCTGATCTCTATCAATTTCTCTGGTAGCAGAGGATGGTTATAGATGGTTGTCTTGATCTGATAAGATAAAGATTGCTTGTAAATTAGCTTATTGATTATTGATTTATTTTTGATGATATTGGTATATGTACTAATACTATATGTTGGAGTCGTCATGTTGAGTTATATGTAGTGCTTCTGGAATTTGGAAGCTGTTGTAGCAGTTCCGTAGAAGGGCAGAGGGAAGTATATGCTGCTCTCGGGAAAGACGGGATTGTAAGGAATTACGTGTGACAATAGAAGTTGCGCGTTCACATTGTCTGGGTTCGGAATCAGTGACATCGTCGTATGTTACTATTAGATATTTCTGATATATAAGGAGTGTGTATCGTAGTGAAGGTTATCTATGAAACTCTGGTCTTAAGTCCCAGGGATCCGTAAGGATTGCCGTTAAAGCTTATTGCGGGAGGAGTAATAGGTATTATCTGAGCTTGTTTGAGGAACTGGGCAGAGGTAAGCTGCTTAGTTGTTGTGAGTTATAATTCTGTAATAGGACAGATTGAGCGCTGTTCTCGGGAAGCAGGATTCTGTGTGCATGTACTATATTTTCTCATATGAATGTGCGTGAATGCATATACATTTATTGACTGTAAGACTCTTTGGAGAAGTCCTAGAGGAAACAGTTATGCGATGTATGAAAGTTGTTGATTCTTGAGAAATAGACTCTCTTTTACTATTCTGTGGTTAGCGAAGCAGACAATGGAGATGTTTTCATGTTGTAACTAATAGATTTTGTAGAAATTTTGACACACGAAGTCTACTGAGAGTTTTTGTAAAGGAGGGGTAGACGAGTGACAGAGACAGGAGACAGAGACTGCAGCGGCTGTTGACGTCAGAAGGTCCGCGCTCTGATTGGATAGTGGATCAGAATAGGGTTCGCGCTAGGATTGGTGCGTTAGTGTGAGTCACGCAGGGATTGGAAGGGCTGATTAGTGACGTAGACGCTCCAGGATTGGTGCGTTAGCGGGAATTGAGTTTTTCAACCTATACTCGTATTGTATATTTATAATACGGAAAGAGTAGAGAGTTTTAGTAAGCGCTAAAATGTATTACCAAGAAGAGAAAAAGAAGAAGACCTTCTTTGGAAAAGTTAAAAAGTGGTTTAGCAAGGATAAAGAGGTTAAAACGAGAGAGGGTGAGTTGCTACCTCCAGCGAAAACACCTGCATCCTTCATGGTTGCGAAATATGGATTACATACCTGTATATGGTTGCAGAATTGGGTTAGGTATACTAAAGAAGATGGTGTTCTAGCATTTCCAGAACATGGTTCATTTAATTTGGCCGTGTTGAGAAATTTACGGGAAAAGATGTTATGCTTAGACCCGAAGCCAAGACCTACACAGTTCGAGGCTTTAGTGGAATGGGAAGAGGAAGTTCATGACCGAGAAAAGCAAAGATCTGGAGGGTATTACAGGTACATGTTTGGGAGGAGACATGATCGTGAGACACATCATGATCGAATGAAAAGATGGCGAGATGCTAGTATGACAGAGGGATTATATCCAATGAGAACAGTTGAAGCTTCTGCTCCTTCGACAGAAAGGGTTTCTGAGTCAGATATGAGAAGATATGGAGAGTATGAGGATGAGGTCTTAAATGACATGATTTACAAGAGACCACCTCCATATAGACCAGAACCAGATGAGAGTACACCAGTTGTTTCTCCGATAAGAGATACAGTTGAGAAAGAAAAAATGACACCTGAATCAAGAGGTAGTAGTTCTTTCAGGGAGAGAGAGAATCGAGGTAGTGAGGAAAATGCCAGAAAATTAGCAAAAACGACAACAGAACTGACTGAGAAAATTAGGGAGTTAACGAAGAATCTAGAAGCTGTTACGGTGCCTGTAACAATAGGTCCAGTTATGTCTGTGTTTGACAAACAGAGAGCAGGTGAGAAAGGACTAGTGATTCCATATGTTGGGAATAATCTGACAAATTCAGTTGGTCCTTCAGGAGATTCAAATAAAAGAGCAGAAAGAAGTGACCTGAGACAAACCAGACATGACACATGTAGTGAACTATTGGATGTTAGTGAACCTAGTTGTTCAGGGATGCCGATTTTAGAACCGCAGAAAAAAGTGGTTCCAGTGAGAAAAACTGCTGAAATAACAGTTGATGATTTGAATGATTGGATGAAGGTTCTTCAGAAAAAGGACAAGGATTCACAAGTTATTGATGTGGTTAAATTACGTATAGAATTAGAAGAGCTTGTGACAGGAACAGTTCCAACAGAAATCCTGAAGAGTCATCATGATGGTGAATTAATGTTTATGTGCAAGAGCATAACATGGAGAGCAAGAAATACACATGATAGACTAAGAGCAATAGCAAATGAGCAAGGAGTTGACATTGATAGAGTAAAGGCTTTGCAGAAAACGTACAGGATGGATTTCACAGAAAAGGACATAGAAAATTTAAATACTTCTGGTAGAACAGGACAGATTAAAGAAATGGTAGCATTATTGCGAAGATGGGGTGATGTAGAAAAGTGGAAGGATAGGTGGTATAAGAAAAGAGAGGAATCTGAGGATAGAACAACTTACTCAGCATTTCCTGTGAGAGAAAAAGAGAAACCAGTGGAGCAGTATCCCATGAGAGAAATACCTGGAGGAGGATATGTACATGTTCCATGGACCAGACAGGATATTATATCATTTACGAATGATTTCCCTCGATTGAGAGAAAAGCCCGTCGAGTGGTATAGGCAGGTAGATAGGTTTGTGAAATTGTCAAAAGTGCTGTGGGTTGACCTGAATAGTCTGTTTGATATAATTGTTCCAGCAGACTTGTGGACTGAGTGTAAAATAGTTGTGAGTTGGCCTACTGAGGAATATCCAAGAGATCCAAGAACAGGGGCACCAGATCCAGAAGTGATGAGGAAGTATGATCAGGTGATGGTATACCTGAAGAGTAAAGTTCCTCCAAAAGAGACAGACTGGGTTAAAATAGATCGAACACAACAGGAAGCAAAAGAATCAGTTCATGCTTTTTACGAAAGGCTGATACTGGCTTTTAAACAATTCAGTGGAGATGAACACCTGGGTGACAAGGATTTGAGTCATTTTGTATACAGATTTGTATATGGTTTAAGACCTGAAATTGGTGAGAGAATTCGTGAACACACAGTGGATTGGCAGAGTAAAAAAGTAGATGAGATTCTGAGACATGCAAAATACTTCAGTGATGAAATTGAAGCAAAACAAAGAAAGCTGAAAGAGAAAGCAATGTGGGCACAAGTGAAAGTTGCGGAGAGACAGGAAGCACAGTTAGTGGCACAGGCGAATAATCCAGGAAATAATGCAGGAAATAGACCGAGATTTACAGGAAAAGGAAAGGGAAGTCTTGAGGAAGCCAAAAAGAAGTTCCCGTGTCACAACTGTGGCCAACTGGGACATTGGAGATCTGAATGTCCTAATCCACCATTAAATGAGGGTAAATCCTTAAATCAACAGGTGCAGAATGATGGAAATAACCAGCAGCAACAACAGCAGAAAGTTGTGAGACAGCAGAGTCAAGAGCCAAAACCGCCTTTACCGCAGAATAGAGGGGTACAAAAGTACAATCAGGACTCGGGATTCTTCAATGATGAGCAGGTAAACAAACCGAGACGTACTAACAAAGTACAACAGTACTTGTTAAAGAGTGAAGGGAGTGAGTCTGAGGGTGATTATTGACGGTGCCGAAGAGAGGAGGAAGAGTGCATACTTGGTGCAACTCTAGAAATAGACCAGGCAGGACCATTTGTGGATGGGAAAATAAATGAGGAGAGTGTTACTTTTTTGGTAGACACAGGTGCGACAAGATCAACTGTCAGGTCAACAGATGTTAGAAATCTTCCTCTCTCGGATGAAGTAATCCAAGTAGTTGGTGTAGCCAATACACAAATCAGAACACGTCTTACTGAACCAGTAAGAGTACAGATAGGGAAATTTTCAGACATGCACAGATTTATTGTCTGTGACACGAGTCCAGTGAACCTGTTAGGTAGGGACTTATTGTGTAAAATGAATTGCACAATTTTTTGTACACCAGATGGAATAGCTTTTGAGACACCAGATGATGATGTTTTGTACCGAATGACTCTAGAAAATAGAGAAAATGAATTAATTGGTGCATTTGCAGTGTTTAATCCGGAGGATTTGCCTCAAGAGCTGAGAGACACAGTGAAAAGAGCAGTTTGGGATTTTACAGGAGAGGATGTGGGATTGATGAATAATGTAGATCCAGTGAAAATTGCAGTGAAAGAGGGAATTACATATCCTAACATTCCTCAGTACAAAATGACACCAGAAATAATTGAAGGGATAACTCCTATAATTGAGAAAATGATTCAGCAAGGAGTCCTAAGAGAACTATTGAGTAGTCCGTGTAATTCACCAATAATGGGACTGAAAAAGCCCAATGGCAAATTCAGGATCGTGCAGGACCTGAGAAAAGTTAATCAAATTGTGGTGGCATGTTGTCCCATTGTGCCAAATCCATCAGTGATTCTGTATCAAATTCCACATGATGCTGAGTGGTATACAGTGATTGATTTGTGTCATGCGTTCTTTTCAATTCCATTGCATCATGACAGCCAGCCGATTTTTGCATTTAGGTTTGGCCAGCGTATTTTAGCATGGTGTCGTATCCCACAGGGGTATACGGAGAGTCCTTCGATATTCAATCAGTTATTGAAAAAATCGTTAGAAAGTCTGATCATGCCGGAGAGCTCAGTGCTGGTACAATATATTGATGACCTACTTGTGGCATCAAAGACACGTGAAGCTTGTGAAGTGGATACCATAGCTTTATTGAATCATCTGGCAGATGGAGGGTTAAAGGTATCTCCAGCCAAATTGCAATTTTGCAAGAAAGAGGTTCATTATCTTGGACACAATATTGAGAAAGGTCTGAGAAAGGTGACTACTGACAGGATCAAAATAATCAGAGAAATGAAAGCTCCAAAAACCCAGAGAGAAGTTAGAATGTTCCTGGGTATGGTGGGATATTGTCGTCAGTGGATAATTAATTTTTCCCTGATAGCAAAGCCATTGATTAAATTGACAAAAAGTGAAATGACAGATCCGTTGGATCTGGATGCAGAACAATTGGCGGCATTTGAAGAGCTCAAAACTAAAATGTGTGAGGCCCCAGCTTTGGGTATGCCTGACTACGAAAAAGAGTTTGAACTGTACTGCAGTGAGAGAAATGGATGTGCACTTTCAGTGTTAATCCAGAAACATGGGCAATTGAGAAGGCCTATTGCATACTTCTCATCGACACTTGACACTGTAGCCGTGGGGTTACCAGGTTGTCTGAAAGCTGTGGCTGCGACATGCAGGAGCCTGGAACAGAGTGAGGGAATAATAATGGGGTATCCTGTAAGGGTATTCGTACCTCACAATGTGGCAATTCTTTTGACGAGAAGCAGAACTCAGCATATGTCACATAGTCGGCTGACTAAGTACGAAAAAGTGATTCTGGGAGCTTCAAATGTGACTCTTGAGAGATGTGTGAATGTGAATCCAGCAACACTCTTGCCGGATATTGAAAATGTAGGTATAAAGATGGAAGATGATCATGATTGTTTGGATGTGCTTGAGTACTGTACAAAACCGAGACCAGACATAAGGGATCTTCCCTTACCTGAGAATGACCATGTGTTGTTTGTGGATGGATCATGCCTGATAAATGATAATGGTGTGTTATGTGCAGCATATGCAGTGTGCAAAGTTTCAGAGGTCATGGAAGCATCACCATTGAAAGGAGTGAAATCTGCGCAAGTTGCTGAACTAGTGGCATTGACAAAAGCTTGTGAGATTGGGAAAGATTTGAGAACAACCGTGTTGACTGATAGTCAGTATGGATTTGGAGTGGTGCATGACTTTGGCCAACTTTGGCTACAAAGAGGTTTCTTGACATCGGGTGGAACTCCGATAAAGAATGCTGAGTTGATTGGAAAATTGCTTGAGGCGATACAGCTGCCTAAGGAGTTAGCAGTTGTGAAATGTGCTGCACATGGTTCAGGGGATGATTTTATCACTGTTGGTAACAGATACGCCAACGATGTGGCACAGTATTGTGCTAAAACAAATCAATCGATTAACAGGGATAGAATGGAGGAAATGTCTTTTCTTTCTGTGATGTTTACTAATGTCCTAGAAACGTGGGATGAAGTAAAGCAGTTACAAGATGAGGCAGGAGAAGAAGAGAAACAAGATTGGGTTAAGGCAGGATGTGCTCCAAGAGAAACAGACCATGTTTGGGTCTACAGAGATGGCAGACCAGTAATGCCAAACTCAATTTTGTCGTCAATGGCAAGGATGTATCATGGCCAGGGACATCTGGGGAGGGACGCGATGGTAAGGTCCTTTAAACAAACCTGGTACAATGCAAAGTTTAGGACAATTGCGGAGAGCATCTGTCAAAGGTGTTTGATTTGTCAGCAATTTAACACAGGGAAAAAGACAGTGGTGAGTCTAGGGACAATTGGCAGAGAAGGAGGTCCTTTTACAAGAATGCAGATTGATTTCATTGAAATGCCTCAAGTGAACAGACTGAGGTATGTTTTGGTGGTAGTCTGTTTGTTTTCAAGGTGGGTGGAAGCTTACCCGACTAGAAGAAATGATGGATTAACAGTGGCAAAATTACTGTTGAGGGAATTGATTCCTAGGTACGGGTTTCCAGTTACAGTTGAGTCTGACAGAGGTAGACACTTTCAGAATGAACTCATTGGTTTGATTTGTGAAGCATTGAAAATACAGCAGAAGCTACATTGTGCATACCGACCAGAGGCTTCTGGTGTGGTTGAGCAGATCAATGGCACAATCAAGAATAGAATTGGAAAGATGTGTTTAGCCACTGGCATGAAATGGCCAGATGTTTTGCCTCTAGTCCTGATGACCATGAGATCTACTCCAGATAGAACTACAGGTTTGAGCCCGCATGAAATAATCATGGGACGTGCTATGTGCCATGCATTCGTGCCTGTGAATAAGTTGGTGTCAATAACTGATGACATGATTTTGGATTACTGTAAAGGCCTGGCTGACGCAGTTCATTCTGTGTTTCACCAGGTTGGAGAAGAAGCTACCACACTTGAGAAAAAGCAAGCCCATGATCTGAGTCCAGGAGACTGGGTGAGGATTAAGGTGCACAGAAGAAGAAATTGCTTGATTCCAAGGTGGGGAAGGCCGAGACAAGTTATTCTGACTACAACGACTGCAGTAAAGTGTGCTGGAGTGAGGCACTGGGTACATGCAAGTCATACTCTGAGAGTTCCGAGCCCGAGAGAAGGAACTGGTGAAGAGTATTTTGAAGAGTCAGATTCCAGTGATGGTGAAGATCCTGAAGATACGGAATCAGTGAGAAAAGAAGCAGAGAGAGCTTCAAGAGAATCACTGCGAGTATCAGAGAGAAGATCAGATTCTGATAAAGAGCCTGAAGTTTCAAGTAGCAGTGGGGAAAAAAGAAAAGAAAAGAGAAATCACACAGAGATTACTCCTGAATCAGAAGAGGAGGAGATTGAAGAACCACTTGAGATTATTCTTGAAGAAACAGGGTCAGAAGAAGATAGAGAGGGACAGATTGCGGAAGACCCCCGAGGAGGTGTAGGGAACATTGATGAGGAGCTAGGTGAAGGGACAAGTAGACAGCAAGAAGATTGCGTGTCGGAGACCCGAGGAGGGACAGAAGTAGGGAAGTCTCAAACAGTGGTGAAAAAATCTGTGGAGAAGAAAACTGCTGGGAAACGGAAACAAGAGGCTCTTGAAACAGATGATGAGGAACAAACAGAGGGTCGAGTTCTGAGAAAAAGAACTTCGATTGGAGAAAAGAGTGTTAAAGAATCAAGGCCGAAGAAGGTTGTGAAAGGAGACCGTTGGCCTAACAACCGAGTTAAAAGAGTGAGATACAGAGTAATAAGAGCAAATTCATCAAAAGCTGAACAAGTGAATGAAATATCAAGTCAAACTTCAAAGGCTGAAGGAGAAGAATCAAGGAGATCAAAAGAGCCAGTAGAAATAAAAAGAGTTAAAAGACCCAACCAAAAGTACAGATCACCGGAATGGTCTTATGTGACACTGTCTGAAGAAGGAAAAGAAGAAACAGAGACTCGAGATAATCCGGAAGTGGTCTTGAGAAAAGTGGTTGAGGAAGATACTGGTGAAATTCTGAAAGTACTCTTGACTGACATTGGAGAAGAGTCGAGTACTGAGGATTCCGACGTTGGAGATCTGATACAATTTGATGTTGAAGAAATTGAAGTGAAGAATGACAAATATCCAAACTGAGTGAAAGAAGGATTCACTTGGATCAAGTGAACGAGGAGACCATTTGAATAAACTGAAAGTTGAAGAATTGTTGAAAAATTGAAGAAGTTCAAACAGTAGTGGAGTAGTAGAGGCTAAACTAAAATGGCTAACATAGAGGATGATAGAAATAGATGTGCCTTCTTTAAGAGGTGGTGCAGAATGTGCTGCTGTTGTACTGGATTATTAATGCTTCTATGGGGTGTTTTAGTTTTATTAGTAACTTTTAAGGTTGAATTTGGGATGGACACAGAGAATATAACTAATATAGAGAAGAATTTACAGAAAGTAGTTCCAATTAGAAGTAGTAGTTATATACACAAAGATAGGTCAATTAATAATTTTTCTAGTAATGTTTTTTCTAAACTGTTATATGAATATGTGAAGACAATGGAAGTAAGGGATTGCTATGTCTGCATGCAGTTACCTGCATCCGTATCAGAGGGTGTTACTTATCACCATTTACCAGCTACATATGGTATTTCTTGTAGTATTTTAAGTAGTGTTTTTTATTTGTTAGGGAAAATAGATTATAAGATGTCTAACAGAGATAGTATTTTTGGGCACTTGCCAATGAACAAAGAGCTGAATCCAGCTAAAGAAGCTAACACTTTTGGTGAGATTTTTATTGAAGAAAAAGGACTAACATTAGATTACATTTTTAAGAATAATTTAACTTGCAGTTTGAAAGAAGAGGAGAGAGCTTTCCTGGATATGGTAGAAGAAAGGAGAGTGAGCATGCATGAGAAAGGGAGAAAATATGAAGAGAGTGAAACAATTTGGGACATTGAAATGGGAAAAGAGTTAAGAAATGGGGCTAGTCCAACTTTGGCTCTAGATGCACCGCAGAAGGGTAAACTATGCATTACCAGAAGGAAATCTCAATATGATACATATTTTGTGGGAACTAGTGAGTGCCATGATACATACTTCATTGCGACAGGTTGGGGTTTCAGAGGTGGAGAAGATACAATTTTTCCAGGAGTGTATTATGTTTGTGGGAACAAGGCTTATTACAAGTTGCCTGACCATTGGTATGGCACATGTTATGTGGGCCTGGTTTTTCCTAAGATTTTTCATACAGATAAAATAAAAGATGTAGAAGATATTAACCTATTAACACGTTTTAAGAGAGAAACTTGGTCTGAAATTGTGGGTGACATTTTTGGGGTTTTGATTCCAGCAGTGGGAATTTCTTTAAATGCTTATGGAATTCGGAAACTGTCCACAGTGGTTGATCGCTTATCGACAAATACCGCAGGAGGGTTTCTTTTGGTGAATACGGAATTAAGTGCCGTACGTGCCATGTCAATGCAAAATCGACTTGCCCTTGATATTCTTTTGGCCAAGGAGGGTGGAGTCTGTGGAATTTTGAAAGTTCAACATTGTTGCACTTACATTCCTGACGAAAGTAAAGACCTGAAGGTCTATATCAAAAATATTACTGATTTGCATGAAGAATTAGTACCACTTGAAGCTGGGAGTTTGTGGACTAAATTAGCTAATAAAATGATAGCTGTTAAGGATTTTATTGCAAAAATAGGTAGTACAATTATAGGTAGAATATTGTTTCCCTTGTCTTGTATAATTGTGGCTTTGTTAATAATAAGATTGGTGTGTGTGTGTTGTAAAAACAGAAGAGGGAAAGAGAAATTGAAAAATGAAAAGAAAAATAAGAAGTTGAAAAGAGAACCTCAAGAAATTGAATTAGAAGAATTGAGGGAGAGTGTTTACTTAGAGACAAAGAGAGATGATGAAAGAGTGACTAGTGTTTAATGTTGTGTAAAGGGAAAAGACATTTCTGATTTTCCTAAAATGGGACTAAATTTTCACTAATTTTTTTTTGGGTTTATTTGGTGATAAAATCACCAAAGGGGGGATTGCTGGAGCAGAGTTTTCTTTTAGAAAATTCTGGGGCTTTTGAAGCTCTGGCATGTCTAGGTGTTTTATTAATTTATTAATAATTAACAATTAATTATTTGTCTTTGTGTAAGTGTGATTCTATTAATCAACCCGTTTGTTCTAACACAAGAGAAAGTTACACGAGGGTTAGCTTATTTGTGCTGTTTCTGTATTTACAATAACGTGCAAGTTTTCATGTTTAAACGTTGCTGTGTGCTATTTATTTTCGGGCACAAAACGCTGTCTGAATTAATGCTTTTTATGTCGCAAAGCTAGATAAATGCATACACATAAGGGTATTAGTGGGGTTAACACTGTTTAATCATTATGCTGTAGTAACGTTTATTTTGTCTCTTTAATTAAAGATGGTCTATTGTGGCCTATGAAGGCCTTAACCGAGCTGAGAGTATTTCGAAGCCTGGCTGTGGCATATTCTGTGGTGTGGCAAGGGAGACCTCTGCTGGAATAAGGTCGAAGACAACTGACCGTGGTCCTTATTGTATTTTTCCATGAGGACATCAGCAGTTTGGAGGATCTCCAAAAGAAATGGAACGTCCTTGGCAAACAAAGGAGCTTCAGAAACAGACAATGAACTGTGGCCTGGCTGCCGAGGGAAGTTGTACAAGTTGGATACTTTGATAGTTTCTTGGTTCCTGTTCCGTAGTTCACGTCTTGTGACTTTTCCTGAGCGGAGATTTCCAGATGTAGCAATGTTACATCTCTTCCTTCTCGTTCTGCTCAGTGATACAGTTTATCCTGCCAACTTTATGTGTGTTTCTATTGTATTTTTCATTATAAGAATTGCTAGCTTAGGGAGGGTTTTGCCACTTGCCATTTTACCTTTGCCGCGTGAACTTGCGTTGCTGAGGATCGATACTGAGGACTCTGTCTTGAGAGACTTTACCGAGAGACTGGTCCTGACCCGTTCTGACACTTAGTTAGAATAGGTAACTATGAGAAATGATTTATTCTGATTTACTTTGACTAATTTTAGATAAAGCAATATAACTTTTAAACATGGTGTTGAATATTCTTTCTTGTCAATTATTGTGTACATTTTTTGATCATTGTTGTATAGATTGTATAGAGTATGTTTAAGAACAACCACTATAATCAGGTCCTATCGCTTAGATATAGATGCAGGGTGGTTTAGGAGTTTTCTTCCCACAGGTTTATTGCTGGTAGAGTATTTGAGCGTATGTTAGTGAAATGGGCCCTAGCGTATGATGAATGTATGTGCGTGTAACTGTAAGATTACTCTATCCGTGGTAGTGGGCATATTTTTGATACCCTGATCTCTATCAGGTGCATTACATTTTTTATGTGCTTCATCATGAAACATAAAATTTAAACATGAAATTTAATGTCCATTTCAAACAATGCATTATTATGCGCAAAATGAGAAATTTAAACGCTTATGAGTCTTAATCCTCTAAGTGTTTCACTATAAAGACACTAATATCATCAATAACAAAAACAAAACACCTTGATAAACAAAAGCGATTGTGTTTCCATATTTAATTCATATTCTTTTTCTTCACTGCTCCGGCATCATTCTTACAAGTCCCAATGCATTTCGGAAGATCCCTTCATCAGGGAAACACTGTTAATACAATGTATTTGTTGTAATCATAAGATAACGGAAGTTCAATTTCAATAACAAAAAAGGGTGTACAGGATAAAGACCAACAAACAAATATGTAGATTATTGAATTTTGTCAAGCTTATTAGGTGCAAAACTAGTCCGTTACGGTGAGTGAAGGTGTCAAACGTGTGAATTGCTATGGATGTGCCAGTGTGACATCCCAATAAAAAAACGGAACCTTATGCTTCAAAGAGACCAGTGCTGGAGTGTCAAAACATTCCTTCATGTTTCTAAAAATGTAATAAAGTTTGTGTCAAGAATAGCAAAAGACTGTAGTGGACCACCACCTATTCAGAAATCCTAAATAGCTACATGAAATTTCAAAGGTGCAAACCAAACATCTCACCTATTCAGTTCCGAAGGCTATAATAAATGGTTCAAAACCTCAATGAAGATCTGAAAACAGAAGCGAACAATATAAGCTGTGTGAACAGTTGATCGTTGTGGCAAAATATACATCAAAATGGTCTAAAAAACTTACGAGATGGCCTGTGTAACTGCCCAGGAGTTTCAGAAGACCACGTCTGCTCCCGCTGTGGTCGGGTGCCTGAATGACGAAAACGGCAACTTAATCTACAGTATCACTACGGTAAAGGATCAAAAGGCACCCGTTACTTAAAAACACTTACTTTACGGAGAAACCACTCAGTGTTTCGTTTTACTGACAAAGATTCTCAAGTAACAGCCTGACTGCTCCGCGCCTACTACAATCGGTGTAAATAGTGCGCACGTCACGTCCGTGATAACAAGAGAAAAAAGTCTCTTCTAGATCGAATGACTGCAGACTATGCGGTGGTCTACAAAAGAAGGACTCCAAGTAGGAGTTCACAACCCGTTAGTGGATGTGAAAAACGGACTACAGACCTGATGCTGAAAGTAAAAGCGTACTACGAAAAAACAGAAGGACAATATAGCTTGTTTCCTTTGTGCCTAATTCCCAAACAGCTTATGCTGAAAAACGCAATCCATAATATAGATAAAAAATGCTACTCTTATCTGAATTTCAACTACCTCAGAAATTAAATAAAATATGAGAGAGGTCTCTTAAAGCCAAGTTAGTGTTAAACGGAAAGCAGGAGACCAACCGATTATCCTTATGAATATTCAAGAAGACCAATAATAATAATAATGTTGCTAAGAAGTGTAGCAAAAAATAAAAAAATGCGAAAAATACAGTGTGTGGTGACTCAATTTTGTAAATGGTAAACTTGGTAAATGAACAATACCATATTATATAATCAAGCAAATAATGCAAAATCTCTTGCATAAACAAACACGTCCAACATGAGTTATCTTCATACAAAAAACATATAATCTCCACTTTATCATTCAGCCCGTAAGGAATAAGTGTATTCAATTGGCGTATCCAAAATGTCACTCTTTGAGCCAAATGTTGATTGACATTACAATGTGATGTTTCTGACACCCGCTCTACTATAGTAAATTCAAACTGAGGTATTGTGTGTTTCTTCTCACCCCAATGTACTGCTAGGCATGATTTAATATTAGTTGTTCTGATCATGCTCTTGTGGTCTTGTGCTCAGTCAATCTAATCTTAATTTTCCTGGTGGTACGTCCAACATATACAAGCCAATATGGGCATTTGATAGCATACACTACCATATTAGTGTTGCAATCAGAGGTGTGTCTCAGTTTGATGGTTTTTCCAGTAGGGGGATGTGTGAAAGTGTTTCTTGTGATCACGTTGCCACAGTGGCCACAGTTGTAACACCGTCGCATCCCTAAGTTGCGAGTCTCTGAGTGTACTGTGCATTGTGTTTTCAAAAGTTCCTTTAGGTTCCTTGACCTAGAATATACAAACATTAGTTGGCTGTAAAAATTTGTTTAAAGTCGTTCTCCTGTGCAATGATCTCCCAACGTTTTAATAAACTGCGTTTTATTGATGGTGCTGCCATGGAAAATTTAAGAACACAAACTTCCCTTGTCAATTTAGGTTTAGTAATCTTCGTTAATAATTGTGTCCAATCCAAGTGGAGTACTTTTTGTTTGGCTGCATTCAAAACTGTACTCGGATATCCTATGATTTGTATTGTTCAGAGAGTTCCTCAATATCTAGTATACCATCAGCCTATTCCGAATTTATTGTTTTGATCCTGATGAACTGCAACAGAGGTAAATGATTTTTCAATGCAGGAGGGTGAAAGCTTCTGAAGTGCAGTGCATTATTGCATTATTGCGGTCTGTCGATCTTGTTGAAGTTCAATCAAAATGTCCAGGAAATTTATGGATGTCTTACTGATACTGTAGGTGAATTTTATATTCGGGTGACAGTTGCTCAGTGAGTAAATAGCATTTTCCAGTTGTATTTTGGGGGCTTTCCACATCACTAGAATGTCATCTATGTACCTTAAGTACGTCAATAGGTTATTTGTCCAAAGGGTATTGTTGAGAATGTGTGTGTCCTCAAGCACAGCCATGAAAATATTTGCATATGTGGGTGCCCCAGTAAAACTCATCGAAGTTGCTGTACGTTTAAGAAAATATTGGTCCTTCCAGGAGGAATAGCTGTGGTAAAGACAAAATTGTAGAAGCTCAAGAAGAAATATGTTTAAGGATTCTTCATAATTATTTCTCAACAGTATCCACTCTATGGCCTCTATTCCCTCACTGTGTGAGATCGATGTATATAGGGCTACGACATCTATTGTGCATAACCAGGTGTTTTCATCTATGGTCCCCTGCAAATTCTGCAGTGTGCTCAGACAGTCAGTTGTACCTTGTACATACAATACCCACTTCTGCACCAATGATTGCAAGTAGTGGTCCAAAAACTTTCCTAAGGGTTCATGTATTGACCCACATCCACCCACAATCAGGCGAAATGGTGGGTCCTGTGGGTTTTTATGCATTTTGGGCAGCATGTAAATGTGAGGGCGTTTTGGGTAATCTGAAGTTAGAAATTTGAAGGTGTTATCATCAATCCAGCCTAAATCCTTGGCGTTAGTTAATATTTGAGTTAATGTAGTCTGGAAGATTAATGTGGGATCTGTGTCCAAAACACTGTAGGTGTCAGTATCCATCACATGTTCTTGTACTTTGGAATCGTAGTATGTGGTATTCATCGTCTGCGGGTTGAAACGTAAGGTTCTCATTGTTAGCCAATCTCCGAGGTGTGCTCATCTCTCTCTTGGATACATTTCTCCTTACATGTGAGTCTTTATGAATGGTTGCCAAATCTTTTTTTACAAGAAGTTCAAATAAATACAAAGATTTATGTGAAATGGGAAATATGAATGTACTTTTTGATTTAAATCTTTTTCCGGTAGTTTGTGTTGGTATATTGCTATCTCGAACTACATGGTGAAAAAACAACCGCAGTCTTAATTTGCGCATGGACTTGAAGAGTGATACTTCGGTTTCCAATTCATTAGTGGAGTAAGTAGGGACAAAAGACATCCCTTTGTTTAGTACAGATAGGTCCAATGGTCAGAGATATTCATTACTGGTTCCTTTTCGGATTCCGACGTGCATCGTCCAGCTTTTTTCCTCCTTTGTGCCCGCCTTGTCCGTTTGGTTTCACAACTGTTTGATCTTCCGGTGGGTGGTTTGATGATTGTCCCATTTCTAAAAAATATTGTTTGGGAGTGCCACTTCTGCTCTGTAGTTCTCCTGAGCATTCAATGGCTCTGATCATGGTACAGGTGGGCGTGGGGGTAATGTGTCCTGCTCTGTGGCTATGCTTTCTTCCGAAGTAGATGCCTCAGATTTCTTAAAGGTACGTCATTGAGTGTATGCATCTGCTCACGTATAAACTTCATCAAGATTATAGAATATAGTATCCCTCTTAAATTTGCGTAGTTTACGCTCATGCACCTCCCTTGCATATTCTTCAATTTTCTCACAGGGATGTTTGCAATGTCGAATCTTCACTTTGTTCTGCATGAAAACATGCAGCCTGCAACAGCAGTGCGTGTGTGCAAAAGTACAGGGCCTCTAAGTGTGGCACAATGTGTGCTATAGCCCTTTGATTCCTTCCTTGGTCTCAGTGCCCTTAGTACCCATGGTACCTTTTACAAGGGACTTACATGTAGCCAGGTAGTTGCCAATTTGGGTGTGCAACAGTACAGATTTAGGAAAAAAAACAAGATAGGCCCTGGGTACCTGGCTGGCAGGAACTCAGGGAACACTTAGTCAAGGAGCATCAACATCAGGTAAAGCGTGGGGATTAGCCAGCAAAAAGGGGCACTTTCCTACTGTTGCTCCTTGCCACTGTTGGGTGAACTCCTCAGGACTCATCCCATGGCTGGTTGTGTACTTCCTGTTCCCATGGGTTTCTCTCTACAGTTCCTTGGTGGACTCCTCAGAGCATATACCTGGCTGGCTGCATAATACCCATTCGTATGGTTTGCTCAAATGAAACTCCTGGGTGGGCTCTACAGGTTTAATCTATGCCTGGTGACACAATAGTTGTTCCTTTGCCAAGCTTAGGTGGACCCATAAGAATGTGCACCCTGATTGGTTGTATAATGTTCACTCATCTAGATTGTTCCCTGTTGCCACTGCCACATGGCTGGTTGGATAATTTCCCATTCCTGTAGGTTGTCCCCTTACTACTGAGAGAAAGTACCCTGACTACTGTCATGTTAGCTGTTTTCAGATGGTGTAATTTCTACCTCTGTCTGTTGCTCCCTATTACATTTCAAACAAATGCCATGACTGGTCCAATTATACCTGATATTCGGTCACAACCAGCTGTGCTATGACTGGTTGTATACCATCCATTCCCTGGGTTGTTCCCAGTCATTTCTAGGCAGATCCCTCATTTGTATTCCAGGACTGGTTGCATAGTAGTATAATGCTTATTCCCTACTGTACCTAAGTGGACTGCGTAGGCAGATACTGTGGCTGATCCAACTATGCGTGATCTTTAGGTTCTCCACTATGGACCCGTAAAAACATATACTATGGCTGGCTGCATTATGCCCATTACAATGCTATTTGCTGGTCATTGGTGGACTACACAGAGCATATACCATAGCTGGTTGTATCATTTTCAATTTCTATGGGTTGGGGGCTGCTGCTTCTGTGAAGACTTACTAGATCAAGTACCATGGCTGATTTTATAATTTTTCATTCCTATAGGTTGCATCCTGAACAACAAGGACAGACTCCTCAGAGTATATGCAAAGGATGTATGTTTACTGCTCACTGCTAAGGGTTGTTCATTTTTTGCAGCTCTGTGACTCCAGATATTGTATTATAGTTGATTCCATGGTCAGCACCCGTCATCTTTGGGAATTTTCAAATACTCAATTTTCAATTGGGATTTGAATTGAATGATAAAGACCACTCCAAAAATGGTACGGATTCAAATGTACAATCGATTGTATTATTATACTTCTTTTAAAGCCATAAGGATGCCTAGCAACAAGCTACCAGAAACTTGGATTGGGCAGTCTTTGTACATGTGCATGACACAAAAACACTTCAATTACAGACAAACTGTGCTTGCATTTTTTATCCATTGATGCACCTATATACTGCTTAAGTATACTTCTCTGACTCCTTTTTATCTCAATTAACCTCAAGGAGAACCCCCAAACACATTAAGAGCACAACTTTGAACCACACACAAGACAACAAACATTATTCATTTAAGCTCTATGACAGACATCAACTTTTCTGTCCATAGCAATCCCACAGAGAAATTTGCCACACATCCTCAAAAGTAATCAACTCCCTGTCAGAGGTAAGACGATCTGCATAAATATAACCATAATACAAGACAACTCGCACTGCATGTCTGTGTTACACAGCCACAATTTGCAAGCATGCAAGCAGACCTCTAATATATATACACACGTGATCTTTTAACAGTATGCAGTCGTCTGCCATATATACATGACTCAGGCATCAAATTATGCATATAGGTAGATACTTTGCCAGATAGATAGAATGATAGCTATCTAGCTATATAGATAGATAGATAGATAGATAGATAGATAGATAGATAGATAGATAGATAGATAGATAGATAGATAGATAGATAGATAGATAGATAGATAGATAGATAGATAGATAGATAGATAGATAGATAGATAGAGAGAGAGAGAGAGAGAGAGATAGATAGATAGATAGATAGATAGATAGATAGATAGATAGATAGATAGATAGATAGATAGATAGATAGATAGATAGATAGATAGATAGATAGATAGATAGATAGATAGATAGATAGATAGATAGATAGATAGATAGATAGATAGATAGATAGATAGATAGATAGATAGATAGATAGATAGATAGATAGATAGATAGATAGACATTCACCAATTATAGTTATCTCAAGTAACTATAACCTGTGCCCTAAGGTAACTATACCTTTGATAATATCTGTAGCAACCATTTCATATCCACATAGGATTTGGTGCATGTTTCTTGTGTTTAGTCTTCTGTGCTCATCACAATTTTGTTGCAGCTCCATCAAGGGGAGACACCGTTAAAAGGGGGACAGAAATACTTTCTTGTGCTTCTAGCTTTGGTGCTATTCAATAAAATTACATGAACTTTGCATACTGGTAGAACATAAAGTCTCATGCTGAATCTAAGGTTTCAAAGGCAAGGATGTAAGTTATAGTTTCTTTATGGCATGAGTTAGATTTACAGATAACTATAAATGGTGAGCTTCAGTGGTTTTGTTGGTTTATAATGGTATAGTTTCACTGACACATTCACCTAACTATAACGTCCCTTTAACCTTTGTTTTGTTCAGTAAATTTCTAAGATTTCTTTTAATGCAAATTAAGATATCATTATCATACCTAATTATAAAGTCACTTTTACTTTTTTTTTTAAACATAAAATAAAATGTTATTACCATATGAATCATGTACCCCACACTGCACATGGCTTTGCATGGTGCGGGGATGGCTAGAGGGCATGGCTCTTTGAGTTTCTACCTCTATTAATTTATATGGGAATGCATTGCAGACCCTCTGCTGGCTTGAGTACATTTATTGCTGTTTTGTTTCCTTTTGAGCTGTTGTAACTTTAAAAGGGTAGTTTCTCAATAGCAATTGGCTCATTCTTTTATCTTTGCATTAGCATGTCCCTCCTTAAACTCCTTCTTACCCCTCTGTAAACTATTACCTACTCCTGATGAAACCCTTCCATTTTTAATGTAATTATTCCTCATATTACAAACATTCCAGCTGGTCCCTCCAACATTTACTATATAATGTATACTAACGTGTGGAGATCTCACATATGTAGAAATTTTCATTACTTTGGCAATCATCTTGGCATAGAAATTATAGGTTATGTGAAGATCTCCACCGTGGATTAGTGAACAGCATTTTGTGGTACATGAGTAGTACTACTGTAGCATTACATATCTTACTAAAAAAATCAGTTTGTGAAAAGGCCTCCTAGTGTCCTTCTTATGTAATGTCATAGAAGTGAATAACATGATTTCTAGGCAGTTTTTCATGATAATCCTAAATCATACATAACAGATAGCTCACAAAAGTGTGAATAGTAGTTTTTATAAAATAAACTAGTATGGATTAAGAATAAAGTTTTCATTGTGGACCAAAAGTAAAAAGTGGAGGTGGGCGGAGTTGCACTACGTGGAATTCCGCAGAGTTGGCTAAAAACTCTGTGGAATTTTGTGTTGTTCTGCTTTGCCCGGTGGTAGCACGCAGAGTCGCAGACCTGGCAGATGGGGCACATCGTGTTTGTCCGGGAGGGTTCCTCCCCTTCCCGTGACCCCCAGACTGCCTCCAACTCTCACCGGCCTACCTCCTGTCTGTCACCAGACTCTCGGCAAAACTAGGTGCTGTTGTATGCCAGGCACAGTGCTGCCAGCCCTCCTGCCATTGTGAATGGGATCTGCGGTGTTTCTTCTGTAATTTAACCCCTTCGCTGCAGGATGCGCGATGACTGTGCATGTACGTTCATGGAGAGTGGAGACCGGATTAAGGTCTTCACTCTCCATGCGTGCGCATGTGCAATCCTCGCGTGTCCTGCAACAAAGGAGTTTTGTTACAAAAGAAACACTGTGGATCACTGCAGCAGGAGGGGTGGCAGCATCATGCCTGATGTGCAGACAGAGCAGCACCTTGGCAGGCGGAGAGGTTGGGTGAAGCTAGGGGGCATTGTCTCTGTACTGCCTGCCCTGAGGGCATGTGCTGCTGCTATACGTTTTCCTCCTGTCTTTGCTACTGCATGAAGCTGAAGGAAGGGACGTTGTCCCTGTACTGCTCGAGGGCATGTCCTGCTCCTATGCTGCATAAGGTGCCTGTGTTGCAGTAGGCAGGGGAGTTACCTCTCTGCTGCCTGATAGCCTTTGCCACTGCCCCTATATATCATGGAGGGGCTTAGTTTCTGTTTCTTTGCTATATGCGATCTGCTGCTTCTGTGATCCATGAGGGCCTGTGGTGCTGCTTTACTTCATGAAGAGACCTACTACTGCCCCGTCCTGTGATCTTGTGATGTGTCCATGAGCAGAATGCGGCAGGCTGAGGCTGTCAGGGCGCTGCCATGATGGAGATGCCAATGACGAACAGGCTGTCAGCGTCCATCTCACAAACCTCTTGTATTGCATTGCACGGGTGAGCCTCTTGGTCAAGCAAATGGCATGTGTCATTGGGCACTGCGGACACGTGAGAGCTAATATTCGGTGCCCAGAGAGCTGAAACGGGGGTGGGGTTTCTAAAACGATGAGGATTGCAAGACTGGAACATAGATAATGATGAGGGTTAGGTTGTAAGCGGAGTGCAAGTGGGCTGGGTCTGGATGTACAGGAGGTAGGGCATCAAGAAACACACATGAATTTCCTCATGTGCGTCAGACAGATGAAAAGATGGCACAGGGAACTTTGGCCCCTGGAATGAAAGCTGGGTAGAGATCATAATTTCACTAGGAGTGGGCGGTGGAGGCAAACTCCGTTAACTGGCGGAATCAGAGTTTTTTTGCTGAACTCTGTGCTCCCAGCAGAGCGTGGAGTTGGTAAAACACTGCATACTTCGCTGGCGGAGAGGAGGTTACAGCCCACCCTTACTAAAAAGTAGTACTAAAGTTTTAGAACCATAGAAACCTTTTTACTTTCACTACTCACCTTTTTAAAAGAGTTTGAATTACTCACCACACACTACCTCAGGCAACTTCACTGGCTTCCCGTACAGAAGAGACACTATTTCAAGCTGCTAACCCACGCACACAAAAGGCTCTACACACCCAAGGACCTGTCTACATTAAACGTTGCCTGTGCTTCCACTAACTATTGAGAGACTATGCTCTGCCTCCATTTGTCTTGCCCGTACTCCTGCATCTACCAAAGCAGAAGTGGAGGATACTCCTGTAGGGTTCTACCCAGCCCAGATACTTGCCAATTACTATGCTACATATGGAGAGTAGTCATACACGTCTTAATTCTTCAGCGTGTCTTCAAGAACTCCATCAGGAACCAATAGAGTTCCATCATTATTCATTTACACAACACTACATTTCTTATTTTTTAAATAAATGGTTTTAATTTTTTACAATAAATAAAAAAAATACATGAATCAATCAATACATAAATAATAACAAATAAATATGCACTTATAACTTTTCAATAAGCCTTCCTGGCACTTGAATCAGACATCTGAGAGCTGGCAGTCGAAGTGTCAGTGATCTGCATAAGTGACGTGGAAACAACAGTAGTTTCAGGATAATTAACTGCCTGCCTGGACCCAGTCTCTACGGTGACATCTATGTTTGGTGAGTGATGAGCCACATGTCTGAAGTGAGAAGAATCTCTCGTTAGGGACTTCCCAGGATGTCGGGCAGTCACCGTACATCCTTGGTGGTTGTGAAGGTAAAGGGCTCAGCCTCGAAAGGATCATCAGATTTTCATTTTCTGGATTGTCGATTGTCGAACTAGGATTTGATGTCATCTCTTGAAAGTGATATATTTCACATGACATTGCTTGTCAACATAGATTTTCATTTTCCATTTGCGACCAGAATCTTCTTTTCAAATAAATTTCTCAATCTTTGATCTGAAGTTGGTACATTGAGGTAACTTGGTCATCGTGGCTTTCCTAAAGATCAAGGTTGAAGGGATTTCCCCTGAAGTCAAATGAGGAGCGAAGAGTGGTTTTCAAAACAATCTTGAGGTCGAACTTCTCTAATGCAGCAAGCTGCACAGCTTTCTTTAGAGTACTCAAGAATCGTTCTACCAGGCCATTGGCCTGGGGCCACACAGGAGTACTTTTCTGATGCTTTATGTTGAGATGGCTGATGAAGTCTCTGGACTCTCGACTATAGAAGTGCAGACCATTGTTAGATTTCAAGATCACAGGGACAACCCAAGTGTCAAAGATGCTATCTAACCTTTTAATGAGTGATGGATAAAAGATATTCTACCAGTGGAAAGCGGAAGTATTCATCAATAATGACCATTAGATGATGTACATTCTTAGGAGGACCAAAGAAACAACAGCAATTCTTTCCCAAGCATGGTTAGGCAATTTTGACATGTTTACCTGGTGCTGATTTATGTGTGAAGTGAGCCAGCTGCATAAGATACAGGTCTTTAACTCTCTTTCAACCGTTTCATCAAGATGAGGAGACACAACTCTGTCTGGGAGAGCTCTCTTTGTGACAACTGTTCCTCGGGTCCCAAGTGGGAAGTGTCAATCACTTGTTGTCCTAGACTCTGGAATGACAATCTTGGTACCTCGCAAGATTAGGCCTTCCTGAGTTACAGGCAGTTTATCTCTGACATTTCATAATTTTTAGTACTCACTAAAACTGGTGAGTGGTCAAGAGGGCTCGTTCCAAGATTGGTGAGCAGTATGTCACTATCTATATCTCAAAGCAGTGACAATTTGTTTTAATGAAATGGCAGCTGGTGTTCCTCATTTTTACAATTTCATTTATGTAGGCTTCAGCTGTCTTAGATTAGGTTCCAGGGCATTGGAATGGCACTCATGAAAAATAATCAGCAGGATTTTTATCTTTTTCTGGCAGGTGAATAATTGTGTAGTTGTACTCTTGTAATCTCAGACCCCATCATTCAATATTGTCGATAGTGCTTGATGATCGGTCACTACTGTAAAAGGCTTTCCATATAAGAACACATGGAAATATTCACAAGTCCACACCACTGTCCAGCTTCCTTTTCAGGTTGCGAATAAGCACATTCAGTTTGTGAAAATCTTTTACTGGAATAAGCCACAATATGCCTTTGGGCATTCGGGTGTCCATTGTTGTGCTGTGCAAGAATTGCGTCTGACCAGACAGTACTAGCATATACCCACTGTATGAAGCTTGGGATAAAAGTAGGCAATTTATGTGGCATTTTCGATTGCTTGCTTGATTCTTTTGAACTTTTTCTCAAAGTCACTTGACTATTGAAACACTATTTGATTTTGTCAATTCTTGTAACGGTGCATTGACAGTGGCAAAGACTTGTATGTATCTAAAACAGTAACTGGCCATCCCAAGAAATGAATGTAATACAGAAATATCCTGAGGAGGATTAACAGTATATATCGCTTGCACATTAGCTGGATCAGGTGTCATACCCCCATCAGAAGCTATATAGCCAAAGAATTTCAATATTTTCTTATGGAACTCACATTTGTCAACATTCACAGTGAAACCAGCATCATTTACCAAACGACATACTTACATGAGAGCTTTGTCATGCCCTGTCTAAGTAGCTCCGAAGACTAGTATGTCATCGCAAACGTTCATCACTAATGATCTGCAGCAGAGCATACTCTAAAAATCAGTCACTAATGGCGAAACAGACCAATGTGTGGCAAAATTATTGTAATGTGCCTGCAATTCTCTTCCAGTTCCAACTGGTGATCCTTTGTTTAAGTCGAGCCAAAGGAATAACTTGGCACCATTCAATTGAATTATCATATCAGCAATGTGTGTCCTGGATGTCTTTCTCTCTAAATTGCCTTGTTGGCATGTCACAGCAAACACGTACAGCTCCTTCACTGTCTCTTTTAGGCACTACCACTATGGGTGAAACTCATGCCGTTAGACCAGTAGAGCATTCAATGATATCGTATGTGTGCCTTACACCTTATCTCCTAGCTTTGCGCAGCTTTGTAGATATGGGCCTGCACTGACCGCCACCGGAGCATCAAAAAAAGTGACACTCTGGTGGTGCAATGGGCTTGCAAATATGCCCCTAAGTTCTCTTTCAGCAGTTTCTTGCAAGTGAAATGCAATTCATCTGTGTCCTTGTGCAATATGAAGAGTATCCTTTATATGTAACTGTATTTTCATAGTCTTGAACTTTCCTAACCCCTGAAATAATGAAGAAAATTGACTTACTATTTCATGATGAGCATTCATATTGTAGTTCACTGATGTTAGTCTCAAATCAGCAGCAGAGCTGAAACTGTGCAGACAGGCAGTTGAAGCCGTACCTTGAAGTACATGGGTAGGTACTTGGACCACTGTTTCCTTGAGTTTCATTGTAGCTGCAAGTGAACCGTGACTTTTAAATTTGCCGATGCAGCCTCATGTGCCTCATCATTGCGAAAACAAACATTGTCCTACTAGAATCAATCACCCCATGCAATTGGTCTGATCATTATTGCATCCTCTTCTCCATCAATATCGAAGCTACTCAAAAAAGGGGCCAAGCCTCAAAAACAAGGCAATGGAAAAGGAACTTTTAACCCCATCACCCTGGTAAACCATTGCAACTCCGCTCTGACCCTCATGACGGACATGACTGATGTACATGACCTCACAACGTTCTACAATGCCACTTTACTCGAAATCCTGGACTCTACAGTGCCCCTCCAGGAAAAAAACGTCTCCTCTAAGATTTCCAAACCTTGGTTCAAAGAGGCCCTGAACTCAGAGCGTAGACATCTAAGAGTTGCAGAGCGTCTATGGAAATCTGCTCCTACAACTGATAACCATGAGCACCATAGAAGGTTAAGGAATTCCTAAGATAGGAAGATTCTTAAGGTAAAGGCAGACTTTTTCAGAACCAAGCTTAACCAAGCTATCAACCGGCCAAAAAAACTCTTTGAAATCGTCAAGCAACGATCATGCAATACGACTAACTCTAGGGAACTAAACAACCTGGCCACACCTACCTGTGATGTGATTGCTAATTTCTTCTACGAAAAGACTAAGACCATCAAGCTAGACATACAATCCAAGATGGCGCTCCCGCAAACTATGGGCCATGGTTTTAAATGTGGCGCTCTATTCAAAGTACATTTTAATAATCCAGAGGAAATTACAAAAAACAAAGCCTCATGGCACACCTTCTCACCAATCTCCCAACAAATTATAGACAACACTCTTCAAGCAATAAACCCCTTCAATCATTTCTGTGACCCCCTGCCTCCTGCCCTGTTAAAATTTTAAAAACATCTATCCTACCGCTATGGGCTAAAATTGTAAATGCCTCCCTGAGTCAAGGTGACATCCCGGACTGCCTTAAAATAGGGCAGGTCACACCTATACTAAAGATAGCTGACACCACTCCATCTGATCTAAACAACTACCGTCCAATAACCAACATCCCCACTTTGGCGAAACTATTGGAGAAATGTGTACAAATTCAATTATGCAACCATATTGAGAATTACAACCTCTTAGACATTCACCAATCGAGCTTCCGCCAAGGACACAGCACAGAATCTGCACTCACACATATTATGGATGACATACTAAAAATGCTTGACCGCAATGAATCATGCCTATTGATACTTCTTGATCTGTCCAACGCCTTCGATACGGTCAAGCATAACAACCTTCTGTACCTGTTGGAAGAATTGGCCTCTCGGGCACAGTGCTGCAATGGTTCTCCTCCTTCTTGAATAACAGAACTCAAAGAATCAAGATGAAGAATTCACTCTCACAACCCTCTGTGGTTGCCCTTGGTGTTCCTCAGGGTTCTGCCCTATCACCCATTCTTTTCAACCTCCTAATGGAGCCTTAGGCGAATACACTGAAATCAGCGGACATTCTATATCACCTGTACACGGATGAGACCCAGATGTATCAAGAAATCTCCACCCCAGAAGACTTCATTGCCCTCAACACTACTCTAATGAACATGCAAAGCTGGCTCACTAACAACCACCTTATGCTGAATACCAAAGAAACTGACTCCATTCTCATCTCGCCACCGAGCAACACACCGAAGCTAGATCTATGGTTAAAACACCTAACCTCATTTGACTGTGTTCCCCTCATCATTGACTCTGCAAAATCCCTAGGAATCACCATAGGCAAACATCTGAATATGCAGTTGCACACCTCTAGTGCCACCAAGGGAGCTAATCACAAGTTGAGTATATTAAGGAAACTCAAACCCTTCCTCCCTCAGGCTGATCTAAAAATGGCAGTACAAGCCCTAGTGCTACCAAGATTAGACTACGGAAGCACCACCCTCTGTGCTCTCCCTAAATACAAGCTGGCTCCGCTGAGAGCTTCACTGAATGCTGCAGCTAGACTGGTATCAGGAACCAAAAGAAATAGTCACATCTCTCCAACCTTGAAAGCCCTGAATTAGCTGTCGTACGAGGCAAGAATACACCTTAAAGAGGCCTGCATGACTCACAAAACAATTCACAACAATACACCCAGTTACCTTGCCCTAAAGCTGGATAGGTCTGGAGGTTGTAGACAACTATGAAGTGCGAACACTTTCCGTCTCAAACCTCAATCCTTCCATAAGAAGAGAACTGGTTGTAGAGCTTTCTCAGGGATTGCTCCAAAGATTAGGATCCTTACCTCCAGTAGTGCGTGGGATCACTTCCTTTACCGCATTCAAAAAAGAAGTAAAAGTACTACTAATGAACAAATTCATGTCCTAAGTCTTAATTCTTGGATGTCACCAAGTCATCTTTAAGACCCGATTTCCATCGCTTATCTCATGTGGAATGCGACGAGACTAATTTATGTAATACTAATACCACGGTACTTATTGCTCAATAACTGCATGTAGTGTAAAGCTTAGCTGGCCTCGGGTCCCCCTTGGTTATCTATATACTTTATAGCCATTGTGAATCGTACGAGGTTATAATATGTTTGTTTGCTAGCACAATCACCTAATGTTCATTAACTGTATATTGTACAACGTCATGCTGATTCACGGTCCTCTATGTTTGTTATTCATATATTTTATATTTCTTTTGTACGAATTGACACATTTGAATACGTGTATACCACCTCAACCATTTATATTCTTTTACTGTAAAGCGCTCTGATACCCTCGTGGGTCACGTTCGCGCTATATAAAACTTTATAAATAAAATAAATAAATATGTATATACGTTTTTATTGCGCAAGTTGTGGTAATGGAGACAATTCACAATTTTTCTCCTCAGGCATAATGTTAATCGATGCACCACTATCAATAATAAAAGGTATCACACACCCATTTATCTTCAGGGTAATCTTCTGGCAATGTAGGGCTTTGGTGCTTTTTCATGTACAGCTTTCTGTTGTTTGTGTTTTGTGTTTGTGTTTTCCCTCCCATTCGACTAGCCGATATGTGCATGACTCTCTGAAGTAAACATTGGCATTGTGCAGTTATCTTTGTCACTTTCACTTGAAATCGCTACTGAGGGAACTCTTTGTCAATGATTTTGATGACGATCAACTTTGTTTGGTGTCGATTTGCCTCAGTTGGTGTGATTGCTTGGTCTTGTGGAAACAGGTAGGCCATTTTGTCTTCACTCTGATACATACTTAATTTCTCTGTGCCTTGCAAAATGTCACAAAATGGTTTGCGTAGCCACATCAATCCACATCTGAAGCACATTTTCTTTTTCTGTGGAGAAATCACTTTGCGTCCCTAATCGTTAATGCTTTGGCTACTCTTCATGTTGATGACTGACACACTCTGGGCACCTCAGGCCTTTATGTCACCCATTTGTCAATTAGTACACACTTCAGCAAGGGCAGCCATGAAGACATGCTCTAAGCTCAGAGTTTCCTTCAGCCTACGTCGTCGAAAAGAATCTGGCAGACATCCTTATATCACTCGTGTAGGGGTGGGCGGAATTTGCGAAATTCACTTTTGCAAACTATTGCGAAAATATTGAAAATCTCCGCAAACACGCTGGAAATATCACGAACATGTGGAAGTTTTTTTCCCGCCTGTTCGCGGTATTTTTTGCGTGATCGCGGCTCGCCAACTTACCCATGCGGTTGCTCACGGGCGCGGCCACCTTGTTTTAACTTGTCCCACCCGCCCGCGATGCTTACTTCCTGTTCCGGGTCGCGCAATGCATGCTCGCGCCCGTTCGCTGTACGTATTTCCTGTTCGCGACAGCTTTTACTTGTTCGCGTTGCTCTTTGCGTGCTCGGGGAGAAAATTTTGCGCGAACTTGCGCACATGGTCGCAATGGGCACGGACATCTTATTTTTCACTCTATTGCATGGTTCTGGGGCCTGATTTTCAATCCTCCCTGCATCTTTCAAATCCTTTGTTTGAAGCCACTTTTTTTGGATCTTTTTTATTTAATATTTCTCTAACTATTTTCCTGCTTCTATATTTTTGGTTTTGTCTACTTTTTTTTTGTTTTTTAGCTACTTTTTCACTCTTTCTATTGCCTGCTATTTATTTCCTTTACTTACTTTTTTAATTTTATCACCTTTTCTTTCCCGCCCCGTCTCTCATCCCCAGAACCACGTCAAAGGGTAGAGCTCGCCGCAGCCACACCCGCGACCGCCTTCCTTGTGACAGGCGGCACCCACAAGGGGTGCAGGCACGGGCCTTATTTGGGGACGTGGAGTTGGCTGCACTCTTCTTTGTGCAGCGCCACCTCCCCTCAACCCTGGCAGCAAATGGCAGGCCTGGGTCCGGGTCTGGGTACGGCCTCCGGGAGTGTCAACAGCGGTGGGGGAAGGTGCTCCGGGCAGTGTTGCACTGCTCTGGGGTCCGGCGCACCCAGGCGCAGTTGACGCACCGGTGGTCCGACATCCTGGACTGTGAGCAGGACCTGCTGGACCTGCTAGGAGTGGAGGTCCCGGGTCTTGGTGAGTAACTATTTAATTATTACTACTTTGTGTCTGTTCTTCTGCTCTGTGTTATATATTGCGAATATCTTTTTTTTCTTCCAACCAGCTAGAATGTTGCTGCTTACATTCCAGGTTAATTAAGTTTAAAAGTCTTCTGTGATTGTTATGGCACAGGTGCTCCTCTGTGCTACTACTAATCTTACTTGTTTGCAACTTTGCATTTGCGCTCGCTTAGCGTGATTCTGTAAGAGTTTATTTTAGAAAAATTAAGTTACGTAATGCTATAGTGACTCTAGTCCTTACTTTGTCCTGTCACTAAGAGATAGGGGCGGATTGATACTTATGTTTAGGTACTTTGTATGAGTTTGTAATTTTTTAGTGGTATGCGTGATGTCCCCTCAGTTACATCACGTGCTGCTAGTACGCCAGTCTTTATTAGAACCTTTTGTAGTTTGTTCAATGAGTGGTGGTAATTGGCTTAGCACTAGCAGAACATCAGCATCAATAAATCAACCCAAAATTTGGTGTATACAAAAAATGTAGTCATGTTTCCTCCATTTGACCATATGCATTTTTGAGGACTAAAAGAAGTGGAAATGCATACTTAATGTACAATTGGCACGCCTGGAATAGGTGGGCTAGGTCGGGTGGTACGTCGTACTTAGGCTTAGTTGTAACTTAGTATTCTGGAATCAAAATGGAAGACTGGATTACTGTTGATAAATAGTAACTTAAGTAGTCGATCTGCGAATCCCCCGATACTACTTGTTGACCAGATGAGATCGGTCAATTTAGTTATTGCAATTGTTGTTTACATAAGTGTTTTTTGACTGTAGTTTAAAAATATTTTATTTGTTTGGCACCATCCATCAATGTTTGTCTCTGTCTGATATCTTTCCTGTTCATCAGCACCCAGGGGCAGGCAGACAGGAAGTGGGCAGTCGGCGGGAGAACACCACCACCAGGAGGACACCAACGAGGGCTCCTCTGCTGGCTCTAGTAAGTCTTCTTGTTTTTAATAATAATTCTTATTCCATAACTTTAACTGCACCATATTTTTCACGAACTATTGTTTTAGTTTCCCATTGCTATTTTTTACCAACAATTATCCTTCGATCTGTACGGTTTCAAAAATGTTGTTATCCCTGCCTCTGCTATGATGACTCTCTGTGCTACTGCTACTATCAGTCTGTCTGTACTGTGGTAGCTAAGCTTGCCCAGTTGGCCACTCTTTATTTTAAAGGTTGTAAATAAAACTCAGATTCACCAGTAGCTCTAGCTATTGAGTCCAGTCCTTTGGGTCGTCCTCTTGTACTACTTCTAGCCTTATTGATCTTGAGTCTTTGTTAATCTTGAGGCTTTGACAATTCACACCAACAAATGCCCAACCAGATTTATTACTATTTTGATATGATAGCCTATAGGACATACTACTACTATTGTAGGGATTTTGCACATACAGACCTTTGCAGAAGAAAATAGGATGTTGGTGATGGTAGGTTGGACCTTCCTCACACACCTCAATCAGAAATTCAGAACCCACCACAATCCCCTGCCCGACTATAGTAGTGTCTTGTCATAACTATTAGGTCTCCGAACCCTCCCCCCAAGATACCCAACAAGTAGACAACCCAGAACATAACACACCCAACCTCTCAGTCGTGGAAGCAATGCACATGCACACCCTTCCTTTAATTTGCTCACTCGTGTAAGTCCACACCAAATACCACCAAGTCTATGTAAGTTCAAAATTTTTATTTTGAATTGAGAAGCTCTGTACATTGTTCTATTATATAATGCAGCACCAACAGGAAAATCAATAACATTAAAACAATAAACATTGTAACACTTACTTACAGTTGGGAATTAAATCATGAACAGTGGTGGAAGGCAGCACCACCATCCCCTAGGAATTTAGTTTATATAAAATTATAAATGAAGATCTCTGAGTAAAGGGACCCCTCACCTTAGAAGAACCTAGTACTGGTAGTTTTTGCATCACAAGCTCTGCAAAGCTCTGGTTCGTAGAAGGGAATCTTCCGTCTCTAATGTGAAAAATGAAATGGTGCGCGTTAGTATATTGCAACTTGCAAGCATTTCTCAGCCGTGCCAAAAAGTGGAGCATTTATGGATAAGCAATATGGACTAACAGTACGCCAGTACTTCATAAAAAAGTGGCTTGTTAACGTTTTTGTTGACCGCTTGTACACAGCGCGTAGACAGTAGCAGTGTGAGGCAAGTCATGAGGGCTCAAAGGTGTCTTATACAACAAGTTGCAAGGTAACGTCACATGTGCAAAAATAAAAGACACAAAGGGAAAATGGATGCATGGCTCGGGCTAACTAAACAAAGGCTAGAATGACCCTAGGGGGGACCATATATAACTATTAGTGTCTACTCTACTACTACCTGATTTGTACTGGTGATGTATGTTATATACTATTAACTCATTTTTCAATCTTGCTACAGACTAATAGGGGGAGGTGTATTTGACGCCTAATAAATGTGTAATGTTTTCTAGGCGCACTACCGACCACGACCACCATTGCCAGGGCCAGCGAAGGCGACGTGGAGGGAGAGGATGCGGCAGTTGCCGATACCAACGATGGAGCAGTAGAGGGAGTGCCAGCACCAGTGGTGGGCCGTGGTAAGTTAGATTCATAATCCTTAACTATTGTTGACACTACACTCCCTGCAAGGGTGTACTGTATGTATACTGTACTGTTGAGACTTAGGACCCCATTAGGATGGCGGGCGGATTGCCCCCGCCGTGCCGGCGGTAGTCAGCGCCGACCCCGCAGGGGCAAACCTCCCGCCATCCCTGTTTACCGGGTGGAAAAGGGTTCAATATGGTGGCGGTGTCTGAACACACCGCCAGCCATATAATCTGCATTTTGGAATACCTTTACGTGGCGGCAATGCCGGCCGCCATGGAAAGGCATGCGAAGTAGGCTTGAGGGCCCCTATGGAGGCTACCTATGCTATGATACCCCCTGCCTTTCAAAGCACAACGTGGCAGGCTCCGCGCGGGGCCTGTCACGTTGTGCTTGGAAAAGCACAACATATATTTTTAGCATTGCTTTCGGCACAGCCCACCAGAATGTGAAAAAAACAGGATGCGCCCGCCACTGTGGCGGGCGCACCCTAATTGTCCCCACGGGACTGTCGCCCTTTTTAGCGTGAGGATGGCGGGCGGACAAAGTCTGCCCGCCATCCGATGTCCCAAGTAGGTAAGAGTAGTTGTGAACGTTTGAAGAGTGAACTAGACACCCTTTAATTGGCATAGGGGCAGGAGTATTGAGTAACCAATGGCCTCATCTATCAGATTTCAACTCCGCTTTGAAAGTTTTATGAAGAAGACTAAAAGTCAGATCAGATCACCTGGTGTTCAACTAAAAAGTGAAAGACGGGTGGAAGGAAGAAGGACGGGCGAGATTTAAAATGTTATGTACTGTGCTTTATATTGCTACCATGCCACTATGTGTATAATTAACTTGTCTTACTTTTTTTCGAAGAGTATATTTTACATTTGTCTTGTTTTTTTCTTTTTGATACACAGCTACTCCTTCCAAAGTCAATCGGAAGGAGTTGGCCGTCAAGGCACGGTGCCGGAAACTGGAGGCAATCCAGCAGGAATATCGGCGGCTGGTGGTCAGCAGCACTTCAAGCCTCCTCCAGTGCCCCGGGCCCCAGCCACCACCCTCCAGCGGTACGGCACCACCATCTGGCGGCTGCCCGCCGCCGACGCAATACCATCTCTGGTGCCCCCCCACTGTGGCTTGCAACTGTCGCGCCCTCAGACGCCGCGTTGCCCATCTAGAGGAGCAGATGCGTGTCCTCCTGTAATCACGCCCCACACCGTAGTCCCTGTCTTCTGTCCCTTTTTTAATTCTTGTTTGGGTGGGTGGGAATTGGGCGTTGGGTTTTTGGACTATTTTCTGGACTTTCTTACGGACATTGGTTGGGGTTAGGGAGGGGGGTGGGTCAGCTTTTGTGGGTTTTTAGTTTATTTTTGTTAGGGTCAATTAAATCTATTTTTCTACGTTACATGCAATGTTGTTAATGTTTTGTAGGTAGGGTTACTGTTTTACATCACACTGTTTCCTTGCTGGTGCAGGCCCGCCCATAGCCAGTGTTTGATTTAAATAATTGGCTGACTGTGTAGGACAGAAACAGATAGATGCGACACCCCTCACTGATTGACTTGTCCTACTAGTACTTTCAGTCTCTCCTCTAGTCTATGCATTCTTTATCTGGACTCAAAGAGGTGTGTGAAATTGAATTCAATGAAAACATGTCCATTATTAATTCTGCCTCCCCCAAACTTCTCTTACCTTTACTGGATGTTTAACTTAGGCACAGCAATGGCTGCATGGTGAAGACGGTTTCCTTTTTCTAACATGTCATGATTGGGGTGGTGGTGGTGATATAGTAGTAGTAGTAGACACTGGCAGGGCAGCAGCATTTGCAAAAAAAGAAAATGAGACAGTCAGTCGCCTTTGAGAGACTGTTCGAGGAGTAGTAGAATGAAGTACAGTACAGAACTTACTGAGCAACAATAATATACTAAAATATTTTACAACAAAACATAATGGTGGTTGTGATAGCCTACTAGACAGAGTTACAAACTATAGTTGTGTCGAGTCACTTGACTAGGCCTACAGCGTAACAGTTAGTGCTGTGTATGAGGAATGACAACAAATCCAATCAATGCCGGCAATTAATGCTGAGGTATATGTTCCTTTGTTAAATAAAATCAGCTCTAAAATATACTACTCATGGGTGGGCAAGCAGAAGAAGATCATCGTTCTGCCTTGAAATTGAAGTACTGTTGCTTTTGCCACATCCGCCCCAGCAAGCGTGTGATTAAGTATTGGTGTAAATTTAATTTAGTCACACCTCGACAATAAGTCACACAGCCCGGGGGAAGAGGTTTAGGGTTTGTTGAATGGATGGGAAGGGGGTTTGGGGAAAGGTTTGACAGTGAAAAACAGTACGCTTGGACAAACAAACAACAATCTTTGAAGACTACCATATCCATATGTTAAGGGAGAAAAAGGAAATGCATGCATGATGATGCTTGATAAGGAGAGTAGGAGACCCGGATTACATACACTTCTTGTTCTGTTGTTCTGGCCTTAATACTTTTACAGATAGCAAATAGAAATTTTAAATATTGGTAGGGATGAATCGTAAACAGAGAGCAAACCTAATGATGATAATAACAACAACAAGAACACACTGTTGTAAAGATTGTAGACAAAAAAATGAATCAAATTATTTAAAAGAAGATGAAAGTTGATACTGTTACTGTGTTATACTGGTCAAAAATGTGGACTGGATTTGCATCTCGGCATTCCTCTTGGTCCTCTCGTCCATCAATCTTGGGTGTCGCCACTCGCCACTACCCGGCTGGAAAAACATGTCGATTTATTGGTAAGGTAAGTGTGCATTGTAATGTTTTCCCATGTATAGGGCAAGGCCCGGCCTGTAATTGTAGATGGAAAAACAAAGGGGATATTGAGAAACAAAGTTGAAACAAATGCACAAGTTATGGTGTAGTGCAACAAGAACACTTTCCGAGGCGGCATGTATGCATCATCTCTACTCTAGTCTGTTTGCAGCATTGAACTTCAACAACAACAGGAGAGAGCAGGCCCACAGTGACAGGCCTGACGGCACGTTGCTTAGCACATCCTACGTTTATAGTACTTTTTTTTTTTTAAAGAGTTGGACAAAAGCAAAGCACATATCCATTCCAAACATAGCACTTTACAATTTAAGTTAGTAAATCAATGCACCGCAGTCATCCCACTGCTACACTCGACTCCACTTCTACACAGACATTTGGGTCTGCTGTGGTTGTTGTTGACGTGTTTACCTTTAGGCTTTTATGCCACTCATGAAACGTCCTCCTGACTTGTTATTATTCCATCAATCATCTCTGATACTTGTACTGACTGACTGTGAAGATCGGCCTGCAGTAGAAGTAAAATTTTGTTATTACACAACAAGAGTAGAAATATTATTGACTTGAGTCACTCTTTAGTGTGTACAGTAAGACTACTAGTACACTTTGACTTCACTTTGTGCACAACAAACAAACAACGAAAACGCAAACACCAATCGCTCAGTCAGGTGTCCAATGCATGTCATTAATTGTCATTACCTGTTCCTTCTCATCTTAAGTTAACGGGCCGTCTTTTTCGCCATTATCATCATGGACAGTGCTGTTGTCAATCATACTCAGTGCGCAGATTGAGTCTCCTTCCTGTATTAAATTAAAAGCAATGTATCAAGCTGCAGGAGAAGTACAAATTTCTTATTTGCAAGAAGGGGAAAATTCACCTTGAGTTACATTTAGTGTGTACTGTAGAAAGATAATTAGTGCACAATGACATAACTTAATGTACAACAAACAACAACAAAAACACTCAGTCTGCGACTCTGCGTCCAATGCATGGCATCAATCATTACCTGTTCCATCTCATTTTCATAATGGGCAGTCTCTCTCGGCTCTGAAAGGAGGATAGCTATAGTAGTCATCTGATTCATGCTCCACTTCTTTTGGCGGGACTAGCAAAGTTTTAATTTTTTCTTCTATTTTCCATCATGCAATCATCATTCATGAGGGCAATGGATTTAGGCGGCAGATTCAGTATGATGGAGTGGAGGAGCTGGATTTGGAGGACTGTACTGTCAAATTGCAGACACCTGAAACTTGTATATTAAATAAGAAGAGTAGAGGACGGTGGTAATGGGTTTGTTGTGATTCACAAGTTTGTAACCGGAACGACAGACACACAAATAAAGGGGGAAAAAAGGGAGGAAGACAGTAAGTGCAAGCCTAATTGTCAGGGAAGTATAGCTCGTCCTCAAACTCTGGGGGTTCAGCCAGTAGTAGGTAATCATGTGACACACTACTTCCATTACCTGAGCCGCTGTCCTCATCTTCCTCCATTGCTTCATGTATTGTGTAATTCGGTGGTATGAAGTGCTGATTCATTTTGATCATTGTTAACCTCTCCACGTTTTCGGGCAAGAGACTGGTCCTTCTCACTGTTACAATGGAACCAGCAGCACTGAAAACACGTTCGGAAGAGACTTTTGCGACAGGGCAAGCCAGATAGCTTATCGCCAGCCTCCTGAGCAGTGGCCATTCAGACCTTTTCCTATACCAATACTGCAATGGGTTTTGATCAATGTACACCTCTGTTGGGTCGTCCAGATAGGTCTGGACCATCCGCTCAATGTTAAGGGGTGCTGCTGGTAAGCTTTCTGGCTCTTTTCTCTGTGCATCAGCACTGTGCTTATTAATGCCTAACTGTACATACCAATCGTCTAACGATTCTACTGGGCCTAATGATCCAGCTATTGTTGCTGTTGTCGGTAGTGATGGTGAGTGTTGTGATCCAAACGCACTGCCCTCAGCCGACGAAGTTGCTCTTGATGCTGCATGCCCTGCTGAAGTACTTCTTGTGGGTTGATCTTGCGGGCTTTTAATTAGCAGCCGTTCGTTTTCCAACTTACTCGCTGCCTCAGCTATACAAGTTTCGTAGCGGGCAACATCAATCTCTGAAAAAGCAAAGAATGTCTTCAGTCCAAATTTTGCACGTGGATCAAGAATTGTGGCACAAATGTAATGTTCTTGTGACAAAATTTTATTTTCTATCCTTGTATTTTCAGCTAAGCGACGGGCTAAGCTCCCCACCAAGTCATAGGCTTCCCTTCTGTCCTCTACACCTTTGTATGATTCAGACACCTTCTTCAGCTAATGCTCTAGCATTTGCAATAATGGGATAGCTTGGCCCATTGTACAGTCCTCCTTGCTGACTTCACATGTGAAGACCTCAAAAGGATGAAGCATCTCAGTCAGGCATTTAATTTGGCTCCATTGCTCCATCTGAAGGTTCCTGCCTTTAACAGTAGCATCCCCTCTTTTCTAGGCCTAGGCAAAATTTACGTTCCGTTCGCGGAATTTGCGATAATTTGGCATTTCCGCGTTCCGCGGAGAGCGCGGAAAAGTCAAAATTTCCGCATTCCGCAGCTTTGCGATAATTTGGTTCTTGCTCGCGCTGTAAAATAATATATTCTCGCGCGCGCGCGATCGCCTTACCTGAATCCCCGCGTTCGCCGACAAGTTTTCCCGATCCGGTCGCGTTCTCCATGAGATGTTGTATTGTTTTAGCCATTTGCACTGTCTCGCGACAGTTCGCGTCCGCAGTGACGTCATGCGTCGCGCGATCACGTCTTTTTTCACGCGATCATGCACCACGAGACAACTGAAAACAAGATGGCCGCGCCCGCAAGCAACCACATGGGTAAGTTGGCGACCCGCAACCATGCAGAAAATCTCGCGAACAGGCCAGACAAGAGACAACAAGCTTGCAGGCCTAAGCTTCAAAATGGCCACCAGCCACATGGCCAGGCCCAACAACATCAGAAAGCCCACCCCAAAAAAACACACTTCCCCAACTCAATCCAATGCCATCCATGTCCTAAATGATGTCTAAATTCAACAGACCACACAGAAACACTTGATTAATACAGCTGTGGCTACCTGCTCAGCCTCTGAGCCTACTGGATGAAAGCAGGCCTGTTGTTGGCAGACAAGGCCAGACAAGCTTGCAGGCCTAGGCTTCAAAATGGCCACCAGTCACATGGCCAGGCCCAACAACATCAGAAATCCCACCCCAAAAAACACACTTCCCAACTCAATCCAATGCCATCCATGCCCTAAATGATGTCTAAATTCAACAGATCACACAAAAACACTTGATTGATAAAGCTGTGGCTACCTGCTCTGATCCTATTGGATGAAAGCAGGGCTGTTGGCAGACAAGGCCAGACAAGCTTGCAAGCATAGGCTTCAACATGGCGACCAGCCACAAGGCCAGGCCCAACAACAGAAAGCCCACCCCAAAAAACACATTTCCCAACTAAATCCAATGCCATCCAGGCCCTAAATGATGCTTGAAAATGAAATACATTAAAAAAACATCAAAGGAACAGTTGCTTCATCATGCACACACCCATGAGGCCATGACTAGCTCGGGCCTACTACTGACTATTACTACCCACAACATTTAAAAAAAAAGGAATGATAGTTACCAAAAATAAATTGTAGTTACAACAACTGCAATGCCCCCAATCAAACAGACACAACAACCACTTACTTGTAAAATATCCAATTAAAAAATCCTCAAATCCAATTGCAATGATGCAGCAGACAAAAAGAGTGATCTTTCTAGCTCAAAATCCAAAGGCAGAATGAGCAGGAGGTGGACAAAGCACTGGGAGGAGCCTGCTGGACAGGAACAGGAAGTTAGAGATTCTGTGGCACTTCCTCCCTCTCCCCACCTTTTTAAAAAAGGACTCCTTGCACAAAAAAGGACAGCCAAATGTCAATCTGAGGAGTTGTTTTCATCCAAATCATCATTTGCAGAAGGTTTCATGCTGCTAGAGCTGATATTCTTCTCCAAATTGAAACTTTTACATGTTCGAGTTCTCGAGCTTCAAATTACTTCCGCCGGATGTCGATGGCGTGTCCAAAATGACTTGATCGCGTTCTCTCGCTCCCTGTCGCGTTGGATATGATGTGTCCGGGGTCACTTTCTCCTTTTCGCGTTCAATATGACGTGCCCGCATCCTCATGCTCTTGCTTGCGGTGGAGAATGACGTGTTCGAGATCTCAATCTTCTCATACTCTCGCGGAGCATGATCGCGAGAAGAAAGACGTGATCGCGCGACAAATGACGTTAATGCGGGCTCGAACTGTCGCGAGACAGTGCAAATGGCTATCAACAATCCAACATCTCGTGGAGAACGCGACCGGATCGGGAAAACTTGTCGGCAAACGCGGGTATTCAAGTAAGGCGATCGCGCGCACGCGAGAATGTATTTTTTTACAGCGCGAGCAAGAAAAAAATTACCAGTAAGATGCGGATTGTGGAAATTTTTCCGCGGAACGTGAAAATGCCAAATTATCGCAATTTCCGCGAGCGGAATGGAATTTTGGCCCAGGCCTAGAGTCGTGTGAGTTCCTCATCATTAAACTAATTGAAGTTACAGTGCTTTATGAGACGATCTAGATTCTCAATAAATTCATCAATGGTTTCCCCTACTCTCTGGCATTTTTAACTGAAGATGTATCATTCATTATCTACATGTGGTACTGGATTGAACTTGTCATTCAAGACTGCTTTGATGTGATGGTATACCACTTCACCATCCTGTGGTATCTCTTTTATGGCCTCATTTTCACCTTCAACAGCCATGTTCTTCAAATACTGATAATCTTTTTGTCATCTGTTTGATCTATTGTGTCCATGAAATACTCAAAGGTCTCTATCAAAACAGTCCATCTATTGCCAATATTGTGTTTTTGGGCAGTTTCAAATGATGATGATGATTTTAAGAAAGTGGCAGCCGTATAACAATTGGTGAACAACAGTGGTCTCCCTAACACATCTTGGTGAACTTGCTCATCCAAACCATCTCTAGAGTCTTATGACGTACTAGCTTCACAGTCAACCTTAACAGTAGGAGGAGCTTTGGCTTTGCCCTTGCTCTCCATTGGAGCTCTTTATTTTGATTAAGATCTACAGAGTCGTTCTGAGCCCCCACTCTGCAGCTTTTGGTGGTGGGCCACTTTGTTTATGGACAGCTCCACATACACAGCCCCGACCCTCTCTCATGGGCCACTCCACAGCAGATGGTGGTCTGATGACTTTCTTTAGTTGTTTTCCTAAGTAGACAAGCCGTTTAGTATTTGAATGATTTGATAAGCAGATAACGTTATGATATTCAATTGGCTCTGCGCTTCAATGTTTTTCAATAACCACTTGGCTGATGTCTGCTTGACAGCATATCAGATCACAGTTTATCTTGCACTGTACGCTGTTTTTTAAGACCTGGTTGCATCCGCCTTTAGTATTATCACTCTGTATGTCATATGGCAATTATTTGCATAGTAGCGTGATACCTCTGTTTGCAGCCTTCTCAATTGAATCTGGGCCATGGATGTGTATATTTTTAATGATGCTTTCTCTGTTCGCAAAAGCTTTACACAGGCTTCCATTGTTCTGAGAGTCTAGCATGCACGAGCAATTTGCTGGAGCATGGCAAACTCTCTAAGAGAATGCTGTCAATCTACAGGATACTTATCCCCTACTCATCACCAGTTGTAGCATTCTACCCATCCCTTGTACTCGCCAATGAGTATGCCACATATGGAGATTAGATATACTCATCTTTATTCATCAGCGTGAAAGTGAGAACTCAATGTTGTAAACCTATTTTCACTTCATTACCCTCCAACGCTAATTTCACAGATAAACAGTGTCCATCAAGAAACAAAAGAGTTCTGTCATTCATTATTTACACAACACTACAGCTCTTTTCTCATATCGCAGCAAATACCTGGAACAGACTCCCCACACAACTCTGGGACATCGCCTCATTTCTGGATTTCCTAATGGCCCTCAAGACCTGGCTGTTCCAATAAGCCCCCGGGACCTGTAAGCGCCAGGAAAGCCTATCAGGTGATTAGTTGTGCTTTATAAATCCTCATTGATTGAATAAAAAAGCATCCATATGCTGGTTTTGCTAAACCTATGCAGTGTATATTGCATATATGAATCATGAAATATATGAGTTAGTGTATGAGTTGTGCACTAAGATGACTACCAACATACACATCATTACAAACACTGTTTCTGTCTGTGTTACAACCTAATGGATTCTGGGTGTTATGGTCTGATTTTTTTTCCTCTCAAAACTTTCTTTATTCAGCTTTCAGGATTCATGTTGGTGCATTCCTTATTGTCACATTTCAACCCTCATCATACAGAAATGCTATTTAAAGAATCAGTTTCTATCTACTTTCAGGTTTTCTTTATGGAATCCTCAATTATCAAATAACTTCAACAAACAACTCTCATTATTCCTCTGCTACCATCCTCTGAACTCCCCCCATGTAAATGAAAATAAAACAAAACATCCATCAACTCAAGGTATATGGGAAGCATATGGTAGTCATTGATCCTCTGCCAGAAATTTAATGTAAAAATATAGATGAAAAATATCAAGGTAAAAATATACAAATGCAAAAATATCGACTCCATATACTTAAAAAGGTAATTACAAAATTATCGAGGAAAAAAAAAAAACGATGTCAAAAATAGGGGTGGGCGGAATTTGCGGAATTAACCTTCGCAAATTATCGCGAAAATGTTTAAAATTATCGCAAACAAGCAGAAATATCGCGAAGATGCGGAAGTTTTTTTCCGGCATGTTTGCGAGATTTTCTGCATGGTTGCGGGTCGCCAACTTACCCATGTGGTTGCTAGCGGGTGCGGCCATCTTGTTTTGAGTTGTTCTCGCGGTGCATGATCGCGAGAAGAAAGACGTGATCGCGCGACGCATGACGTCACTGCGGGCGCGAACTGTCGCGAGACAGCGCAAATGGCTAAAAACAATACAACATCTCATGGAGAACGCGACCGGATCAAGAAAACTTGTCGGCGAACGCAGGGATTCAGGTAAGGCGATCGCGCGTGCGCGAGAATGTATTATTTTACAGCGCGAGCAAGAAACAAATTATCGCCAAGCTGCGGAAACCGGAATTTTTGACATTTTCGCGCTCTCCGCGGAACGCGAAAATGTCAAATTATCGCAATTTCCGCGAACGGAACGAAATTTTCGCCCAGGCCTAGTCAAAAATATAGTTGTACAAAATTGCGCCTGAGCAAGCAGGTGTGCAGCAGCAGGCGGCGTCGGCGGCGGCAGGAGCTTCCTGGTTTCCTGGTATCATGGTTGGGAGTGCCACAACTTTGCCACGATTGTGCCGCAACTGGCAGTGGCAGCCGGTGCATCCCGTTCCTCCTGGTTTACCGTGCAGCAGTGGCGGCAGCAGTGGCGGCGACCGCAGGATCTCCCCGACCTCCCGGTTGGGTGAAGTGGGTGAGGTGAACCACATCTCCACAACCGGTATAGGTCTTGAGGTCTTGAAGGCAGCTGGAATGAGCAGAGCATGATGCCGGAGCATAAGACAGTATAAGACACTCCCACCTCGACTGCAGCGTGAAGAAATCAGACATAAGCAGCAAGTGGGCTGTGAACACGAGCCGCATACAGCGGCAAACAATCTTCGCTAACTCCTGAGCTAACCCCTGGACCATGGGGAGTAGTGGGAGAAGCAGGAACGATCAGGGGGAGAGTGCACCCATTGAATTTCTGCCGCCGTCACAACTACAACTACCCTACGCCGGATATCACCACACTGCCTCATACTGCGGCTGAGGAAGAGCATGGGTCAGGAGCGCGCCCAGTGCCTAGAGCAGTGGCAAGGCAGAGGTTTGGCTGCAAAATCTGTAGTTCGGGGTGCAGGAGCCCCAAGCGCTTGAATCAGCGGCAGCGCCTGACTGGAGCCTTTTTGCTGCAACAGGAAAGTAACCTGGGGTTGAGCAAGGCTACGGCCTGGCGTGATGATGAAGAACCAGAACCTTTTGGGCCTGGCGGCGCAGGGTACGCCTTAATCTCAGGGGTTCTCCTGCTCAGCTACACAGAGACACGGGACACTCTGTTAGGCGTTAGAAGATCAGATTTATTAGCTGCAGCTAGTACAGTTATCCCAGAAGTACACAAGGTAGGTTCTTAGGAGACTGCCACTTCACTCCGTGGCGCACAACCTTTTATACCACATAGGTGACATATACATTAACCAAATACACACCCAGAACATATAAGAAAGAGCCAATAAGAAAAGTTGGAAAACAGGACAGAACCAATAGAAAAGGTTTGAAAACAAAGTGTCAGATGACTCAAAGAAACCTCTCCTCCAACCGTGTTTGTCACCCCTCCCTCAAACTAATTCATTAACAGATTCGTAACTAACTTGCAGGTGGCGAGATACGGTTGTGTGTGTTGGAGGACAGTTGTGAAACGAGAGAATGCTAGCAGAGGACAGCGAAGGCCAGACGATAAGATAAAGTCAGAAAAGAATAGTGTGAACCAACAGATAGTTGAGACGGGGATTAGAAAAACCAGACAGGGATTAGTGTACCCGGCCAGTCCTAACACCAGCTTTGCAAATAGAGGCAGAAGGGTTATTTCGACACGAAGCTGCAGAAAAAGCAGAATAGACTTTGTTCGCCGTGCTGCCTGAGTGAGGGCAACACAAAATGGCGGCGGAGCACAAAATGTCGGGTCGATTCGATCACGATCGGAAATCGAGTTTTCTCAGACCCTCCTTTTGCCAGGACTCAGGCAAGATAGACTCATGTTAATCTGAGTCAACGTCGATGGCCATGAGGTCATCGAGCTGTTGCTGTAACATCATTCTTATGTTCTCTGCTCTTTGTGATTTGGGTTTAGGGATGCACATAGTAGCACAAAGGTCACAGATGGCGGGACCACGGTGCATACAAAGGCAACAAGAGAAAATAATGGTAAAACTATTCCAAGGAATATCAATGCTTTCCAAACCCATTTGGACAGTAGTCCCAAAAACCACTCCGAAAAGGACCAATCTCCTTCGTCCTGATGAATCGACTCAGAGATTATATGCAACTTAGAGATAGCTTGGTATACTGTCGGAGCGTCATTAGGTATGAAAACACAGCAACTTTACCTGATCAATTTGCACACTCCACCACGATCTGCAAGAACAAAATCTAAGGCAACTCGATTTTGTAAGGTCATAAGACGGTCCGCCTGTAGTTCTGCCGTGATATTACTTAAGGCTCCTACAGTGATGTCTATTGTGGTCTCTACGACACGAACCAGTTGCCTTATATTTCTGCTGTTGGCCATTGGACCCCAAAAAGGAAGAAATCCTTTGAGGAAATCTCCTCCCTCTTGTCCTGCTGTGTCTTTTGAATCAATAATCCCTCTGCCATATCTGTTTCGATGATAGTTTGCAGAAGCGGTGTATGTAGGGGGAAGAAGGAAAGCTATATAGCAGGTACCAGAAAAACCCGTTGGCATCCACGTGTAAGCCCTATTGTGGCAGATAAAATACGTGCCTTGAGATGGCACTAGAGGAGGCGAGTTCTGAGAAGAGTAAACGTATGTGTGGGAACAGTTGTTTCTCTGTATGGTGTCAGAAGACCGATCATCTATTTGCAGACAGAAATTTCCCTGATGAGGAATAGTCCAAATTGGTGGAGATTTTCTTTGTTTGACCTTATCACTAAGGCTAGTGACATAATGGGTGACGTTCCAGTTTGTATACGCTTTCTTTTCGTCAATGGAAATCTTACTATTTTCCATGATTTTAGCCATAGCTACCATTCCCATGATCAATGAGCTATGACTAAAATCTGGACCACCAATATATGAATTAACGGGTCGCTTGAATTTGCTTTGGTAGGCATTGGAGAAAATAACAAAATAAGCCCAAGCAGAACCCTCATAAGAAAACGGGAGAACTAAATATGGCATTCCTTTTTCTGTGGTATGTGGCATAAGTCCACACACCCAACAATCAGTCGTATTGACCACTAACTGGTGTTGATGTAATAACTGGACAAAGGAATTGTTATAATATTCAGTTCTTCTAATGAGTTCATGTTGAGGAAGGGTATGAAATAGATGTGGAGAAACAGTAGAAGAAGACGAAGAGGAAGAAGAAGAGACAACTTTTTGCTGCAGAGCATAAATAATCCAACTTATAAACGCCAAAAGGATACACAATAATATAATAATATATAAGGTTATATTGAAACGACTATAAATTAATTTACAGGATTCTTTCTTCATTTCATCCTTTCTTCTCTCTCTTTTGCCTAGTGTAGTTTCCATCTTTCTAATGGATGCTCACGGCAATCTTCCTCGATCACTCAATTATGATTATCTGCCGTCCTATGACACTGCAAGTCCTGCAGGCCTATTGCCACTACTCAGGTCACAATCAAGACTCCTACCGTGAACCTGCAACCGGGACAGAATACTACACAGGAGAGAGAAAAATCTTAAGTGTTCTTTGGTCTAGTCTCAAATTATAATGTTCTTTATCCGGTACAGTCCGGTCTCGGAACAATGTTCGTGGATTTGTCGTATCCAAGCGACGATGTGGTGTTATCGCTTCCTGCAGAATGTCGTCGTCCTCTTTCTCAGACAGTGTCCCATTCAGGCCTGCATCACTAAAGGGTACGAATCGTGGAACCTTCTCACTCTCAGAGTCACCAATGCCCCTACGCACCCATTGATCGAAAGGTAAAGGCAAAGGCACTTTCTTACAATGCACGCCGTGAATCCAATTTTTCTTTCCTTCGACTTTGACTGCTGTTCTCGTTGTCAAAAGCACTAATCGAGGCTCCCTCCACCTGGGCCCCAAATATTTCGTTCTTTGGAAATTCTTCGTACAGACCCAGTCTCCTGGTCGGATCGAATCACCTGGGTCGGTGAAAGCCTCCGGTAAAGCACTCTGAACCTGTTGATGGAGAACACGCAATTTAGTTGTAAGTTCATGCAAGTAGTCAACCAATATTGGATATGGCAAGTCTGAGTATTTCTTAGGGTGAGGGACTCCCCATACATTAGCTGGACGCCCAAAGACCACTTCGTAAGGGCTAAGTCCCAAACAAGAGTGTACAGCAGTTCTGGTGGACAGGAGAGCCAGTGGCAAAGCATCGGGCCAATTAAGTCCTGTACTAGCATGAACTTTTGCCAGTTTAAGCTTCAAGGTTCCGTTATAACATTCCACTAAACCTGCTGACTGTGGATGGTTTGCCGCATGGAACTTTTGTGTGATACCAAGACCCGCACAAACTTTTTGCATGACTTGGCCAACAAATTTGCTCCCATTGTCACTCCAGACAATGCGTGGCAAACCAAACCTAGGGAAAAATTATTTCAGTAGAATTTTGGCTGTGGATAAGGCTGTATTGTCTTTTAGAGGGTATGCTTCTATCCACCTTGAGAAGGCGTATACTACCACCAGAACATATTTGAGATTGTTGCATCGTTCCATTTGAATGTAATCGATCTACAACACCTCAAATGAATATGTCTGAGGAGCAAAGTGACCCGCTGGAGTTGGGGTTCCCTTTCCCGGATTGTACATTAAACAAACAATACAATGTTTCACTACATTGTGTGCGCATTTTGGGATTCTTTCATTTTGCCACACTGGAGCCAGGAGCTTGCGTATACCTTTCGCACTTAAGTGGGCTGGACCATGCGCCATAGTAACCACTGGGAGTACATAGGCATCTGGTAACAGCCAACGTTGGTGTTCAGATAATTCCACCCAACAACCCATCTCATCTAACATTCCTGTACTTTCTTTCCACTTACTTAATTCTTTCTCTGTTGCCTCTTTCTGAATCGACTTTACACTTTCTACTGTATTCTCATACATTCCTCTTTCTCTGACCCAATTCGCAGGACCCGCCACATACATTCGACTTGTAGCATCTCTCGCTGTCTTTTTCGCTACTTCATCTGCAAATGCATTTCCTCGACCAACATCATCTGTAATCTTTTTGTGTGCACTACACTTCACGATTGCTATTTGGGTGGGTAAGGCAAGTGACTCAAGAAGATCAGTCACTAACTGACCATGTTGTATTTTAGTGCCATGTGAAGTGAGGAATCCCCTTTCCTTCCAAAGACGCCCAAAATTGAACGCTACACCAAAGGCGTATAGACTGTCGGTGTACAGGTTCACTCTTTTCCCTTTTGACAATACACATGCTCTCGTTAATGCTATCAGTTCTGCTGCTTGAGCTGAATTGTGTCTGATACGTGCTGTTTCCACAATTGTATGTAGAGTAGTTACAGCATAGGCTGAAACTGTATCTCCATTAGGCATTTTAAAACAAGAACCATCTACACATAGAGTTCCATCTGGATTCTCTAGCGGCGTGTCTTTCAAGTCAATTCTTCCTTTTGTCTCTTCCTCAGTACGGAAGAAACAATCATGCTGCTCCTCAACACCTTTCTCATCTGGAAGGGGCAACAGAGTAGCTGGATTTAGGGTATTACATCGTATGATGTGTACGTGACTAGACAAAAGCGTCAGCTCGTATACAGTTAGACGAGCACTCGTAAGGTGCTGCGTTTTCGTTCTGTTTAGTAAGGTATCCACTGCATGTGGTACCATGACAATGAGAGTGTTATCCAACACCACTCCAGCAGACTGTCGAATAGAAATTGCTGCTGCTGCTGTCGCTTTGAGACAACTAGGCAATGCTTTAGCTACGGGATCTAGCGTAGCCGAAAAATAGGCACATGGCCGCTGTTTGTCTCCAAATTGCTGTGTTAAAACTGGCAACGCACAACCCTCTCTCTCATGAACATAGAGCGTAAAAGGCTTACTGTAATCAGGAGTACCCAGTACAGGAGCAGAACACAGAGCAGTACGTAAGTCAGTAAAACTCCTTTGGCACTCGTCAATCCAAGGAAGGGGCTGAGGTGTATCTTTTAAAGTGAGTGCCAACAAAGGCTTGGCCAACAGATGGTAGTTAGGGATCCACTGCCTACAGTAAGAAGTAATACCCAGAAAAGCACGTACCTCCCTTTGTGTGGATGGCACAGACATTTGCGTAATCGCCTGAATTCGTTCTGGTGTTAATCGTCGTCCCTCCTTTGATAGGAGATGACCCAAATAGGTAACCTCTCGACGGACATATTGTAGTTTGGAAGGTGAAACCTTATGATTCAGACTAAACAAATGGCATAACAATGCGACAGTCACATTTTTGCAAATATTTTCTGAATCAGCAGCAATCAACAAGTCATCCATGTACTGTATAAGAGCAGCACCAGACGGCAAATGAAAAGTATCAAGATGACATTTTAAAGCTTGGCTGTAAATGGAGGGACTTTCACAATAGCCCTGAGGTGCGCGCTTAAACCGGAAGCTTCAGCCTCCAAGAGAGAAGTCAAAAATGTCCCTACTCTCTTCTGCAATGGGAATACTAAAGAAGGCATTCTTTAGATCGATAACAGAAAACCAAGTCGCTGTAGAAGGTATCATTGTCAACAGAGCAGTGATATCTGGAACGACAGGAAATTGTGGTACAACAATTTTGTTTACTTCCCGAAGATCAATTACGAAACGATATGCAGGTGGCTGAGAAGGATCAGTGCGTTTAAGAACAGGAAGAAAAGGACTGTTACATGTGTTTCCTCTCGTTTCCTCAACCACACCCTTCTGAATCAAATCATGAATGATTTCCAAAAGCGCTTTTTCACCTTCAGTGGAAATTCTATACTGCGGAATAGGCGGCAATTCAACATTAGGCTTGAGAGTGACAACATAAGGCGGAATTTCAAGACAACCCACATCGTTCGGACCCGTGGCCCAAAGCGTTGCCGGAAGAGAAAGCAATTCAGGTGGAAACTGATCTTTGGACAAATACATTGGAGAAATCAGTTTCTGTCCTAAAGTAAGATGTACACCAGAAGGAGAACAATATATCGTAGCATGCATTCTTTTCAATAAGTCCAAACCCAACAGATTCTCACCGCAACCATTCGTCAAAAGAAGTGGAGCTTCCAAATCATAACTGCCAATTGAAATAGGCAAAGGGCAAGAAACCGGATTACGAACAGGGGCACCAGAAAATCCTACAGATACATTCGTTAAGCCAGACAAAGGTGCCCCAGGGAGTTTAGAATGAATGATAGAACTTCTCATCGCCCCAGTATCTAGAAGAAATGGCTCTAAAACACCCATTGTAGTGACGTTAACATAAGGTCCATTCTGATCTACTGGAACCGACACAACTCCCTTACTTTGTCTATGGTTGTCCTAGTTAGCATGAAGACTTTCACTCTCGCTTTCAATATAATGGTCTTCATTGTAGTACTGTGTAGACCTAACATTTTGCTGATCAAAGTAGTTCATGGAATTGGGAGAAGGAAGGGCACGCTGTTCTTGAGTCAACACACCTTGACCTCTACCTCTGTTTGCTGACTGGAGGCCAGCACGACCTTGTGGAGCAGATAATGCTCCATTGCGCTGTAATAAAACTGGACAACTATTTTTAAAATGACCTTCTTCTCTACAATAGGCACATTGATTAGGTCCTAGCAAAGGTCGCGGAATGTATGCTCAGGTTTTTGATACAACCTCTGAAACTGCGAAGGCTGTTGAAACTGAGGCTGAGCATGACGAGGAGGGTAAGCTTGTTGCAAGAGAACCTTCGTTTTTAATTCTTTCGTCTTTTTCTCTTGCTTTTCTTTTTCTTCTTTATCTCTGTTTTCATAATATTGTGCAGTAGCCAATATCTGGGCAGAAGAAGAGACAGCCCATGAACTTTCAGAATCTTTCAATTTGTGTGACAGCTCAGGAAGCAAATTAAATACAAATTTGGACACAAATAATCGCTGTCCACCCTCTGTAGCCATATCTTGACCACTGTGGTCAATAAATGTCTCCTCGAAACGAGTGAAGAAATCCGAGACACTTTCATCTTTCTTTTGTTTGCATGCCACTAATTTATCCCAATTAACTCTTAATGCAGGCATCATCGTTTTCATTAATGTAATAATCCTACCAGGGAGTTCTGAAATCAAAGCATCAGGCTTTGCACCACCCACTTGGTCTCTATCTGTGGCAGTTATAACATTCCAATTAGCACCTAATTCCTGTGCGTGATTCTCCTTACGAATCCTAGCCCATATCGTCTGTGGGACTGCATTTCCCATCAACATGTCGATATCAGCTAAATTCATGATGCAAGCGTCAACTGTCTGTGATAATTCTTTATAATAACCCGCAGGGTTTTTACGAGGATCCGGTAGAGTCTGTTTAAGGGCCAAAACTTCAGATCTCTTCCAGGGGACATGTACCCATATACGCTGAAAATGAGCGGGAATAGCTGGATTAGCACCTGCTGCTGCAACCTCTTCCTTCCATACTGGAGGAACCTCTCTCATGGGATAATTTTTCAATGTCAGCCTAACCGAAGGATCGGAATCAAGGAAAGTCTGAGAGGTTAATACGTTTCTAAAGGAAATAAGTGTCCTTACAGCGTTCTCAACTTTGGAACCCACAATAAGTCCTTTATCAAAGTCAGCCTGAACATCTAACAGACCCTGTGGAACCGAATTTAAATTCACATCCTCCCATTCTTTAATGAGAGTATCACACATTACATTGAAAACATATATTTGCGTGGGTGCATTCCATTGAGAGAAGGTAGGCATAATATTGAGTACACTGTACTGGGGACCCTTTTTGATCCATCTATGTGCGAGGGATTCCAACCTCTCTCGTTCTTCAGAATCTGGGAACTGACTACGAGACTGTCTTCGAGCAAAAGCCGGAGACACATTTAAAGCTTCAAAGAAAGGAGATAGAATACCAGTGACAGTGTCCGTGAGTCGCTTACGCATGGACGGAGAATTGGACATGAGAATTGGAGACAAAGTATTAGGCGAACTAACAGAAGGAGAACCGATAATTGCAGGAGGTGCAGAAGGCAAAGGTGATCGAAGATCAGGAGATGAGGGTAAAGAAGTCGAAGTTAATGGTAAAACTGGCAGAGGCGGTAATACTGGAGGAGGCAAATGCGGAAGAGCCAGAACCGGCGGAGGTACCGCTGGCGGCTGAACAGGCTGTAACAATTGGGGTGCATTGGCACTTTGTGCATAGGGCGGAGGCAATCTCAATAAGTGAGACATTAGGGGATCTTCTTCTATATCTTTCTTGTTTTCGGAAGGGGAAACAGGCAACACCGGATAGCATTCATCTATCGCCATACGATGCTGTCTCTCTGAAATTTGTGTCGCATTATAAATTTCATCATTTTTAAATCGTTGGGCAGCCTGTATAATTGTCATACCCTGTGCTTTTCTATCTCGTTTTGCTTGCTTAATTTCTTTCTGTTTGGCTTCCTTAAGCCAAAGGCGGAAAGAGTCAAACATTGCCAGCCGGGCTTTTCTTTTGAATAAAACTACTTCTAAATTATCTAGCACATCAGGCTCAAAGCTACCATTTTCTGGCCATTTTAGAACACCATCTTTCTTTGTGTATCGGGTCCATGCCTCGTTAAAGGCAATGGGGCCAATACCATGTTTTGAATAGAGCTCATATGTGGGAGTTCCAACCGAAGGAATCGGACAAGAGTCCTCAAGCCGGGAATCCCTATTACAACCCAAGCAACAAAATTTTCCAAACTTAGTCAGACCAGGCATCTCGTGATTTCACCGGACTGTTCACAAACTTCAAGGGGGTAAAACTCCGTTTACGCAGCACAAATGCACTTACCCCTCGGCTTCGGCTATTGCAATAGTCGAATCTAAGAACCAAAGGATCAAAAACAACTAAGAAACAAAATTGTGGGAGCGACCCACCAAATACTTAACTAAGGACGTCTTCTCACACAAACAGAGGCCCGTCTATCATCTCGCCTTACCATACATCACCAAAGGAAGGGCCAAGGCAGGGCGGCAGTCAGGGCAGCGGTCGCCAGTAGCCGTCAGGAAGGAGTAACCACACTGCAAAAGACCTTCGGACCACTTTCGACATACAGGGGTCGCTTGACGTGGCTCGCGAATCCTCCAGAATTTTCTTGCGGAGTTCCTCACGACCTTCAGGCAGAACCGCTACCACTGAAGCCGCCCTAAGTTGGGCGCCAGTTGAAGAACCAGAACCTTTTGGGCCTGGCGGCGCAGGGTACACCTTAATCTCCGGGGTTCTCCTGCTTAGCTACACAGAGACACGGGACACTCTGTTAGGCGTTAGAAGATCAGATTTATTAGCTGCAGCTAGAACAGTTATCCCAGAAGTACACAAGGTAGGTTCTTAGGAGACTGCCACTTCACTCCATGGCGCACAATCTTTTATACCACATAGGTGACATATACTTTAACCAAATACACACCCAGAACATATAAGAAAGAGCCAATAAGAAAATTTGGAAAACAGGACAGAACCAATAGAAAAGGTTTGAAAACAAAGTGTCAGATGACTCGAAGACACCTCTCCTCCAACCGTGTTTGTCACCCCTCCCTCAAACTAATTCATTAACAGATTCGTAACTAACTTGCAGGTGGTGAGATACGGTTGTGTGTTTTGGAGGACAGTTGTGAAACGAGAGAATGCTAGCAGAGGACAGCGAAGGCCAGACGATAAGATAAAGTCAGAAAAGAATAGTGTGAACCAACAGATAGTTGAGACGGGGATTAGAAAAACCAGACAGGGATTAGTGTACCCGGCCAGTCCTAACACCAGCTTTGCAAATAGAGGCAGAAGGGTTATTTCGACACGAAGCTGCAGAAAAAGCAGAATAGACTTTGTTCGCCGTGCTGCCTGAGTGAGGGCAACACAAAATGGCGGCGGAGCACAAAATGGCGGGTCGATTCGATCATGATCGGAAATCGAGTTTTCTCAATGAGTTGCGACACCCAGGCAGCAAGACATCTGGAGCTTCAGAAATGGACTCTTGTGCGAGCGACTGAGCGAGTCTGACATTTACAGACGTTCTCAGAGAAAGCACCAGCAAGGACATGGAAGCAGAGCGGCTCCAGCGGAAGTGGTGACTGAGTCATCACGGTCTGGGTGGAGCTGCGCTACGCTGCTCTGATGGCTCTGGTGGCTCTGGCGGCATGCGAGTTATGGAGACCCAAGTAGCCGCAAGAAGCTGAGTCGACGAAAAAGACAATAAAGTCAAAAAAGAGCTCAGAGCAGAGAGCGGGTCTCCGAGAGCAGGATTCTCCCAAGACTACCAACGGGCACTGCGGGAGTTTGAGATGAGTTAAAGGAATCCCCATGCCCAACGCTGACCCACTATGCACCCGCTAGCACCAGCCCAGAGCCCCTACTGCTCTCAAAGGGGTAAGCAGGGTCAGCCTCCGACTCCCATCGAGCCACAGTGGAGTATAACAACCTCGCCCCCCACCACCCCCACCAAACATAAGAGGGACGGAGGGAAGAGGGCCCACCGACCCCCCCGGCTGTGGCCATCCAACAGATCGCCATTTGTCACATTCCACCCACTAGCAGCAGTCTTTTTCATCATCTTTCCAGTTTCCGCCACAGCCCGACTGGCGCTCGACTGGTGGTGCAAGAAACCTCTTTTACAGGTTAAAACATACATAGTCATCTCCCGTATTATCAAATGGCTTACAAAAAATTAAGATCAAGAACTATCTTTATGCAAAGAATGGGAACGGAACAGGCGACCAGAAACCAGGCTGGGAAGTCGATACGAACAGGAAAGTCCTCACTGATCACCGGAATTGCAAAATACTTCATAGAAGCAGGCACAAATGAACAGGGGTAAAAAACAAAATGATCAGCAAAAAGATCAACAAAAATACAATCAAACTATGGGGAATAACGAAGCTGAAAAGAAAAGACCACAAACCAACTACTTTACCCAAAATCGAAATCAAATTAAAAAAACACCAGAGGTACCCAAAACAAGTACCCCAAGAATCCTGGATGAGCCAACCACTAACTTCACAATATTAGAACAAACAATACTTCAATTACAGCTAACTCAAGATTATGACATCACTTGCCCTGACATTAACAACAAAGATATGATCTTTTATAAGGGAACTCAAAAGGAGTCACAAAATATCCAGAACAGCACTCCGCAAAAATTAACTGATCCAGACGGATCTCTTAATCAATCAACAGATTTTAAAATTTTTAAGATTGCAGGACTCTCTAATGAATATACCCCGGTATCCAAATCTTTGTTCACCTTGCAAAGAATCTCAAAATCAGTTCTTACTCATTTAGGAAATATATTGGAAAACTCCGATCAGATGCTCGATACTCAATTAGGAATGCTAAAATACCTAGTGGAGAAAAAAAGGAAGAAAGATCAATTAAAATCATCATCAACAGCAGAAGTCTGTGAGAAACGCAATGTGGAAAACCTCCTTAAACCAAAAGGTGAAATTACAAAAGAGCCTTCCCCACTGAAGAAAAAAATTGCAACTCAAACTGGTCAGAATTCACCTAAGGAATAAAAGGATAAACAAGATCTCAGTCAGATCTATTCCCTCAGAAAACTTTTCAAGGAGTATAATAAGCCGAACACTCATCAACCGCCTATACCCTATTACACAATTTTCAACAAAACAAAAGCTAAAATACAATCAAATTCGAGTACCCCAGTAACTCCACATCGTAAAGCCATAGATACCATTGGAATACCTACCGATGTCTCACTGAGCCCAGAAATTCCAAATAATAAAAGTAAACAAAAAAAGACTAAACAAAAAAGGTCAATGAGAAGGGCGCTAAGAAGGATTGAGAAAAAGAAAGCTCGGAAATAAAGCTTCCGGAACATTCTCCCCACTACCACTCCAACTCGACCATCAGAAATATGGAAAGATTAGAAATGGCGCAGAACCCGAAGGAAAAAGACCAGAAGTCACCAGCCAAATTACAAAGGGTAAACTCTAACCAACTTAACCCAATGGCGACAAGTTTCTCAGCAGTAGAACAAGGATGCAGGCACCAAAAGATTTCCCACGAAGAACTTACACCATCTGGAAGATGAACACACAAGCCGAGAAGCCTACGTCAAGCCACCTGGAAATCACAGACCTATTCCCTTCAGGCGACACTCCGCTTAATCGCGATCAAATTGTTAAGATACACCCGTTACATTCCTTAGCCAGTAAAACTAGTAACGTTCACTGAAAAATCCAAAACCATGACAGCAATTGTTGAATTCTGGTCTCCAGTAATACCAGGAACAATATTAAAGGAAAGTGAGACTCTCCACAAATACGGCTATGACTTAACGCCAGTGCAAAATCGCGAATTCCGTAAGTCGGAACTATCAGAAGAATTTCACAAAACTCAGAAATTGAATCAAAACCTCAACGCCATGAATAATCCTCCAAATCCCTATGGGGAAATTATGTTTGTTTCCATAAAGCACGGAGAAAGGAGAAGCTGGAGTAAAAGTACTCCAAAGAGGGAAATAAAAATGAGGGACCACTCATGGGCCTGGATCGCGGAGAATTTGAATAGCATTAAACAGGACAAGGAATAGAAACGCCCTATTTAGCACAGGTTTGACCAACTCTTCCAGGAATATTGCCAGAAAAACACAAGAAAAATTAGCTGTAATAACAAAAGACCTTCCAGGGATAGCGACCTTACAAGAAACCTGGGTGCCGATTACGATCCTGGAAAAACCGGGTACGAACCGTCGGACGGAGCATATTCTCCGTCCGACGCGTACCCGGTCGCAGCAATATACAAACATGGAAGTACGATTCGCACGGAAATACTATTTCCGTACAAATCGTACAAAACCCCGACCGACGAAAATAAACATACAAATGTGATCCGGGAAAGCGCCGACGTGACGTCGGGACGCACGCAGCCTGCCATTCACGAACCAGGAAGTACGATTCGCACCGACGTCATCCCGCACGGCGAATATTTTCCGGCAGCCAAAAACTGCCGGGAAATCAGGACGACGCGAACAAGGAGTACCTGCACGCGACGGACAGACATGGACCCGAACCTACGTGTCATCCCGGCCCTTATAGCAGTCGACCTCCTCTACAGGTTACGACGCAGACGCCGCAGAAGGTCAGAACAACAAAGGGAGGGGGGAAAGGGGGGGGCAGGAGCAGGGGCAGGCCACAAAACCTCCACCCAAGTCACACAGCCCACATGCCCTGGACATACCTGACCTCCAGGCCCTGGTCACTACGAGGGGGTGGGGGCGTGTCCAGCAAAGCCAGCGTCCGCCACAACGAAAGTGGTTGACGACACGAACCGGCAACACAACAATACAGGTACGTCCCGTACCCACGCCTTAAGAGCATGGGTACGTGTCGTACCACGCCCACACCTACGTCACCCCAACAATGGCGGGACAGCTGTACCCACGTGGCAAAGGCCTGGGTACGGCCCGCACAAGCATGCAACAGCGTGGGTACGGATATGTACGGACCGTACCCCCACCCCCGTATGCATGGAGCGTACCCCCACCCCAACCGTGTATGTACGACCGTACCCTCACCCGCGTATGTATGGAGCATACCCCCACCCCAACCGTGTATGTATGACCCGTACCCTCACCCGCGTACGTATGGAGCGTACCCCCATTCCAACAGTGTACGTACGAACCGTACCCCCACCCCGTATGCATGGAGCGTACCCCCACCCCAACCGTGTATGTACGACCCGTACCCTCACCCGCGTATGTATGGAGCGTACCCCCACCCCAACCGTGTATGTATGACCCGTACCCTCACCCGCGTACATATGGAGCGTACCCCCCACCCCAACAGTATAAGTATGACCCGTACCCTCACCCGCGTACATATGGAGCGTACCCCCATGCCAACAGTGTACGTACGGACCGTACCCCCACCCCGTATGCATGGAGCGTACCCCCACCCCAACCGTGTATGTAAAACCCGTACCCTCACCCGAGTATGTATGGAGCATACCCCCACCCCAACCGTGTATGTACGGACCGTACCCCCACCCCAACCGTTTATGTACGACCCGTACCCTCACCCGCGTATGCATGGAGCATACCCCCACCCCAACTGTGTATGTACGACCCGTACCCTCACCCGCGTATGTATGGAGCGTACCCCCACCCCAACCATGTATGTACGGACCGTACCCCCACCCCAACCATGTATGTATGACCCGTACCCTCACCCGCGTATGCATGGAGCATACCCCCACCCCAACCGTGTATGTATGACCTGTACCCTCACCCGCGTACGTGTGGAGCGTACCCCCCATGCCAACAGTGTACGTACGGACCGTACCCCCACCCCGTATGCATGGAGCGTACCCCCCACCCCAACAGTGTAAGTACGACCCGTACCCTCACCCGCGTATGTATGGAGCGTACCCCCACCCCAACCGTGTATGTACAACCCGTACCCTCACCCACGTACGTATGGAGCGTACCCCCCATGCCAACAGTGTACGTACAGACCGTACCCCCACCCCGTATGCATGGAGCGTACCCCCACCCCAACAGTGTAAGTATGACCCGTACCCTCACCCGCGTATGTATGGAGCGTACCCCCACCCCAACAGTGTAAGTACGACCCGTACCCTCACCCGCGTATGTATGGAGCGTACCCCCACCCCAACCGTGTATGTACGACCCGTACCCTCACCCACGTACGTATGGAGCGTACCCCCCACCCCAACAGTGTAAATACGACCCGTACCCTCACCCGCGTATGTATGGAGCGTACCCCCACCCCAACCGTGTATGTACGACCCGTACCCTCACCCGCGTATGCATGGAGCGAACCCACACCCGTGTATGTCCTAAGCGTACATATCCTGAAATAGGAGGGTTGGGTGCAGAGTCCTCCCAGCAGTGCCCAGACACAGGAGGGGTGGGTGCCTAACACTCACAGCAGTGCCCTTGCAAAGAAAAGGGTGGAGTACCCACAGATCCAATGCCCACAAATGTCAGTCAGGTGCACAAAGATCCTGCAGTACATGTACCACATGTGTGCCAGGCTGGGAGTATACACATGCATTGCGCCGAAAAGACAACATGTCCACATGAAGTCATGACAACAGTCTACATACACAAGTACAGTGACCACCAAGGACGCCACGAATGATGCAGGTGGAGACATCACTCAGCATGCATGGCCCAAGTCCAACAAGTCCGTCACACACCCAGCCAATGTAGACACAGCTCAGCACCACATATTGGAAAGGCCCTGCAGGGAAGATGTCAGGTTACACAGAGGAAGGAACACACCTTGGGACAATGTCACCATGTAGTAACTGCTTACATGAACAAAGTTATGTAGCCAACAGCTTGTGATGGCACACAGATACCAGGATCCACCCTATGACCAGCACAAGACTACAATTCCCACACACCCAACACATTATCACCACCCAAAATAATGGGGCCGGTCCACCAACAGCAATACCAGACAGACAATAGTGTACTAAGGAAAAATAAATTGCTTTAATCAGCATCCAAAAAACTGTTTGTCCCTTGAAAGTTCAAAATGTACAATGCCCATAGGACAATCCAAAGTTCAAATCCAGGTGGGGGACACAGTGGGACGCGTGTCCCCTAGCTTGCCTGCACAGTCAGACTCCGTCGTCTTCCAGAGGAGGGAGGGCATCATGTGGGGGGGAAGGACCAGGCACCGCAGGGACATGAGGGCGAAGGGTAGGCGTCGTGGGTGCAGGGATGGAGGACTCCACCACAGGGGGTGGGGCAGGGCCAGAGACGGAGGCCAGGATGGCGCTGCACACCTTAGCAAGGTCCTCCAGCGACTCCCCTGCACCCGAAGGAACCACTGGCCCCAAGGAGGGGGGGGGTCAGAGGGATGGGTCGCAGCACCACGGGGGGAGGGTGTGGACAGGGGGGGGACTCAACCACCCTGACCGGGGACTCCCTTGACCGCTTGCGGGGTGGTGTCACTGTGGGGCTCAGGGACAGAGCAGCCATGAAGGAGTCTTTGCCGGATATGTGGCCAGGAGAGCTGAGGGGAGGGGATTTGGAGGGAGTGGATTTGGTGGAATGCGGACTCCCACTCTGGCTGCGTAACTTACGTTTGCCCCCGACCCAGTGGGTGTGCCTACTTCACCCTGTGTGTGCGTGCCAGGAGGTGTGCGTTTGACCTTCCCTGCTGGTGTGGTGCCTGTGTCTGTTGTGGTGGGTGCATGCTGACGTCTAGGTGTACGTGGGACAGGCATGGGAGTGGGAAGTGTGGATGGGTCAGAGGTAGGGGGTTGGACATAGCGCTGCAGGAGACCCACTGCTGCAGTCAGTGTCGAGTCAATGGACCTCAGCAGGTTGCGTTGGTCAGCCTGCGATGAGAAAATGCCCTCCAAGTATGCCTCCATGTTGTTCAGCACTTGGCTGTGGCCATGGAGGACATTAAGCATCGCAGCCTGACCAACCTGCAACTGCCGCTGGATGTCCACAGACTCGGCATTGGCGGCAGCAGTGGAGACAGGGGCAGGGGGTGCGGTGCCTGGCAGGAAGGAGACATGTGGTGACTGGGCACGCTGGGAAGGGACACGAGCAAGTGGGAGGCGGCTGATGGCAATGGAGGGGGCGGGGAGAGATGTTGTGCCGCTGTCAGCTGCTGGTGTAGCCTCCGCCCACTCGGAGAGATCATCCTCGGACCCGTCAGCTTCATATTCTGTCGTGCCAGTGGACAGGTCCTCGGCCTCACTCTCCTCCGCCTCAGTTCCACTCGATGTGCCAGGCACAATGACACCGCTGGCACTGCTGCTCGGTCCCTCCACTCCGTCTGTGCTCATGTCTCCCTCCGTGTCCCCCGACGATGCTGTGGGCAAGGTGAAGAGACAGCAATTAATCATACACCTGTATACATATGTCACATGAGTCCAATCTACATAGGTTACAGTGCATAGCCTGAAAAGAAAGATCAGTAACATCTACAAAACAAGGTACAGATGTAGGGCATGCAACACACAGTTGGTTGACCCACCATGCCACTGAAAAACTATGGAGAGCATGACACAATAGCAAATTACATGAAATGGTGTTTGACAGAGGAGCTAGGCCCTGGGGACAATCCAGCACTGCATCTGCACCACACAGCGTTGCCGAAAATAGGGATGAGCAGGGACCATATCCATGAACTTGAGGCACATGCTGCATAGGTAATACTGAAAACATGCCCACCATGACTGGCTCACTGTACCTTGAGTGTATGTGCAGACAAACATCACACACTGGCCAGACCTAGCAAGGAGATATCAGGTTTTGACATGTAGGCTTTGCCCGCACCAACCACCCCCTACATGAGACAATTTGTTGAGACACAGGAAGCACTTACATCTCTTAGTCTGGGTGAAATACACATGGGCTGGATAAATGCAAGATTGGACACAAAATACCCAAGGTGCGCCTGTCCAAATAATCATGTACAAATGGTCATCATCAGATGATTGTAACAAGACACACAGGCACTGGCCACCGTGAGTATGAACAAGGAAAATCAGGTCAGGCTGTACAGTGGACACTTGTACTACATTTTACGTCAATTTACATGGTGCCAGGGGACAATGGCACAGAGCACAACCTATGCTGTAGACACTGAGAGTGTCCACATTTTGTGATGACACACATGAGACCTAGGAAAATATGCCCCAGGGGACAGAAGTGGCCACACAACTCCATGGTCCTGAATGGGAATGACTGCAACACACGCCACCATCCCTGCACTATGCGTATCGCACACTCATGCACATCATGTCACAGGCCACAACATAGGACATGCGTGCTGTAAGGCATGACACTTGAGAGACTAACTCCCATGTCTGGACTCAGCAGCAGTGCCAACTGACATGGAACCCACAAGTACTGAACTGGACAGGGCACAGGCAAGGTCCCAAAACCTGTTAAACTCCACCCCCACACATGATGCTACAGGCACAGTTCACGCGGAGAAAGTGCCAGCCTACATAACCTTGTGAAGGAGTGACTACACACAGACCAGGGAACACATTGCAAGGAGGGCAAGGGAGGCAGGAGAGCACCGCTATACTGTGGGTAACAGGATCTGCACAGCACCTTTAAACTAGGGGTGGGCGGAATTTGCGGAATTGCGTTACGCAAATCTCCGCGAAACGGTAAAAAATCTCCGCGAACACGCAGAAATTCCGCGAACACGCGGAATTGCTTGCTCGCGATGCTTTTTTCCTGTTCGCAATTGCTGTTTGCGTGCTCGAGGAGAAATATCTCGCGAACATGCATTTTGAGAACGCGAACAAGCAAAAATTTTGCGAAATCGCGGAAAGCAGACTTTTGAGTAATTTCGCGTTCTCCGCGGAACGCGAAATTACACAAATTCCGCAAATTCCGCGAGCGGAACGGAATTTGCCGCCCAGGCCTACTTTAAACCCTGGCAGTGTATCCATGCAACTGTGCACTTACAAATGCTGGTGACACACAACAAACACACATGTACCTACCCCCTTCCTGCTGCTGCTTCTCCTGTAAGCGCCTGTCCAAGTCTGGAAATACCACCGCCAGCACACGCTTGTGGATGTGGGTCAGACGGCGGCGCCCGCGGTTCTTATGGGTCTCAGGTGAGTCCCCCAGCAGGACTCGTGCGATCCTCCGCGTCCAGCACCGGATATCCTGCCAGCGTTTCCTCACCTGGGCCAGGCGCCGCTTGCGACCGTCCGTCCTCCTCACGGCACTGACGGCGTTCATCCAGATCTGCTTCTTGGCAGAGGCGCCTACCTGTGAGGATGAACAAGTGACACTACATCAATACACCTGGCACATGTCACAGAGACACATATTAGAACAAATTTGCTGTTTACAACAAGGCATAGTATGCATCCAACGCATTGCACCTTTGTCATAGGGACATGATCCTCTGGGGAAGGGCAAAAGCAGTACGTGCCATTGAAAGTACACAGGTGGAATGAGGGCAACAACACAATCAATGATCCAGGCTCACACTGTGCATCACAAGCTACACCAGGATAATGTGCAGCACCTCTAAGCAGTCACATGCCACAGGCCACTGACGCTACCTCAGCAGAGTACACAGACACACACAGGCACAGGACATTCACCTGCCATTGCCAAATGCAGCGACAAACCTCACTCTGCACATGTGCCACTAGACGGGGGGGGCTCACAGGTGTGGGGCTGGCTCTGCACGTCAGACACACAGCACTGCTCCCTGCTCACATCACATGGGCAGGTTATATCCATCCCTCAAGCAGCCCGGGTGCAACACTCCACATATGCACCCACCCACATGACAGGGGACTTACACACACACACCGATGTCCAGAGTACGAACACATCGTGTGGACACTCTCAGCACAGGTACACAGAACTAACACACATCTGTGGGTACAGTCACCTGTCACACTGGGCTGACCACATAATCAAATGAGGACTGTAGAGGCTACATTCCCAGGAGGACAAGACAGGCAGAATGTGGCATGCACCATGCAGTGATTGTCACAGTAAACACAATGCAAGTGAGGACGGCAGACATGCACCACAGCATGCTCTGGCTGGGAGACATCAGGCATTCCCCCCCTGGGACCCACCCTACAGTATATAGCATGTGTGTCACACCTGGACACAATGCCAGAAGTCACAGTCACAAACAAGGGACACAGTCTGTGCTAGTAGACTCTGCACTCACCTGATACCCTGGTCGCCCATACAGCAGGGGGTACTGTGGGAGGATCACATCCAGCAATGCCAGGTTCTCCTCCAGGGTGAAAGGCTGTGCCCTCTCCACAGACCTTGACATGGTTCCAGGGAATCAGTAGCAGCAGCTGGGTCGGAGAATCCAAAGATGTGCAGGCAAGTGTTCCCTCATGGGACCTGGCTGCCTTATATCTGCCTTGCTAGCCTGTTTCATGCACAGGAGTACAGATTGATTGGTCACTCACATTTGCATCCTATGTTTCCTCCAATCCCTTCAAACCTAGCGGTTTGAAGGGAGTGGGTTCTTATTGTGTTTTTTTCTTGAGCATGATGTCAACTCCAGAACCACATTGCAACAAAGTAGATTCATTCAAACTAACTACTGCTGTGCACCTGCTGAAAAAAAATCAAACTTTAAACTTGGTCTCCATGACAACCAGCATGCATGTAGGCCTTTATACTTGTCCCTCATGTGTCCCCTATGTAATTTGGAGTTTCACACACAGGTACGGTGCGTACCGGGGCCCTAGGGCACCCCAAATGCATAGCAACGGCCCGTACAGGCGTGTGTACGGTCCGTATCACTATGGGTGTGCTCGCGTATGCGTACCCATAGTGATATTGAGCGTACAGGCGTGTGTACGGCCCGTATCACTATGGGTGTGCTCGCGTATGCGTACCCATAGTGATATTGAGCGTACAGGCGTGTGTACGGTCCGTATCACTATGGGTGTGCTCGCGTATGCGTACCCATAGTGATAGTGAGCGTACAGGCGTGTGTACGGTCCGTATCACTATGGGTGTGCTCGCGTATGCGTACCCATAGTGATAGTGAGCGTACAGGCGTGTGTACGGTCCGTATCACTATGGGTATTACCCATAGTGATACGTACAGGCGTGTGTACGGTCCGTATCACTATGGGTATTACCCATAGTGATACGGACCGTACACACGCCTGTACGCTCACTATCACTATGGGTACGCATACGCGAGCACACCCATAGTGATACGGACCGTACACACGCTTGTACGCTCACTATCACTATGGGTACGCATACGCGAGCACACCCATAGTGATACGGACCGTACACACGCCTGTACGCTCACTATCACTATGGGTACGCATACGCGAGCACACCCATAGTGATACGGACCGTACACAGGCCCTCTGAGCGAATGTACGGTGCCTTTCACACATCCACAGTGGTGACAGGCAGCACACAGGAAGGAATAGAGCTGACATACTTGTCCATGGATGGACATCAAGGCATTGTCTGGGCATTACTACATGTGTGGGGCACAGGTGTGAAAGTCTGTGATGTGGCACATTACTCCTGAGTCAAGAAGGCAACAGATGTATGATGAGATGTGTACAGATGTTATGTGTGACAGTGCAATGTGTGCCAGGCATGCCCTTAACTCCTTTGACATGTGTGCATGTCGTACTGCACACTTGGGATGAGTGTCACTGGCATGGCACAGTCAACAACACATGCAAGTGTCCCCTGATGCCCGCTACAGGGGTTACCACACCAGACATGTGACTACCCACGGTGCACGATGTGTCTATGTCATGTATGTGTGGGGTGTTCCCATTAGCTTGATGTTGGTGCTCCCTCAAAAGCATCAGCTGTTGCAGCATCCAACATGTGTCTGTGTGTAGATGGACATGGCACACTGTTACGCACACCAGGCCACATGTGCTATCGGATGTGAGGTGCGTATGTATGCATGGGACACGGAGTAGCGTAACAAGGACATGTCTGCATCCTGTCAATGAATGTGTGGTGAGTCATTACATGTACACCTTATTGGCAAGGTGTGTGGGCTGTCCTAGTGTAATGTCATGTGACCTGTGGCTCTAGTGTTCCGCTACCAGTCTCTGAAATCGACATCCTACTTCTGCTGATGTGTTGATGTATGTCACTCCTGTGTTGCGTCTGGCTGTTCACTTACACTGGGACACAGCTAATCCCATGCCATGGCATGTGGAGGTTCACAATCTCCGTGTGTAGCTGGGTCTTGGTAGGAGTGTCACCTGGCAGCCATACGTGTCCAGGGCATGTGGCACATACCTGACTCCGTATGTCGCATATGTGTATTGACAGATTAACATGTGCTCAGTACAAATAAATTGTTGTTGTAGTGCACTCACTCTTCCTTGTCACTTCCAAATTACTGCAGAGCGCCGCCTCTTCCCCGACCAATTCCGGACTTGGCTGACATGCGGGAGAATGACTGTATCCGGTGCTACCGCTTCCCCCAACCGTTGATTGAGGAGTTGACGGCGAGGCTGGCACCACACCTGCAACCACTGCACAGGTATCCTACGGCACTGACACCCAAGCTGAAGGTAATGGCAGCCCTACATTTTCTTGCCACGGGTACCTTTCAATATACCATAGCTCATGTTGGTGGCATGTCCCAGAGCATGTTCAGCCGTGTGCTGCATGATTTCTTAGAGGCCATAATGCTTCACCTGGATGAGTTCATCCATTTCCCAACTCCTGAACTGTTGACTGGGGTCAAGCGTGGATTCTATGCCCTGGGAGGGATGCCCCATGTCATTGGGTCCATAGATGGGACACATGTGGCTTTGGTACCACCACAGGCACAGGAGGTAGCGTACAGGAATCGCAAGCAGTACCACTCCATCAATGCCCTTGTGGTGTGTCTGTCCAACATGGTGATTTCACATGTCTGTGCTCGTTTTCCAGGATCAGCACACGATGCCTACATCATGAGGCATAGCAGGGTGCCTGAAATGATGACGCAGCTGCGCAACGAACGAGCATGTGTTGTTGGTGGGTACACTCTGTCTGTCCTGTATTTTGCGTAGACTTCCAGCACGACCGCTTCTCCTGTCCTACTTATGTCCATGTGGTTTCCATGTAGGGGATGCTGGCTATCCCAACATGCCATGGCTGATCACACCTCTCCGCAACCCCATCACGCCGGCCCAGCTCCGCTACAACACCGCCCATGGCCGGACAAGGCGAGTGATAGAGAGGACATTTGGCCTCCTGAAGAGCCAATTCAGATGCCTCCACAAGACCGGCGGCACCCTCCCATATGCTCCGGCGAAGGTCTGCAAAATCTTCATGGTCTGCTGCATGCTGCACAACATGGCAGTTGAGAAAGCTGTGCCACTCATCCTGGATCAAGATGATCAAGACCATCCACCCGTGGTGGACGAAGGTCTCGGCAATGGGGCTAGTGATGTGGAGGATGTGGTTCTGCAAGAGGACATCCGGAGTCGGCTCATACGCGACTTCTTTGCTTAGTGGTGAGTACCAGTGTCTGTGTGTGCACGCATTGGTCCCCGTGTGGCATGTGTTGCGATGTGTGTGTCCATCTGCATGTATGCCACGTGAGTCAGAGGTGTGTGTGGATGTGTCACTGGAGTGATGGTGCCAGTGATGAGTGTATTTCCCCAGTCATAATTGTGACCTAGCATGTTGTCATCCTTACATGTGTCGAGTACATGCACATGCAAGTGGCTGTGCTTTTTGTGGCTGACTTCTTGTGTGTCTCTCATCCCCAGGTACTTGCGCATGCCGTCTGCTGGTTGCATTGTTGTGGCACTGCTATTCCTCATGGACACGTCATCGTGTGCTGACTCAGCGTTGCACGCACGGACAAGTTTGGAAGTCTCCTTAGGGTAAGGGATGCATCAGGAGTGTATTGGGTGTGGCAGTTGTTTACGATGTGTGCACACTGCCCCTGTCGATGTTTGGTTCCTCTGCAGACATGTCGCATCACCATGGGGCACATGACATGCAGCTGGGTACACCTGAATAGATGGTCAGACTTGTTGACAGTCATCTGTGATGGGATTGTGGATTGTGATGATGGCATCAATGTGTGTAACACTGCCCTCGGACACAAACGGTTTGCATTGGCTTGACATGGTGTGGGACTTCCACATCAGAGGATCAATGGTGTATGGCAGCCTCTCCGTGAGCAGCAGGGGGTGTTTAGCTGTTAGCAAACAATTGTGTGCCAGTTCCATGGCTATCACGCATTTGTGCTGCAGAAGGGGGGTTCCAGTGTGGACCCACATGTTACTCCACATGACCTGTTTATGTGTACTCCGAGTTGCCTCTGCATTCCCAAATACATGAATAATAAAGGTGTCCCTATGCCTCCAAGGTGCCTATTCTCAGTCAATGCTGGTGTGTTGCCACGGTGCATCCGGCATGTCTGGCATGGTTTTCCGTGATAGTGGCTATGTGTCTATGTGTCGAGTAGCAAGATGCAAGCTGTTTGTGTGGGATTAGACTGTGTATTGTGCATGATGTCCATGACTGTGTGGGTATTGTGACATGTGCCATCCCCATGCATCCAACGTTGGCCAGGCCACCATTCTCTGCATCCACCTGACTCAAGCTTGCAGGACATGGTTCTGCCACCTGTCCACACATACCTGGGTGCCCCCCAGGACACTCCACATGATCCCTGACCTCTGCGCATGGCTGTCGCTATACTCAATATGTCTGTCGGCACGGTTGTGCGGCCACCCCCTCAGCTAGTTGGGCCCATCACGGGTGTGTATGGTGCTCCATGTCTGTCTTGCCTAATACAATGTGACCCATGTGTGTCCTGTGCCAGACTCAGGCCCCAGGGTGTGGATGGTTGAAGTCAAATGAGAACTCAGGCATGGTTAGACTTTACAAGACCCATGTAAGGTAATAATGCAAAATGTAGGCATCATCTCTTTATCGTGTAACTTTTTATTTTGGTTGGGGTACGTGGGGGGGGGGGTATGACATGAGGGGCTTTCCAGGTGTGTGGAATCCAAAGTTCACTAGGGGAGTTGGTGTCCTTGCCATTGGAAATCCTCAGAGTCCATGCCACAGTCTTTGTCAACATTGGTCAGACAGTGACCAGCAAGTCCATGTGGCAGAGAATGTCTTTTGCTGCTGTGCTGCTGTTCGGCCAGAGGGCCAGGTCCCAGGCCAAGTGACCTGGGAGATGGTGATGTTCCGCCGACTCTCACAGTCTTTTCAGTGGACGACCCGCCCTCCTGCGGGGACCCTCAGAAGCAGGCCGTGACGATGTTTGGGATGCTCCGTCGGATGTCTCCTCCTCCTCCTCATCCCTCCCTGTGGGTGGTGATGTTCTACGCCTGGTGGCACAGGGAGGGTTGCCCATGTTGCCGGCTATCCGACGGAGTGAACGGTTTATTCCCGTGAGCACTGTCACAAGCTCAGCCTGTCTGTCCTCCATCCGCCCTTGGTGTCGCAGTAGACAGGCATGTTGCTCTGCATGTTGCTGGGCCTGCTGGGTCTTGATCTCCTCGAGGATGGACACAACCTGGGCCATGCCCGTGGTGTCCTGCCGGTATGTGTCCAGGATGTTTCTGACATGGCAATATACCGGTTCCGCAGCCAACTGGTCAGGCTCGCGCCTCCGCCGTCCTCCACTCCCACCACCCCTGCCCACTTGCACCTGGCCTGCCCTTGTGGGCACATCGGGTCTCCGGGACCCCTGAGGGGTGGTATTGGCGTTGTCGCCTGCCTCCTCCTGGGTGCCCGGTACACCGTGTCCCTCCTGGCCAGTCTGGCTGCATTGTGGTGGTGGGGCAGGGATCCTGGGTGTCTCCTGGGATGTGGCAGGAGTGGGGGTGGTGGTTGGCCCAGTTGTACCTGACGCAGGTGCTGCAGGTGGTTGGACACCAGAGGGGCCAGGTTGGTCGGGGTCGGGTTCGTCCACAGAGTGGTGAGAGTCGTTGCTGCCGGTGGGTCCGTCATCCCACCGAGCCGGGTCCTGTGAGTCTTCCCCCCCAATGTTGGGGGGTGATCCACGACGTTGACCTGTGTGTGAGAGAGACAATGTTAATTTTGTTCTATGCAACATCCATGTTTCATTCGTTTCTAAGTTGGCACATTTCCTCTGGGAATTTGGATATGTCTTGCATTCCACTCACAGTGCACTTGTGCATGGGTAAGTCCCTTGGCCACAGCTTTTGCGACTTTACCTATGTGTGGCACAGTCTTACTTGCTGCGTCAATTGTGACTGCAGTCAGCAGTGGAGTGAGCAGGTGTGGCGAGCCATGCATTGGCGCCTTCCGTGTTGCACTGTACGTGGGTACATAGAGTTGTTCCACACACTTATATAATGCATGTAGCTGGCGTTGTGCTCGTGCACAGGTTGAGACATGGCCCAGTGTCTTGCCATGGAGAAGAGGGGGGGTTCAGGCACTGGCCACCCTTGTCTACATGCACGCAGTCCACCTGCTGATGAGCAGACATTCCCACACCCCCCAAGGCTGAATTGGTCTCCCTGTGTGTCCCTTTCTCACTCCCTCTCTGTCCCCCTCTCCCTCCCTCTGTGTGTCAGCCTCCTCCCTCTGTCCGTCTCCCTGTGTCTCCCTCCCTCTCTCTCCCCCTCTCCCTCCCTCTGTGATTCACCCTCTGTCACCTCAGCCCAGCTTCCTAGGCACACACTTTTTGCAGATCTTTGAATGGCCCTTGGCTTGTTGATGTGAGTTTGTTTCTGATCTCCAGGCACCCATTGGGTGTAGTATCTGTGTCTGCGCTGCTGCTGTGGTGGTGTGTGCTGCCACTCTTTCACAGTGTTGGCTGTTCATTAGCTGCTGTCATGTGCAAAAACGTGCCGTCACCCCCATGTGTTAATGCAAGGCGTCCGCCATTTGCTGGCAAGTCTTTCCTGTGTGGGGACACACTGTTTGTCTGGCTGTGACCTAGGCCATATGGGCAGAGGGCATTGTTGTCTGCTTCTGAGTTGCACTATGTGATTTTTGTGGCCCACACTCCCGCCATCCGGCTTACCGTGTCTTGTGTTGGTGTTTTCTGTGGCCTGTGACTTTGCATTGTCCAGCTGGGTGCATGGGGCATGGTGGCGCCAGTGGCATGTGCGTGTTCATGGAGTGTGGTTGAGTCATGCAATTGCTTGGGGTGGTTGCGTGCCTGATTGTGAGTTTGGTTGTGGATGACGTTCCCCCCATGTGAGGTGAGTTGTTGTGTACTCACCCGGGTCTCGGAGTCCTTCTAATCCATCCACTGACACCACCGGCAGTATGGCCATCACCCTCTCCTCCCAGGGATGGTAGTGTACGGGTCTGCGGGGCGGCCCTTCTCCAGTGACGTTGGCCTGGTTGTGGTCGTCGGTCATTTTGGCTCGGACCCTCCTCCGCAGATCGTACCACCTGGCTTGGCATTCATGCCTGGTCCTTCTGGTGGCCGCAACAGCATTCACAGCATCGACATTCCTCTGCCACATGGCTATTTTTTCAGACATGCAGGTCTGTCTGACCAATGTTCCAAAGAGGTGTGGCTCGACTCTGAGGATTTCGTCGACAAGGACCTCCAACTCTCGGCTAGTGAACTTGTTAGTGGCCATGGTGAGGGGTGTGGGTGTGGATGGTTGGGGGGGTGGTGTGTGTGGATGGTTGTGGGTGTGTGGGTGTGGTTGTGCAGGTGTGTGTGTGAATGTGATGAGGGGGTGTTTGTGAAGGTGTGTGTGTGAAGGTGTGCAAGTGTAAGGTGTAGTAAAGGTTCAAGTATGGTGCTGTAGGTTGTCTGTGGGGTCTGGCAGCAGTGAGTCTGTTGCAAAGGCTCATGGTTTGTGTCTGTGGGCCCTTTTTATTGGTCCATTGGTGGGTGTGGCTGTGTTTGAAGTTTGGGTGGGTGTGTTATAAGGAGTGGTTGTGTTTTGGGCCTCTGTTTGGGATTTTGGCAGTTGCAGGTCAGTGAATGTGTTGTTTTTGTGCTTGTTGGACATGTTTTGTGGCTTTGTGCCATTCGAATGGTGTATTCTTGTGTTGTTTTGCTTTGTCCTGGTTGTGTACGTGCATTTTTAGCATGTGTACGGTGTTTACTTCGGGAATTTTGTTGTACAGTGCTGTCCTGTGTCTGGCTTGGTACGACTCGTACATGCGCGATGTTGTGTGAAGGTGCTGGTGTTGGGGCCTGGGGTGCGCTCCGTACTTAGAATGTTGGGGTGGGGGTACACTCCATACGTACGCGGGTGAGGGTACGTGTCGTACATACACGGTTGGGGTGGGGGTATGGTCCGTACATACACAGTTGGGGTGGGGGTGCGCCCCATACGTATGCGGGTGAGGGTACGGGTCGTACATACACTGATGGGGCGGGGGTACGCTCCATACGTACGCGGGTGAAGGTACGGGTCATACATACACGGTTGGGGTGGGGGTACGCTCCATACGTACGCGGGTGAGGGTACGTGTTGTACATACATGGTTGGGGTGGGGGTATGGTCCATACATGCACTGTTGGGGTGGGGGTACGCTCCATACGTACGCTGGTGAGGGTACGGGTTGTACATGCATGGTTGGGGTGGGGGTATGCTCCATACGTACGCGGGTGAGGGTACGGGTCGTACATACACGGTTGGGGTGGGGGTACGCTCCATGCATACGCGGGTGAGGGTATGGGTCGTACATACACAGTTGGGGTGGGGGTACGGTCCGTACATGCACGGTTGGGGTGGGAGTATGCTCCATGCATACGCGGGTGAGGGTACGTGTCGTACATACACGGTTGGAGTGGGGGTACGGTCCGTACATACACTGTTGGGGTGGGGGTATGCTCCATACGTACGCGGGTGAGGGTACGGGTCGTACATACATGGTTGGGGTGGGGGTACGCTCCATACGTACGCGGGTGAGGGTACGGGTCGTACATACACGGTTGGGGTGGGGGTACGCTCCATGCGTACGCGGGTGAGGGTACGGGTCGTACATACACGGTTGGGGTGGGGGTATGCTCCATGCATACGCGGGTGAGGGTATGGGTCGTACATACACGGTTGGGGTGGGGGTACGGTCCGTACATGCGCGGTTGGGGTGGGGGTACGCTCCATGCATACGCGGGTGAGGGTACGTGTCGTACATATACGGTTGGAGTGGGGGTACGGTCCGTACATACACTGTTGGGGTGGGGGTACGCTCCATACGTACGCAGGTGAGGGTACAGGTCGTACATACATGGTTGGGGTGGGGGTACGCTCCATACGTACGCGGGTGAGGGTACGGGTCGTACATACACGGTTGGGGTGGGGGTACGCTCCATGCATACGCGGGTGAGGGTACGGGTCGTACATACACGGTTGGGGTGGGGGTACGGTCCGTACATACACGGTTGGGGTGGGGGTACGCTCCATGCATACGCGGGTGAGGGTAAGTGTCGTACATACACGGTTGGGGTGGGGGTACGGTCCGTACATACACGGTTGCGGTGGGGGTGCGCACCATACGTACGCGGGTGAGGGTACGGGTCATACATACACGGTTGGGGTGGGGGTACGCTCCATACATACGCGGGTGAGGGTACGGGTCGTACATACACGGTTGGGGTGGGGGTACGCTCCATACATTCACGGGTGGGGGTACGTCTCGTACATACACGGGTGTACATACACGGGTGGGGATTCGACTCGTACATAGGAGGGCTGGGGGGAGTGTTGGGTGCGTATGCGGGCACATGTCTCCATGGTTGCTATGGGAGTTCGGTGCGGACGGTGTTTTTTCCATACGGTTGTAACATCGGACGCACGGGATGGATCGTACTTGCGCGGTCGGACTTCACTTTTCACATTTGTATGGTAAATCGTCCGGGGACGTGTCGGACACATTTTCCGACCCGAGGACGTGTGGGGAATTATTCCCAATGCGATTCGTATGGACTTTTTCCCATGCGAATCGTACTTGGCAGTTTGTACGGCACTTGTACGATTCGTACGGTAAAAAGACCGGATACGAGTCGTACGGGGAATTCTTTTAAAGGATCGTAATCGGCACCTTGGTCTATAACAAATTTTGACCATGAAGAATACTACGTATATGATATCCCCGCAGAGCAGGTCGACCTGGGACACACGAAAGGTAGGATATCAATTCTTCTTATCGAAGACTACAAATGAGCCCAATAAATAATCCCAACTGATTCAAAGAATTTTCAATGCATCAAGATCAAATTTGGAATCAACCCACTAGAAAACTCAAAAGATCTTCTTATCTTCAATGTTTACATCCCCCCTGGCGCACAAATGGATGCATTTGCTGTAGAAATAAGGGAAGCAATCGAAAAGGTAGTAGAGGGACAAGGCTATCTGTCACTTTTTATCACTGGTGACTTCAATGGAAAAATATCAAACGTGTTGCTTGAAAAATGGGCAAACTGGGACAAAGAAGAAGCTCTGGCAATCTCCACCCCTTTATTTCCCAAAGAATGCAAAGCTGACAAAAGAGGGAAAATCCTATTAGCCTCACTACCGACGTTAAACGGAGTAATATTAAACAGCAACGTAGTAGGAGACATTCCCACATCATCCACAAGACAAGGGAACTGCAGCTCCTCAATCCTGGATTACATGATCTGTAGCTCGGATCTGTTCGGCACTGTTTTACAACTCAAGATTAACTTTGCACGGGGAAGCGACCATGCAATCCTTCAAGCAGATACAGAGTGGAAAACACAACTTGCATTACCAGGTCACATCATGTATATTCATAGTACAGTTATGGTCAATCAAGCCCAAGGACGGATCCAGTGGAATTCATCGACACTCATCTAAATTATTAACACAATGGACACAACACAACCATTACAGACAACTCATTCTACAAACTTGATAACAAACTTGGAAATAGTTACCAAATAGCTGATAGAAGAATTACAGGAATAACTAAAACAACGGGGCCCAACAAAGAACCAAAACTAAAAAACGAACTTACTCACTAATGCAAAGCAATTAAATAAACTGTTAACGTTGCAGTTTCTTGAATACTCTGCATCTAAACAACTAGAAATAAACAAATTGAGAAAAACCAGTGCAGGAGAGAAAAAGCAAAAAACAAGAATAAAAATCAGGATAAAAACTGGGTTGACATCCAGATAGCAGCAAAACAGAATAACCTACCTGCATACTGAAATATAATTGCTAACGAAATAAGCACAAAAAAAGCATTACAAGCTATCCCTGTCCCCCCGGCAGAATGGGAATTATACCTAGCCAATCTATACAAATTAAATACCACCTCAGAAAGGAATAACAGCCTGGCCAGAATTCTTGGAGTAGATACATTGCATTTTGAAGAAACAAGTCCCTTTTCAATCGAGTTACACATAAAAAAGTCAAGAACGTCGGGCGCAACGATCCCGGACCAAATCCCGATTAAAGTCCTCCAAAGCAATCCTAAAGCATGGAGCAAATTCTTATCTCCCCTCTTTAGTCACATTTTCACAACAGGGGAAATCCCCAATTCTTGGAAGGGGAGCATTGTAATCCCAATACACAAGAAGGGTTCAAGGCTGCATCCCGGCAACTACAGGCAGATAGCTCTCCTGGATGCAGCAGGAAAGATCTTTGCAGCAACAGTATTAGACCACTTTAAAGACTGGACCTTCTCATCAGGTCTAATACCCTTATATCAAGCCAGATTTAGACCAAAGGACTCGGTCACTGATAACATCGCTGTATTGCAAACCATACTAGACAAATATGTGTCCTCAAAATCTCAGGTTGTGTATGCTGCTTTTGTCGACTTCACCACCGCATTCGATAGGGTAGACAGAGGAACGCTTTGGAGAAAGCTCAGCAGAATGGGTATTCCGGATCACCTACTCCACGTAATAACATCACTACATTCCGGGACTTCGTGTCATGTCCAAATGGGGAGGGACAAGGGTCTCACAAGCCCAATTCCAACCCCAAATGGCCTTAGACAAGGATGCCTTCTTGCACCCTTATTGTTTTCCCTTTATCTCAGCGATCTACCTGAATGTTCTAAACAGATCTGCAACTTTCCACCTAAAATTGATCTCCACAAAATTCAAACCATGATGTATGCAGACAATGTAATCATTTTAGACCTAACACCATTTGGACTGCAAAGAAGCCTGCAAGCACTCCACAACTATACGGAGGAAAATTATTTAATACCGAATATCGCAAAAACAAAAATAGTTCCATTCTAGGGAAGGAAACAGAGTTCCAAATTCAACTGGACTCTAGGGGGAAAATCGTTGGAAGTGAGAAACGAGTACACCTATCTAGGTTGAATCTTTACAAAGTCCCTACAAAATGTGCTCCATATACAGAACCTAAACCGGAAAGCCGACGTTCATGCGGGGGCGCTATCACATTTATATGCCTCGACCGGTCAAAGTCATTTCTCTTCACTGCTCCAGGTTTATAGTGCCAAGATTACGCCAGTGCTTTCATATGCTCTCGAACATATCCAATTAAAGCAATGGAAACATCTAGATCTAAAAGAAGGGAAGATCTTACGGAAACTCGCAAAGATGTCCCAAGCAGTCCCGGTACAAGCTCTTCGACTTGAATTCTCACTAGCCAGTTCCTATGCTAGAGGAATCAGCAATGTGATCAGATGGGCATATAACCTCTTCCACGTGGAAAAAGGAAGGCTACGATCCCTACTCAAAACAGAGACATTTGACCAAGGAACTTTGAAATACGTATTCTGTAGGAATGTCTCAACTGCTTTTAAATTATCTAACGTTAATACTGATTAGTTACAATCATTGGCTCCTGCCCAGCTGAAGCTTTTCTTAAAAAACTTCACCCCAAGACTAAGCTTTACCTCGACACACAGCATTGCACCAAATTGTCACTATATAAAAATACGCTAAACTTTAGTCTATAGGAAAACACAACAGTATATTTATTTTAACATAAGGCACGGAGTTAGGAGATCGATTGTATTGCTCCGATTTGAGATACTTCCTCTAAAATCTTTTGCTTACAAGTGGCTACCAAAAGAAAAATCTAGTAGTCTCCGTAACTTATGTAATGGTGGGGAGCAAGTTTTGGAACATTTGTTGTTTACTTGCCCAAATACGATAGTCGTAGAAGCAAGAAAAAGATTTCTACAACCAATTTATACAAAATGTAGAATCACCTCTGTTCAGGATTTGATCTCGCTTTCCAAGGTTCAGAAAAATGAATTTGAATGTTATAATATATTAACATTTTTAAAATCCGTTTTAACTTTGTTTTAGAATGAAAACTTTTATAATTTTACTGTTTAAACTTTTCTATCATGTATCGAATATTTGTGGTTCTCAGTCCAGAACTAAATCAAATAAACTTAAACTTGAACTAGTTGTACAAAATATCTATACACCTCCATATCTCTCTCTCAAAATGACTTTCTAAAGTTTGCATTGCGCACTCCATACACACAATACGACCGAAAACCATTCAATAAAAGGCGGTTGGATGAAGGGAAACCACGTGGTCATTTTGAAAAGTTAGAAGAACGTTCACCTGTGATCAAGACTCCAGAGAGAGTTGAAACGTGTAAGGTTTGGGAAGTGAACTGCTGCATACTCCTAAAAGAAATAAAAGCACTTGAAATCTTTGGGATGCCGGCGTCTTCTTGTGAAAGAGCAATATGTGGATTTAAATGAGGTTCTTCGTGCCCATCGCTGGGGCCTCTCTCATGAAGATTTATTGCCTTGATATATATCTATAATGGCCGTCGCTCTGGGTGAATAAAGAAAATAAGCAGCTTAAATTGGTTCGTGTACCGACTTCTTTGGCGTCAGCAAGAGTTTTGAAGCTGTGGAGCTGGTTGATTTGATATATATATATATATATATATATATATATATATATATATATATATATATATATATATATATATATATATCAATTCACTGAAAAAAACCATAGGTTTCACACACGTTATAGTTAGGAATTAGCATTTAAAAAACCTTGCAAATTCACTGAAAAAACCATAGGTTTCACACATGTTATAGTTAGCTGGACATTTCGCTCGTAAAAAACCAATGAAATTCCCCAGTTATAGTTAGTTCAGCTAACTATAACTCGTGCGCCCGCAATCCACTGCTGATGACGTCACATATTACATCACTCATGACATGGTCAGTGACATCACTCATGACATCACTGATGACATCTCTAATGACATCACTGATGACATCACTGATGATGTCATCCATTGAGTATGTATTTCTGATAAATTTTAATATGTGTAATATATATAGGGAAAGGCCTGTTGAAGAATGAGTGGGTGTACAAGTATGTGAATGGATGATTATCTGTGGTGCGTAACTGACTCTATAAGTGAGTCATTAAATGTATCTTACTGCAGACTAGTGACTAAACTGTTTACATTTTTTGATTGTGTCTGTATGTTGGTGTATAATTGGCGGCATGGTTTTGTGAATACCTATATAAGTGTCTATATAAGTTATTGATTGTATGGGTTCCTGATTGTTTGTGTGGGTAGGGTGTGTGACTCTATGCATAGATGTGTGAGTGGGTGATTCTATGGGTGCATGGTTTTAAGAGTGCATCTGTGAGGGACTGTATGGTTGAGTGAGTGTATGTATGGGTGTGTTAGGGATTGAATGTATATCTCAGTGGTACATTTGTGACTAACTACATATGTGAAAGGCAATATATATGCGTGTAAGAGTATATAAGTGGGTAGATGTGAGAGTGTGTGATTATGAGAGTGACTGTATGGATGAGTGTGTGCTTGTATCAATGATTCTATAAGAGCGTAAGAATGTGGTACTATTTTTATGAGTTAGTTAACTTTACTGTGTTTAACTGTATAGGTGAGTAAATGTGACTGTGTTTAATTACCTACATGACTGAGTAGGTGTGTTAGTACCTCAATGGATGATTGGTGGTGTCTGAGTGTCTATATAGGTGTCTAAATACATATGGTAGTCTTGTATGGAGTGACTGTAAGTATGAGTGACTGTACAGGTGAATGAGTGGATTTGCATGTAGACATAAGAGTTAATAAGTGAGTATCTAGTTATTGGTATTGGAGTACGTATGGTTTTGAGAATGTAACTCTGACATTTTCAGTCGGTGTTTGAAAGGTTATGATAGGGTGTGAGAAATTGTGGTAATATATCACATGGATGACGTCATCAGTGATGTCATCAGTTATGTCATTTGAGATGTCATCAGTGATGTCATGAGTGATGTCACTGACCATGTCATGAGTGATGTAATATGTGACGTCATCAGCAGTGGATTGCGGGCGCGCGAGTTATAGTTAGCTGAACTAACTATAACGGGGGAATTTCATTGTTTTTTTACGAGCGAAATGTCCAGCTAACTATAACATGTGTGAAACCTATGGTTTTTTCAGTGAATTTGCAAGGTTTTTTAAATGCTAATTCCTAACTATAACGTGTGTGAAACCTATGGTTTTTTCTGTGAATTTGCAAGATTTTTTAAATGCTAATTTTTGAATTTATTATTATTATTTTTTTTTTTTAACAATATGCTACCTAGGTATATAATTATAGATTTACTGTATCCTGCAATATGGAATGGCTCACCTTTTTTAAAAAAATGTTTAGATATAGTTGAACAGCATAGTTAATATCTTCTACAAACCTCTAAACATTGTTTTTTTTTTTAAGGGATTTTTACCGTGCGCGCACCGTAAGCTTACGGTGCGCGCACGGTACGGTACAAGTATGGTGCACGCACGTACTTTGCATGCGTACGTGCTCCGTGTGCGCATGCGTACGCGATTTATGTACGCATGCGTACTTCGTCTGCGATGCGTACGCGCGGGCTCTGTACGCGCATGCGCGCGTTTTCTTTTTGCGCATGCGCGCATACTCCTATGGGTGTGCGTATTACCCATAGTGATACGGACCGTACACATGCCTGTACGTTCACTATCACTATGGGTACGCATACGCGAGCACACCCATAGTGATACGGACCGTACACACGCCTGTACGCTCACTATCACTATGGGTACGCATACGCGAGCACACCCATAGTGATAAGGACCGTACACAGGCCCTCTGATCGAATGTACGGTGCCTTTCACACATCCACAGTGGTGACAGGCAGCACACAGGAAGGAATAGAGCTGACATACTTGTCCATGGATGGACATCAAGGCATTGTCTGGGCATTACTACATGTGTGGGGCACAGGTGTGAAAGTCTGTGATGTGGCACATTACTCCTGAGTCAAGAAGGCAACAGATGTATGATGAGATGTGTACAGATGTTATGTGTGATGGTGCAATGTGTGCCAGGCATGCCCTTAACTCCTTTTACATGTGTGCATGTCGTACTGCACACTTGGGATGAGTGTCACTGGCATGGCACAGTCAACAACACACGCAAGTGTCCCCTGATGCCCGCTACAGGGGTTACCACACCAGACATGTGACTACCCACGGTGCACGATGTGTCTATGTCATGTATGTGTGGGGTGTTCCCATTAGCTTGATGTTGGTGCTCCCTCAAAAGCATCAGCTGTTGCAGCAACCAACATGTGTCTGTGTGTAGATGGACATGGCACACTGTTACGCACACCAGGCCACATGTGCTATCGGATGTGAGGTGCGTATGTATGCATGGGACACGGAGTAGCGTAACAAGGACATGTCTGCATCCTCTCAATGAATGTGTGGTGAGTCATTACATGTACACCTTATTGGCAAGGTGTGTGGGCTGTCCTGGTGTAATGTCATGTGACCTGTGGCTCTAGTGTTCCGCTACCAGTCTCTGAAATCGACATCCTACTTCTGCTGATGTGTTGATGTATGTCACTCCTGTGTTGCGTCTGGCTGTTCACTTACACTGGGACACAGCTAATCCCATGCCATGGCATGTGGAGGTTCACAATCTCCGTGTGTAGCTGGGTCTTGGTAGGAGTGTCACCTGGCAGCCATACGTGTCCAGGGCATGTGGCACATACCTGACTCCGTATGTCGCATATGTGTATTGACAGATTAACATGTGCTCAGTACAAATAAATTGTTGTTGTAGTGCACTCACTCTTCATTGTCACTTCCAAATTACTGCAAAGCGCTGCCTCTTCCCCGACCAATTCCGCACTTGGCTGACATGCGGGAGAATGACTGTATCCGGTGCTACCGCTTCCCCCAACCGTTGATTGAGGAGTTGACGGCGAGGCTGGCACCACACCTGCAACTGCTGCACAGGTATCCTACGGCACTGACACCCAAGCTGAAGGTAATGGCAGCCCTACATTTTCTTGCCACGGGTACCTTTCAATATACCATAGCTCATGTTGGTGGCATGTCCCAGAGCATATTCAACTGTTGTGTGGGGGAGCACTCCGAATGATAAATCAATTTAATCAATAGTCCTCAGAGTAAAAATAGCGGTGCATCAGCTATGTGGGAGTTTGTCCTCTCCCACTGGGCAAAAGAACAGATAGTGACAGGATGCGGACCTGTATATAACTGAGCACTATTCACAAAGTGTATGAGCTAACACTAACCAATTTTTGAAATCATAATATGTTTAATTTTCACCATGGAAACAAAGTGTTCACTGAAACATTTCGCAATATTCGGATATAGAACAACAAATAGAGATATTGCGGTTTGTACCAGGGCAAATTCATATGATGTATGCATAAAACTCATTTACATACTGTATTCATGTATAACATAAATTCAATTTACATGTTATCAACATTTCGTAATGCAACGTAATTACAACACAACAAAGAAATGAATGCCCAATGCATTTCGGAACCAGCCGGTTCCTTCGTCAGGGGCCAGTCTGAAAAATAAAGAATAAACCGTTTCACTATTTGAAATGTTTTTAGGGACTAAATCTCTGGAACTCGAATGCATGCCAAGCGCGTCTCAAAAAGAGTTACCTGTGAGTGTGTAATATTGTTCTCTGTTTAATGAGGAACCTCGTGATTCTGTAGGTATAAAGAACGAACCATGTAGGGTTAATTCAGAAACTCGGACCTTGAATGAAGAGAGTGTGCACCTATATACGATATCGCAATGGATTTAAGATCTTACCTCTAGCGAGATGTTTTTACGGAACTGTATGGAAAAAATAGGAAATGTCAACGGAAAGTGGCGTGAGTGGTTAAAAGAGCTTGCGGGAAGAGCAAACTGTACAGTGTGGACATGATAAGAGCATTTCAAAACAGGTAAAGATCTTACCTTTAGTTAAGTGTGTTATGAGCTGTAGAAAAAGTAAAGAAAGCCAGGAGTTAGGAACAACGCGAGGCCAAAGCTTACGGGATGTTAAACCACCGCAGCTGCCAGTAGAAAAATCCTTACCTACAAGCTGTTTACGAGCAAGAGAAACCAACGGAACGCCTCACCGAATGAACGAGTTGTCAAGTAACTGCAGGAGTCCGGATGCTTATGTGAAGAAAAACCGGAACACGAACCGGAAGTACTAAGAATAGAAAGTGAACATAGGGGGCAAGTGCTGTCAGCAAAAGGATACAAACTCAAACGGCACACGAAAGCGCCATCTTGGAACAGAGTAAAGAGACTGACTGAAGGGAGAAGAAATATGTAAACATTGATAAGAAATTGGGAATACGGGAAGGGAAAAATGTTCAAATAGAACGAATTCATAGAATGAAGTGTGCCTCGTGTTCGTACTGCATGGAAGGCAGACGATGGGGGACAGATATAATCATTGTATGAATACTAACCCAGAAGGCGCGCGGAAGCGCCATCTTTGAACGGACTCAAAGACTAGCAGGAGAAATACAATTAAGGTAATAGGATGATGTGAGATTAAGTTTTAATGAGGGAGAAGAAATGTTCTCCCGAAAATGTACTGCATGTACGTTCAAGAACGCAGTAAGAGGAACAAAAGGACTAAGAAACTAGGATGTCAACCTTGGAGTGGTACCTTGGTTATGCAGACATAGTGGAAAAACAGAAAAAAGAAGAAAATCCTTCCGTGTGTGGAAGACAGTGATTAAACCCTCTAACGAGGGTGCTGCGGCTCTTGTTGTACAGTCCGAACATGTTAAGGAGTATGCGTGTATGGTGGACATAAGAGTGTATAGGTATAAACAGTGCACCTAATGGAAATGGAGACTTATCTGTGGCTGTCGGCAATGTTACGCTGGTTGGTGAAGAGTGTGCAAGCAGGTGTAAATGTTTGTAGTTGTACTACAGTGCTTATCTCATGCATAAGGTGTGTCTATCGGCCTAGGGTTACTAGAATTGGTAAGTAATCACGTAATTAAATGAAGCATGACATATCTAACCTGTCATTAAGCCCTATTGGTGTCATGGTGTCCAGGAATTTGATCCAAAAGACCTCCCTTTGTAGGAGTCTCAGATGAGTATTGACTCCTTGTCGTTGCTCCACATGCTCAATTATTTGAAATCTGAGTTGTGATATAGAGTGTCCTGATTCGTGCCAATGTGACGCTAGAGGTGAAGTTTTGCTCAGAGTCCTGATACGACTTTTGTGTTCTGTGAGTCGTATTTTCATTTTCCGTTGAGTTTTTCCAATGTATAGTTTGCCACACGGGCATTTGATCCCGTAGATTACATTAGAGGTGTTGCAATCACTGGTGTGTCGGAGCAAGACATCCTTGCCTGTGGTGGGATGTTTCAAGATATTTCCTGGGATGACGTTGTTACAATGTGAACAGTTTTGACATTTTAAAGTTCCTTTGTTGGTGCAGATGGTGTGAGGTTTTTTTGTAGAGGAAATTAGTTCACGGAGGTTTTGACCCCTAGTGTAGGCATGTAAAGGCAAATCACGGAAAATGTTGTTAAAATCCGTTTCGTTGGAAAGTAGTTCCCAGCGTGTGTTAATGATTCTTTTTATAGCAGTTGAACTGGTCGAGTATTTGGATATGAACACTATGTTTGATTTGTTTGTTTTATTGACAGATGTCAGTAGTTCTCCACGTGGTTTTGCCAAGGCTTTTTCTGCACAAGAATCAATGATAGTTGAAGGGTACCCTCGTTGTTGGTATTTCTCTTTGTGTGCATTAATCTGAGCTATGCTGTCGGATGTGTCTGAGCAGATGCGTTTAATCCGAATGAATTGAGAGTAAGGTAGATTGTGAATGAGGTTGTTGGGGTGGAAGCTGGAGAATTGTAACGCATTGTTGCGGTCTGTGGGTTTGGTGTAAATTGTGGTGGTTAGTCCGTGTCCGTCTGAATTTTTGTTGATGGAAACATCCAGATATTGGATAGTTTGTGTGTCAATTTTGTAGGTGAATTGGATCCTGGGATCGTGGGAATTTAAAGTTGTTATCATTTGTTCGAGTAGTTGCTGTGTGTTGGTCCAAACCAAGAAGATATCGTCGATGTATCGACAGTATGTGTAGATGTTTGACCACCACTGGGGAATGTCCATTATATGCTCCTGTTCAAACATAGCCATGAAGATGTTGGCGTACGATGGAGCCCCCGGAAAACCCATAGCTCAGATTAATGCACACAAAGAGAAATACCAACAACGAGGGTACCCTTCAACTATCATTGATTCTTGTGCAGAAAAAGCCTTGGCAAAACCACGTGGAGAACTACTGACATCTGTCAATAAAACAAACAAATCAAACATAGTGTTCATATCCAAATACTCGACCAGTTCAACTGCTATAAAAAGAATCATTAACAAACGCTGGGAACTACTTTCCAACGAAACGGATTTTAACAACATTTTCCGTGATTTGCCTTTACATGCCTACACTAGGGGTCAAAACCTCCGTGAACTAATTTCCTCTACAAAAAAAAACCTCACACCATCTGCACCAACAAAGGAACTTTAAAATGTCAAAACTGTTCACATTGTAACAACGTCATCCCAGGAAATATCTTGAAACATCCCACCACAGGCAAGGATGTCTTGCTCCGACACACCAGTGATTGCAACACCTCTAATGTAATCTACGGGATCAAATGCCCGTGTGGCAAACTATACATTGGAAAAACTCAACGGAAAATGAAAATACGACTCACAGAACACAAAAGTCGTATCAGGACTCTGAGCAAAACTTCACCTCTAGCGTCACATTGGCACGAATCAGGACACTCTATATCACAACTCAGATTTCAAATAATTGAGCATGTGGAGCAACGACAAGGAGTCAATACTCATCTGAGACTCCTACAAAGGGAGGTCTTTTGGATCAAATTCCTGGACACCATGACACCAATAGGGCTTAATGACAGGTTAGATATGTCATGCTTCATTTAATTACGTGATTACTTACCAATTCTAGTAACCCTAGGCCGATAGACACACCTTATGCATGAGATAAGCACTGTAGTACAACTACAAACATTTACACCTGCTTGCACACTCTTCACCAACCAGCGTAACATTGCCGACAGCCACAGATAAGTCTCCATTTCCATTAGGTGCACTGTTTATACCTATACACTCTTATGTCCACCATACACGCATACTCCTTAACATGTTCGGACTGTACAACAAGAGCCGCAGCACCCTCCTTAGAGGGTTTAATCACTGTCTTCCACACACGGAAGGATTTTCTTCTTTTTTCTGTTTTTCCACTATGTCTGCATAACCAAGGTACCACTCCAAGGTTGACATCCTAGTTTCTTAGTCCTTTTGTTCCTCTTACTGCGTTCTTGAACGTACATGCAGTACATTTTCGGGAGAACATTTCTTCTCCCTCATTAAAACTTAATCTCACATCATCCTATTACCTTAATTGTATTTCTCCTGCTAGTCTTTGAGTCCGTTCAAAGATGGCGCTTCCGCGCGCCTTCTGGGTTAGTATTCATACTATGATTATATCTGTCCCCCATCGTCTGCCTTCCATGCAGTACGAACACGAGGCACACTTCATTCTATTCTATTTGAACATTTTTCCCTTCCCGTATTCCCAATTTCTTATCAATGTTTACATATTTCTTCTCCCTTCAGTCAGTCTCTTTACTCTGTTCCAAGATGGCGCTTTCGTGTGCCGTTTGAGTTTGTATCCTTTTGCTGACAGCACTTGCCCCCTATGTTCACTTTCTATTCTTAGTACTTCCGGTTCGTGTTCCGGTTTTTCTTCACATAAGCATCCGGACTCCTGCAGTTACTTGACAACTCGTTCATTCGGTGAGGCGTTCCGTTGGTTTCTCTTGCTCGTAAACAGCTTGTAGGTAAGGATTTTTCTACTGGCAGTTGCGGTGGTTTAACATCCCGTAAGCTTTGGCCTCGCGTTGTTCCTAACTCCTGGCTTTCTTTACTTTTTCTACAGCTCATAACACACTTAACTAAAGGTAAGATCTTTACCTGTTTTGAAATGCTCTTATCATGTCCACACTGTACAGTTTGCTCTTCCCGCAAGCTCTTTTAACCACTCACGCCACTTTCCGTTGACATTTCCTATTTTTTCCATACAGTTCCGTAAAAACATCTCGCTAGAGGTAAGATCTTAAATCCATTGCGATATCGTATATAGGTGCACACTCTCTTCATTCAAGGTCCGAGTTTCTGAATTAACCCTACATGGTTCGTTCTTTATACCTACAGAATCACGAGGTTCCTCATTAAACAGAGAACAATATTACACACTCACAGGTAACTCTTTTTGAGACGCGCTTGGCATGCATTCGAGTTCCAGAGATTGAGTCCCTAAAAACATTTCAAATAGTGAAACGGTTTATTCTTTATTTTTCAGACTGGCCCCTGACGAAGGAACCGGCTGGTTCCGAAATGCATTGGGCATTCATTTCTTTGTTGTGTTGTAATTACGTTGCATTACGAAATGTTGATAACATGTAAATTGAATTTATGTTATACATGAATACAGTATGTAAATGAGTTTTATGCATACATCATATGAATTTGCCCTGGTACAAACCGCAATATCTCTATTTGTTGTTCTATATCCGAATATTGCGAAATGTTTCAGTGAACACTTTGTTTCCATGGTGAAAATTAAACATATTATGATTTCAAAAATTGGTTAGTGTTAGCTCATACACTTTGTGAATAGTGCTCCGTTATATACAGGTCCGCATCCTGTCACTATCTGTTCCAGAGCATATTCAGCCGTGTGCTGCATGATTTCTTAGAGGCCATGTTGCTTCACCTGGATGAGTTTATCCATTTCCCAACTCCTGAACTGTTGACTGGGGTCAAGCGTGGATTCTATGCCCTGGGAGGGATGCCCCATGTCATTGGGTCCATAGATGGGACACATGTGGCTTTGGTACTACCACAGGCACAGGAGGTAGCGTACAGGAATCGCAAGCACTACCACTCCATCAATGCCCTTGTGGTGTGTCTGTCCACCATGGTGATTTCACATGTCTGTGCTCGTTTTCCAGGATCAGCACACGATGCCTACATCATGAGGCGTAGCAGGGTGCCTGAAATGATGACGCAGCTGCGCAACGAACGAGCATGTGTTGTTGGTGGGTACACTCTGTCTGTCCTGTATTTTGCGTAGACTTCCAGCATGACCGCTTCTCCTGTCCTACTTATGTCCATGTGGTTTCCATGTAGGGGACGCTGGCTATCCCAACATGCCATGGCTGATCACACCTCTCCGCAACCCCATCACGCCGGCCCTGCTCCGCTACAACATCGCCCATGGCCGGACAAGGCGAGTGATAGAGAGGACATTTGGCCTCCTGAAGAGCCGATTCAGATGCCTCCACAAGACCGGCGGCGCCCTCCCATATGCTCCGGCGAAGGTCTGCAAAATCTTCATGGTCTGCTGCATGCTGCACAACATGGCAGTTGAGAAAGCTGTGCCACTCATCCTGGATCAAGATGATCAGGACCATCCACCCGTGGAGGACGAAGGTCTCGGCAATGGGGCTAGTGATGTGGAGGATGTGGTTCCGCAAGAGGACATCCGGAGTCGGCTCATACGCGACTTCTTTGCTCAGTGGTGAGTACCAGTGTCTGTGTGTGCACGCATTGGTCCCCGTGTGGCATGTGTTGCTATGTGTGTGTCCATCTGCATGTATGCCACATGAGTCAGAGGTGTGTGTGGATGTGTCACTGGAGTGATGGTGCCAGTGATGAGTGTATTTCCCCAGTCATAATTGTGACCTAGCATGTTGTCATCCTTACATGTGTCGAGTACATGCACATGCAAGTGGCTGTGCTTTTTGTGGCTGACTTCTTGTGTGTCTCTCATCCCCAGGTACTTGCGCATGCCGTCTGCTGGTTGCATTGTTGTGGCACTGCTATTCCTCATGGACACGTCATCGTGTGCTGACTCAGCGTTACACGCACTGACAAGTTTGGAAGTCTCCTTAGGGTAAGGGATGCATCAGGGGTGTATTGGGTGTGGCAGTTGTTTACGATGTGTGCACACTGCCCCTGTCGATGTTTGGTTCCTCTGCAGACATGTTGCATCACCATGGGACACATGACATGCAGCTGGGTACACCTGAATAGATGGTCAGACTTGTTGACAGTCATCTGTGATGGGATTGTGGATTGTGATGATGGCATCAATGTGTGTAACACTGCCCTCGGACACATACGGTTTGCATTGGCTTGACATGGTGTGGGACTTCCACATCAGAGGATCAATGGTGTATGGCAGCCTCTCCGTGAGCAGCAGGGGGTGTTTAGCTGTTAGCCGACACTTGTGTGCCAGTTCCATGGCTATCACGCATTTGTGCTGCAGAAGGGGGGTTCCAGTGTTGGACCCACATGTTACTCCACATGACCTGTTTATGTGTACTCCGAGTTGCCTCTGCATTCCCGAATATATGAATAATAAAGGTGTCCCCATGCCTCCAAGGTGCCTATTCTCAGTCAATGCTGGTGTGTTGCCACGATGCATCCGGCATGTCTGGCATCGTTTTCCGTGATAGTGGCTATGTGTCTATGTGTCGAGTAGCAAGATGCAAGCTGTTTGTGTGGGATTAGGCTGTGTATTGTGCATGATGTCCATGACTGTGTGGGTATTGTGACATGTGCCATCCCCATGCATCCAACGTTGGCCAGGCCATCATTCTCTGCATCCACCTGACTCAAGCTTGCAGGACATGGTTCTGCCACCTGTCCACACATACCTGGGTGCCCCCCAGGACACTCCACATGATCCCTGACCTCTGCGCATGGCTGTCGCTATACTCAATATGTCTGTCGGCACGGTTGTGCGGCCACCCCCTCAGCTGGTTGGGCCCATCACTGGTGTGTATGGTGCTCCATGTCTGTCTTGCCTAATACAATGTGACCCATGTGTGTCCAGTGCCAGACTCAGGCCCCAGGGTGTGGATGGTTGAAGTCAAATGAGAACTCAGGCATGGTTAGACTTTACAAGACACATGTAAGGTAATAATGCAAAATGTAGGCATCATCTCTTTATCGTGTAACTTTTTATTTTGGTTGGGGTACGTGGGGGGGTATGACATGAGGGGCTTTCCGGGTGTGTGGAATCCAAAGTTCACTAGGGGAGTTGGTGTCCTTGTCATTGGAAATCCTCAGAGTCCATGCCACAGTCTTTGTCAACATTGGTCAGACAGTGACCAGCAAGTCCATGTGGCAGAGAATGTCTTTTGCTGCTTTGCTGCTGTTGGGCCAGAGGGCCAGGTGCCAGGCCAGGTGACCTGGGAGATGGTGATGTTCCGCTGACTCTCACAGTCTTTTCAGTGGACGACCCGCCCCCCTGCGGGGACCCTCAGAAGCAGGCCGTGATGATGTTTGGGATGCTCCGTCGGATGTCTCCTCCTCCTCCTCATCCCTCCCTGTGGGTGGTGATGTTCTACGCCTGGTGGCACAGGGAGGGTTGCCCATGTTGTCGGCTATCCGACGGAGTGAACGGTTAATTCCCGTGAGCACCGTCACGAGCTCAGCCTGTCTGTCCTCCATCCGCCCTTGGTGTCGCAGTAGACAGGCATGTTGCTCTGCATGTTGCTGGGCCTGCTGGGTCTTGATCTCCTCGAGGATGGACACAACCTGGGCCATGCCCGTGGTGTCCTGCCGGTATGTGTCCAGGATGTTTCTGACATGGCAATATACCGGTTCCGCAGCCAACTGGTCAGGCTCGCGCCTCCGCCGTCCTCCACTCCCACCACCCCTGCCCACTTGCACCTGGCCTGCCCTTGTGGGCACATCGGGTCTCCGGGACCCCTGAGGGGTGGCATTGGCGTTGTCGCCTGCCTCCTCCTGGGTGCCCGGTACACCGTGTCCCTCCTGGCCAGTCAGGCTGCATTGTGGTGGTGGGGCAGGGATCCTGGGTGTCTCCTGGGATGTGGCAGGAGTGGGGGTGGTGGTTGGCCCAGTTGTACCTGACGCAGGTGCTGCAGGTGGTTGGACACCAGAGGGGCCAGGTTGGTCGGGGTCGGGTTTGTCCACAGAGTGGTGAGAGTCGTCGCTGCCGGTGGGTCCGTCATCCCGCCGAGCCGGGTCCTGTGAGTCTTCCCCCCCAATGTTGGGGGTGATCCACGACGTTGACCTGTGTGTGAGAGAGACAATGTTAATTTTGTTCCATGCAACATCCATGTTTCATTTGTTTCTAAGTTGGCACATTTCCTCTGGGAATTTGGATATGTCTTGCATTCCACTCACAGTGCACTTGTGCATGGGTATGTCCCTTGGCCACAGCTTTTGCGACTTTACCTATGTGTGGCACAGTCTTACTTGCTGCGTCAATTGTGACTGCAGTCAGCAGTGGAGTGAGCAGGTGTGGCGAGCCATGCATTGGCGCCTTCCATGTTGCACTGTACGTGGGCACATGGAGTTGTTCCACACACTTATATAATGCAGGTAGCTGGCGTTGTGCTCGTGCACAGGTTGAGACATGGCCCAGTGTTTTGCCATGGAGAAGAGGGGGGGTTCAGGCACTGGCCACCCTTGTCTACATGCACGCAGTCCACCTGCTGATGAGCAGACATTCCCACACCCCCAAGGCTGAATTGGTCTCCCTGTGTGTCCCTTTCTCACTCCCTCTCTGTCCCCCTCTCCCTCCCTCTGTGTGTCAGCCTCCTCCCTCTGTCCGTCTCCCTGTGTCTCCCTCCCTCTCTCTCCCCCTCTCCCTCCCTCTGTGATTCACCGTCTGTCACCTCAGCCCAGCTTCCTAGGCACACACTTTTTGCAGATCTTTGAATGGCCCTTGGCTTGTTGATGTGAGTTTGTTTCTGATCTCCAGGCACCCATTGGGTGTAGTGTCTGTGTCTGCGCTGCTGCTGTGGTGGTGTGTGCTGCCACTCTTTCACAGTGTTGGCTGTTCATTAGCTGCTGTCATGTGCAAAAACGTGCCGTCACCCCCATGTGTTAATGCAAGGCGTCCGCCAATTGCTGGCAAGTCTTTCCTGTGTGGGGACACACTGTTTGTCTGGCTGTGACCTAGGCCATATGGGCAGAGGGCATTGTTGTCTGCTTCTGAGTTGCACTATGTGATTTTTGGGGCCCACACTCCCGCCATCCGGCTTACCGTGTCTTGTGTTGGTGTTTTCTGTGGCCTGTGACTTTGCATTGTCCAGCTGGGTGCATGGGGCATGGTGGCGCCAGTGGCATGTGCGTGTTCATGGAGTGTGGTTGAGTCATGCAATAGCTTGGGGTGGTTGCGTGCCTGATTGTGAGTTTGGTTGTGGATGACGTTCCCCCCATGTGAGGTGAGTTGTTTGTGTACTCACCCGGGTCTCGGAGTCCTTCTAATCCGTCCACTGACACCACCGGCAGTATGGCCATCACCCTCTCCTCCCAGGGATGGTAGTGTACGGGTCTGCGGGGCGGCCCTTCTCCAGTGACGTTGGCCTGGTTGTGGTCGTCGGTCATTTTGGCTCGGACCCTCCTCCGCAGATCGTACCACCTGGCTTGGTATTCATGCCTGGTCCTTCTGGTGGCCGCAACAGCATTCACAGCATCGACAATCCTCTGCCACATGGCTGTTTTTTCGGACATGCAGGTCTGTCTGACCAATGTTCTAAAGAGGTGAGGATTTCGTCGACAAGGACCTCCAACTCTCGGCTAGTGGACTTTGGATTCTTGTTAGTGGGCATGGTGAGGGGTGTGGGTGTGGATGGTTGGGGGGGTGGAGTGTGTGGATGGTTGTGGGTGTGTGGGTGTGGTTGTGCAGGTGTGTGTGTGAATGTGATGAGGGGGTGTTTGTGAAGGTGTGTGTGTGAAGGTGTGCAAGTGTAAGGTGTAGTAAAGGTTCAAGTATGGTGCTGTAGGTTGTCTGTGGGGTCTGGCAGCAGTGAGTCTGTTGCAAAGGCTCATGGTTTGTGTCTGTGGGCCCTTTTTAATGGTCCATTGGTGGGTGTGGCTGTGTTTGAAGTTTGGGTGGGTGTGTTATAAGGAGTGGTTGTGTTTTGGGCCTCTGTTTGGGATTTTGGCAGTTGCAGGTCAGTGAATGTGTTGTTTTTGTGCTTGTTGGACATGTTTTGTGGCTTTGTGCCATTCGAATGGTGTATTCTTGTGTTGTTTTGCTTTGTCCTGGTTGTGTACGTGCGTTTTTAGCATGTGTACAGTGTGTACTTCGGGAATTTTGTTGTACAGTGATGTCCTTGTGTCTGGCTTGGTACGACTCGTACATGCGCGATGTTGTGTGAAGGTGCTGGTGTTGGGGCCTGGGGTGCGCTCCGTACTTAGAATGTTGGGGTGGGGGTACACTCCATACGTACGCGGGTGAGGGTACGTGTCGTACATACACGGTTGGGGTGGGGGTATGGTCCGTACATACACAGTTGGGGTGGGGGTGCGCTCCATACATACGCGGGTGAGGGTACGGGTCATACATACACTGTTGGGGTGGGGGTACGCTCCATACGTACGCGGGTGAGGGTACGGGTCGTACATACACGGTTGGGGTGGGGGTACGCTCCATACGTACGCGGGTGAGGGTACGGGTCGTACATACACTTTTGGGTTGGGGGTACGTTCCATACGTACGCGGGTGAGGGTACGTGTTGTACATACACGGTTGGGGTGGGGGTACGGTCCGTACATACACTGTTGGGGTGGGGGTACGCTCCATACGTACGCGGGTGAGGGTACAGGTCGTACATACACGGTTGGGGTGGGGGTACGCTCCATACGTACGCGGGTGAGGGTACGGGTCGTACATACACGGTTGGGGTGGGGGTACGCTCCATGCATACGCGGGTGAGGGTACGGGTCGTACATACACGCTTGGGGTGGGGGTACGGTCCGTACATACACGGTTGGGGTGGGGGTACGCTCCATGCATATACAGGTGAGGGTACGTGTCGTACATACACGGTTGGGGTGGGGGTACGGTCCGTACATACACTGTTGGGGTGGGGGTATGCTCCATACATACGCGGGTGAGGGTACGGGTCGTACATACACGGTTGGGGTGGGGGTACGCTCCATGCATACGTGGGTGAGGGTACGGGTCGTACATACACGGTTGGGGTGGGGGTACGGTCCGTACATACATGGTTGGGGTGGGGGTACGCTCCATGCATACGCGGGTGAGGGTACGTGTCGTACATACACGGCTGGGGTGGGGGTACGGTCCGTACATACACAGTTGGGGTGGGGGTGCGCACCATACGTACGTGGGTGAGGGTACGGGTCGTACATACACGGTTGGGGTGGGGGTACGCTCCATGCATACGCGGGTGAGGTTACGGGTCGTACATACACGGTTGGGGTGGGGTACGCTCCATACATTCACGGGTGGGGGTACGTCTCGTACATACGCGGGTGTACATACACGGGTGGGGATTCGACTCGTACATAGGAGGGCTGGGGAGAGTGTTGGGCGCGTATGCGGGCACATGTCTCCATGGTTGCTATGGGAGTTCGGTGCGGACGGTGTTTATTCTATGCGGTTGTAACATCGGACGCACGGGATGGATCGTACTTGCGCGGTCGGACTTCACTTTTCACATTTGTACGGTAAATCGTCCGGGGACGTGTCGGACACATTTTCCGACCCGAGGACGTGTGGGAATTATTCCCAATGCGATTCGTATGGACTTTTTCCCATGCGAATCGTACTTGGCAGTTTGTACGGCACTTGTACGATTCGTACGGTAAAAAGACCGGATACGAGTCGTACGGGGAATTTTTTTACAGGATCGTAATCGGCACCTTGTCTATAACAAATTTTGACCATGAAGAATACTACGTATATGATATCCCCGCAGAGCAGGTTGACCTGGGACACACGAAAGGTAGGATAGCAATTCTTCTTATCGAAGACTACAAATGAGCCCAAGAAATAATCCCAACTGATTCAAAGAATTTTCAATGCATCAAGATCAAATTTGGAACCAACCCACTAGAAAACTCAAAAGATCTTCTTATCTTCAATGTTTACATCCCCCCTGGTGCACAAATGGATGCATTTGCTATAGAAGTAATGGAAGCAATCGAAAAGGTAGTAGAGGGACAAGGCTATCCGTCACTTTTTATCACAGGCGACTTCAATAGAAAAGTATCAAACGTGTTGCTTGAAAAATGGGCAAACTGGGACAAAGAAGAAGCTCTGGCAATCTCCACCCCTTTATTTCCCAAAGAATGCAAAGCTGACAAAAGAGGGAAAATCCTATTAGCCTCACTACCGATGTTAAACGGAGTAATATTAAACAGCAACGTAGTAGGAGACATTCCCACATCATCCACAAGACAAGGGAACTGCAGCTCCTCAATCCTGGATTACATGATCTGTAGCTCGGATCTGTTTGGCACTGTTTTACAACTCAAGATTAACTTTGCACGGGGAAGCGACCATGCAATCCTTCAAGCAGATACAGAGTGGAAAACACAACTTGCATTACCAGGTCACATCATGTATATTCATAGTACAGTTATGGTCAATCAAGCCCAAGGACGGATCCAGTGGAATTCAACGACACTCATCTAAATTATTAACACAATGGACACAACACAACCATTACAGACAACTCATTCTACAAACTTGATAACAAACTTGGAAATAGTTACCAAATAGCTGATAGAAGAATTACAGGAAAAACTAAAACAACGGGGCCCAACAAAGAACCAAAACAAAAAAACGAACTTACTCACTAATGCAAAGCAATTGAATAAACTGTTAACGTTGCAGTTTCTTGAATACTCTGCATCTAAACAACTAGAAATAAACAAATTGAGAAAAACCAGTGCAGGAGAGAAAAAGCAAAAAAAAAGAAAAAAAATCAGGATAAAAACTGGGTTGACATCCAGATAGCAGCAAAACAGAATAACCTACCTGCATACTGAAATATAATTGCTAACGAAATAAGCACAAAAAAAGCATTACAAGCTATCCCTGTCCCCCCGGCAGAATGGGAATTATACCTAGCCAATCTATACAAATTAAATACCACCTCAGAAAGGAATAACAGCCTGGCCAGAAATCTTGGAGTAGATACATTGCATTTTGGAGAAACAAGTCCCTTTTCAATCGAGTTACACATAAAAAAGTCAAGAAGGTCGGGCGCAACGGTCCCGGACCAAATCCCGATTAAAGTCCTCCAAAGCAATCCTAAAGCATGGAGCAAATTCTTATCTCCCCTCTTTAGTCACATTTTCACAACAGGGGAAATCCCCAATTCTTGGAAGGGGAGCATTGTAATCCCAATACACAAGAAGGGTTCAAGGCTGCATCCCGGCAACTACAGGCAGATAGCTCTCCTGGATGCAGCAGGAAAGATCTTTGCAGCAACAGTATTAGACCACTTTAAAGACTGGACCTTCTCATCAGGTCTAATACCCTTATATCAAGCCAGATTTAGACCAAAGGACTCGGTCACTGATAACATCGCTGTATTGCAAACCATACTAGACAAATATGTGTCCTCAAAATCTCAGGTTGTGTATGCTGCTTTTGTCGACTTCACCACCGCATTCGATAGGGTAGACAGAGGAACGCTTTGGAGAAAGCTCAGCAGAATGGGTATTCCGGATCACCTACTCCACGTAATAACATCACTACATTCCGGGACTTCGTGTCATGTCCAAATGGGGAGGGACAAGGGTCTCACAAGCCCAATTCCGACCCCAAACGGCCTTAGACAAGGATGCCTTCTTGCACCCTTATTGTTTTCCCTTTATCTCAGCGATCTACCTGAATGTTCTAAACAGATCTGCAACTTTCCACCTAAAATTGATCTCCACAAAATTCACACCATGATGTATGCAGACAATGTAATCATTTTAGACCTAACACCATTTGGACTGCAAAGAAGCCTGCAAGCACTCCACAACTATACGGAGGAAAATTATTTAATACCGAATATCGCAAAAACAAAAATAGTTCCATTCTAGGGAAGGAAACAGAGTGCCAAATTCAACTGGACTCTAGGGGGAAAATCGGTGGAAGTGAGAAACGAGTACACCTATCTAGGTTGAATCTTTACAAAGTCCCTACAAAATGTGCTCCATATACAGAACCTAAACCGGAAAGCCGACGTTCATGCGGGGCGCTATCACATTTATATGCCTCGACCGGTCAAAGTCATTTCTCTGCACTGCTCCAGGTTTATAGTGCCAAGATTACGCCAGTGCTTTCATATGCTCTCGAACATATCCCATTAAAGCAATGGAAACATCTAGATCTAAAAGAAGGGAAGATCTTACGGAAACTCGCAAAGATGTCCCAAGCAGTCCCGGTACAAGCTCTTCGACTTGAATTCTCACTAGTCAGTTCCTATGCTAGAGGAATCAGCAATGTGATCAGATGGGCATATAACCTCCTCCACGTGGAGAAAGGAAGGCTACGATCCCTACACAAAACAGAGACATTTGACCAAGGAACTTTGATATACGTATTCTGTAGGAATGTCTCAACTGCTTTTAAATTATCTAACGTTAATACTGATTTGTTACAATCATTGGCTCCTGCCCAGCTGAAGCTTTTCTTAAAAAACTTCACCCCAAGACTAAGCTTTACCTCGACACTCAGCATTGCACCAAATTGTCACTATATAAAAATACGCTGAAACTTTAGTCTATAGGAAAACACAACAGTATATTTATTTTAACATAAAGCACGGAGTTAGGAGATCGATTGTATTGCTCCGATTTGAGATACTTCCTCTAAAATCTTTTGCTTACAAGTGGCTACCAAAAGAAAAATCTAGTAGTCTCCGTAACTTATGTAATGGTGGGGAGCAAGTTTTGGAACATTTGTTGTTTACTTGCCCAAATACGATAGTCGTAGAAGCAAGAAAAAGATTTCTACAACCAATTTATACAAAATGTAGAATCACCTCTGTTCAGGATTTGATCTCGCTTTCCAAGGTTCAGAAAAATCAATTTGAATGTTATAATATATTAACATTTTTAAAATCCTTTTTAACTTTGTATTAGAATGAAAACTTTTATAATTTTACTGTTTAAACTTTTCTATCATGTATCGAATATTTGTGGTTCTCAGTCCAGAACTAAATCAAATAAACTTAAACTTGAACTAGTTGTACAAAATATCTATACACCTCCATATCTCTCTCTCAAAATGACTTTCTAAAGTTTGCATTGCGCACTCCATACACACAATACGACCGAAAACCATTCAATAAAAGGTGGTTGGATGAAGGGAAACCACGTGGTCATTTTGAAAAGTTAGGAGAACGTTCACCTGTGATCAAGACTCCAGAGAGAGTTGAAACGTGTAAGGTTTGGGAAGTGAACTGCTGCATACTCCTAAAAGAAATAAAAGCACTTGAAATCTTTGGGATGCCGGCGTCTTCTTGTGAAAGAGCAATGTGTGGATTTAAATGAGGTTCTTCGTGCCCATCGCTGGGGCCTCTCTCATGAAGATTTATTGCCTTGATATATATATATATATATATATATATATATATATATATATATATATATATATATATATATATATATATATATATATATATATATATATATATATATATATATATATATATATATATATATTCACTGAAAAAACCATAGGTTTCACACACGTTATAGTTAGGAATTAGCATTTAAAAAACCTTGCAAATTCACTGAAAAAACCATAGGTTTCACACATGTTATAGTTATCTGGACATTTCGCTCGTAAAAAAACAATGAAATTCCCCCGTTATAGTTAGTTCAGCTAACTATAACTCGTGCGCCCGCAATCCACTGCTGATGACGTCACATATTACATCACTCATGACATGGTCAGTGACATCACTCATGACATCACTGATGACATCTCAAATGACATCACTGATGACATCACTGATGACGTCATCCATTGAGTATGTATTTCTGATAAATTTTAATATGTGTAATATATATAGGGAAAGGCCTGTAGAAGAATGAGTGGGTGTACAAGTATGTGAATGGATGGTTTTCTGTGGTGCGTAACTGACTCTATAAGTGAGTCATTAAATGTATCTTACTGCAGACTAGTGACTAAACTGTTTAAATTTTTTGATTGTGTCTGTATGTTGGTGTATAATTGGCGGCATGGTTTTGTGAATACCTATATAAGTTATATAAGTTATTGATTGTATGGGTTCCTGATTGTTTGTGTGGGTAGGGTGTGTGACTCTATGCATAGATGTGTGAGTGGGTGATTCTATGGGTGCATGGATTTAAGAGTGCATCTGTGAGGGACTGTATGGTTGAGTGAGTGTATGTATGGGTGTGTTAGGGATTGAATGTATATCTCAGTGGTACATTTGTGACTAACTACATATGTGAAAGGCAGTATATATGCGTGTAAGAGTATATAAGTGGGTAGATGTGAGAGTGTGTGATTATGAGAGTGACTGTATGGATGAGTGTGTGCTTGTATCAATGATTCTATAAGAGCGTAAGAATGTGGTACTATTTTTATGAGTTAGTTAACTTTACTGTGTTTAACTGTATAGGTGAGTACATTTGACTGTGTTTAATTACCTACATGACTGAGTAGGTGTGTTAGTACCTCAATGGATGATTGGTGGTGTCTGAGTGTCTATATAGGTGTCTAAATACATATGGTAGTCTTGTATGGAGTGACTGTAAGTATGAGTGACTGTACAGGTGAATGAGTGGATTTGCATGTAGACATAAGAGTTAATAAGTGAGTATCTAGTTATTGGTATTGGAGTACGTATGGTTTTGAGAATGTAACTCTGAAATTTTCAGTCGGTGTTTGAAAGGTTATGATAGGGTGTGAGAAAATGTGGTAATATATCACATGGATGACGTCATCAGTGATGTCATCAGTGATGTCATTTGAGATGTCATCAGTGATGTCATGAGTGATGTCACTGACCATGTCATGAGTGATGTAATATGTGACGTCATCAGCAGTGGATTGCGGGCGCGCGAGTTATAGTTAGCTGAACTAACTATAACGGGGGAATTTCATTGTTTTTTTACGAGCGAAATGTCCAGCTAACTATAACATGTGTGAAACCTATGGTTTTTTCAGTGAATTTGCAAGGTTTTTTAAATGTTAATTCCTAACTATAATGTGTGTGAAACCTATGGTTTTTCAGTGAATTTCAAAGGTTTTTTAAATGCTAATTCCTAACTATAACGTGTGTGAAACCTATGGATTTTTCTGTGAATTTGCAAGGTTTTTTAAATGCTAATTTTTGAATTTATTATTATTATTGTTTTTTTTTTTTTTAACAATATGCTACCTATGTATATAATTATAGATTTACTGTATCCTGCAATATGGAATGGCTCACCTTTTTAAAAAAAATGTTTAGATATAGTTGAACAGCATAGTTATTATCTTCTACAAACCTCTAAACATTGTTTTTTTTTTTTAAGGGATTTTTACCGTGCGCGCACCGTAAGCTTACGGTGCGCGCACGGTACGGTACAAGTACGGTGCACGCACGTACTTTGCATGCGTACATGCTCCGTGTGCGCATGCGTACGCGATTTATGTACGCATGCGTACTTCGTCTGCGATGCGTATGCGCGGGCTCTGTACGCGCATGCGCGCGTTTTCTTTTTGCGCATGCGCACATACTCCTTATGCAGGACCGCCATACACGCAGGCGCGCGTGCCCTAATGCGCATGCGCGCGTGCGTCGTACGCGCGTGCTCCTTACGCGCATGCGCACATCTTACATATGCGCATACGTTCTTGTACCGTGCGCGCACCGTAAGCGTACGGTGCGCGCACGGTAAGTCATGTGAACAAGAAACAACACTTTTCATTGGTTTAAAGTTCTTTCTTTTCCAGAAACTTCCAACACCACACCCATTCCCCTCATTATTTCTTCTGATTCCCTGTGAGAAGGAGCTGAACTGTTTTTGTGATACAATGGCAGAGCAGCAATCATCTTCTGGGAGTGAGCAGGAGAGCCTTATCAGACAGAGACAGAGGAAACAGAAAGATTATTTTGTCTGGCAATATTTTACATTTCCAGAGGGGCAGAAGAAAGTTTAATGCTCCATTAGTCACCTGCAAACTTTGTGGGCGTGTCTTATCTAGAGGAGATACTAAGAAGAAGTACTCTTTTAGTATCTTCACTATGTTCAGGCACATTAGGGATGTACATCCTGCAACTTTTGCTCGAGCTACTAGAGCAACCCCTCCAGCAGCTCAGCCGAGCACATCCGCAGAAGCTCAGCCGAGTACATCATCGGCAGCTCAGCCGAGCACTTCCTCTGCGGTGGGAGCGTCACCCTCTTCTGCTCCTCTGGACATTTACCCTCGGTTTCAGAGTGTACATATAAGGTGCAATACTTGCTATGCTCTTATTGCTTTTGGGGAGTCCAGTATTCCCCTAATAGATAATAAGATACAGCAGCACAAGTGCGGCACCTTATAATATTGCCATTCTTTCCTTCCTCTTTCCCTGTATTAACACAACGGCTCTTTTTTGAGCCACCTTACCTCTTACATTTTTTTTATTTTTTTATTCATTTTTTTCATTTTTTTCCCACCGTGCGCGCACGGTGCGCGCACCCCTTGTGTTTTTTTTAAAAATAAATTTTTTTTTTCACCCTTCATGGTCCTTGAGGGACCACAAGGGGAATGAGAAAAGCAGAGTGAGGAAAAGTGAAAAAAAGGGAGCATGAAAGTAAAGGGGTGAGAAATACAGATATTTCAAACTTACCTGACCAACAAAATAAATTAATTATAAATAAATGTTTTTTTTTAATTGCTTGAAAAAAGGATTCATTTTCCTAAATTTTCTTTCTCGATCTGAAAAAAAAGAAAAAAGTATTAATATTTAATAATACATTTTAGAATACAGTACACATATTTTCATATTTAACAAAGTAATTTTTTGCCCTTTTTTTGCTGTTTTCAGAATATATTGAATGTCACTGCAAATTGTGAAACCAATTGCATTCATCACTTAACAGCGGGCAAAAAAATTAACAATCTGAAAGATTGTTTAAAAAAAGCCCAGGATCTCTTCTCAGTAAAACATACCTTTATAGAAATGTAACATATTTAATAAAAATATCATGTAAGAACAATAACTTTTTGCAATAAATATCGTCTGTAAATCTTGTTGCTTAAGCACATACACCAAAATATTATCTGTCAAAGAAGCCCACAAGAGAAATTTTTACCTTTCCATGAGGCCAAATGGTAATTTTTAAATTCTTTTTTGATGAAATATTCAATGGTAATCCAATAAAATCGCAATAATGGTTTGTTCAGATGGTGCAATTTGTATCTAAAATTTTGGTTTTAGAAAAATTAAGTAACAATTTGGTAAATCATAAGGCAAACGTTGCTTGAAAATCAATTGAGAATCATTACACAGTGTCCATCCTTTTTCACATTTAAGATAAACTGTGTAATGACCAGAAGTTATAGAAGGTCCATCATGAAAAATTATTGCAACTGCAACAAAAGTTTTTCCAGATATTGATAATTGATGTCCTGTAAACTTCTTTATTAAAGTGTCCAATTTTGTATCATCAGCTCTACAACGTTGCATCATTAAAATTACATACTGTCCATATTTATTTAAAGATAACGTTGAAAACATGTCTGATTTACATTGAGAACATTCCATGTTGTGATTGGCATCTTTAACTAATTTACTAAAAGTCACTGATTTACTCTCTGGTAATGTTAAATATATGAACCTTTCAGAATCAACATTAGAGCTGCATGTGTTGAAACAGTTTTCACAACTATGTTCCCATTTATAAGAGAGACCAAACATATTTTCTATTTCTACCACTTCATCTTCCAGTACCATAAGCATATACATCAAGAATTCCTGTGCATCTTGCTGGACATTTTGAGTAAACTGAGTACATCCTGAACATACATCTAAAAGTTTTCTAACATCAGAAGCACTTTCTATTTTAGTTTTATCATTACTCAGGTTCTCAAAAAGAAAACTCAGCAGAGAACAGAATCTTTTTACATGATTTAGTATTATCTGCTCTTGCAAACTTTCAAGATAAAATACAACATTCAGCACTACGTTAGCGTAGCAGTTGACACCAGAGCTATTTTCAAAATGACAACCAACAACCTCTTCAACATTGTCCTTTTTCTTTTTGCTTGGAATCACATCACTTTCCTTTTGTTTTCTCTTCTGTACATCCTCATTACAGATATTCTCAATTCTCCTTTTCCGACAAACAACATGTTTTTCAAACACAGGATACTGACCTAAATGAGGAGCATGGCTTCTTCTTAATCTATTATACTCCTTTACACAGTTTGCATCAGCACTTACTTTTGAGTCATCAAAGTCTATCATGAACAAACCAGATATTTTTTTCACGCGTGATAAAGCAACATATGCCATACCTTCTTTAAACACAGTAGATCCAATGTTTACAAATGCACTATCTACAGTTAATCCTTGAGATTTGTGAATAGTTACTGCATATGCTAGAGAAAACGGAAACTGCTTCCTACGTACATATAAGTCTTTCACAAGCAAGGAACGAACTGAACAATGACAAATGTCTTTAACCTCTTCAATCTGATCAAATTTTATTTTTAAAAATTCAATTCCAACTTTTTTCTGGTAATTAACAAAACCCACAACTTTACCCATAGCTCCGTTCACTAAACCTTTCTCTACATCCAAATGACGTCTTAAAATTACTCGACAGTTCATACATACATAAAGATTCTTTTCTAAACCGGCTGTTTTCGAGATGTTTTTCTCCAGAGAATCCAATTTACTTGTCAATTTGTTTGTCAATATAATAGTTATTCCTTCATGTTGTATTTTATACACAGCTTCTAGTTTGACAATCTCTTCATTTTCCAATTTCAAAAGTTCTTGATTGAATATAGAGCATTCATGTAGTGTTGGCATTAAGCAGATTACAGTATTTTTTCCAGCAATGTTCTTGTATATTTTCTCTGGAACTATTTGTTCTGTTGGAAACACATTACATAGCAATCGACTCTGTAAAGCTTTTCAGCCATTTTCTGTGAGTAGTCCAATTCTGATATCTTTGAGAATACTTGCATAATCCTCATCATTGGCTTGCCGCATATTGGTAATGAGTTCTTTATACTCAAAGTATGTCCAAATATTCACATTACCTATACTTCCTAATGACTTTTTCGTGTCTTCATGTGTAAGGGTTTGAAATATTGGTTGTCCTTTAACTGGAGTAAGCTGCAGAAGATCTCCAAAAACTATAACATGTTTTCCTCCAAATAGCACGTCATAGTTTGTCTTTAGAATTTGCTGCATTCTTAAATGCACAAAGGCAAGCATTAAGTTTGATACCATGCTTACCTCATCAATGATGAGAACTTTCATTTTTTTCAATACTCTTGCAACTTCAAAACATGCTTCTCCTGTTAGCTTGTGGTATTGTATTTTGTTCTCGTGCTCTACTGGTAACATTAGCAAACAATGGAGGGTAATTCCTTTTATGTTATATGCTGCTAACCCAGTTGGAGCAGTAACAACACAAGACAAAGTTGAATCTGTTTTTTGCTGTAGGTAGCTTCTAATTACTTTAATCAAGAAACTTTTTCCAGTTCCGGCTTGTCCACTCACATACATTCTGATTGGTTCAAACGATGTGCATGAGCACTCTTTATTTTCATGTAGTAATCCGTGATCAATTTTTTTTCTGACTTCCTCATAAATTTGTTGTTGTTCATCATTCAATTGTTGTTCCCTATTTGGTAAGTTTATTAAATCTTCCTGAGCTTGATTCATAGTTGTTTCGACTTCAGTCATGGCTATTGCAGCTTCATTTTCTACGATTGGTTGTCCTAGAGGATCTTGACTGAACGTCCCAGAACTTTGACTGTCTTGAGAACTGTCTCTAGCTACTTCAGCTGCAATTGTTGCTTCTTGTTCAATTTCTTCATTTAACATTTGAACATAAGTTAAAAAAGTACTGCATTCTATGCTATCTTTGCAAGCATTAAAGGAATCTTCATAGCTCTGAAAATCTCCAAGTAGTTCGTCCTCTGAACGCCATGGTTTAAACAGCTGTAAAAGTGCCAAGTAGTAAAATTCCTTTTTGTCAGTAGTGTCACAACTCAGCTTCCGGTGATTAATCAAACTTCCTTTTGTTTGTTTTACCAAACATCCTTCCTCACCAGTGACTTTATATTTTCCATTGTTGATGTCTTCTGTGGTATTCCGTTTATAAATGTAGTTCTGCAGCACTTCATATAGACACATGTTCTCAAGATGATGACTGCTTTGTGGGTAATATGTGTCCAACATGTTTGTTCTTAAAATGTCTGTACTTTCAGGTTCGTTCTCTGCTAAATATTCAATTTCTCAAACAGATTTCAGTACCCGATTTCTCATTCCTGCAAGGCCTAAACTTACCCAAATTATTCTTCTGGATTTGGAGTACAGACTTGCAGATGATAATCTATAGGAGCATTCGTAGGGTCCAATTTCTCGATGCGATAACATCTTTAAACTGAAACTGTATAGCTTTTTACTGACAGTCTTCTCGTGAGAAATCTCTTCCCACATTTCTTTCAATTCCGTTTTCTCAGATTTAGTGATGTAAGATGTGACATACCGAGCAACAGCAATAGAATTGTCAGCAACATACTGTATATCCATGTTAGCATTCCACATGGATAAAATGACTGGGTTGTAGTCATTTATATATTTTGACTCTTCTTTTCTTCTTAGGTTGTATGTATTTTTGGGAGATTTTCTAGTTATAGTATGTCGCACAGCTGACATAAAACTGTTTACTCTTCCTTTTGAAAGAACAGGTCGTGGAAATTCAAATCGACATTTTGTGTAGAATTTATCTTTACTCTTGTACTTTCGTCGACAGTATTTTCCACACCGATGTCTTTGGAAACGTAAAACTTGCTCTTTTAAGTTTTTTTCTTCTGTGCTTTTAGGTGTAGCACATGTTTCATATTCTTCAATGAATGATAAAACTGCATCATCAGAATCTGTTCCAAATTTTGGGGCATCTTTGATCCACAACAGCATATGAATATGAGGAGCACCTCTTGCTTGGTACTCTTTTCTCCAAAAGAAATCCACAACTTCTCCAAGAGGTGGATTTTTTTTATTGCAGATGAAGGACATCATAGCCTCAAATCTATGATTGAAATATCTGCAAACATTAACCGGATCCAATGAGCACAATTCTCCTGCTGTCTTGTATTGGATGTTTTCAATATTTGAATTTGCCTCTCGAAGAAAATCCAGTAAATCATCCCAAGCGTACTCAGCACAGCTTAGGGTAATGAACCATGTAAGAGTTCCTAAATTCCGTAACATACATTTCAATTCTCCATGGCGTCGGTACCAATATTCATTAGTTGCTCGCTGACAAGCCATCAAATTTATCAATTGAGATTCCAAATGATCATCTCGCTGTTGCACTTTGTTCATAAAATCCTTTGCAGACACACTATGTAGAAGTACTCCAGTTTTTTAAATGTGATTTACTGCATAAGATAGTGCAGACTAGTCAATTTCAAATAAAAGATGGAACAAATATGGAATACTCAGAAGCAGGAATCTGTACTGGACGTTCATCATATCGTCCACCTTTTCCTGTAGGAAACAGCTGGGGAAAACAACGAGCTTCCAAGCTCTCCTCCCATACACTCACGGGACTTCCTTGTGCTTTTTTAATCTGAAACAGATCAATAGTGTTTCCCATAACTTCTTTAGAATGAAGAGGATGTATGCTGAAATGTTCATAAATTTCTTCTTTTTTTGACTTATCCACTTTTTCAATTTGCCCAGCTGGTATTCCTGAGTCTGCAAGTAAAACTTCGTCATCTTCATCCATATAAATTGTTTCACACCATTTGTTATTTCTTTTCAAATATAAATTTGCTCTTTGTACTTTTCGTTAGGGGTGGGCGGAATTTGCGTAATCGCGTTACGCAAATCTCCGCGAAACTGTAAAAAATCTCCGCGAACATGCAGAAATTCCGCGAACACGCGGAATTGCTTGTTCGCGATGCTTTTTTCCTGTTCACAGTTGCTGTTTGCGTGCTCGGGGAGAAATATCTCGCGAACACGCATTTTGAGAACGCGAACAAGAAACAATTTCGCAAAGTCGCGGAAAGCAGAATTTTGGGCAATTTCGCGTTCTCCGCGGAACGCGAAATTACCAAAATTCCGCTAATTCCGCGAGCGGAACGGAATTTACCGCCCAGGCCTACTTTTCGTACATCTACCAGCTCCCGCCAAATTTTCTTATTGTTTGTTGGTACTCCATTAACCAGAATAACTAAGGGTTCAGTTTCCAATCTATCTGCATCAATTGTTTCCATATTTTTTTTCAAATCCAATGGCAAATAGACAACTCTTCCTTTTAAACCTCTTTGTAAATCCGAAGGAGGTAATTTACCTGCTTTTGGCTCCATACGCACTATGGTCTGAAACGGATGCACACATTGAATGAGTATAGACTCATACGTATTTAAATCAGAAAGTTCTGCAGGAATATCAACCAATTCTAAATTATTGTGTACACCTCTGGCTGGCATTCTATTTTCTTCTAACTTGTTATAACAGTATTTACAAATACGCTGATCTTCACCCAAATCAAAACTATTTTCCAGAAATATATATTTAGCAAAATCCTTCCACTTATAATTATCTTCATTTTCACTTGTTTTATACAGATCAACATTCCTTGTTTGAATTTTGTAATGGCTTCTCCGGCAACAAATACAAGTAATATTTGGTCTTTCATTAGAGATGGTAGCAAATTTTGTCATTTCATCTTCAAAATTTTTACTAACAGTGAGTTCTACATTCTCTTCCACATTTTCCTCAATAACTGTGTCATTTCCTGCACTTTCTTGCTCTGGACCAAAGTAACAAAACTGAATATCATTAGTAACCTTCACTACATCTGATACAGATCCACGGAACAGAGCAATATTCAACTCATTTAACTTTAGTGCTGGACTTTTAGCAAAATACAATGTTCTCACAAACTTTCTCATTTCAGTATGATGAACAGCCAGCATCCTAAAATGGTGAAAAACACTTTGGCAAACTTTCCTAGATAGACAAGCAAGAGAATGTCCTTGCAAACCAGTATTCTCTCTCACTCTGCATGGGTCTAGTCTTTGAAGCACCTTAATCTTCTGTTTAACACTCTTTTTACTATATTCTCTTAGGAAGTCACGTAATTTATCAATAGATTCCTGTCGCACAGTGCAAATACTACTACAATTCCAAGTGTACACTGGGGCTTTAGGACGTCTCCCCATAACCTCATCAGCTAACACTTCTTCCTCATTTCTTGGAACCATTTTCTCCTTTTTCATTACACAACCATCTTTAACTTCATAAGCTCGACCATTGGTGTCAACTGCATGCAACAAACTATTACTTTGAAGATAACTCTCTTCATTAAAAAATGGCTCAGTACTTGAACTATGCTTCCATTCTCCTAAGAACACTTTACAAAAGTTATTTTTTTTCACTACTCTTTTCATTTTGCTTTGTGACTTCATTGCTTTTACTAATATTTCTAATCTACGCATCCTGTTCAAAATTAAAATGAATAGTTTTTGTTTTATTTCCAAAGCCTTAGCAACAATTGTTTCAATATACTTTTTTTTAAATAAAATTTGGTTTTCTTCTTATATTTTTTCACATCCTTTAGCAAATTTAACATCACTCTTCTCTGAAACATTTTTCTATGAATGTTTTTAAAATCTATTTTTCGTGTTAAGTCACTCTTTCTTACTTCTGATTCAACATTGGCTTTTCGTATTTTCTGTCGACTTGTTGTTTTGTACTTGAAACACTATTTGCAGTGCATATTTTCTTAACATTTTTTCTTTGTTTGAAGATATTTTTTAAAAAATCCTTAGTCTGCTTACCAGAAGTTTTTTCTTTTTTCCAACATGAGGTTCTTCAACTATTTTTTTGGGTCCAGTTTTCTTCAAATATAGATGTTGTTGCTGTTCTTTTTTCTTTCTTGACTTTATAGGCATCTTTAATTAATTTCACTGTTGTTCAGCAATACCTGAAAGAAACTAAAAAAAAAATACCTTTATGTAATTTTAATACATTACCATTTTTTTCAGAGCTTTTCAAATCCTATCACATGACCTGTCCCTTTCCTACAACTGCAAGTCTGACAGAACAAGAGCAACACGTATTAAATCCGTAACATCAATTCCTGAGTGCACACAGACTCATGGTGTGATTCTAGGCAAAAAACGATTTTAGTTTGGCAATTTCAAAGCACATTTACTACTGTGGAAGAGTAAGTCATAATTACTATGGCAGTCTGACACATTTTCCTTATATTTTAAAGAGGCAGAAAAGAGTACACGTCCTAACAGCTACTTGAGACCATCAGCATGTGTTACAGGGTGAGAGATTAGAGTAGAGCAAAGGAAATGAGCCTTGGTGACGTTGAATGTGTTAGCATTACACACTGCTATCTGAAATACCACACAGAGCTGAATAGTAAGCATGAGAGTGCAGGAGAAGCACCTGTCTGTGTGCTAAGAGCGTGCTTCTGGAGATCGTGTATTGTCAGGTGCAACACAGATCTGCATGTCCGCTTGCACAACTGCATGAAGACTGCAGACATGTATGTAAGAGTACATGTGTGGTAAAGGTTAATTGGAGTTTTGAACATGTAGGATCTACCTCACCAATTGCGGGAGTGGAAGGAAAATGTGCCATGCTAATTTCAAATGTGTTAGCATTTGCCTCTCATTTGTGAGAAAGTGATTTCTGCTGAATGCTAACCATCACAGTTCTTGAAAACAAGCTGCCCCTTTCCTGCGAGTGCAAGAGCAAGAGCAACACAAATTAAATCTCTGTGAAAAATTCCTGTGTACAGACAGACTCATGGTGTGATTCTACGCACAAAACAGTATTTCTGGGTGATACCACTGCACCTTAACTTATGGTGAAGACATACTCCATAATATCTGACACGTTCAAGGCAGTTAAATATCTTCCTTTACATAAAATGTAAAACACAATTTTTAAAGTGGTAGGAAAATGTACCATGCTATTTTCAAATGTGTTTGCATTTGCCTCTCATTTCTGAGAAAGTGATTTCTGCTGAATGCTAACCATCACAGTTCTTGAAAACAAGCTGCCCCTTTCCTGCGACTGCAAGTCTAACAGAGCAAGAGCAACACAAATTAAATCTCTGTGAAAAATTCCTGTGTACAGACATACTCATGGTGTGAGTCTAGGCACAAAATAGTTTTTTGCTTGATACCAGTACACCTTAACTTATGGTGAAGACATACTCCATATTATCTGAGATGTTCAAGGCAGTTAAATATCTTCCTTTACATAAAATGTAAAACACAACTTTTAAAGTGGTAGGAAAATGTACCATGCTATTTTCAAATGTGTTTGCATTTGCCTCTCATTTATGAGAAAGTGCTTTCTGCTGAATCCTAACCATCACAGTTCTTGAAAACAAGCTGCCCCTTTCCGCGAGTGCAAGTCAAAAAGAGCAACAGCAACACAAATTAAATCTCTGTGAAGAATTCCTGTGTGCACACAGAATCATGGTGTGATTATAGGCACAAAACAGTATTCCTGGGTGATACCAGTACACATTAACTCATGGTGAAGACATACTCCATATTATCTGACATGTTCAAGGCACTTACATATCTTCCTTAACATAAAATGTAAAACACAACTTTTAAAGTGGTAGGAAAATGTACCATGCTATTTTCAAATGTGTTTGCATTTGCCTCTCATTTCTGAGAAAGTGATTTCTGCTGAATGCTAACCATCACAGTTCTTGAAAACAAGCTGCCCCTTTCCTGCGACTGCAAGTCTAACAGAGCAAGAGCAACACGAATTAAATTTCTGTGAAAAATTCCTGTGTACAGACAGACTCATGGTGTGATTCTAGGCACAAAACAGTATTTCTGGGTGATACCACTGCACCTTAACTTATGGTGAAGACATACTCCATAATATCTGACATGTTCAAGGCAGTTATATATCTTCCTTAACATAAAATGTAAAACACAACTTTTAAAGTGGTAGGAAAATGTACCATGCTATTTTCAAATGTGTTTGCATTTGCGTCTCATTTGTGAGAAAGTGATTTCCTTTCAATGCTAACCATCACAGTTCTTGAAAACAAGCTGCCCCTTTCCTGCTAGTGCAAGTCAAACAGAGCAACAGCAACACAAATTAAATCTCTGTGAAAAATTCCTGTGTACAGACAGACTCATGGTGTGAGTCTAGGCACAAAATAGTTTTTTGCTTGATACCAGTACACCTTAACTTATGGTGAAGACATACTCCATATTATCTGACATGTTCAAGGCAGTTAAATATCTTCCTTTACATAAAATGTAAAACACAACTTTTAAAGTGGTAGGAAAATGTACCATGCTATTTTCAAATGTGTTTGCATTTGCCTCTCATTTCTGAGAAAGTGATTTCTGCTGAATGCTAACCATCACAGTTCTTGAAAACAAGCTGCCCCTTTCCTGCGAGTGCAAGTCTAACAGAGCAAGAGCAACACAAATTAAATCTCTGTGAAAAATTCCTGTGTACAGACAGACTCATGGTGTGATTCTACGCACAAAACAGTATTTCTGGGTGATACCACTGCACCTTAACTTATGGTGAAGACATACTCCATAATATCTGACACGTTCAAGGCAGTTAAATATCTTCCTTTACATAAAATGTAAAACACAATTTTTAAAGTGGTAGGAAAATGTACCATGCTATTTTCAAATGTGTTTGCATTTGCCTCTCATTTCTGAGAAAGTGATTTCTGCTGAATGCTAACCATCACAGTTCTTGAAAACAAGCTGACCCTTTCCTGCGACTGCAAGTCTAACAGAGCAAGAGCAACACAAATTAAATCTCTGTGAAAAATTCCTGTGTACAGACATACTCATGGTGTGAGTCTAGGCACAAAATAGTTATTTGCTTGATACCAGTACACCTTAACTTATGGTGAAGACATACTCCATATTATCTGAGATGTTCAAGGCAGTTAAATATCTTCCTTTACATAAAATGTAAAACACAACTTTTAAAGTGGTAGGAAAATGTACCATGCTATTTTCAAATGTGTTTGCATTTGCCTCTCATTTCTGAGAAAGTGCTTTCTGCTGAATCCTAACCATCACAGTTCTTGAAAACAAGCTGCCCCTTTCCGCGAGTGCAAGTCAAAAAGAGCAACAGCAACACAAATTAAATCTCTGTGAAGAATTCCTGTGTGCACACAGAATCATGGTGTGATTATAGGCACAAAACAGTATTCCTGGGTGATACCAGTACACATTAACTCATGGTGAAGACATACTCCATATTATCTGACATGTTCAAGGCACTTACATATCTTCCTTAACATAAAATGTAAAACACAACTTTTAAAGTGGTAGGAAAATGTACCATGCTATTTTCAAATGTGTTTGCATTTGCCTCTCATTTCTGAGAAAGTGATTTCTGCTGAATGCTAACCATCACAGTTCTTGAAAACAAGCTGCCCCTTTCCTGCGACTGCAAGTCTAACAGAGCAAGAGCAACACGAATTAAATCTCTGTGAAAAATTCCTGTGTACAGACAGACTCATGGTGTGATTCTAGGCACAAAACAGTATTTCTGGGTGATACCACTGCACCTTAACTTATGGTGAAGACATACTCCATAATATCTGACATGTTCAAGGCAGTTATATATCTTCCTTAACATAAAATGTAAAACACAACTTTTAAAGTGGTAGGAAAATGTACCATGCTATTTTCAAATGTGTTTGCATTTGCGTCTCATTTGTGAGAAAGTGATTTCCTTTCAATGCTAACCATCACAGTTCTTGAAAACAAGCTGCCCCTTTCCTGCTAGTGCAAGTCAAACAGAGCAACAGCAACACAAATTAAATCTCTGTGAAAAATTCCTGTGTACAGACAGACTCATGGTGTGAGTCTAGGCACAAAATAGTTTTTTGCTTGATACCAGTACACCTTAACTTATGGTGAAGACATACTCCATATTATCTGACATGTTCAAGGCAGTTAAATATCTTCCTTTACATAAAATGTAAAACACAACTTTTAAAGTGGTAGGAAAATGTACCATGCTATTTTCAAATGTGTTTGCATTTGCCTCTCATTTCTGAGAAAGTGATTTCTGCTGAATGCTAACCATCACAGTTCTTGAAAACAAGCTGCCCCTTTCCTGCGAGTGCAAGTCTAACAGAGCAAGAGCAACACAAATTAAATCTCTGTGAAAAATTCCTGTGTACAGACAGACTCATGGTGTGATTCTACGCACAAAACAGTATTTCTGGGTGATACCACTGCACCTTAACTTATGGTGAAGACATACTCCATAATATCTGACACGTTCAAGGCAGTTGAATATCTTCCTTTACATAAAATGTAAAACACAATTTTTAAAGTGGTAGGAAAATGTACCATGCTATTTTCAAATGTGTTTGCATTTGCCTCTCATTTCTGAGAAAGTGATTTCTGCTGAATGCTAACCATCACAGTTCTTGAAAACAAGCTGCCCCTTTCCTGCGACTGCAAGTCTAACAGAGCAAGAGCAACACAAATTAAATCTCTGTGAAAAATTTCTGTGTACAGACATACTCATGGTGTGAGTCTAGGCACAAAATAGTTTTTTGCTTGATACCAGTACACCTTAACTTATGGTGAAGACATACTCCATATTATCTGAGATGTTCAAGGCAGTTAAATATCTTCCTTTACATAAAATGTAAAACACAACTTTTAAAGTGGTAGGAAAATGTACCATGCTATTTTCAAATGTGTTTGCATTTGCCTCTCATTTCTGAGAAAGTGCTTTCTGCTGAATCCTAACCATCACAGTTCTTGAAAACAAGCTGCCCCTTTCCGCGAGTGCAAGTCAAAAAGAGCAACAGCAACACAAATTAAATCTCTGTGAAGAATTCCTGTGTGCACACAGAATCATGGTGTGATTATAGGCACAAAACAGTATTCCTGGGTGATACCAGTACACATTAACTCATGGTGAAGACATACTCCATATTATCTGACATGTTCAAGGCACTTACATATCTTCCTTAACATAAAATGTAAAACACAACTTTTAAAGTGGTAGGAAAATGTACCATGCTATTTTCAAATGTGTTTGCATTTGCCTCTCATTTCTGAGAAAGTGATTTCTGCTGAATGCTAACCATCACAGTTCTTGAAAACAAGCTGCCCCTTTCCTGCGACTGCAAGTCTAACAGAGCAAGAGCAACACAAATTAAATCTCTGTGAAAAATTCCTGTGTACAGACATACTCATGGTGTGAGTCTAGGCACAAAATAGTTTTTTGCTTGATACCAGTACACCTTAACTTATGGTGAAGACATACTCCATATTATCTGAGATGTTCAAGGCAGTTAAATATCTTCCTTTACATAAAATGTAAAACACAACTTTTAAAGTGGTAGGAAAATGTACCATGCTATTTTCAAATGTGTTTGCATTTGCCTCTCATTTCTGAGAAAGTGCTTTCTGCTGAATCCTAACCATCACAGTTCTTGAAAACAAGCTGCCCCTTTCCGCGAGTGCAAGTCAAAAAGAGCAACAGCAACACAAATTAAATCTCTGTGAAGAATTCCTGTGTGCACACAGAATCATGGTGTGATTATAGGCACAAAACAGTATTCCTGGGTGATACCAGTACACATTAACTCATGGTGAAGACATACTCCATATTATCTGACATGTTCAAGGCACTTACATATCTTCCTTAACATAAAATGTAAAACACAACTTTTAAAGTGGTAGGAAAATGTACCATGCTATTTTCAAATGTGTTTGCATTTGCCTCTCATTTCTGAGAAAGTGATTTCTGCTGAATGCTAACCATCACAGTTCTTGAAAACAAGCTGCCCCTTTCCTGCGACTGCAAGTCTAACAGAGCAAGAGCAACACGAATTAAATCTCTGTGAAAAATTCCTGTGTACAGACAGACTCATGGTGTGATTCTAGGCACAAAACAGTATTTCTGGGTGATACCACTGCACCTTAACTTATGGTGAAGACATACTCCATAATATCTGACATGTTCAAGGCAGTTATATATCTTCCTTAACATAAAATGTAAAACACAACTTTTAAAGTGGTAGGAAAATGTACCATGCTATTTTCAAATGTGTTTGCATTTGCGTCTCATTTGTGAGAAAGTGATTTCCTTTCAATGCTAACCATCACAGTTCTTGAAAACAAGCTGCCCCTTTCCTGCTAGTGCAAGTCAAACAGAGCAACAGCAACACAAATTAAATCTCTGTGAAAAATTCCTGTGTACAGACAGACTCATGGTGTGAGTCTAGGCACAAAATAGTTTTTTGCTTGATACCAGTACACCTTAACTTATGGTGAAGACATACTCCATATTATCTGACATGTTCAAGGCAGTTAAATATCTTCCTTTACATAAAATGTAAAACACAACTTTTAAAGTGGTAGGAAAATGTACCATGCTATTTTCAAATGTGTTTGCATTTGCCTCTCATTTCTGAGAAAGTGATTTCTGCTGAATGCTAACCATCACAGTTCTTGAAAACAAGCTGCCCCTTTCCTGCGAGTGCAAGTCTAACAGAGCAAGAGCAACACAAATTAAATCTCTGTGAAAAATTCCTGTGTACAGACAGACTCATGGTGTGATTCTACGCACAAAACAGTATTTCTGGGTGATACCACTGCACCTTAACTTATGGTGAAGACATACTCCATAATATCTGACACGTTCAAGGCAGTTAAATATCTTCCTTTACATAAAATGTAAAACACAATTTTTAAAGTGGTAGGAAAATGTACCATGCTATTTTCAAATGTGTTTGCATTTGCCTCTCATTTCTGAGAAAGTGATTTCTGCTGAATGCTAACCATCACAGTTCTTGAAAACAAGCTGCCCCTTTCCTGCGACTGCAAGTCTAACAGAGCAAGAGCAACACAAATTAAATCTCTGTGAAAAATTTCTGTGTACAGACATACTCATGGTGTGAGTCTAGGCACAAAATAGTTTTTTGCTTGATACCAGTACACCTTAACTTATGGTGAAGACATACTCCATATTATCTGAGATGTTCAAGGCAGTTAAATATCTTCCTTTACATAAAATGTAAAACACAACTTTTAAAGTGGTAGGAAAATGTACCATGCTATTTTCAAATGTGTTTGCATTTGCCTCTCATTTCTGAGAAAGTGCTTTCTGCTGAATCCTAACCATCACAGTTCTTGAAAACAAGCTGCCCCTTTCCGCGAGTGCAAGTCAAAAAGAGCAACAGCAACACAAATTAAATCTCTGTGAAGAATTCCTGTGTGCACACAGAATCATGGTGTGATTATAGGCACAAAACAGTATTCCTGGGTGATACCAGTACACATTAACTCATGGTGAAGACATACTCCATATTATCTGACATGTTCAAGGCACTTACATATCTTCCTTAACATAAAATGTAAAACACAACTTTTAAAGTGGTAGGAAAATGTACCATGCTATTTTCAAATGTGTTTGCATTTGCCTCTCATTTCTGAGAAAGTGATTTCTGCTGAATGCTAACCATCACAGTTCTTGAAAACAAGCTGCCCCTTTCCTGCGACTGCAAGTCTAACAGAGCAAGAGCAACACGAATTAAATCTCTGTGAATAATTCTTTTGTACAGACAGACTCATGGTGTGATTCTAGGCACAAAACAGTATTTCTGAGTGATACCAGTACACCTTAACCTATGGTGAAGACATACTCCATAATATCTGACATGTTCAAGGCAGTTAAATATCTTCCTTAACATAAAATGTAAAACACAACTTTTAAAGTGGTAGGAAAATGTACCATGCTATTTTCAAATGTGTTTGCATTTGCCTCTTATTTGTGAGAAAGTGATTTCTGCTCAATGCTAACCATCACAGTTCTTGAAAACAAGCTGCCCCTGTCCTGCTAGTGCAAGTCAAACAGAGCAACAGCAACACAAATTAAATCTCTGTGAAAAATTCCTGTGTACAGACATACTCATGGTGTGAGTCTAGGCACAAAACAGTTTTTTTGGTTGATACTAGTACACCTTAACTTATGGTGAAGATATACTCCATATTATCTGACATATTCAAGGCAGTTAAATATCTTCCTTTACATAAAATGTAAAACACAACTTTTAAAGTGGTAGGAAAATGTACCATGCTATTTTCAAATGTGTTTGCATTTGCCTCTCATTTCTGAGAAAGTGATTTCTGCTGAATGCTAACCATCACAGTTCTTGAAAACAAGCTGCCCCTTTCCTGCAACTGCAAGTCTAACAGAGCAAGAACAACACAAATTAAAACTCTGAGAAGAATTCCTGTGTGCACACAGACTCATGGTGTGATTCTAGGCACAAAACAGTATTCTTGGGTGATACCAGTGCACCATAACTTATGGTGAAGACATACTCCATAATATCTGTCATGATCAAGGCAGTTAAATATCTTCCTTAACATAAAATGTAAAACACAACTTTTAAAGTGGTAGGAAAATGTAGCATGCTATTTTCAAATGTGTTTGCATTTGCCTCTCATTTGTGAGAAAGTGATTTCTGCTGAATGCTAACCATCACAGTTCTTGAAAACAAGCTGCCCCTGTCCTGCTAGTGCAAGTCAAACAGAGCAACAGCAACACAAATTAAATCTCTGTGAAAAATTCCTGTGTACACACAGACTCATGGTGTGAGTCTAGGCACAAAACAGTTTTTTCGGTTGATACCAGTACACCTTAATTTATGGTGAAGACATACTCCATAATATCTGACATGTTCAAGGCAGTTAAATATCTTTCTTAACATAAAATGTAAAACACAACTTTATAAGAAGAATCACATTTCTATTATTATATCCAACTACACCACATACATCCCCTCTCAAATTCATAACTCACCTTTAAAAGTAGTTAGTTGAGAAAGAAATGTGCCACTCACACAGCAGATTATCAGAGCCAGAATCTCTGAACTGTACACCTCTCAGCAGAACCAGTAAATCGCAATTTTTCCCTCTCTTTTTTCACACATATACATTTTAACTTCAAATCACAGTGTTTCCCACATTTTTTCAAATGGAATCACACATTTCTATTGGTTGCAAATTTCAACCCTTTTACAAATGATCCCTTCCCCCAACATGACTTCTGCCTGCTACCATAGCAACAGCTCATGGAATTTTGGTGTGAGCAGAGAGGTCAGAAGTTAAGCACACAATGTTTCAAATCCAAAGAGCAAGAGTGCTTGACTTTTCAAACCTAACAGCAAATCCAAACTAATGTTCTGTGGGAAAACATTTTTCTGAACCAAAACAAAACATGTTTTTAAAAATTTAAACACACAGCCTAGTTTTTAGTGTTGTATGGTCTGAAACAGCCAATGATTTCTTTTTATTTTGAATAAAGTATGTAAGCCTCCATTTTACAACTATCTTTCTTTTCATATTGCCATTCTACTGAAAGACACCTTCTCAGTGCATCCAGATCTCCTTGGAAGATGTTCACAGTGTGGATTAAAGGTCACAGCTATGTCTTCTGGAGTGAAATGTTTGCAGAAAAAAGAGGTATTGTGAAAGATCTTGCTTTGCCAAATGTAGACATTAAATGGATTGGTCAGAGAGGGTTAAAGTGGCACCAATTAATGCCTGTGGTGAAAACCTTTCTACATCTCCCACAGCCTAACCTTATTATTGTGCACTGTGGTGGAAATGACCTAGGCACTTTAACTGGGGTAGGTCTGGAAATGCTTATTAAGGACACCTTTGTGCAATTGATGTCACTTTTTCCACAAACTGCCTTTGTATATTCTAGTATATGCCAAAGGCAAAAGTGGAACTGGTCCTACCAACATTGTCCGCAGATTGACAAAGCAAGAACGCACGTCAATAAGTCTGTTTCTGCTTTCCTCAGAGACTATGGTATGGGTTCTATATACCACAACAACTTGCGTTACAACATGCAAGGCATTTATAGAGGAGACTGTGTACATTTCAATGATGAAGGGAACAGAGTCTTCCTCTTGAACATTAGACTCTGCATCGGTACTTACTTGTAGGTACCAAAAAACACTCAATAAACACAACGGCTCTTTTTAGAGCCAACCAACATCCAAACGCTTAATCTTCTTTTTTAAATATTTTTTTTTATTTTTTTTTATTTTGCCGTGCGCGCACAGTGCGCGCACCTCGCGAATTTTTTAAAAGTATTAAAATCTTTTTTTTGCCCTTCGGGGTCCCACTGTGACCCCCTGACAAACGCTAGGGGGTCAGGAACTCCCTACCCTGCCCCCTTTTCACGTTCTAAACCTTTCCTTTTCAGTGTGACAGACAAAATGCCGGCCTACACTTCCTGATTTCGACCGATTTGAATGTTTACAGACATATAACAACCAATCAGAATTACGCTCGTGCACGTTAGGGTGCGCGCACCGTACGCTTACGGTGCGCGCACGGTGCGCGCTCATAGATATGTATATGCTTTTAAATGCTATTTTCTGAGGAACTAATGAACAGATTGACACCAGACCTGCAAAGGCACTTCCCTTACCTGAGGACTACTTCTCTGCCAAATTTCAAGTAATTCTGTTCAGCCGTTCGAGCTGTACCTTCGACTAAAGGTCCTACGGAAAAATGCATGGGGAAAACGTGTTTTGGGACCCCCTTTTTTCTCAGCCCCCGCTTGACGAATCACCCCGAGACTTTCAGGGTAGGAGCTGAGCGGAGCGCCCCATTAGTTTTGAAATGTTCGCAAAGATTCGTCAACCAGCACCAAAGTTATTCAAAATAGAATTTTCAGATTTCCTATGGAAACACGGTCCTAACTATAACTATCTACTGGCGACCGCCAGTAGATAATATATATATATATATATATATATATATATACATACATACATATATATGCCACAAACCTCGCTTACGGCCTTCTTTTCTAAAACAGACAATGCTAGACCCAGGTTTGGTGCTAGACGTTTATTAGTTCAGCACACCATCAAGTTGCCATGACGCGTTTCGGCAGATCCCTGCCTTGATGTCACATTAGAATCACTGATGTGCTTCATGGTGCTTGCAGGTGAAGTTCCTTTCTGCAAAGTGCATAGTTTTAGCTGCCATGCACAGGAAATACGTCCGGTATGCGACGTTGTCAGAAAGAGGCAAAAACCTCCTTCATTTCCCTTTCTCTCTCGCATCAACGCCATACTCAAGAAACCCAAGGCGGACCCAAATGACTTCAAAATCTTCCGGCCTATCTCCCTGCTCCCGTTCTTGGTGAACGTCATCGAGAAGATTGTCAACAGACAACTGACCCGCTTCCTTGAAGAGAACAACACCCTGGACTCGTCCCGATCCGGATTCCGCAGCAACACAGCACCAAAACAGCCCTCATCGCCGCCACCAATGACATCAGGACTCTGCTGGACAACGGCGAAACCGCGGCCGTCATACTCCTAGACCTCTCGGCCACCTTCAACACCGTCTGCCACCACACCCTATGCACACGCCACCACAACGCGGGGAACCGCGACAAAGCCCTGGACTGGATCACCTCCTTCCTCACCGACAGAACCCAGAGAGTCCGCCTCCCTCCATTCCGATCCAAAGCCACCAAGATCACCTGCGGCGTACCCCAAGGATCATCCCTCAGTCCAACCCTCTTCAATGTCTACATGACACCGCTCCCCAACATCGTCTGATCGTATGACCTCAACATTGTCTCATATGCCGACGACAACCAGCTGATCCTCTCCCTCACCAAGGACTCCACTACCGCCAAGACCAACTTCCAAAAAGGAATGAAGACCGTCGCCGAATGGATGAAGAACAGCCATCTGAACCTGAACTCAGACAAGACGGAGGTCCTCATCCTCGGCTCCACCCCCTCCGCCTGGGACAACTCCTGGTGGCCAGCCTCGCTAGGAGCTGCACCGACTCCCACCGACCACTCACCCAACCTGGGGGTCATCCTGGACGCATCACCATCAAAGACCCAGCAAGTCAACGCCATATCCTCCTCCTGCTTCAACACCCTCCGCATGCTTCGCAAGATCTACAGATGGATCCCCACCGAAACCAAAAGGACGGTCACCCAGGCCCTCGTCACCAGCAGGCTAGACTACGGCAATGCCCTCTATGCGGGAATCACAGCCAAACTCCAGTAAAGACTTCAATGTATCCAAAATGCCTCGTCCTCGACATCCACTGCCACAGCCACACCACTGCCCACCTGCGAGACCTGGACTGGCTCCCCGTCAACAAGAGGATCACCTTCAAACTCCTCACCCACGCTCACAAATTACTCCACGACGCCAGAACAACATACCTCAACAAACGACTCACCTTCTACACTCCTAACTGCCAGCTTCAATCAGCTGACCTCTCCCTTGCCACCGTCTCACGCATCAACCGAACTACCACCGGCAGCAGATCTTTCTCCCACCTCGCTGCCAAGACATGGAACACCCTCCCCATCCACCTGCGACAGACCCAGGACCTCCTGACCTTCAGGAGACTTCTTAAGACCTTGCTGTTCGAGCAGTAGCAGTTTCTCTTCCCCCCCTTAGCGCCTTGAGACATTTGCAGGTGAGTAGTGCGCACTACAAATGTTGATTGATTAATTGATGCTACATCACTTGTATATTGGCGCATTCTGAATTTGTGGTCGGAACTGTGAACATGACCACTTGGACTATGAATAAGTGCACTCACCTGTGAACAAGGCTAACGCCGAAACGCATAGGGGTTTTAAGAGTGTTGCTGTGGTTCCATGCCAAAAGACGAATAAAGTGTCAGCTGGGAAGCAAGTCGATGTTGTGGGCTCTCCACGGAAAAAGTGAGTGGCAAAAATGATCACAACGTGTTAATGCGTATTTAGTACACGCTCTAAGGTGTGCATGTCATGTTGGATGGATAGACCGTATTTTAGGGTCCATCAATGATAAAGTACGTTAATCACTGTTTTTTTTCAGGCCGTTCCGTTACTATATTTTTGTAAGCGATATTAATGACTTCTATATTTTTTAACGCAATATTTCTTCCCTTAAATTCAATATTCTTGACCACGAAATTCTTGCTGTTGATATTTCTGTGTCACGATATTTCCAACTCGATATTTAAGTAAGTTAACATTTCCAACTCGATATTCTCTCTAAATACCGGTAGTCATTGGTGAGTGCAGTATGTACAAGATGTGATCTATTCACTCAGGAGGTGCAACAACTGAGTCTCTGGGTCCCACTCCATATCTACCGCCAGGATCTTCTGTTAATATTGAAATAAGTGTAAGGACGATACTTGTGACCCCTGAGAAAGAAAAGTAACTAACAGGACCCTCACATACTCAAAGCTTTTAAAGGTGTCCAATAAGATATTGGTCATGCATTCCATTGTGAGAGTCTGCCATAGGCAAGAGTGCCATTGAATTAATGAAGGTGCCTCTTTCCTCTCCCATGCTGCAGCTGCAGCCCTTTTAGTTGCCCCTAAAGACAGCCAGAGAATCGATCGGTCTCTTTGATCTGTGCCAGAATTTCAGGACAAAAGGGGCAAATCGAGGGAAAGTTCCACCAGATATGCCTAAAGTCACCCAACATGCAGCATCCTCTCCAGCATAGTTCTGAAGCTGTAGGGAAAATTCTCTTTAGTTTGGTAGGGCAAAGGTACCAGTCATACAGCACCTTATTGTGGGCTTCTCCTATTTCTATAGAGTGATTAAACTTAGGGATGTCTCTCCAGAACTTGTCCCATTGCTCATTAGAAATATCTTTATCTAGCGTCCGCTCCCAGAAGGTTGTGTGTCATGGGTGGGGATGGACAAGGGTCAAAATGAGTAAGGAATACAAAAATGAGATGACGCACTTTGACCCCCTACTGACTTCACAAATCTCTCAATAAGGGTGAGATCTCTAGTGGTTGCATCTCTCATGTCTGCACCTAGGGGATGAATAGGATGGCGGGCGGAAAAGCATCCTGACCACTGTGGTAGTGGAAAAGTACCATCCGCAGGTACCACGGGAAAACCAGTGGGCAGATTAGGATGCACTGCCTGAAGATTGCTACTGCGGCTGTCCGATGCCAGGATACACCGCCGGAAAAGCTGAAAATCCATCCACAGCAGTTGGGATTGCTGCGGAAATGCCCAAGACCACCGTTTTCCCACCGGTCAGGAACACATGGGGCTATCCGCAGTATTGCCACCGCCATCCCTGAATGGCCGGATTCTCCGCTGTGGTGTGATGGGCTGTTTGAGGCATCGTGATTTGACCAGCGGTCATAACCGCATTCAGCATGGCGGTCCCTCTGTATTGGCTCCGTCTGCTACCTGTGCGGAAGGGGATTTCTGGCGGAACCTCAAACACCACAGCAGATGGGAAATGGGCTATCTATGCCCATCATTAATACGGCGGACACAAGGACTGCCGATGGAGTGTGGAAAAGGGCATTTTCCGCCACTGCCAGCACCGCGCATGTGCCTCCGTCCACCATCCTAATCAGCCCCTTAGTACCCAGTGTCGATGTTGAGTATAATGATAGTGTTCTGACACTAGAAGGTGAAAGTTTCTTTGACAATGTTCAAATGTTAGAATGTCCCATTGGTGGAAGATGCCCTTCCTCCATGTATCGAAATCCCCTGGGTGTAAAGGTGGGGAAAAGACAATGTTATAGTGTATTGGTGTGTATGAGGAGGAAAATTTGGTCCAAGCAGCTGTGCAATTAACCTCATCCCAAACTTTATGTGTGGTCTTCATGGGTGTGCTCAAGTATGCATTCATGTGACAATCCTCTTTGTTTCTACAGAGGATGTGCCAAATATATCTCCCCACCACTGCCCTGTCCATGTGTAGACAGTATTTGTCAGATGCTCTTGCTGACCCCTCTTGGATTACTCTTAGCTGGGAGGCTTTGTAATAAAGATCGAAGTCTGGTAGCAAGTGGCCAAAAACTTGGGCTTTTTCTGGGTATGTTACTGTTCCTCCCGTAGAGTCATGCAGGATTTTCCCAATATTCTCTTTCTCCCTTTTAATCCTCAGTTGCCTAGCCAAATCTGAGCCCACTTTGGTACCCTGTTCATATGTGGTGTGTTTGAGTCGTAGGATGGGGAGTTCATCTCCTTTATTATAAATAGCATTATATATACTTCTAAGTGTTGTTACTTTTCTTTTTAGGGGCAATGTTGATTTCTCTTAATGCTTCCCTATTGCTTCCTGGAGATGCGTCTCTAATTCTAGTGTCTCCTTCGTTCTCTGTTTATTTATTGAGCGTCAGAGTCAGGTCATAACACTTGCTTCGAAGCACCTGTTAAAACCATCCTATTTATTTGTTGGAGTAGTGTACTATGAGGCGTCCAAGGCAAAAAACTCCTTAATGGCTTTTCGCAAGTCATCTTGCAGCAGTTTATCGCAAACAAGTGACCCCAGTAAGAACACAGCGAGGATGTCGGGCCAGGGCTGCATCCCAGGATACAGTCAGGGTGGCCAGGGCATGATCAGACATCATGATCGAATGGAGAGAGGCAGCTTGTAGTGCTGGTGTCAGTGCTTTACTAACAAATATATAGTACAGGTGCCGTGAGTATGCGACAAAATGTAAAGTCTTGTGTACTGGGATGTACAGTGTGTCAAACATCTACTAGACCCATGGCTTTAAAATCGTGTTCGAGCGTCTTCGTGAAGCTACCGGTGTTAGCTCTATGGGGGCGCGTACTATCCATGCCTGGGTCCCAGGTGAGGTTGAAATTTCCCAACATCATTATGTCCCCCTCTTCGAAACCTCCCAACTTTGACAACATAGAGCTCTGAAACTGTCCCTTATTGTTATTGGGAGAATACACAGAGGCAAAAGCACACCCATGACCTTAATCACCCTCGCTTCTTTGCCTGACTTACATCCCTCCGGTTGAAATTTCAACAATGAATGAAAAAGAATGGCAACCCCAGTATGTTTCAAGAGTGACGAAGATATTTATTTTATGGGGTAGGCCTTATGACAGAGTCTATGGTCCCCAGACCACTTCATGTTCTTTTCCAGCAAAGCTACCACATCGTGTCGCTGTTCCAATAAGTATTTCAATAATTTATGCTGTTTGGCAAGGGAGTTAAGCCCCTTGACATTTCACGTTAATGAGATAACCACCATCTTTAGCTGTAATATGACAAATTCCTAGTGTGGAAGCTACGAGACCTCCAGGAGATATGTGAGCCTCCCACAGGGCCCCTCCTGGAACCTTTGGTAGTACCCACTCTTCCTTTTGTGCCTGTTTAGCCTGGGTAAAAACAAGGTCCCATTGACCATCAAAACATAAAAAAAAAACAAAGGAATGAAAACTAACAAGAGAACAATATCTGAATTTTACCATCAACTCCAATGAGAAGTACGTCAACATGGCAGATAGGTCAGAGTCCGCCACTGTAAGTTAGAAATCGCTTACCATTGTTCATCTTAGGGTCAGAGCTGGCCTCTATGGCCTTGTGCCACATCCTCTCTCCCAAAGTCATCAGCCCCTGCAAGGTTGTCAGGTTCGGGGGTATCACTCCCTCCACTCGGCCCACCACCATTACTTTCTTGTGCCCCAAGCCTGCATTCATCATAAACTGCCTCACTGCCTCTACTCTGCTAATTTGTTGGGCCATGCCCAGCCTGTTCAGTGTTGCAGCCCGGGCTCTGAATGTGTCCGCAACCGCCTTTTTCAAGGTTGCTTGTGAGACAATCTTGTTTTCCAGTGGGTTCTTAGTAAGGGAGCCTTCAAATGCCACTCAAAGATTCAAGCTGGAAGTCCATTGTAAGGGCCATTCCTCACCCTTACAGCAGAGCCCTTGCAGATCACGTCTGCTTGGCCAACTTGATTGGCCACGCCCGAGGTCTGTTTTTCTGCCATTGAGCTAATTAGGCTAATACAACACACCTGAAAATAATGATTTGTAGGTGGAAAGGTTAGGCCTGTAAACAGTGTGTATATTGACCTGGAGGGAAGCGGCCCTCCTGCTGTACCCAGTAAAGCTCATAAACATGAAGAAGTAATCGCTGCTCTATTGACATAATCTTTGTGGTTTTCTGCTTTCCACATATTGATATCTTAATTTGAGTGCACTTTTCGATAAAAAATGTGCACATGCTCTATTTGGTATAGACTGCATGTCTATAACAATAACACATAACATTTGCTTTATAATAGTTTAATAGCGCATCAATTATTATATATATATATATATTGCGGATTGCTCGAGTAAATAAACTACAAACAGCACTGAACTTTGGGTCTGTGTCCGTTTTTCTTGAAATAGGAGCTTGTGAGCGGATTGGGCATATATATAAATATATATATATATATATATTCACTGAAAAAACCATAGGTTTCAGAGACGTTATAGTTAGAAATTAGCATGTAAAAAACCTTAGAAATTCACAGAAAAAACCATAGGTTTCAGGGGTGTTATAGTTAGCTGACCATTTCACTCGTACAAAACCATAGAAATTCCTCCGTTATAGTTAGTTCTGCTAACTGTAACTCGCGCGCCCGCAATGCACTGCTGATGATGTCACATATTGCATCATTCATGACATGGTCAGTGACATCACTGATGACATCACTGATGAGATCTCAAATGACATCACTGATGACATCACTGATGACATCATCCAGTGAATGTGGTTTAGTTTGAAATTTAAATATGTATTATATATACCAATCTGTATTGAAAATTGAGTGGATATATAACTGTCTGGATGGAGGATTTAGTAACTGTCTGTCTGTTTAAGTGAGTAATTAAAAGTGTCTCACTTAATACATGGATTAGTAACTAAACTATGCAAATGTGTGCATCACTGTCTCTGTTGTTGTAACATGCTGCATCAGTTGGTCACTAACTACATGAGTGTGTATATTAGTTATTGATTAGGTGGGGGAGTATTTGTATGGGACACTGAGTTTGTGTGTGGTTGGATTGTGTGTGTGTAACTCTATGCATAGATGTGTGAATGGTTGATTGACTAGGTGTATAGGTTTAAGAGTGCATGTGGAAACAGTTGTTTGGGTGAATGAGTGTATTTATTTGTGTGTTGGTGAGCAAATATATGTTTAGTTGTACATCTTCAACAAAGTAAACAAATAAAAGGCATTGTATGTGAGAGTTGGTGTATATAAATAAGTATGTGTAAGAGTCAGTGATTGTGAGAGTAACTATATGAATGAGTGTATAATTGTAATGGTGATTTTTTAGCATATTAACTATGAGTTACTATGTGTTTGAATAAATGAGGTGTTGTTGGATAATTGTGTAAGTGAGTAAATGTAAGTGTGATTAATTTTTTTCATGACTGAGTAGGATGACTGCATAACCGACTAAGATGACTGCTGATGTGTCAATGTCTATATATGTGTATAAGTGCATTTGATAGTGTTCTATTAATTAGCGACTGCATGTATAAATGATTCTGTTGTTGAATGGGTAGTTGTGTGTGTAGACTTAGGAATCAGTGAGTTGGTATGTAGTAACTGGTATTGGTGTGTCAATGGTTTCAAATACGGTACAATGTATTTTACAGTGAATGAGGAAAGGTTATACTAGTGTATGATGAGGTGTATCAGATTGTCACGTGGATGATGTCATCAGTGATGTCATTTGACATGTCATCAGTGATGTCATCAGTGATGTCACTGACCATGTCATGAATGATGCAATATGTGACATCATCAGCAGTGCATTGCGGGCGCGAGTGAAATGGCCAGCTAACTATAACACCCCTGACACCTATGTTTTTTTTCAGTGAATTTCAAAGATTTTTTAAATGCTAATTTTTAAGTGTGATAGTAGTTATACCTATTTTTTTGTACTGATTTTCTACAGTTTTTTAACTGTTTATTTATAAAAATTTTATTCATTAAAAACCATTATATATTTTTCTGAAAATTGCAAAAATATAAAATAAAATTCAAACTGAAATATTGATTAATTTCTTGTTTTCATTTTTATTTTAATATATTTATATTATTTTCTTAAAAAAAAAATTCCATTTTTTTTTCGGAGCCGCGCACTCATAGCGTACACATCACGGTGGGTGTGCGCATTCTAGCCGCCATTTTAGAAAAGTCATGATGGATCTGTGTACGGTGTGCAACCGCTGCGTGTTTTTCAGTTACATCATATACATTTGATATTACGTGATGTGCGCGATTGGTATGCGACCAGTCCACGACTCCTGCTCCCATGCATTCGCGACACATGCGCATTATGGTACGAGGTGCTTGCGCGTTTGCGGGTCCCACGTGACGTTCTATACGTGCTGGGGCGCGCTGGGCGCGCGACTCCCGTAAAAAAAATTTATCTTCCAAAATGATATTTAAGTGTCTTTAATATACATATTAGGGCAAGAGATTATCTAAGACATTCATAAAAATAATATATTTGTACTTATAATAAACATATTATTTTTAAATATATTTTCTCGAAGTCGGGTGCGTGCATTGTGAGTGCAGAGAACCAGGTCAGCAGAGCTGCTGTAGAGCCAGAGAAACAAGGTCAGCAGAGCCGTTGTAGAGCCAGAGAACCAGGTCAGCAGAGCTTCTCTAGAGCCTAAGAAGCAGGTTAGCAGAGCTGCTCTAGAACCAGAGACCCAGGTCAGCAGAGCTGCTCTAGAGCCAGAGACCCAGGTCAGCAGAGCTGCTCTAGAGGCAGAGACCCAGTTCAGCAGCGCTGCTTTAGAGGGAGAGAACCAGTTCAGCAGCGCTGATTTAGAGGGAGAGAACCAGGTCAGCAGAGCTGCTTTAGAGCCAGAGAACCAGGTCAGCAGAGCTGCTCTAGAGCCAGAGAACCTGGTCAGCAGAGCTGCTCTAGAGCCAGAGAACCAGGTCAGCAGAGCCGCTCTAGAGGCAGAGAACCAGGTCAGCAGAGCTGCTTTAGAGCCAGAGAACCAGGTCAGCAGATTTGCAATAGAGCCAGAGAACCATGTTAGCAGAACTGCTTTAGAGCCATAGAGCCAGGTCAGCAGAGCTGCTTTAGATCCATGGAACAAGCTCAGCAGAGCTGCTTTAGAGCCAGAGAACCAGGTCAGCCGAGCTGCTCTAGAGGCAGAGAAACAGGTCAGCAGAGCTGCTTTAGAGGGAGAGAACCAGATCAGCAGAGCTATCTAGAGCCAGAGAACCCCGGTCAGCAGAGCTGCTTTAGAGGGAGAGAACCAGGTCAGCAGAGCTGCTTTAGAGACAGAGAACCAGGTCAGCAGAGCTGCTCTAGAGCCATAGAACCAGGTCAGCAGAGCTGCTCTAGAGGCAGAGAACCAGGTTAGTAGAGCTGATTAAGAGGGAGAGAACCAGGTCAGCAGAGCTGCTTTAGAGCCAGAGAAACAGGTCAGCAGAGCTTCTCTAGAGCCAGAGAACCAGGTTAGCAGAGCTGCTCTAGAGCCAGAGAACCAGGTCAGCAGAGCTGCTTTAGAGCCATAGAATCAGGTAAGCAGAGATGCTTTAGAGTCAGAGAACCAGGTCAGCAGAACTGCTTTAGAGCCAGAGAACCAGGCCAGCAGATCTGCTTTAGAGCCAGAGAACCAGGTCAGCAGAGCTGCTTTAGAGCCAGAGAACCAGGTCAGCAGAGCTGTTGTAGAGCCAGAGAACCAGATCAGCAGTGCTGCTCTGTAGCCTAAGAACTAGGTCAGCAGAGCTGCCCTAGAGCCAAAGAACCAGGTCATCAGACCTACTGTAGAGGTAGAGAAATCAGTTCAGGAGAGCTGCTTTAGAGGGAGAGAACCAGGGCAGCAGAGCTGCTTTAGAGCCAGTGAACCAGGTCAGCAGAGCTGCTCTAGCTGACACTGACTGACTGACACTGACTGACACTGACTGATTGACACTGACTGACACTGATTGACTGACACCGACACTGACTGACACTGACACTGATTGACTGAAACTGACTGAGTGACAATGACTGACACTGACTGACTGACTGACACTGATTGACTGACACTGACTGACTGACTGACACTGACTGACTGACTGACACTGACACTGACTGACTGACACTGACTGACTACTCTCTACTACTCTACTACTCACTCTCTACTACTCTCTATTACTCTCTCTCTACTACTCACTCTCTACTACTCACTCTCTACTACTCACTCTCTACTACTCACTTTCTTCTACTCTCTACTACTCTCTCTATACTACTCACTCTCTTCTACTCTCTACTACTCTCTCTATACTACTCTCTACTACTCACTCTCTACTACTCTCTCTCTACTACTCACATTCTACTACTCTCTAGTACTCTCTACTACTCTCTCTCTCTACTACTCACTCTCTACTACTCACTCTACTACTCTCTACTACTCACTTTCTACTACTCTCTCTCTACTACTCACTCTCTACTATTCACTCTACTACTCAATCTCTACTACTCGCTCTCTACTACTCACTCTCTACTACTTGCTCTCTACTACTCTCTACTACTCACTTTCTACTACTTACTCTCTACTGCTCTACTACTCTCTCTACTACTCACTCTCTACTACTCTACTACTCACTACTAATATCTCTACTACTCACTCTCTACTATTCTCTACTACTCACTTTACTACTCTCTACTACTCTCTACCACTCACTCTCTACAGCTCTACTACTCACTCTCTACAACTCACTTTCTACTACTCTCTCTCTACTACTCACTCAACTACTCTGTACTACTCACTCTCTACTACTCTCTCTCTACTACTCTCTCTCTACTACTCACTCTCTACTACTCTACTACTCTCTCTTACTCTCTCTACATCTCACTCTCTACTACTCTCTCTACTACTCTCTACTACTCACTCTTTACTACACACGCTCTACTACTTGCTCTCTACTACTCGCTCTCTACTACTCTTTAGTACTCACTCTACTACTCACTCTCTACTACTCTACTACTCTCTTTTACTCTCTCTACATCTCACTCTCTACTACTCTCTCTTCTACTCACTCTCTACTACCCTCTATTACTCACTCTTTACTACACACGCTCTACTACTTGCTCTCTACTACTCGCTCTCTACTACTCTCTAGTAATCACTCTACTACTCACTCTCTACTACTCTCTACTACTCACTCTACTACTCACTCTCTACTACTCTCTACTACTCACTTTCTACTACTCCACTACTCTCTACTATTCACTTTCTACTATTCACTCTCTACTACTCTCTACTACTCACTCTCTACTACTCACTCTCTACTACTCACTCTCTACTACTCTCTACTACTCACTCTCTACTACTCTCTCTCTAATATCTCTACTACTCTCTACTACTCACTATCTACTACTTTCTCTCTCTACTACTCTCTACTACTCACTCTCTACTCTCTATTACTCACTCTCTACTCTCTACCTCTCTCTAATTCTCTCTCTACTACTCTCTACCTCTCTACCTCTACACCTCTACCTCTACACCTCTTCCTCTACACCTCTACCTCTATACCTCTCTCTACATCTTTCTACACGCACACATATGCACATATATATATGCATATATATGCATTTATTATCTACTGGCGGTCACCAGTAGATAGTTATAGTTAGGACCGTGTTTCCATAGGAAATCTGAACATTCTATTTTGAATAACTTTGGCGCCGGTTGACGAATCCTCGCGAAATTTTCAAAACTAATGGGGCGCTCCGCTCAGCTCCTACCCTGAAAGTCTCGGGGTGATTCGTCAAGCTGGGGCTGAGATAAAAGGGGGGTCCAAAAACGCGTTTTCCCCATGCATTTTCCCATAGGACCTTTAGTCGAAGGTACAGCCCGAACGGCTGAACAGAATTTCTTGAAATTTGGCAAAGAGGTAGTCCTCAGGTCAGGCATGTGCTTTTTGCATATATGGAGTCAATCTGTTCAGTATATCCTGAGAAAATTGTAGTTAAATGTACATAAATATCTATAGGTGCGCACTGTGCGCGCTCCGTGCGCGCACCCTAACGTGCGCGAGCGTAATTCTGATTGGTGGTTACATGTCAGTCAACGTTCGAATCGGTCGAAATCAGGAAGTGTCGTCCGCCATTTTGTTTGTTTTGAGTGCGACAGTGAAAAAGAGAGGTGGCGAACATGAAAAGGGGGCAGGAAAGAGAGTTCCTGACCCCCTAGCCTTTGTCAGGGGGTCCCTGAAGGACCCCGAAGGGTGAAAAAAACATTTTTTTTTTTTTTTTTTTAAATTGCGGGCTGTGCGCACTGGGCGCGCACGGTGCGTGCATGGTGAAAAACCTTAAAAAAATATATAGTGATACATACATAACTTAGCATTTAAAAAACCGTACAAATTCACTTAAAAAACCATAGGTTTCACACACGTTATAGTTAGGAATTAGCATTTAAAAAACCTTGCAAATTCACTTAAAAAACCATAGGTTTCACACATGTTATAGTTAGGTGGACATTTCACTCGTAAAAAACCAATGAAATTCCCCCGTTATAGTTAGTTGAGATACTATAACGTGTGTGAAACCTATGGTTTTTTAAGTGAATTTATATATATGTATATATATATATATATATATATACATACATACATATATAAACATATATATAATCTGCATATCTATATAAATACAAATGTAAATGCATGCATACATATACATATATGCATGCATATGCATGTTATGTACATGAAAGTTTGAAAAACACTAATACAAGCAAAGCTAAAAAGACACCTAATTACAAACAGAATTGCTTTAACTTCAACGAGGGTGAGACCTATTGCATTTTCAATGCTTGTTTACTTTGGTTCCATCAAGACGGCAATCAGATATGTCCCACATTTGCCATAAATTCTGAATGGTAGCACTCCAGTTGCTCATTAAATCACTGTAGTAAAGCTACTGCTCACCAGGGAAGTCTGCTGCTGGTATTCAAAGTGCATGTTTCAGTCTGCATGTGAGAATTTTTTAATGAAATAGAAGAGGATTTGAGAAGTCAAAAGGTGCCCTCATTTTTCTTTCTGCAGCAATAATCAATATTCTATGGCAAAATAAACCCCCTCATTTTGTTCCTTTGCAAATTAAACGTTTTAAGTGTTTCCACTTTATTCCAATCAAGATGGCTTCAGGTGTGCCATACTTTTGTCATAAGTAGGATTGTTAGCGCTCTAGTTGTTCTTTAGAACACTCTGGGACATTCTGTCATTGGAGTATACTTGTGCTACATCTGGGTGATATTTGTGCTACATTTGGGCTCTTTTGTCTCTGGTGGCCATCTTGGCAGACTTACTTGTTATGAAGTTTCCTAATTTCCTCATTTACTACAGTCTCCTCAGTAGGAAATACTTTCAGGTTTTTTACTTTGATTCCATCAAGAAGGCATTCAGATGTGTCACACATTTGACATAAATTCGGAATGTTAGCACTCTAGTTGCTTATTAGATCACTGTAGTAAAACTACTGCTCACCAGGGAAGTCTGCTGCTGGTATTGAAAGTGCATGTTTCAGTCTGCATGTCAGAATTTTTTAATGAAATAGAGGAGGATTTGAGAAGTCACTCAAAATGTGCCCTAATTTTTATTTTTTCAGCACTAATCAAAATTTCTATGGCAAAATGAACCCCCTCATGGTGCTCCTTTTAAAATAAACTACTCACTCTCTACTACTCACTCACTACTACTCTCTACTACTTCTCTCTACTACTCACTCTCTACTACTCTCTACTACTACTCTCTTCTACTCACTAATCACTCTCTACTACTATCTACTACTCACTCTACTACTCTCTACTACTCTCTACCACTCACTCTCTACTACTCTACTACTCACTCTCTACTACTCTCCACTACTCTCTCTCTACTTCTCCCTCTCTACTACTCACTCTACTACTCTCTACTACTCACTCTCTACTACTCTCTCTACTACTACTCTCGACTACTCACTCTCCACTACTCACTCTCTACTACTCGCTCTCTACTACTCTCTACTACTCACTCTCTACTGCTCACTCTCTACTACTCTACTACTCTCTACTACTCTCTCTACTACTCACTCTCTACTACTCTCTCTACAACTCACTCTCTACTACTCTCTGCTACTCACTCTACTTCTCTCTTCTACTGTCTACCACTCACTCTCTACTACTCTACTACTCACTCTCTACTACTTTCTACTACTCTCTACTACTCTCTGCTACTCTCTCTACTACTCACTCCCTACTACTCTCTACTACTCACTCTCTACTACTCACTTTCTAGAACTCACTCTCTACTACTCTCTCTCCACTACTCACAATCAACTACTCACTCTCTACTACTCTACTACTCTATACTACTCTCTCTACTACTCACTCTCTACTACTCTCTCTACTACCCACTCTCTACTACCCACTCTCTACTACTTGCTCTCTACTACTCACTCTCTACTACTCTCTACTACTCACTCTACTACTCACTCTCTACTACTCCCTACTACTCACTCTACTACTCACTCTCTGCTACTCACTCTCGACTACTCTACTACTCCTTTCTACTCTCTCTATACTACTCACTCTCTACTACTCTCTACTACTCACTCTCTACTACTCCCTACTACTCACTCTCTACTACTCTCTCTCTACTACTCTCTACAACTCTCTACTACTCCCTACTACTCTCTCTCTCTACTACTCACTCTCTACTACTCTCTACTACTCACTCTCTACTACTCTCTACTACTCACTTTCTACTACTCCTTACTACTCACTCTCTACTACTCACTCTCTACTACTCTCTACTACTCAATCTACTACTCACTCTCTACTACTCTACTACTCTCTCTGCTACTCACTCTCTACTACTCACTCTCTACTACTCTCTACTACTATGAAATAGAAGAGGATTTGAGAAGTCACTCAAGATGTGCCCTAATATTTCTTTCTGCAGCACTAATCGTACTTTCTATGGCAAAATGAACCCCCTCATGTTGTTCCTTTTTAAATTAAATGTTTTAAGAGTTACCACTGTATTCCAATCAAGATGGCTACAGATGTGCAATACGTTTTCCATAAGTAGGACTGTTAGCACTCTAGTTGTTCTTTGGAACACTCTGGGAAGCTGCAGCAGAACATAAAGCAATCAACTGACAGTCTCTGCCCTTGTTGGATGTACATGTTTTACTGAGAATGTCAGACTTCATTCTCACATGACTTAGAAAGACAATGTGAATTTACAGAAAATATGCTTATAGATCACCTTCCAAACCTCTGTGGGAAAATAGTTTTCTCTCAAACATGATTCATGATATCCCAGCAGAAGGCTTTTTCACATGGTAAAATCACCTTAGAACATACCACAATTCCTAAAATGAGTATGGTACCATCAACAAATGATTTATAATGTAACTAAAGTCTTAAAACCTTCTATTAACTGCCATGCTTTTTAATGAGGTGCTATCATGTATATTGGTCCCAAGATGTCTGCAACACTTCTTGGATGAAGTGCTGACAGCCAATCAGATCTCACGATGAGATGTGTGGTTAGGCTCCGCCCAGATATATATGTGATTTTACTTTTGATTTTCTCAGGAACTACTGAACGGATTTACACCATTTATGCAAAAGGCACAAGTCTGAACTGAGGACTACCTTTCTGCCAAATTTGATGTAATTCCGTTCAGCAGTTCGGGCTGTAGCAGCGGCTAAAGGTCCTATTTGAAATTGCATGGGGAAAACATGTTTTGGGACCCCCTTTTTTCTTGCCCCCCGCTACACGAATCATCCTGAGACTTTCAGGATAGGAGCGAACCGGAGCTGGCCAAAAGTTTTGAAAATTTCGTGAATATTCGTCAATCGGCACCAAAGTTATTGGAAATAGAATGTTGCAGATTTCCTATGGAAAAAAAGTCCTAACTATAACTACCTACTGGGGACCGCCAGTAGGTAATATATATATTTATATTCACTGAAAAAACCATAGGTTTCAGGCACATTATAGTTAGAAATTAGCATTTAAAAAACCTTTGAAATTCACTGAAAAAACCATAGGTTTCAGGGATGTAATAGTTAGTTGGACATTTCACTCATAGAAAACCACAGAAATTCCCCTGTTATAGTTAGTTGAGCTAACTATAACTCGTGCCCCCGCAATGCACTGCTGATGATGTCACATATTACATTACATTCATGACATGGTCAGTGACATCACTGATGACATCACTGATAACATCATCCAGTGAATGTGTGTTTCTATAAAATGTAAATATGTTTTATATATATATGACAAGGTGTACCGAAGAATGAATGGGTGTATAAGAGTCAGGATGGATGATTAAGTAGGTGTGTGACTGACTGTATAAGTGAGTGATTAATTGTGTCTTGCTTAATTCATGTGTTAGCGACTGATACAGACATTCACACAGTTTAGGTTGTCAGTTGGTGTGTAAGCAGTTCCATGGTTTGGTTAGCAACTAATGAGGATCTCTATAAGCTATTGATTGCTTGTCTGAGTACCTGTATGGGTGCCTGAGTGTCTGTGTAGGTGGGTGGGGGGTGTGACTCTGTGCATAGATGTGTGAGTGGATAGTTCACTGGGTATATGTGTTCAAGTATGTATCTGTGAAGGGCTGTATGGCTTGGTGAGTGTGTGTATGAGTGTCTTGGTGAGTAAATGGATGCCTCAGCCACACAATAGCTGAATATTGCGAGATGTGGCAACCAACTACATATGAAGGAGGCAAGTCACCCTTCAACAATAAAGCACACAATGCCAAGTGTAACACTGATGTGCTGCACTGACCTCACTATGCAAAGCACAAACCTCTCCATGTGTAGATATACTTGTAGTGAAGTGCACAGTGGACGCAACCATGTTACCTAAGGCAGTGGGGAAGATCTTGGTCATGTAGCTGTGTTGTCCTCCCCTGGAAGCAGAAGTGGAGTGGGCTGCTCCAACGTACGCCACTCCAGCTTATGCAGTATGAATAAATAGGCCAGGCCCTAGGCATGGTTCACTTGAGGGAAGACCAACGAGTCCGTCACACCAGCAGCCACGTGGCTGCCGCCATAACCTCGGGCCTCCTCGACACAGGCCCCCTGTGAACCCAGCGGCACAGCACCACAGACTTATGTCTGTACCCACTACTGCCTTGGATCTACACTGCGGACAGCAGCGCTCACAATTCAGATGCAGTGGCGATTGCAGATGTCGCAGTCCAGTTCGCAAGACACTTTGCTTCCAGTGCGGCCCACCCAGACCACGCCTCATCGCCTGGTGCACACAGGCTGTGTGCTTCAGGTGCTACTAACTCACTACACCATAAATCATCGCCACATAGCTGTGTGCCCATCCTGACCGCTGTCTCCGCCCTACACTGGGGTTACATGGTTCACAATTCAAGATTAGTAGTGACGCAAATTGTGTAAGACACTATAATGGGTTAAGAAGACCATATGCTCCCAATCTGTGCAGCTCAAGTCAACGTCACCTGCATGTGTGGCTTTGCTGACCGCTGCCTTCAGCCTACACTGTGGAAGACCGATGACACGTGGTGCCAACTAACCCTGTTCAACACAAGCCGATCCCACATGTGTAAGTGTGTCCTGAGTCCTGAATTGCAGAGACCACAGCACCAGACTCCCTTCGATCAGTGAGGGGTATTTCCACATGGAAGGCCAGCGACACATTGTGCCATTGAATCTGCACTACACAGGCCGGTGGGGCCACCAACGTATGCATGTGGCGGTGGGCCCTTTCTCACCACTACCTCTGGCCTACACTGTGGAAGACCGGTGGCAAATGGTGCCACTAACCGTCTTCAACACAAGCCGATCCCACATGTGGCACTGTGTCCAAAGTCCTGAATGGTAGTGACCCTAACTCCGTGAGACAACCACAGCACCAGACACCCTTCGATCAGTGAGGCATATTTCATATGCAACGGCGGCGACACGTGGTGCCAATAATTCTGTTCAACACAAGCCGAACAATCCCACATGTGGAACTGTATCCTGAGTCCTGAATGGCAGTGACGGTAAGTCCATGGCAGCGACCACAGCAGCGTACTCCCTCTGATTAGTTAGGCATATTTCCATATGCAACGGCGGCGACACGTGGTGCAAATAACTCTGTTCAACACAAGCTGAACAATCCCACATGTGGAACTGTGTCCTGAGTCCTGAATGGCAGTGACCCCAATTCCATGGCAGTGACCACAGCAGCATACACCCTCTGATTAGTTAGGCATATTTCCATATGCAACGGCGGCGACACGTGGTGCAAATAACTCTGTTCAACACAAGCTGAACAATCCCACATGTGTAACTGTGTCCTGAGTCCTGAATGGTAGTCACCTCAAGTCCGTGGCAACGACCACAGCACCGCACTCCCTTCGATCAGTGAGGCATATTTCGATATGCAAGGCCGGCAATACGTAGTCCCAATAACCCTCTTTAACACAAGCCGATCCCACATGTGAAACTGTGTCCTGAGTCCTGAATAGCAGTCACCCCAAGTCTGTGGCAGCGACCACAGCACCACATTCCCTTTGATCAGTGAGGGGTATTTCCATATGCAACTACAGACTCCAATAGGCAGCTAACTATCACAGTCCTACACCCTACATATTATCCTTTTAGTATCCACGCTTAAAGATTTTTTTTTTATATCAATTATAGCTTTACTACAATGACCAAATTAATCTTCAAATGCAAATTAACATGGAATAGAGTCTACACTACAGGCAGTATAGCTCGCAATTCCAATTTTAAATGCAAATTTTTAACAAGATTGTACTCAGAAAATACAACACTTCGTGAATTATTCTATACTTATTTCATCTTTTCATCATACACCTACACTGCACTCAGTAGGGCTCACAATGAAAATTATTCCTTCATTCATTAACTACAGAGTCCACTAGGCAAGTAACTATTACAGGCTTCAAATCTACATAATATCCTTTTAGTATCCTTTCTTCTTGAACATTTGTTATATCAGTTATAGCTTTAGTACAACTTCCAAATTCATTTTCAAGTACAAATGAACACTCAGCAGTCTACAGTGCAGGCAGCAAACCTCACAATTTGAATTTTGGACACGTGGTGCCAACTAACACTGTCCAACACAAGCCGATCCCACATGTGTAACTGTCCTGAGTCCTGAATGGCAGTGATCCCAAGTCTGTGGCAGCGACCACAGCAGCATACTCTTTAATCAGATAGACATATTTCCATATGCAAGGCCGGCGACACGTAGTCCCACTAACCCTCTTTAACACAAGCTGATCCCACATGTGTAACAGTGTCCTGAGTCCTGAATAGCAGTCACCCCAAGTCTGTGGCAGCGACCACAGCACCAGACTCCCTCTGATCAGTGAGGCATATTTCCATATGCAAGGCCGGCGACACGTAATTCCACTAACCCTCTTTAACACAAGCCGATCCCACATGTGTAACTGTGTCCTGAGTCCTGAATGGCAGTCACCCCAAGTCCGTGGCAGTGACCACAGCACCAGACTTTCTCTCATCAGTGAGGCATACTTCCATATGCAAGGACAACAGCACGTGGTGCCACTAACCCTGTTCAACACAAACCGATCACACATGTGTAACTGTGTCCTGAGTCCTGAACGTCAGTGACCCGAACTTCGTAACAGCGACCACAGCACCACACTCCCTTCGATTAGTGAGAGGTATTTGCATATGGAAGGCCGGCGACATGTGGTTCTACTGAACCTCCACTATGCAGGCCGGTGGGGCCACCAACGTATGCATGTGGCTGTGGGCCCTTGCTCACCGCTACCTCTGGCCTACACTACGGTCAGCACGCCTCGCAATTCATATAGAGTCCTGATTCCACATGACACAGCCCAGTAGCCAAGACACATTGCTCCCAGTGTGGCCCGTCCACACCAAGCATCATCACAGGCTCATACAGTCTCAATACTTCTGGTGCCACTAACCCTATTTAACACAAGCCGATCCCACATGTCTAACTGTGTCCTGAGTCCTGAATGGCAGTGACCCCAAGTCCGTGGCACCGACCACAGCACCACACTCCCTTTGATCAGTGACACATTTTTCGATATGCAAGGCGGGCGACACGTAGTCCCACTAACCCTCTTTAACACAAGCTGATTCCACATGTGTAACTGTGTCCTGAGTCCTGAATGGCAGTGACCCCAACTTCGTGGCAGCGACCACAGCACCAGACTCCCTTCAGTCTTATTTGTGGTTCTTTTCTGTAAATATTTTTTTTTATATGTAAATCTATACATGACTAAGATTCTTCTTTGTCCAACTGCACAGGGACACTTCCAGGCCCAAGAAGGTTGTTGGGGGTATGATGGTCATGTGGGAAGAGGGTGCGTTACCTGCTGATGTGGGGAGAGGCAGCGTCAAAGGGGTATCTATTACAGTAACAACTCCGATATGTTTTCACAAATGCATCGGACAAATGCCAGCTGACGGACTGAATCACAAAATGATTTTTCAATGCTTATGTAGAGTGATTTATAAACAGTTCGCACCAAGGCTCACAGAGGGCCAGCTGTGGCACGTTCGCTCGAATCACAGATGCAGTACTACGAGCCTTCTGCCTTATTATAGCTATCCCTGCCCTGTTCCGTCGTACGCCACGCCACGCCACTGTGATTACGTTCCGACGTTGGCCCCACATAGCTACTTGTTGCAGGCGTACTCGCTGTTAGTGTGCATGTCAGTGGTCTAGTTCTCAACATCTCACGGCCACTCCCTCAGGGCAGGTTTGCACACACACCACACCCATCCGGCACATGCATCAAAGGCCATGTGACTACGCAAATATAATAGATCGACAACGTCACATCCTTTATTGCCGGTGCTGACTGGATGGTGGATGCTTCACGTGTCTCAACCATAAAGATTCTTTGAACAGTTGCGCAGAAGGTTAGCCGCACCTTGATCTGTATAGCCATCAGGGGCCTACCACCCCCTTGGCGCGGACTTCAGATGCACAGGGTTAGTATCACCCAAACCTCATATGGCCATCAGGGGCCTACCACCACGTGCATACACTTGAGTTCCACAGGCTTAGCGGCCCCAAAAGCTGATGTGGTCTCTGCCATCGATGACTCAGGGCTCAGCGACATGTGTGAGATCTGCCGGGCTGCGGAGAAGCTGATGTGGTCTCCGCCATTGATGACTCAGGTCTCAGTGACATGTGTGAGATCTGCCGGGACATGAAGAAGATGATGTGGTCTCCGCCATTCATGACTCAGCGATATCTGTGAGATCCACGGAGAAGCTGATGTTGTCTCCGCCATTCATGACTCAGGACTCAGCGACATATCTGGGATGCGTGGAGTTTTGACGGGCACGCGTAGTGCCCACTGCTGCACACTCCGGTGGCACCAGGTAATTATTTGCTCATGGATGCGCAGAGGCGGCAGTGTCTGTCTGTCTCTCTCTCTCTCTCTCTCTCTCGCTGTCTCTCTCTCTCTTCCTTCTTTTCCTTCTATCTCTCTAACTCTCTCTCTTCCTTCCCCCTTTCTCACTCCCTTTCTTTCTTTCCCTCTCTTTTTCTCTCTGGCTTTTTTTTCCTTCTCTGTTTCTCTGTGCCTCTCTCCTTTGATATGCCCATTACACACGTCCTTATTTTGTGCTTTATTTTCCAAGCTCTTTCGTCGACATCCATAGTCCCGACAGGAGTGTTTCGCCTTCTTGTTTTCTATTATTTCTGTTACATTTTGCCTATTAGTTTACCATTTATATATATGTTAATAGAAAAATAAATTTTGGAAATAGTTTTTCATTTATCGTTTACATATATATTTATAAAAAAATAAAGTAAAAAAAACAAATTAATAACGTTTTTGTTCTCTTCACTGGTGTGTGACTCTTTCTTCTTCTTATTACTGTTATTTGATGCAGTCCACCATGGTGTTAAATTTTGGGACACTTATCATGGGAATACTGGTGATGTCTGCAGTTTACACCAACTTCTGAATAGTGTGTTAGATTTATCTCAACTTTACTTCCATTAAAGTGCTGATAATGAAAACCCCTTGGTTTTGAGGATGGTAATCTAACCCCCGAAGAGGATTCTCAATGGAAGATCCCCTCCTTAGACCATAGACCAATCAAAAAATGGACTGAAGCTGCTTTGCATCTCAAGGGGATGTGTCTGGAGAAGGGAGTAAGGGCAGCAAATGGGAGGACTCAGTCGGACCGGATGGGTGCGCATACCTTTAACAACGGTGTAATATCCAGCAGGATAGATTACATCCTCGTTAGTGTGGATGTTTGGGCACACTTACATGATATGACGGACGTTGAGCGGGCCGAAAGTGACCATGACCCACTAGTACTATCATTATTGGCGCTGAGTTCAATAGTTAATTCCAATATGGATGAGGTACAAAACTTAGTGGAAGTCTCTGTCACGAATGATGACAGAAGTGTTAGATGGGCTAGGCTTATCGAAAGAGAGGGGTACCTTGAAGAGATGAAGTCTGTGGTTGGCCATTCGGTCGCTATTTTTAATAGTTGTTACTCCCAGGAGGATATGAACCGTATTGCTCCGATCATACATAGGGAGCTATTTAACAGTTTAAAACCAATCTTTATTAAATGTAATTCTAGGAAGAGCAGTTCAGGTGTAAAGATGGCTGCCTGGTGTAATAAGCTTTGTAGAGAGTCATATCGGGAACTAACAAAAGCTATCAGATCTAAAAATATGGGCAAGGTTAGATTGGCTAGGTCCAGGTATAAAGCAGTCCAAAAATCAGCTAAGAAGGATTGGGACGACAAACGCTGGCTTGACCTACTTGAAGCTAGTCACGAGAGAGACATGGTTACATTTTGACAGTTAGTTAAGTGGGGTAGCAATGGGACACCACATATACCGGTGAACCATGTAGCGCCAGACTTGTGGGTTGAGTTTTTTATAGCACAATTTTCAATTACAAATACTGTTGATACCCACCCACTACCAGGTTTTACGTCTACCACCTTATTGTTTGATAGTTTTGAGGTTGAGAAGGTCCTCTCATTGTTGCCAAAAGGGAGGGCTCCTGCTCCGGACTGTGCACCGGCTGACTTGTTCCAGTATGACAAAGAGAACTGGGTTAAATACATTACTTTTATAGCCAATGCCATAGCTAGTGGTGCACCTGTCCCCGATACCTGGTCTGGAGCCATTATATTACCGATATATAAAAAGGGTGATCGCTCGTCTCCTGGCAAGTAGAGGCCGATTAGCCTTATTGACTCCATGCAGAAAATAATTGCCAGATTGGTCCTCAGTAGAATCCAAACGTGGATTGAGGAGAATGAGATTTTGTCACCATTGAAGGCAGGCTTTCGCCCTTTTACCAGCACCATTGAACAGGTTTTTAGGTTTACTATGATTTACTGGAAGGTAGTCATTATAGGAGGAGGGTCCCTTTATGCAGCCTTTATTGACCTTAAGCCTGCTTTTGACTTGGTGCCACGTAATAAAATGTGGCATGCCTTTTTGGAAGTAGGGATGCCTCAGGAGTTACTAGCCTTGATAATCAAGTTGCATAATTCGAACTACGCTCAGGTGTTGTGGAGCCCAAAGGGCGAGATCACAGCTAGTTTCCCAGTCCTAAAGGGTGTGCGCCAAGGATGCGTCCTGGCGCCGACATTGTTCTCCCTGTTTATTAACCGGGTTGTTCAATACTATTCCACATACCACACAGATGCCCCTATCCTGGGGGGACTTAGGATACCATTGCTAATGTTCGCGGACGACACCCTGATCCTATCCAAGACGCAGAAGGGATTGCAGGTTACATTGTCTAGGTTCGAGGAGTTTTGACGCGATCATGGGCTTGTGGTTAACGTGGATAAGACCAAGTATATGGTCTTTCACCATCATAAGACCATTCAAAGTACTGTACTCATAAACAATGTCCCTCTGGAACAGACAGAAGCATTTGCATACCTGGGGATTACCCTGGGTAAGAAACTTAGCTGGAAACCACACATTGATCTTATAGCTCTGAAACACGCTCAGCTGGCATGAGCTCTTTTAAAAGAACACAAACTCTCATTTACCAAGCCCATTGCCCCTGTTTTAAAGATATACAGTCCCAAGGTTATTACCTCAATCCTATATTGGGTGGAATTATGGGGTTTCGAGAACATCTCCTCCTTGGCACAAGCCCAGAACAAATTTGTCAGAGCTATTACGAGCCTTCCGCAATCTACACCATTATTGCCCCTTTTTTTGGATCTGGTTTGCCTCCGAATTGAGGATCTAGCTCGATATAGACCAATAGCGTTTTGGAGACGATTCTGGGTTACCCCTAAGCTTTCCCAATATTCGGAATCCCTTATGGATTTCAGGGGGTTGGCTGTACGGGGAAGATCAAATGGTTACAGAATGTAAAAAACACCCTGTGTGGGATGGGGATGAGTGGCCTGTGGGAGCACCCCGAGGAAAATCCATTTCCATCTAAAAGGGAGCTCAAGGCCTCCTATTGGGATATGGTTAAGAACAAATACTTTTTTTCTACCACTATGCCCACCTTATCCTTGGATTATCTGATGCAAAAACAGGATTTCGTGTTTGAAGCATACTGGGATATCATTTCCAGACTGGTGGATAGGAAACTATGCCATCAGTTTAGGGTTGGCTCTCTCCCAATCAATGCCTTCACTTGTAAATGGCAGTTGAACGGGTGTGAGCATTGTCCTGCTTGTCCAGCTTCACTGGAATCCATAGCCCATTTTCTGTTGGCGTGCCCGGCTTACAAATCCCCCAGGCTTAAATGGATCAAACCAATTTGCATGAACATGGGCACTAGATCGGCTATGGTGGCATTAAGGATTTTGCGGACATCCACTGATGCTACTATAGTTGTAGCTTTGGCAACATTTTTGAGCTGGGCATGGCTCATTCGCTGCAAAAAACTAAGAGAAACCCAAGCCTAGCTCAAGCCATAATAATGTCATGTAACTTCAGTGCGGCATCACTAATTAATTGATTTTAGCAATAATGATCATCTGGTTTTATACTGTATTTTTGTATTTACATGGTTTTAGAGTGGTTCTCTGTTGTTGATTATTTTTTTTTTTTTTTTTTTTTTTTTTTTTTGAAACCGTTTATTACAAATCTCAAGAATATACAGGTATGGGCCTACAACCTTCCGGCCGGCTGCTAGGAATGACAGGAGCATATGACATACGTTCATAAAACACTTGGTGTTGCAGAGGAGCATAATCAGGAGGTATCAATGTCGTGGGCCATATCAGTCAGACCCCACAATACGGTTTCATTTTATACAAACAACAAGAAAAAAACACACCCACAAGGCAACCCGCAATCGAAAGTAGCAGCACGTGCTCCCCGAATGGGGGACCCCAAGTATCCACAGGAGTCTAAAGAGGGGAAGGGGAACAGAGCAAGGACTGGGGGAACCCTGTGCCCGGGGCTGGGGGAAGGAGTCAGCTAAGGGGACGGGGCTGGTGAGGCAGCAGGCAGCAATGGTGGCGCGCAGATACCCCCGCGGTAGGCGTTCCAGGGGCCCCATACTTTCACCCATGTCCCAGGCTTACCCCTCGCCACATACACCACCTTTTCTCGAAACATGCACCAGTCCATGTGTTCTTTCCAGGCCGACACCGCCGGGGGCTTCTGGGATCCCCACAGTTGAGCAATATCACGCTTAGCTACCATATATCCCAGAGTCACCCACCACGTCTGTGGAGCCGAGTAGTCAGTTGGTTCCCACACATTCAACAGGCACCTCCTCGCTTCAGGCAGCAGCGCGACACGCGTAACCACTCGCAGGACCTCGTGCACACCACGCCAAAATCGCTCCACCTTTGGACATTCCCACAAAATATGCAGAAAGGTCGCCAAAGCACCACACCCACGCTTACACAACCCATCCTCAGCATAGCCCATACGCAGAAGCCTTGGCCCCGTCATGTAGACCCGGTGGAGTATCTTAAGCTGGACGAAGCGAAGGCGAGCCGGTATGGCCACCTCCTTCGGAGAGGCCACCGCGTCGTCCAACTCCAGCCCATCGGCAACCCAAGCCTCTCGGAGGCCAGTTAGCAAGCCCGAGCGGTCATTGATCAGTTTTTTGTAAATAAGTGAGATCGTGCTGTCTGGGACATGGCCATCTAGCACCCTGTCCTCCAGGGGGGAAGACTCCGGGATGGAGGCAACGTCTGGGAAGACGGAGCCCAGTGCATGACGGACCTGCAAGTACCGAAAGCATTCACTGTCCTGCAGCTGAAACTCTGTCTGCAGCATCTCGAATGTTTTAAATCCCCCCCTCGTCCAGAGATCCCCAACTTTACTGATGCCTATCGTGTCCCACTTCTCGAAGCCCTTCGAGGTCCACAGGGAGCCCAACCTCTCAGACGCGTACAGCGGTGACGCTCGGGTCAAACGGTCCTTCCACCCCATAGCTGCATTAGCCGCGTGCCATACTCGCACCATGACACGCGTAGGTCCCATCAGGCGAGCGTCGGGCGCGCCAGAGTAGAGCGCTTGATTGTAGTCGCCACCGGGCAGTAGCATCTTGTCCATTTCAAATGCCGGGTTTAAGGCGGGCCCGTAGAGGCCATGGTTAATTGCAGCTAGCTGGGAGGCCCAGTAATACCGTTTAATATCCGGGAGGGCAATCCCCCCGTCGTACCATGGGAGCGTCAACTTCGCCAGGGCAATACGCGGCCTCCCGTCCGAGAACAGGCGGCGCTGTAGACTCTCCACCTCACGGAAGTAGCGCGCCGGGACTAAGTCCATAGTGTTCTGGAGAGCGTACAGGAAGCGTGGCAACGACATCATCTTAAACAGCGCCGCCCGGCCGAGCGGCGAAAGCGGCAGGCGCCGCCAGCGCGCGACGTCCTCCTTCAAGCGCTGGAGGGGGGGAAGCAAGTTCCGCTCGTAGCGGGCCTCCGGGTCCAGAGTAATGTAGACACCCAGGTACCTAAACCCCTGAGAGGCAATCTGGATCGGACAGCCCCGCGGGAGGACGGGAGCCTCCCCGGAGAGCACATACACACATGATTTAGCCCAGTTGATGACAAGGCCTGAGTTGCGGCCGAATGAACGTAAAACATCAACCAGGACTATTAGTGATTTACGTGGGGGGCTAGGTACAAAAGGATGTCGTCAGCGTATAGGGACACGCGGTCCTCGTACTCGGGGGTCCAACGGAGACCACGGATGGAAGGATGCCACCGCAGCCACTCCGCCAGGGGCTCCAAGGCCAGCGCAAACAGGAGCGGCGACAAGGGGCAGCCCTGCCGCGTGCCCCGGCCCAGCTCGAATGGGGCCGATACTCTTCCATTTACCACCACCTGCGCCAATGGGCCCGAATACAACAATTTGACCCAACTGATGAAACCCGGGCCAAATCCAAACTTCGCCAGCATCGCCCAAATGTATGGCCACTCAAGCGTGTCAAACGCCATGGTGGCGTCTAAGGACGCCAGTATGGCCGGCTCCCGCACGAATGGAACACGTGCGAGCACCCCGTGCAAGCACCGCAGATTAAGGGCCGTGTTGCGATGGGGGATAAAGCCGGACTGGTCTTGATGGACCAGATCGCCCACCACGCCGATCAGCCGATTGGCCAGCACCTTGGCGAGAATTTTGGGCTCCGCATTCAAGAGCGAGATAGGCCGATAGGATGTAACCCGGTCCCGAGGTCTCCCTTCCTTGTGGATCACCACGATTGTAGCCAGACGCTGGTCCAGCGGGAGGGAGCCCAGCGAGTGGGCCGCCAGGAACATCGCGCGGAGGTGGGGTGCCAATGCATCCGGTCGCAACTTATACAACTCGATAGGGATGCCATTCGGGCCCATGGCCTTGCCAGAGGCGACCGAGCGTGTGGCGAGGGCAATTTCGTCGGCGGTGGGAGCGGCGTCCAACGACACCCTGTCCTCCTCCGAAAGGGAAGGCAGCGCGATATCCCTAAGCAGGGCATGGGAATCCTCCTCCGAGCAGGGAGAAACCGGGGAATACACTTCACGGAAATAATCCGCGAAACAGGAGACAATTTCTTCTGGCTCGGTTACACTCACACCATCCATCCTCTCAATCAGCGGGACCACACGATTCGCTCTCTCCTTTTTATCCAACCACGCGAGCAGTTTACCAGCCTTATCACCCACATCATACAGTCGCCCCTGTTGCTCCCTACTGAGGCCCCTGGCCGCCTCCGTGACGAGGGCCCTGTAGGCCGCCTGCTTAAGTTGTAGGACATGTAGCGCAGCATCTGTCACCCCACCCTCTAGATCACCCTCCAATTCGGCAATTTCGGCCTCCACCCGGGTCACCTCCTCCAGCTCGCGCCTCCGGGCATGGGAAATAAGGGATAGGGCCTCCCCTCTGAGAACTGTCTTGAAGGCTTCCCACAGGGAGATAGCCGAAGGGACGGACCCCACATTCTCATCAAAGTATCGCTGTAAGGATTTAATCAAGTCAGCGCGAATGGTGGGGTCGCGCAGGTACCAGGCATTGATTGGAACTACCCTGCCCTCACCCCTCGGGAAGACATCAAAGTGTAACAGGAGCGGGGAGTGATCTGAGATACCCGCGCCAAATGGCGCACCTCTCCTACCCTCCCAACATAGGCCACCGGGACAAGGACATAATCAAGCCGTGAGAGGCTACCATGGGCCCCCGAGTGGAAAGTGTACTGCAGCTGCGTGGGATGTTTTAAGCGCCAGCAGTCCACCAATCCCAGTGTATCCAAGAGGCCGGACAGCCACGCCTGTGCCCGGGGGCGGTCCCTAGGGGGGTGACGATCCACAGTCCCAGAAACCACCGCATTGAAGTCCCCCCCAACCACCAGAAGCCCCCCCGGAAGGCCAAGGAGGAGGCGCCCCAGGTCTGCAAAAGTGGTCGACTGTAGCCCCGGTGGGACGTATACTGATACAAAGACAACTACTTTGCCCTCCATTCTCCCCACCAAGACAGTGTAGCGTCCCCTATCATCATGGAGCACCTCATCAATTTCCAACGGGAGCGAGTTCTTCACCATGATGCCCACACCCCGTGAGCCCGACGTGAAGCCCGAGTGGGCCACCAAACGGTAGCCACGCCGATTCATGGCACAAAAAGAATTACCAATAAGGTGTGTCTCCTGCAGAAAGACTACATCGGGCGAGATTCGTTTCAAATACTGCAGGACCACACCTCTTTTGATCCTATCCCCCAGTCCATTAACGTTCCAAGACAACAAAGTCAAGTCCCTACCCCCCATCACACACAGAAGCCATCATTCGTCCCCCGGAGAGCACCTTAAGACCAATACAAAAAAGGGTTTGCCTGGTGGTAAAAACGAACAACACCCCACCCCAACCCACCCACCCCAACAGAACTCCCCCCTCCCTGCACCCCTGCATGAGCCCGAACAGCCCCCCCAAAGTGCAGTGTGCCTGTCGCCCCATAGATGGTTAAACTAACTAAGCCCCCAGAGGAGGAGGGAGAACCCCCAAGAGACCCCACACGCCCTCCACAGGAGGGGAACTTACTCGAACAGACGAACAGTCAAAAGTGACATCAATTTTGTCCAGAGCGAGGCCTAATATTAGTCCCTCAGTCCTGATCCGGCGAGCCCTCTCCCCCAACCGCTCTCCCCCCACCCCCCCGATCCCGATCCCCAGACAAAGTATCCAGCCAGTCCCCGGCCGCTTCGGGACGATCAAAAAAGTGCGTGCGGCCGTCCACCTCCACCCGCAACTTAGCTGGGAAAAGCATCGCATACTTGAGGTTTAGGTCCCGTAGACGACGTTTGACTCCGAGAAAGCTCAGTCTCTGCTTTTGGACTGCTGGGGTGAAATCAGGATAAAAATTTATGTCCATATTGTCGAGTCTGACCGGTCCCTGTAGTCTGGAGGATTGCAGAATAGCATCTCTGTCCCGAAAGTTGAAAATCCGGGCAATGAGAGGCCTCGGAGGGGCTCCGGTCTTAGGCCTTCCCCCGGGAACCCTGTGGGCCCGTTCCACCGCGAAGAATTTACTCAGCCCCCGGGGCTGGAGATGGGTGAGAATCAAGTCCTCAACGAATAGGTCCGCCGCCGCCTCCTCACGTCCCTCAGGCACCACGATAATGCGGACATTGTTCCTCCGGGCCCGACCCTCGGAATCCTCCAAGCGGCGATCCATCAGCGCACTCGCCTGACCAAGCCGGCGCACCTCCTTTTGGAGGGTCGCCACATCCGTCGTGAGGCCCGATGTGGTGTGGGCCAAAGAATCGACCCGATCATTGGTCTTGGATAGATCGGCCCTCACCAAGCCAACATCCACGAGGACCGAGTCAATCTTCTGCGCCAGTGTATCAAAACGCTGGCTCACCGAGGCCTTCATCTCGGCGATAGCACCCATGACATCCCGCAGGGTCAGATCCGCGGGCAGAGCAGGAGCATCAGTCGGGCCCTCAGGGGACCTACGCGGCACCTCGGGAGATCCCTTCTGGAGGGTGTAGCGGTCCATGCTGTTAGACTGATGGGCTGCGCCACGTCGGGTCGATTTCACCTTTGCCCGGTCACCATCTTGCTTTGTGGACATGGTTCCAGTCCCCCGATCGTGCCAATCACGTCGTAAAGGGCAGGCAAGCCGGGTCACGGGCTCCGGGGGGGGGCCACCACAGATCCGCGGGGTGGATCACAGCCGGCGGGCCGGCAGGGTACCCCAACGAGGCCACACCACCTCACAGTGCCCCGCGACCCAACCTCGCCAAGACAGCAAGGAGGGTGCAAAAGAGAAAGTGAAAGTGCGGGGTACGCGAGTCGCTGAGCCCTGCCCGCCGCTGTTGTTCACTTTGTCTCCGGATAGCCCCACAGATCCAATCCGGGGTCCGGCGTGGAGAAGGCCGCAAACCTCGATCGGTTTTCCCGTCGGTGTCCGAGGTCCAATTTGGAAGCGGAAAACGGGTGCCACCTCAGCTCGGGCTCACCAACACAGTCCCCTCATCTAGGACAGGATATTTTCAGGATATATGTAGGAGGTCACGGAGGTCCTCGGGAGCCTCGCACCTACGCGGCCATCTTGGTTGCGCGCTAGGCTCCTCCCCCTGTTGATTATTTTTACTTGACATATATACTGCACTAACTACTGATTTGCCTCTCTGTTTTGATTCTTTTATATGGCATTGTGTTTTTATCAAAAAAAGTTTTAGCAATCATTGTATGTACTGTCTTTTATGATTATTTTAATCGAAATAAAGACAAAACGAACGGCCGAAATGCAGACTAGCCATTCCCATACAAAAAGACACGAGGTGCACCTTTGCGATTTATTCTAAATACTAAAATCCTGTATTGAATTGCACTGAGGTAATGGCTGCACTTTCAGTGTACACACAAAATCAATTAAGAATTCTCATTGTATTTTTGTTAATTGGGAATAGTGCATCAAGTGCTGGATCTTGACGAGATACACTGCTCAGTTCGTATATTTTTCTGCACACGAAAAAAATCACATCCCAACTTTCACACCAACTGCAATGCGAAACAAATTCCGGCGATAAGCCACTTTAGCACCAGTTATTTTACACCTGCTTTCTGTCAGTGTTAAGTAGGATGACTAACTGTACCATGAAACGGAACACAGTCAAGAGCCACACCAGAACACCCACAGGTGCCATAGAATCAATGAGCATGATGCAGGGATACCCATGAGGGCCACAAGACTCATCGCAACAACTCCAAGACCGCCAACACCCCCCAAACCCGCATCTGAGCAAGTGTGTACCTGTGGTCATTGTCTTAGCATGATAGGCACGAGCCCAGCATCATCATAGTGTGCTGTCACCTCAGCGTTGGCAGTGAGCCTGGACATGTAGCTACGCATGCATCCTCCTGCATGCACAACCGGCATATGCTGGTCTGGAGTACACAGGTCAGCGCAGGGATGTGCCTATCCGGCAAGGGGAACAGGGTGTCTCAGACATGTCCGTGTACAGGAAGTGCGGTAAGTGTGTCTCTGTGTTCTGGTGTGGCCTGCCACAAATGCCGCAGCACTTGATGTTGTAAAGTGCCATGCACCACCTCCAAACGGCACTGTGATGGTGTAGTTTGAATGTAGCAGGACATGCGCGAATAGGCATTACAATGGTGTGCTGTACGAGTGCACGAGATACAACAGCGCACCGTAGAAAAGTGTGGGGGCTAGTGGGAGGGAGAAGCAGCTGTTTGGCAATGTAGCACACAGTGAACTCATCCGTGTGCCACGTGCTGGGCATCTCATCCATGATAACCACGGTCACAGACATCCCACAACACCAACGACCGGCCTTTGTACACATCCTGTATGAATGCAGCGTGGTTTTCACTTCTATGCTCTTTCAGTGGTGTGATGTTGGTGGGTTGTGTGACTTGTGCTCCTTGTTGGAGTATTTAATTTTGTCCATTGTTTGTCTATACTTGTGCTGTACTTAATTGTGCATGTGTGCCATTCTGCCCATCTCCCTGTCCCCCCACTCCCTGCTTCTTCCTCTTCCTGGTGCTGCTGTGTCTATAATTTTTTTGCTCCCCACTTAAACACATGTAAAGAACAAATTAGAATAGTTTCTTGATTCTTTTAGGTTTCAAAACTTCTCTCTATTGGTTTCTTTTAATTTTCCAAACCATTTTTTTAATATTCAACAACACATAGAAGTCAGAAGTGCAACGTATTCTATCAACACACTTTCTAGAACATTCTACAACACGTGCAGGTTAAAAGTTTATCAATTTTTTTAACTTAACGATATTTTTTTGCAACATTTTCTCGAACATTTAACAGCACGTGCAGGTTTAAAGTATACGATTATTTTAAGTGGTTCAGTTGAGCAAATGTTATCCTAAGATATGTACTACACGTTGAAACTGCTTTTTCTTAACCAATCACAAAGATGCTTTTTCCACACAACAAATGTGCACCCTACTTTTAAAAAATAATGCTTTTCAACTCCCAATCACGTATCGTTATGTATGGCAAAAAAAGTACTTCCCCATCTTTAAACATATCCCTTATTCTACCAAGGAACTGCATGAGCTACTGACATCTTTCCATACCTTCCAACCATATCTTAAAAATGCTAGTGTGGATCGTAGGACATAGCTATATTTTCAGGTGCAAGAGGTATGCAGAACACAATCGTATTGACTTAGACCTAGGTTTACAAAATGTGGACATTAAATGGTTTACACAGAGAAGATTAAATTTGCACCAATTGCTACCTTTGGTTAAAACCTCTTTGCATCTTCCACACCCTGACCTCATGGTTGTGCATTATGGTGGAAATGACCTAGGCATATTGACTGGAATAGGTGTGGAAATGCTTATGAAGGACACCTTTGGACACCTCAGCTCAGCACCATGTGACTCTGGGCAATAGCTCACTTAATAGCTCACATAATTTCCACGCCGGCCTCGAGGGCCTTCAGACCCATAGGGGTGAGTAGTTTGCGCTTTACAAATACCATATTGATTTGATACGCGCAAATTTACCTTTGCTCTCCCTGTATAACACCCCCTAAGCCCCATACACAAGTTACAATGTTCAAAACAAAAGTTCCTCCGAGTAGGTATAACTACATGCTGACACTACTTGACAGATGTGGCACAGCGACCAGAGCACATGACTTCATAGCATATGACACACAGTTTGGACTCACGCTTTCAACCCCGACTCCGGCAGCACCTCAGCTTAGCACCATGAGTCTCTAGACAATACCTCACATATTTTCCGTACCCCAGGACTTTCAAACCAGTAGGAGTCAGTAGTTCGTCCTAGTAGGAATAAACACACGCTGACACTGCTTCCACAGGTGTGCTGCAGCGGCCAGGGCACATGACTTCACAGCATAAGACACACAGTTTAGGCTCACGCTTTCATCCCCGACTCCCACAGCAGCTCACCTTAGCAGCATCGGACTACGCAATACCTCACTTAATTTCCGTACCCAGCACTTTCAGACCGGTAGGTATGAGTAGTTCGCTTCGCACCTCCTCTATAGCACACCCTAAACACACCACAAAGGTTACAGCGCTCCTACCCTCCTCTTTTCCACATTTTTTGCCCTTTTACCCCTTACTCACTTCATCGGAATCACAAAATGGTGGCCAACACTTCCTAGTTGCAACCGCTTGCAGTGCTCGCAGCCAATCAGCAGCAAGCTCGTGCTCGTAACGGCTCAGCCAATCAGATGGCAGAATTCCCAAATATCAATATCTGTAAATTTCAATATTTCTCAAAAACTACTGAACATATTTACACCAAATAAACAAAAGCATGCTTTCTAGACCAAGACTCTTCTCCCTGCCAAATTTGGGGTAATTCCGTTCACCCGTTCGACCTGTAGCCTTGTCTAAAGTTTCCTATGGAAATTAAGATTGACAAAACATGTTTTGGGACCCCCCTTTTTTCTTGGCCCCTCCTAGACTAATCACCCCCACACTTTCAACACAGGAGCTGATCTCAACAATGAATTAGTTTTGAAAATTTCACGAAGATTCATCAATCGGCGCCAAAGTTATTGCGAATAGAATGTTGCCATTTTCCTATAGTAACTAGTTCCTAACTATAACTACCTACTGGCGACTGCCAGTAGGTAATATATATATTTTTATATATATATATGTATGTATATGTATATATATATATATAAATATATATATTGTTCACCAAAAAGTGCCCTAGAGCATCAAGGGGTCACTCAACAGCATTCCAATATCACAATGCAGCCTGCTTGTCTGCTCCAAATGCATTATTTAATGCCGACACGTTTCAGGGCCAGAAAGCCCCTTCTTTATGGGCTGCTATAAACAACACATTGAAACTTGTAAGAAGATTTCCAGCCTCATTTTTTTCCATGAATGCTCTTTGGCAGGCGTATGCTAAGTGCAGTGCCATTTTATGCCTTATGGGACATGGAGTCCCGATTACAAGCGTAAGTGGTCTCTTTAAGTAAGTTCAATGTTCGTTTGTTTTTAAAGCAATGTATTCCTTTAGTAGGTATCGGAGCTTCCTGGCAGGCAAAATAAGCATATTCAATGCTGTGTCCTTCTGACGTCGAACAAATCAACATCACGGCCTCTGTCAGCTGAAATAACACTCCTCTCCCAGCTGACGACGGTGCTCCCCTCCGCGGCCGGGCCGCCGCGTATATAATGTTCACCAAAAAGTGCCCTAGAGCATCGAGGGGTCACTCAACAGCATTCCAATATCACAATGCAGCCTGCTTGTCTGCTCCAAATGCATTATTTAATGCCGACGCGTTTCAGGGCCAGAAAGCCCCTTCTTCATGGGCTGCTACAAACAACACATTGAAACTTGTAAGAAGATTTCCGGCCTCATTTATTTCCATGAATGCTCTTTGGCAGGCGTATGCTAAGTGCAATGCCATTTAATGCCTTATGGGACATGGAGTCCCGATTACAAACGTAAGTGGTCTCTCTAAGTAAGTTCAATGTTCGTTGAGTGACCCCTCGATGCTCTAGGGCACTTTTTGGTGAACATAAATATATATATATATATATATATATATATATATATATATATATATATATATATATATATATATATAGATATATAGATATATATAGATATATATATATTCACTGAAAAAACCATAGGTTTCAGGGGCGTTATAGTTAGCTGGACTTTTCACTCGTACAAAACCATAGAAATTCCCCTGTTATAGTTAGTTCAGCTAACTATAACTCGCGCGCCCTTAATGCACTGCTGATGACGTCACATATTACATCACTCATGACATGGTCAGTGACATCACTCATGGTTTTTTCAGTGAATTTCTAAGGTTTTTTAAATGCTAATTCCTAGCTATAACGTGCCTGAAACCTATGTTTTTTTGAGTGAATTTCAAAGGTTTTTTAAATGCTAATTTCTAGCTATGCCTACAGAGATAGGAGATGTGAAGAAAGAAGGAAAAACGCACAGAAACAAAAAAATGAAATGCAGAAAGAAGCAACAGAAGTCCTCAAAGACGAAGAAAAGTGCAGGAAGAAGTATAACGTGCAGAAAGAACAAACAGAAGAGCAGAAACAAGCCTTGTTGCAAAATCATCCTGTACCCTCAACTTTTTCAGATGGATACTGGTGGTAACTGAGTCTGACTAACCAGTCCTAGAGCCAGTGCTATGTTAAAAGACACTCAGAATACAGTGAAAACACCTACATACACTAGGGCACACTATGTGTTGGGGTCCCCCTGTGATTAGCATGACCTCCTCTGTAAGCCCCTAGTATATAATAGGGCAGGGGATTAAAACTACCTCTTAAAACGCACCACAGGGCGTGTTTGAACACGTCACCTCATGCCCCGTCCCCTCCCTTCCCCACTGTGTAAACACGCCCTGTAGCCGTTTTAAGTTGGGAGATTAAGTCCCCTTGAATCCTGAGGGTCCCTAGGGTCCAACCAGACCACTAGGTACCTCCAGTAAGCGCCACAGAGCTGCGGTGCAGAGAGGTGTAAAAAGTGGCACGGTTGCACCACCTCTCTGCAACGCAGAGCAGTGGTGCTTACTGGAAGCACCTGGTGGGCTAGTTGGACCCCAGGGTCCCTCAGGATTGAAAGGGAATTATTTCCCCAACTTAAAAACGCGCCACAGGGCCTGTGGGCGTTCTGAGTTGAGAGATTAAGTCCCCTTGAATCCTAAGGGTCCCTAGGGTCAAACTAGCCCACTAGGTACCTCCAGTAAGCGCCACAGAGCTGCGTTGCATGGAGGTGTAAAAAGGGGCGTGGCCTCAGAACACCTGTCTGCAACGCAGCTCCCTGGTGCATACTGGAGATACCTGTTGGGCTAGTTGGCCCTAAGGGACCCTCAGTATTGAAGGGGAATTAATTCCTCAACTTACAACTGGCCAGGGGGCGCATTTGCAGAGTGCTGCAACGAGGGGGCGTGGCCTCCGGCGCGATGCCGGTCTTTTATTTATTTATTTTTAAGAAGGAGGGCTGTGTGACCCCGTTTCTTTTTCTAATTTATTAGCCCTGGGGACCCCATCCCCCAGGGCCTGCACCCTAATTTTTTTTGTTGAAAAAAATGAATTTGGCCCTCCCAAGGCCTTAATCGGCCCCGGGGACTCCAACCCCCAGGTCATGGCCTTTTTTTACATTTTTTTATTCTTTAGGAGGGGGGCTGTGTTGCCCCCCTCCTCAGGCCACTTATAGCCCCGGGGACCCCATCCCCCGGAGCCGGCCTTTGTTTTTTTTTTTTTTTTTAAATATATATATTTATAGAAACACCTAGGACATGCTGGACAAACCGTATGTACCTATCACCATGACGATTTGCGTGATATTCATTAAAAGGCGACTATGCATACAATGAATCCACGTAGAATGTATTCACACCGCTAGTGAAGCTCTGACATGTCTGACCCCCTACCGTGCCTAATCCCGGCGCCCCCGCTGGTGGGTACTCTCCAAGTAGACACCCTTGTCGTTTATTTATACAAACATGAGTAGCTATTGACGGGCACATTTAATACACATGCACACCAAGCCATTCAAAGGGGATTCGACAAAAATTCGACCAAACTATGCAAGAAACCCCCTCACGGTTAATAAATCACACATCCACCGCCGGATGTGTAATACTTTTTATTTTACTCTCTAAAGGAGACAAACCTCACTTGAGAGTCACAGCGTGCTCCTGGCTGAGCCCAATGCTGTGTTACACCCACCAGTGCCCGCAGAGTGCCACACACCTCTGTGTTGTATTCCACCAGCTAGTGCGTATGCTATGACACTCTCTAGCCCATGTGCACAGTAACACCACCCCGTGAATATGTCATGCCACACTTGCTTTCGCACGGGTTATATTGCTCCATCTAACGTGCCTTCCTCGATGCCTATGTTATAAAGCACAGCGCTATGCCATACATATTACAATCTGGGATCCATATCTTTGTCACAGTGAATATGCAATGTTACACTACCCAGCACATATTTCATATTACAACTTTAGAGACTACTTAGGTTACACAACACTGCCCTGTGCATATTACACTCCAAGGCGCATATCACATAGCAAGCGCTAGTGCCTGTGCTATCTCGCGCTCTCCAATGAATCTGTCATTGCGCACAATGTATTGCATATTATATTTCACGCCCCGGTTCATCTTATATCACACTTTTTGGTGCATAGTTTATACCATATACTATATCTAATTTTCATTTTCTATCGTGCTCTCAGGACTATGTTCTATATAACACTGCGTCCACCTACCCTTTTCACGGGCATTACATTTTGCGATGGGAGGTGGAGGGTCAGGGGATGTTTCTGCCAAGTGAGCCCGGAGTCACAGTCCCAAACGTCCTCTTCTTCCTGAATAAAAGTGAGATTATGCTGCATACTTGTTCATATTTTAAGTAGTTCGCACAGACACACATTTTAAAAACAATAAAGTTCCTAATACCCACCTTCTATGAACAGTTAGCTTGCTGCCCCATCCACCTCCTCCCTATCCTCTGTTGTCTGAATCCATGGACTAGCCTCCTCCCTCCTGCCATGCATGGTCTGATGTGCTGCCACTGCCCTGCATTTAGCATGATGTACCAGTCCACTCATCCTGCCCTCCATGGCCCATCATCGACCTCCTGCTTAGCCTCTGTGCTTTGCTTGCTGCCCCTATTCTCCTTCCCCCTGCCCTCCGATGTCTTTGTGCATGCCCCTGCTCCATCCTTTTTGACCACCATGTTCCATGGACCTGCCACTCCTATCTACTCTGAGTGTTCTGTTGAGCTGCCACTCCCCTACCACCTGCCTAGCATTGTCAGATGACTGTAACCTGTCCCTGCCACCTCCACCCTGCCTGTCCACATGCCATGCCCCTATCCCCTTCCTCCTGTCCTCCATCGTCCATTTTACTGCCACACCCTTCTGCCCTCCCTGGTCTGTTGTGCTGCAACTGCTCCTCCTGCCTGCCCCGCGCGGTCTGTTGTGAGGCCCCTTCCCCTGTACTCTCTTGTCTGTGCCCAGGTCCTGACCCTCCCTTCTATCCTCCATGGTCCTTTGTGCATGCCCCTGCACCCTCCTTCTTGCCCATCATAGCCATTGTGCTGCCACTAACCCTCCCGCTTGCCATGCATGGTCTTTCGTGCTGCCATGGCCCCTCCCACTTTCCCTGTGTGGTCAGCTAGCTGCTCCTGACCCCCTCCCACCTTCCCTCCATGGTCTGTGTGTATGCCATCATAGTCTCACTGTTGCTCTCCATGGTGTGTCTTGTTTCTAGTGCCCATCCTGCCTGACCTCCATGGTCATCTTGCTGCTCCTGCCCTGCCCCCTTGCCCCCAGCCCTCTGTTTCCATGTGCAGACCCCTATTCCCTCCCTCCTGGCTTGTCGGTTACATTGTAATGCCCCTGATCCGTCCCTCCTGCCCTTTATGGTCTGTTATGCTGTAGCTTTCTCTCCTGTCTGTCCATTATGGTCAGCTAGCTACCATTGCCTCTTTCCCCTCTGTGTCTGTTGTCCATGTGCATGGTCCTTTCCCCTCCCTATTGCTTTCTATGGATTGTTGTGCTGCACTCCCGTCCCGCATGCCCCCTGTGGTGTATTGTGCTGCTGCAAACCCTGATGCCTGCCCTGTAGGGTCAGTTTGGTGCACCTCTCAATGTCCCTCCTGTCCTCTGTTATCCGAGTCCATGTCCCTACCCCAATTCCTTCTGTCTACCATGATCCAATGTACCATACTTGCGAACATTTTGAACTTGGTAAGAGGGAAATTTTGAAATAAAACTGGGGTATTGATTTTCCCCTTTGAGTTACATTGAAAAAGAGAAGATTGTAGACAGGAAACAGATCAAGTAAAGCCCATTTGAGCTTAAAAACATTGGACGTTTCCAGGCTGAAACGGGTCTGTTGGCATGTATGGTTGTATGACCACTGCCTCTTCCTTCTGCCCACAATGGTCTATTATATTGCCACAGCCTCTCTTGCCAGTCCTGTATTGTTGGTTTGTTGCCCCTGCCCCCCTTTCCACTGCCCTCCATAGTCTGTTGTGCTGCCACTGCCCTTCCTGCCTGCCTAGTGTGGTCAAATTGTTGCCTCTGCATTCTCCTACCTGCCTTCAATTTTCAGAGTCCATGCCCCTGGCCTCTGCCTCTCAACAGTATCCCAATGAACAACTAGATTGCTATCAGTCTATATTTATTACAAAAGTGTGGAATGCCTGATGTCATCTTGATGTAATCAAAACTGTAATGCCTAGAGCATTTCCTTTAGAAATTACATATATGAGAGGGTCTTATTTGCATCAAAATTATGGTTAGTGCTCTAAAAAACTAAAATGAGGACATATTTTCTGAGTTTTCAAATAGCGACAAAGAACTTTTAAATTATTTGTAATCTTAGTTTTTTTATCCTGTTGACCACTTGATTAAATGTTGCATCCAAGGGGAGAGGATGTGGTGTTACTTCCAGAGCTGCAGACTTTGCAACTGGGGAACCAGGTTGGAGTTTCTGCTTGAGCTCAACATTCTGTGATTCTGGTCAAATCACTTAATCTCCCCATGTCTACAACCAAAATGAATTTGATCTTGTGTGATGTAACCCATGTTCATGTAAAGCACTCCAATACCTGACAAGTCTGCACTATATAAAACTGCAAATACACAAAAAATAAGTGTTTTGCACACTTCTGTCATTGGGCTACATTTGGGCTACATCTGGGTGATTTTTGGGCTACATTTGGGCTCTTTTGTCTCTGGTGGCCATTTTAGGAGATTTATTTGTTATGAAGTTTCCTAATTTCCTCATTTACTGCACTCTCCTCAGTAGGAAATGCTTTCAGTTTTTTACTTTGATTCCATCAAGAAGGTATTCAGATATGTCACACATTTGCCATAAATTCTGAATGTTAGCACTCTAGTTGCTCATTAGATCACTGTAGTAAAGCTACTGCTCACCACGGAAGTCTGCTGCTAGTATTAGAAGTGCATGTTTCAGTCTGCATATCAGAATTTTTGAATGAAATAGAAGAGGATTTGAGAAGTCACTCAAAATGTGCCCTAATTTTTCTTTCTTCAGCACTAATCATAATTTCTATGGCAAAATGAACCCCCTCATTGTCTTCCTTTTTAAATTAAATGTTTTAAGTGTTACCAGTTTATTCCAATCAAGATGGCTTCAGGTGTGCCATACTTTTGTCATAAGTAAGACAGTAAGCGCTCTAGTTGTTCTTAAGAACACTCTGGGGCATTCTGTCATTGGGCTATACTTGGGCTACATCTGGGTGATATTTGGGCTACATTTGGTCTCTTTTGTCTATGGTGGCCATCTTGGGAGATTTATTTGTTATGAAGTTTCCTAATTTCCTCATTTACTGCAGTCTCCTCAGTAGGAAATACTTTCAGTTTTTTACTTTGATTCCATCAAGAAGGCATTCAGATGTGTCACACATTTTCCATAAATTCTGAATGTTAGCACTCTAGTTGCTCATTAGATCACTGTAGTAAACCTACTGCTCACCAGGCAAGTCTGCTGCTGGCATTCAAAGTGCATGTTTCAGTCTGCATGTCAGAATGTTTTTATGAAATAAAAGAGGATTTCAGAAGTCAAAATGTGCCCTAGTTTTTCTTTCTGCAGCACTAATCATAATTTATATGGCAAAATGAATCCCCTCATTTTGTTCCTTTGTAAATTAAATGTTTTAAGCGTTACCACTTTATTCCAATCAAGATGGCTTCAGGTGTGCCATACTTTTGTCATAAGTAAGACTGTTAGCGCTCTAGTTGTTCTTTAGAGCACTCTGGGGAGCTGCAGTAGAACACAAAGGAATCAACTGACAGTCTCTGCCCTTGTTGGATGTACATGTTTTACTGAGAATGTCAGACTTCATTCTTACATGACTGAGAAAGATAATGTGAATTTACAGAAAATATGCTCTCAGTTTAGCTTATAGATCACCTTCCAAACCTCTGCAGGGGTGTGGAATTTTCCACATAATCTAGTTGTCCAAGGGACAAAATGCCACTGAGATCTACATGCCCTGTAAAATCCACTTGACCCACCTACCCCCGTTCCACATCAAACCTAAGGGCTCCGGCTGACAGAGAAACATTAATATATTTTTGCTTTATTAAAATCAGTAAACCATTGAATGCTGTGCAATAATAATGCTAAAGGAAAACTTGTCAAGCGATATTATCGCGTCCCTGCCCCCCTGCGCCCCCTCCCCTTAACCCTGACGGCAATTCTTTTATTTCTATTCCCCTTTTTTTCCATTTTTTTTGGCTGTGTATTTATGCCCACCAAATACGTACATTTCAAACCATACGTAATGTACTAATTTACCGTCACCCTTGGCTGTGTATTTATTCCCACAAAATACGTACATTTCAAACTATACGTAATGTACTAATTTACCGTCACCCTTGTAAAAACGTATGGGTGGGATATAAAAGGTGTCAGCCAGCGTGCCTCCTGCCATTTCCCCCTCACTTTTGCAGCTGGCCAGACGTAAGCCCTACGTTCCTTGCGAATCGGTAAGTTGTATCGAAAAAGAAACAGCAAAGTTGGGAGCTTCCTTTAATAATAAGAATCGTTTTTTCACCAAATGTACCCTCTTTGCAACATTAATCAATTGTGTAATGTATATTTGTCGGTGTGTTTACGCAGTTATGGGCTGAAAGTTAATAGCTCACTATTCTATATTTGACTTTAAGTTATAAATTGCAAGTCACCAACGGATGTCTCTTTTGAAAGCATTAATCTGCAGATCTGTTCCCATCCCATGCACTCTGTAATCGACTTCGTACATGTTCTTTGCAGCAGGCATATTAATCCTCAGCACTAACTTCACCGAGGTCACAACCTCAACTATACAAAACACGGACCTTTTCGCCAAATGTACCCTCTTTGCAACATTAATCAATTTTGTAATGTATATTTGTCGGTGTGTTTATGCAGTTCTGGGCTGAAAGTTAATAGCTCACTATTCTATATTAGGACTTCAAGTTATAAATTGCAAGTCACCAACGGATGTCTCTTTTGAAAGCATTAATCTGCAGATCTGTTTCCATCCTATGCACTCTGTAATCGACTTCGTACATGTTCTTTGCAGCAGGCATATTAACCCTCTGCACTAACTTCACAGAGGTCACAACCTCAACTATACAAAACACGGATCTCTTTCCAGGATGGTAATTCATCACATGAGTTTTCTACACATTTCTGTGAGGCCTGGTAGTTGCCGGCGGAAAGAAACGCTGCAGCAGGTGCTTCGAAAGCTTTTAGTGCTGGCTGTGCCGTGTGCGTCAATGTTTTTTTGCCCATAAGCCAAAGGAGTGAAAGTGTAGGAGTCACATGTCACCCATACTGGTAGGCAGTAGTTTAAGAGTGCTTGGTGTGGAGAAGCACATACGCAGAGTCGAAAAAGAAACAGCAAAGTTGGGAGCTTCCTTTAATAATAAGAATAGTTTTTTTCGCCAAATGTACCCTCTTTGCAACATTAATCAATTTTGTAATGTATATTTGTCGGTGTGTTTATGCAGTTCTGGGCTGAAAGTTAATAGTTCACTATTCTATATTAGGACTTTAAGTTATAAATTGCAAGTCACCAATGGATGTCTCTTTTGAAGACATTAATCTGCAGATCTGTTTCCATCTGCGGAATGAAGGCTCCGGACCTGCGATGTTAAACCCGCGTTGCGATGGCAGCGCGTGAATCTGAATTAGTTGTAATGGGTGTTTCCCCCATGAAGCGGTGGTAGCGCAGCGAGCCTGCTTGCGATACGCTTTTTTGACATCCTCATCTGAGGCGCCGAGGCGGGCCAGGCCTAGGGTTTTGTACTAATTAATCTACCCACGCACGGTTGCTAAAAATATAAATAAAAGAAAATCGCAGCACCTGCGTCACAATATCACACAATTCAAGCGGGCAAAACTGCTTATTTTACCTGAATGCTTATTGCAAGCCTCGTGGCGGCCACGGACTACTGCTTGCAGAGGCTGAGTGACGTTTTACTCCCCCAGCCAATCACTGGCTAGAGCCCAGTCATGGGCTGCTAGCCAATCAGATGCCGCCAAAGGCTCTCTGCAAGCTTCGGATTGGCTGTGAGCCCCAGAGTGCCCACAGCCTGTTGTTTTAACGTGATTAAAACGTGATTAATGTCTACATGTCCTTCGGACATAAATAGACAATAAACCTTCTTGCCCGTCAATATAAACAACATGGTTCAGGTGATATGTTTCCCCCACCCCTGCCTCTGTGGGAAAAGTATGAGAAAATAGTTTTCTCTCAAACATGGTTCGTGATATCACAGCAGAAGGCTTTTTCACAAGGTAAAATCACCTTAGAACACACCACAATTCCTAAAATGAGTATGGTACCATCAACAAATGATTTATAATGTAACTAAAGACTTAAAAACTTCTATTAACTGCAATGCTTTTTAATGAGGTGCTATCATGTATATTGGTCCCAAGATGGCTGCCAACACTTCTTGGATGAAGTACTGACAGCCAATCAGATCTCACGATGAGATGTGTGGTTAGGCTCCGCCCAGATATGTATATGATTTTACTTTTGATTTTCTCAGGAACTACTGAGCAGATTGACACCATATATGCAAAAGGCTCATGTCTGACCTGAGGACTACCTCTTTGCCAAATTTCAAGTAATTCTGTTGAGCAGTTCGGGCTGTACCATGGACTAAAGGTCCCTATGGAAAATTGCATGGGGAAAATGCGTTTTGGGGCCCCCCTTTTTTTCTCAGCCCCCGCTTGACGAATCCCCCCGAGACTTTCAGGGTAGAAGCGGAGCGGAGCGCCCCACCTATTTTGAAAATTTTGCGAGGATTCATCAACCGGCGCCAAAGTTATTCCAAATAGAATGTTGCGGATTTCCTATGGAAACACGGTCCTAACTATAACTATCTACTGGCGACCGCCAGTAGATAATATAGATATATATATATATATATATATATATATATACATATATATATATATATATTACCTACTGGCGGTCGCCAGTAGGTTGTTATAGTTAGGACCTATTTTCCATAAGAAATCTGCAACATTCTATTCCCAATAACTCGTTCGCCGGTTGACAAATCTTCGTGAAATTTTCCTAACTTTTGGCCAGCTCCGATCTGCTCCTATCCAGAAAGTTTCGTGGTGATTCGTCAAGCGGGGGCTTAGAAAAAGGGGGTCCCAAAACACATTTTCCCCATGAAATTTCCCATATGACCTGTTGACGCAGCTACGGCCCGAACTGCTGAACGGAATTACACCAAATTTTGCAAAGAGGTAGTCCTCAGTTCAGACTCGTGCCTTTTGCATAAATGGGGTAAATCCGTTCAGTAGTTCCTGAGAAAATTAGAGTAAAAAAGATAGATATATCTATGGCCTCAGAGGATCCGCGCACCCTAAGTGCACCCTAAGGGCACCCTCCCCGAACCGAGCGTGCAACCTCCCGATCACGCGCTGAATGCTAATTGGCTGTCAAGTGTCTGTCTACATTCGAAACCAGGAACTATTGGCAGCCATTTTGTGCCTCGGTAGAAGCGAGGCTGAAGAAGTAAGGGGAATAAGTGTTTAAAACATATAAAGGGGGCAGGGTAGAAATACTCTGACCCTCTAGTGTTGCTTAGGGGGTCCCAGAAGAACCCCCTGGGGCCCCCTTTTTTTTTTTAAACGGCGAAATGCGCGCAGGGTGCGCTGTTCCTAGCGCGTGGGGTGCGCGGATCCCAAAAAAATGGAAAAAACAAATAAAAACTAAAGTTTTGAAGATATATATATATATATATAGATATATATTACCTACTGGCAGTCGCCAGTAGGCTGTTATAGTTAGGACCTATTTTCCATAACAAATCCGCAACATTCTATTCCCAATAACTCGTTCGCCGGTTGACGAATCTTCGTGAAATTTTTCTAACTTTTGGACAGTTCCGGTCCGCTCCTATCCTGAAAGTTTCGTGGTGATTCGTCAAGCGGGGGCTTAGAAAAAGGGGGTCCCAAAACGCATTTTTCCCATGCAATTTCCCATATGACCTGTTGACGCAGCTACGGCCCGAACTGCTGAACGGAATTACACCAAATTTTGCAAAGAGGTAGTCCTCAGTTCAGACTCGTGCCTTTTGCATAAATGGTGTAAATCCGTTCAGTAGTTCCTTAGAAAATTAAAGTAAAAAAGATAGATATATCTATGGCCTCAGAGGATCCGCGCACCCTAAGCGCACCCTAAGCGCACCCTCCCCGAACCGAGAGCGCAACCTCCCGATCATGCGCTGAATGCTAATTGGCTGTCAAGTGTCTGTCTACATTCGAAACCAGGAACTATTGGCAGCCATTTTGTACTTCGGTAGAAGCGAGGCTGAAGAAGTAAGGGGAATAAGTGTTTAAAACATATAAAGGGGGCAGGGTAGAAATACTCTGACCCTCTAGTGTTGCTTAGGGGGTCCCAGAAGAACCCCCTGGGGCCCCCTTTTTTTTTTAAACGGCGAAATGCGCGCAGGGTGCGCTGTTCCTAGCGCGTGGGGTGCGCGGATCCCAAAAAAATGGAAAAAACAAATAAAACGAAAGTTTTGAAAATATAGTTTAAAAAATATTTTAAAAAATATAAAACTATATTTTAAAACATTAACAATTTTTTTTTAAACGTCGAAATGCATGCAGGGTGTGCAGTTCCTAACGCGTTGGGTGCGCGGATCCCAAAAAAATGGGAAAAAAAAAGTTTTGAAAATACAGTTAAAAAAATATTTTACAAAATAGAAAACTATATTTTAAAGCATTAACAATTTTTTTTTTAAACCCAATAAAAAGAAATATTTTTAATTTTTAAAAGAATTAATTGAAAAAATAAGTTAAAAAAAGGTGATAAAAAAGTATTTTAAAAAAAGTATTTTAAAAAAACATAATTAAAGGAATTGACACACTGAAATTGAAATTTTTTGAAATTCAATGAAAATCATTAAACATCATAGCTTTAGAGATAAATTATAGATAGGAATTAGCATTTAAAAAACCTTTGAAATCCACTGAAAAAACCATAGGTTTCATGAACGTTATAGTTAGGAATTGGCATTGAAAAAACCTTAGAAATTCACTGAAAAAACCATAGGTTTCATGGGTGTTATAGTTAGCTGGACATTTCCCTCATACAAAACCCTAGAAATTCCCCCGTTATAGTTAGTTCAGCTAACTATAACTCGCGCGCCCCCGCAATGCACTGCTGATGACGTCACATATTACATCACTCATGACATGGTCAGTGACATCACTGATGACATCTCAAATGACATCACTGATGACATCACGGATGACATCATCCATGTAATAAATTAGTGCATCTTCTCACACCCCAATATAACCTTTGATACACCGACTCAGTTTCAGACGGCCATTCTCAAAACCATAGATACTCCAGTACCAATAACTACATACACACTCATTGACTCTTAGGTCTACACACACCTCCACTCACTCACCTGTAGAGTCACTCATACTTACAGTCACTCAGTACAGGACTGACATATGCATTTATACACCTATATAGACACTCAGACACTGCCAATCATCCATAGACATACTCGCACACCTAGTCAATCATGCAAATAATTAATCACACTCCAATTTACTCACCTATACAGTTATACATACACAAGTTCACATACTCATAAAAATACTACCAAATTCTTACGCTCTTATACAATTACTGATACAAGCACACACTCATCCATACAGCCACTCTCACAATCACACACTCTCACATATACCCAGTTATATACTCTTACACACATATACTCTGCCTTTCACATATGTAGTTACTCACACATGTACCACTGGGATATACATTCAATCACTAACACACCCATCACAGATGCACTCTTAAAACCATGCACCCATAGAATCACCCACTCACACATCTATGCACAGAGTCACACACACCCTACCCACACAAACACTCAGGCACCCATACAGATACTCAGGCAACCAATCAATAACCCATATAGACACTCATATAGCTATTCACAAAACCATGCAGCCACTTATACACCAACAGACAGACAGATACAGACATTCACACAGTTTAGTCACTAGTCTGCTGTAAGATACATTTAATGACTCACTTATAGAGTCAGTCACACACCTAGAAAATCATCCATTCACACACTTATACACCCACTCATTATTCTATAGGTCTTTCCCTATATATGTTAAACATATTAAAACTCTACAGAAACACAGACTCACTGGATGATGTCATCAGTGATGTCATTTGAGATGTCATCAGTGATATCATGAGTGATGTCACTGACCATGTCATGAGTGATGTAATATGTGATGTCATCAGCAGTGCATTGCGGGGACGCATGAGTTATCGTTAGCTAAACTAACTATAACAGGGGAATATCTAGGGTTTTGTATGAGGGAAATGTCTAGCTAACTATAACACCCCTAAAACCTATGGTTTTTTCAGTGAATATATATATATATATATATAGATATAGTTATAGATATATTCACTGAAAAAACCATAGGTTTCACACATGTTATAGTTAGTGGAAATTTTACTGATAAAAAACCAATGAAATTCCCCCGTTATAGTTAGCGCAGGCAACTATAACTCACGCGACCACAATCCTCTGCTGATGCTAATACTGTATTTAGACACTTATTTGCCCATGCCTTCTTCCATACATTTTTAGCTATACATATATTACAAATATTTTTTTTTCATAAAGACACATATGTCATCAGCAGAGGATTGCGGTCGCGTGAGTTATAGTTGCCTGCGCTAACTATAACGGGGGAATTTCATTGGTTTTTTATCAGTAAAATTTCCACTAACTATAACATGTGTGAAACCTATGGTTTTTTCAGTGAATTTGCAAGGTTTTTTAAATGCTAATTCCTAACTATAACGTGTGTGAAACCTATGGTTTTTTCAGTGAATTAGTACGGTTTTTTAAATGCTAAGTTTTTTTCCCTTATAATAAGCCCTGTACATTTGGTGGCCTACGGCCACCAAAAGCACAGGGGGTGGGGTAAGTGTGGATAGTGTTTTTTTCCATTGTAATAAGCCCAGCACATTTGGTGGCCTTCGGCCACCAAAAGCACAGGGGGTGGGGTAAGTGTGGATAGTGTTTTTTTTATTTTTATTTTTTTACCGTACGCTTACCGTAAGCATACGGTAAGCGTACCCCGCGAAATTGCCGAAAAAAAAATAAAACCGTTTTTGCACTTGGGGGATGTTTGGGGACTCCCTCAACATGACTATGTGGGAGGGAGTTGTCAAAACAGCCCCTTTACATGTTTTTGTGCTTCCGATTTTAAAAATCTCTCTCAGTGCGAGAGACAAAATGGCGGCCGCCGCTTCCTGGTTTCGGCCGATTCGAATGTTTACTAAGATCTAAGAGCCAATCAGAATCGCGCTCGCGCACGCCACCGTACGCTTACCGTAAGCGTACGGTAAGCGTACCGTAAGCTGGCTCAGATATATATATTGATTTAAAGGCTATTTTCTCAGAATCTACTGAACAGATTTACACCAAACCTACAAAAGGCACTTCCTTGACCTAGGGACTACCTCTCTGCCAAATTTTGAGTAATTCTGTTCAGCCATTCGGGCTGTAGCTCGTTCTAAAGGTCCTATGGAAAAATGCATGGGAAAAACGCGTTTTGGGACCCCCCTTTTATCTCAGCCCCCGCTTGACGAATCCCCCCGAGACTTTCAGGGTAGGAGCGGAGCGTAGCGCCCCACCTATTTTGAGAAATTCGCGAGGATTCGTCGACCGGCGCCAAAGTTATTCAAAATAGAATGTTGAGGTTTTCCTATGGAAACGTGGTCCTAACTATAACTACCTACTGGCTATCGCCAGTAGGTAATAGATATATAGATATAGATATATTTGTATGAGTTTGAGGGCCTGATGTATTAAGCAGTTTTATCCATTCTGTCTATGTGAAAATGTGTTCATTCATCTGGCCCATAACGTGTTACACAATTAAGTGACTGTGCTCAAAAATTAATACACATGAAATGTTTTTTTGACCTCATTCATTCTGAGGTCTACCCTTTTCAAAAACAGTGTTTTTAAGATTGTTACAGACATGTATTAGGCAGAAAGAAATCTTTACCTTCCTGGGAGACTTGGTTTGTGCAAGCTGAAGCTGTAGACATCCCCATTGAAGTCCATAGGCTTCTCAGAGCCGGCTTTGCCTCAACGGCTCACATGGGAACAACATAACTGAGACAAAGAGACAGAAATCAACCTTCTTAAAGTACAGAAAAACAGGGCTGATGTACAGCTCTGTGTTTTTTTTAGAAAGTCTCCAACTCACATACATATAACTCAGACTGGAAGGTTTAGTGCTAAGACATTGTGGCTAGGGGTTGGAATTGAAGGGTACTTGAAACAAAGACTGGAAGAGTATGGGACAGAAAGACTGGCACACAATGGACTTATGAAATATAGTCACAATGTTGCAATTGTTGTCAATATTTTGCTTACTAATTGCTTTCATTGACATTATGCTGTTCTTTTTCATGGTTACAGCTATACACATTATCTGCACTAGATTTGGCCATTGATTTTAATAAAGTGTTAAATATATCATTATTGTGGATTCTTCTGTGAAATAATCCTGCACTGTTCTTGCCCAGAATGTACCATCCTCATGTAATGTGCAGGTGGTTCATGGGCTACAGTCCACCAGATTTCCTGGTTCTAGATGGTAAGTTGATATTGAGCCTATTCTTAGCCAGTTTGTCTAGGGCATCTAAACCTGACCAGAATTTTGCGTAAGACTGTAAAAAACATATCATTGTGTTTCTTAGTATGTGCTTCAAATATCACCATTTCAGCAAAAAGAGGTGTATGGATCCGAAGTCAGCATGTGCACTGATTTAGAACATATTCGTGGCTGAGTCCCTAGAACACCAAGCTCAACATTCATTCCTACTGCCTCTTGTCAAAATGGTGTTTGGAACTATGGTGCTAAAATGATGCTTGACACATGGTAACATCACCCATCCAAACCAACTGTGACCACATCCTCATGGAAAATTATTGAGATGTGCTCTTTTTTCCACCCCACATGGATAATGTATCAGAACAGTAGATGCTACATGTTGCACAAAGTTAACGTGCCTTGTAAATCTCTCACACATGCCCATCAGAAGCACAGGCCATGCATTGCTTTCAAATAAACCAGAGCCCAAATACTTGGTATAAATCAATGCTTAATGGGCCTTGCTCTGGATTTCAAATATATGAACATTTTATAGGCAAAGCCCACAATGTATAGTAATTTTCATTTATGGTTTGAACTTCACAAGCAAATGATCAGAGGCATCCAGGTTTCATTCAGCAGCACAGTTTCCTGTCACCAAAGCACCCAGCATAATGTATTATTCCTAATCAGATTTCTCTTCTATTACAGGGAGAACTGATCTAGGGCTAGATTAGATAGTAATAATACATTTATTAACAATATCCCTTTTTTGTATCTTGAGACAATGAGAGGGGACGTGTGACACTGGCTTGCAATAACAGAGCACTGAGCACATCATAATATATATTTCATGTCTCATATCATATCAAAATGCAAAAATGTTTCATTCTGCCAATAGTTGCCATTTTTCTGATAACAGAGTAGCAGGATGATGATGTTTAATGCCCACCGTTAACCTTTATATCTTCTGCAATCACAATTTAATGAGGTGCGAATATACCTCCTTCCAAGTGCATCCTTCACAGAAGGTAGAACGGTATTTCTGGCAAGTGGAGTTTGAATGCTAGGAAAGGAAATGGGCATGATGATGAGAGAAATAATGAAATGAGATCCAAAAGAGCAAATACATTCAAGGAAAAGATACAGAGAAGAGATTTAAGACAATGATAAAATGATGTCAGAATTAACAAAAGGAAATATGAGGAAGGAAGGAATTTAAGGCTAAATCTGTTATAAGGACTAGAAAAACCCCAGCCGTGTGATTTTTACTGAGCAAATAATAGCAAACATTGGTAAGCACTGATTTTAATATTCTTCTTTTGTGAAATGTTGAAATTACCTCCTAGAATTTACAAGTATAACAAACTGAAAACAGGAAAGGCTAAATATTTAGTTAGTTACTTGTAAACTACAAATTCTCAATTTTTAAAAATTCTAATACACTTTAAACTAATCGTACTTCTTTAAAATGCATCAGAAATGTCTTCACATCATGAATGTGGGACCTGTGATCATTCAGTTATCATCTCTTGACTGCTTGACTGCTCAGGCAATTAAAACCTGCTTACTGACATGGAACGTTTTGAACCCATGATGCTGCCCAACATAGGTGTTGGCAGTGCCCTGTTCACCAAAACATTGGCTGCAATGCAAGGCATTCAGCATGCAGCTGTTTATCTCAACAAAGGATTAAAAGGTGATCGAGCATATCAACAACATTGTAAGAGCAACTTTGTTTATGTATCCATTCTGGGCCATTTCCTCTTAAGAACTTGTTACATTAATCACCAGGCTGTAACATTTCTAAAGAATCAACATCTGTCTCCGGGACACAACAACATAACATCTAAGGAGTCCTCAGCGATGGAAGAAGTCAGCCGATTTTCAATCATGAAGTCAAGCAATGAAAAAATTAAATATCAAGGAGACTAATGCCACTCATTAACCAAATTCTCCAACAAATTGCATAATTCTATTGACTGGAACTCTCAAAAGTACCTCCACTAAGCAAATTTGTGAAGATGTTCAATACATAAACTAAGAAGTTGAACTTGTACTGTTCTTGCTCCCTCTGAGGTTCAGATTCAAATCTAATTGTATTCCATATTGAATGGGGTAACACAGTGTCACTATTTGAAATAACATAAATGTGTACAGCAACTTTAGACATACAAAACCTAGGAATCTTTACTTTGCATGTACAAATAGCAAATATGTATGATATAGAAAATAAGTAGTTGATCTTGCTATTCATCTTCTCCCATTTGAGCTCTAGGCCCTGATTTAGAGTTTGGAGGATGGGTACTCTGTCACAAATGTGATGGATATCCCATTTGCCTTATTACAGGTGCAATACAAAATAATGCACTTGTAATAACAGTGTAGCCGATCCTCTAAACTCTAACTCAGGCCCATCAGTTTAATATTGAAAGTAGTGCTTTTGTCACCATTTTAATAGTTTCCGCATTTACAGAAACTCTGCACTTAACAGAAGTGGTGATTGTATAAATTGCATGTGCAAAAAGAGAGCAGTTGGGGTCACAAATATTCCTACATACTGGCCAGTGTGAATCAGTGAATCCAAAAAATGCATTTGAAGAGCCTGAATGTGGCACAATGCACACAGGTTTAACTTAAGGAAAAATGTGTAAAGTGTTTAGCAGAGCCAAAACAATAAAAAAGTGAAAAAACAAGATAATAAAAATCCCACATCCAATTTCCAATAATAGTGAAGTATTGAATTTAAAAATTGACACAAAAATGACTGCAATCCAATAACTGAAATGGAGATATGATTTATTTACATATTTAGGGTAAAAAGCACCAAGAAATGGTTAAGCTCCAATCAGTATACTGTTGACTGGGACCTAGGCACAATTGAAGGCCAACCTCGATGTAGTGGTGGTCGGATATGCGCAAGCAGGGGGACACCGTCAAAAATGTTATCTTCTAACCTAGAGGCCGTTTAGAATGGCGGGAGGTCAGACCGCCGCCTGCTACTATGGTGGTCAGGAGATCGCCTGACATGCAGGCGCTGGTCTGAACACCCAGTTACGAATTGACCTTGTGCTGGTGGTCAGAAAATTGCTCTCTAACACTGTGGCTTGTGCTGCAGACCAGGGAAAGGGCTGCAGCTCAAGCCACATTGTAAAAGAGCACTTTGTGCACATCCATGCACCGTGTGCCATGCGCCATGTGGTGTATGGCACATGGTGTATGGATGTGCATGGGGACACTACATATCCCCCTGGGCCACTTTGCATTGGCCCATGAGGAACCAGGGAACTGTTTGGGGCCCCCAAAGTCCCTTCACAACAGCCTTTTCATGGAGGTGGGACCAACATGAAAAGGGTGCCAGAAAGGGGTCTCATAATCCTGACAGCAGTGCCTGATCTGCACCACCGCTTGTTGGGAGTATGATTCCAACTGCCAGCCCGTCAGGATCAGATTATCCTGTCAAAGGCAGTGGTCTTTTCCCCGACCTCTGCAGACATTGTAATGCAGCGGTTGGATGGCCTGTGTGTTGGTTGGACCGTCGGCCTTTCTGCCCGACATCCTTCAGCGGGGCATATTTGTAGGTTGTTTCTGGAAATGTCTTCTGAAAATCGAAAAGACATTGGACAAGGTCCCTCTGAAACAGAGTGTTCTATTGTAAGGGAAAGTCTTTGAGCCTGAAAATGTTAATTTCACATAAGCTGCACTTCTTCCTTTGGTTGAATACTCTCCCGATCAATATTTCTAAATTCGGGCTTGAGACATGTGAATGGTATTCTGCCTGTTGCATTGCAAGTGCATTAGGATGTAATGCCCTTGTCAGAAAGTTGATGGGATATCTATCATGTTTGTCATTGAGTACAGACCAACCATCCTCAACTCAGGTTCCTAGGGCCTGATTTAGATCTTGGTGGATGGGCTACTCCTTCACAACGGTAATGCATATCCCATCCGCCGAAATATGAATTCCATTATATCCTCTGGGACTTATATTTTTGGGGATGGGATATCCATTACAATTATGACGGAGTTACCCATATGCCAAGATTTAAATCAGGCCTCTCCTTACTTTTTTGGTGCTCAAAATCTTTCAACGTGTAAAGCTTTGGAGGACTTGAAAGTCCAAAAATATTCAAAATTCTAACCTTTCAGACTTTCTGAGACAGTTCCTAGTAGTCTCTCCCAGAACTTCAAGGAAAGAGCACAATCGAGCAGAGAACACCAGCAGTCTCAAGTCCAAGTTCAGTTGATACTCATCTGGTGGTCACTCTAGAAGAAGGGCCTCTTACAGCTTGTCTGCCCCTGTAGACACACAGGAGTTTAAACATTTAGTCTCCTAACCATTGGAGTCCACTTATCAGTTCTGGGTACAGATGGGAGCAGGTCTAGGCTCTCATATCTCCACATAGGTCACAGAAATCAGTCTCAGTTTTTTTCTGGTCTTCCACAGGTCCATATGTGTTCTGATGAGCTGTGGATGGTTTGCCACTTTTGTAGAATTTCCTTGCAAGTGGATGCAGTTAACTTGTGGAAACTATCTAACATTTGCTGAAAAAGATCCTAGCAGCACCACTTCCCAATTTTGCAGCACATTCTGTTAGACTTATTGAAAATTATCCCACAGGCACTGTTCTGAACAACATCCAACATGGTAGAATGGTCCTGCCATTGAGGGGTTTTCATTTCCCAGCCAGTGGTGTTTATAGAAAAAAAAGCAGACTTCTTCTTCTCAATCCTACACAATTGATTTGGAGATCAGCTCCCCATTCCACTGGTCTGATACCAAGATGGCTACAGTTGGCGTACGAAACAAAGGCTTCTCTTTCTCAGGTTGCTCTTTACATTTAACTATGTATGGGCAGGCACCTCATCCTGGTCCCTTTCAAGTAAATGAAGTTCCTGAACCCCACCTCAGCTGACCTTCCTGAGCTTAGAGGAAACACATACCTAGACCTGACATCTTCCTGCCAGAAGACCTAGGTCATTGGTTGTGCTCATTAATGGGAATTAGCTCCTTGCAGGCTAATGCTAATTAACATACTGGACTTTCAGGAAGACACGGTCTAACATTTTAAAAGTTATGTGAAATCAATCATTAATAAATAGAAAACAGTGATCAAATAATTTATGTAGCTCATCCCAAACCAGAGTTAGCAGAAATAATATTTTATTCTGAAGTTTGGTTTTACCTATAGGAAAACCACCACCCTTTACAGTGCAATAGCTTATGGGAACTAGTTACGGTAGGTACATTTCAGCAGCACATTTTTGCATACACCATGTTCAAACACCAGACATCCTACTTTGTGGGATACAAGGCCTTCTTAGGAGTGGCTTATTTAGTATTTCGAACTAGGGTTCTTTCTGTCAATAAAGGTTGTTTTTACAGGTCCTCCTGCTGGATTAAAAGCTGCAGTAGTCAGGTGACAGAGCAGAGATTTGATCCTAAAACATATATGACAAAAATAAACAATTGTGACAAAACTTTACATAAATTATGACAAATGTGTGCTAAGTTTCACATTTTTGGAAATGACAAACACATCTCATTCAGATACTGCATTGTGAAAGCATGCAGATGGTAGAAATAGTTGTGTTATATTTTATGTTCAACTTCAATATATGTGATTATTAACAACTATTAATGATTTGATCTTATGATTTGATAATGTGATATTAACAAAAAACTTAGAAAATCTATATGCAACAGATCAATCTACATGTGAAAGAGATGCATTATTATTTCAGCACCAAAAATGACAAAAGAAATGTAGGTTTTAGAGGAGTTTAGTTAAAGTTGTTTTCGTAAAATGTTCCTCTAACGTACATTTCACATATGTCTGCCTTGAATAGCATGCACATAAAGAGATTTATGTGTACCTTTCCTATATGTGTAACATTGACACTTTAAAAAAATGTATGCGTACGTGTACTTACACAAATTAATTATGATTTGATTGGAGTGTTTAATAAGACATTCATTTATGAAATTAATGATGTTCATTATTAATGGGAGAGTTGTAAGAATTCATCATGTACTAGTTGTGTTTTATGTAAACCTCATATTTTGCTCATTTCTTCTTTCCAAACATAAACTCATGAACTCAACAGTTTGAAAACTTGTGGGAATATTCAGCGGGGATACCATTTATGTTTCAACTCTTGAATGTTTCCTTTTACATGCTCAGCACAACTTAACCACAATTGCAACATTCTCAGTAACAGACTGGAACAGATGCTTAAGAAAGGAGAATTGACAAGTTATAAAGTTTTTATTTCATCTTTCTCTCTGAATACCTCATTGTTCTTTCGGCTAATCTTACATGATTTAAGGAAACTATGTAATTCTTGGATTATGTTCTTCTCTCTGCTGCATTATCCTCATTCCACAAAACCTGACCAATGGGACTAAAGTGGTCTGACATTACTGGTGAAGGCATGGGGTGTCACTTTGGAAACATTTGGGGTATTATTGATCAACTTTGGGAACTAAGGAGGAGGCAGCAGTACCCTTTCTTGGATTGAAGATGGCTCAATTTTAGACATTCAAGTATTTCAGCTATTTATGAAAGGGCACTGCTGCCTGCTACTGACTGGTGTGCTGGTGCAACGACAGACTGAGACAGATTGCTGTCTTAAACAAACTGGGACCGGTCACTTGAAATTCACTGAACTTTGCTTAGGGTTTGTATGAAGCTTATCAAACTTTCTTAAATGACACATAAGCTGTATAATTCCAATCCACCTTGATTGAGGAAGATTTCTCCATTATTTCTGAAACTGTGAAGCTTAGTATTTACTCCATTAAATCTTACACTAATTGAATTGAAACAATGTTCTTTAATTAAAAAGAACAACTAAAACATTTAAACAAAATTTCTGCTGATTCTGACTCATCATTTCCTTGTGGGTTAATCACTGGTTTAACATCTTTATGTTTGTTATTGAGTATTTCCGATAATAAGAGGTGGCATTAGAAGTTAGCAATTATCCTATTCCTGGTCCTCATTGGATAGTTGCCCATCCAGTCATTTTCAGAACAGAACAAGATCCACCTGGGGACCAACAGAGTGTGTTAGGTAGCAAGAGGTTAGAGTAAAATAATAACAATAAGATGCAAAGATAAGCAGTAATCTCAATTATTTTGGGCCCAGTCTAACACTACAACACAGGCTACACAAATACGCCAGAGGATGCAGCCATGATTTCCTGTCAGTCTAGTGGATGGCACTTTGGATGCTGGAAGGCGTAACAATGAGAAACAATGAGAACTATCTCTATTTCTTCTAATTTCTTTTTCTAGGTGGGCTGCATTCTGCAGCACACATAGGAGGAGGAATATGCCACTAAGGACTAGTTTTGTGCAGGAAGAGATCCCTTCTTGCACAAAAACAATTCAGTATGCAACACAGGGACCCTTGCACTATGGCACAAGGGTGCCTGTGTTGGCGCAAGGGCTCCAGCGCATGGGAAAGAACAGGAATGCACTGTATTGCTTTAAATATGGCACATTCTTGCCTTTTCCCTGTCACTCAGTGCAGCGCAGCGAGATTACTTCCTGCACTGCACTGCGTGACTTCTTCATAAATGGGCCCCAAGGGCTTTTACATGTTGACATGGACTAAAGCCTATGACACATCCATTACTCTAATTACATGAGAACTAAATACACCTTTCTGCTTGATATACAATTACGAATTGACATATATTGATTCTAAACTCAAACTTGATTAATGACTTGTCCTCATTAATCTTGGTTATTATGTTTGATTCCATAACTGCACATTGGTCAGTGTGATTTGGCAGAAATTCTAACATTTATTTTTTAAAATTGCTGTGAGAACCATGGGTGGGCCGTCCATGCCCATCAGAGCCCGAAGTAGGCTGAGCAACCCCTCAAGCTCCTTCACCTGTATATCCAAAAGTACTGTTTACTGGTTTTATTCATCAGGACTTTTTTAAGCCTGACCAGCTCTGTTGAGACGGATTTAGGTGGTAGGGGGCTGTACATGAAGTACTACTTATTGTATGTTTGTGTACAACTGGGCTTGGACAGATTGTTCTGTGGGCGGTCTACCATTGCTTTCTCAACCATTTGTGCTGTTCGACTATGGGAAAAAGAAAGGCAATGGAAGAGGTGAAAAAGTTTTTAAACGGCAGGGAGCAACTGCATCATCGATTAGATTGAAAGGCTTCTGGTTGAGTGTGAGGAACTATTAAGCACAGATATGAATCAGTCCCCCTGTGCCTCAACTCCCTTGAGTACCCCTAGCATTAATGGCCAGCAAAAATGATTTCCCAGCATGTTTGGAAAGTCATTAAATACAATGTCACTCCGACCCACTGTAGGTGCTTTAGTTAGCACTTATGATTTGTGCTCAGCTCCTTCACCTGACTTGATGCCCCTTGATGAAGTACTCCGGTGCTCCAATCGGTTTGTTCCAGGGCTTGAGCTGCATGAGGAGGACTCATGCCCACTTTTTTCTGATACTTCCCTCTTGCAATACCAGGACTTGTTGTTCCCCACTGATTTTGGAACTAAAGGCTGAGGTGGGGGGACTTAAATCTACCATTTGTTAGCTGATGAGAGTAGTGAACCAACTTCTAGGGTCTAAAGGCACTCATGAGTCAAATAGGTGGATGGATACTCAGACATTAGCTAGTAAACTCTCTCTGCAACATCATAAATTCCCTTTGGACTACTCTCACCCACGCCCAGCTATGGGCCCAGATCACGCTTTCCAAAGCATTCCTAGTGGTCAAAACCAGAAGCCTACTTTTGTATCCAATTCTAACTGTAACAACTTAAATGTGAATGCCCATCCTGGGAAGCAATCCAGTTTTATACGCATTACCAACTCCAATGGCTCTCAAGTTACTAGGCATGGACATCACAATACAGTTATAAGTCATGATCCGACTGAGTTAACCTTAAAAACTAAGAAGCTAGGTGAGAATTTGGTAGCTCCTGACATGGGAACTAGTTCCCCAAACAAGTCTAACATCCAGTTCAAATATTATTGGCCAGGCAATACCCTCATTCACAGTACCTAGCGTAGGGGGAACTTGTCATCAACTTTGGGTGAGGTTGACTGATGTTTTGATTCTTCCTAGTCACCCATTCCAACCATGTGCCCGTTCTCAATAAACCTTAGTGGTGAGTTGCTGGTTGTACATGTTAGCTCATCAGTACCCTCACCTCACTTGTGCCTCCAAGAGGTCTTGCATGGTACAGAGTCACTGAATAGACACCAACAAGCAGACGTCACAAGTTCCACCTCACGTTCTCATCCATGCTCCCTAGAGGCTCTGGCCACAGTTGATTCATACAACAACTCCCAATTCCTGGGTAATCTTAGGATTACCTCCCCTTCTTCTGAACTGACCACCTTCCATGATGTTAAACCAAGTAATGATCTTAAGGGGCCAGGGCCCCTCTTGTCCAAATTGTAATTTTGGAATGTTTCCGGCCTTGGAACACATTTGTTTACAACCATGACATATGTTTGTTCCAAGAAACGTGGTACATCAGTTCTGTGCATAAATTGGGATATTTGAATTTTCATACTCCAGTTATACCAAGCAAATTCAGGAGATCCTCAGGAGGTTTAACTATGTGGGTATGAACTTCCCTTGAGCACACAATTACTCGATTGGACATAGATTCTCCAGATATATTGGGGATTTCGTTAACCTTTAACTTAACAAGAATGTACTTGTTGCCATCATTAATATTTATGCAAGAGTAGAGACGGGTGGTCTCACATCAAAAACTGTAAACATTCTCAAGCACTTCCTCGCTGACCGGCATCTACAACACCAACTTATCTTGGCTGAAGATTTCAACACCACCTCTGAACCCCTGGAACCTGATGATGTTCACATTACCTATGAAGAGGACAAGCCCCCCACCCCAGAGATTAACCCCATAAAAATATAGATTCAGGCTGCTATTCAACTGAAGAGTCTCTCAATTGAACTTGGGGTCACGGCAACTAATGGCCACACCTAAACAGATTCCAGGGGTGGAATTACATTTAATAAACCTAATTCAACCAGTCACATTGATTACATTATGTTTTACCTGAAACTGTGGGATTTTTTTAAAGACATGATTGCCACGCAAAGGGTTGAGTGTGATCATAATCCATTAACTCTCTCTTTGCTAGCTGTTTGTCATAGTGATAACTCTGGCCACAGTCCCCTAGCTGTTACCCGAGATTGTGAAATTACATCCAATATGCGTCATCTGAAAAGGCGGCAAATAGTCGCCCATCCAGATATTTTGCTTGCCATAAACCATGAGCTGCTGTCCTTGTTAGATAAGATTGACCATGGAGCCCCAACAGAAGAGGGTGATAAGGCTATAGGTACTCTACACTCTAGACTTAAAGGTTCGCTGGTTCAAGCTATCAAGGCCAAAGATGTAGCTTGAGTTCATACTCAGAGGAAACTGTATAAGTGTTCCTTGGGCATCATAAATAGGGCATGGGATGAGCAGAGGTGGTAGGAACTCGAAGATGCCTCATCAGCAAAAGGTTCTTCTAAAGTCTGGGTCCTTGTATTGAAGGGTGGTAACCCTGGAGCCCTTGAACCTAATAATCATGTTTCCCCCCATAAATGGTTTGACCACTTTAAGAATCTTTATTATGATGGCACTTCCCCAAATAGTGCTGATCCCTTGTTTGAAAACACGGATATGTTAAATTCACTTAAAGCAGTCACACGTGGCAGGCCTACTGGCCCGAATAACATCCCAGCAGAAATTTTACTTCATGATATCAAAGCTTGGTCCAAATAAATTCTATTAGAAGGTCACTCTGGCTGACATCATGTCTTGGAATACCCATGTATGCAAAGCGGTCATACAGCACAAACAAATAGCGAGGACCATTTTTAAAGAGCATCAGGCCTCTATAAGTAAACCAATTGCACCTGCCCTCCAAATTTATGAGGCAAGAGCACTGGGTTCAGCCTTTTCGGGGGCCAAGTATTGGTGACCTCATTAAATCAGAGAATAAACTCCTGAGGAACATTGCTTACCTACCACCTAGCACCCCCATATATCCCCTGACACTGGACCCAGGTGAGAATAGGATCGAGGGTAAATGCAGATTGCCATTTTTGTTTTGGAGGTGCCTTTGATCTACCCCTGAGCTAGCCCATTACACCGCTGCCTTTCAAGATGTAATCAAATCTGATAGCTCTCGTAAAATAAATTGGCTGTAGAACATCAAGATGTTGCTTAGCTCCATAGGGCTGAGTGACATGTGGAAAAACCTGAGCTATGGGTTGACGAGCCCGGATCCCGCACCCGCGCGCCGTGAGAGGTACTAGACCTGATAATTTTTGGCAGTCTACAGCACCCCGCATACGTACCTGCTCCCTGCTGACGAGAGGCAATTACCTCGAAACACGTGTCCAGGGATGGCATTTTAAACTTTTTACTCGTGGCATAGGTGTACCCGCCGCTGTCACTACATCCTCCAGAATCCTATGGGGCTATTTGCTAGTATGACGAGCGGTGTGCGACCCACTTCGCATTTTGTATTTAAAGCTCCCTGAGCTATGGGTTGACGAGCCCGGATCCCGCACCCGCGCGCCGTGAGAGGTACTAGACCTGATAATTTTTGGCAGTCTACAGCACCCCGCATACGTACCTGCTCCCTGCTGACGAGAGGCAATTACCTCGAAACACGTGTCCAGGGATGGCATTTTAAACTTTTTACTCGTGGCATAGGTGTACCCGCCGCTGTCACTACATCCTCCAGAATCCTATGGGGCTATTTGCTAGTATGACGAGCGGTGTGCGACCCACTTCGCATTTTGTATTTAAAGCTCCCTGAGCTATGGGTTGACGAGCCCGGATCCCGCACCCGCGCGCCGTGAGAGGTACTAGACCTGATAATTTTTGGCAGTCTACAGCACCCCGCATACGTACCTGCTCCCTGCTGACGAGAGGCAATTACCTCGAAACACGTGTCCAGGGATGGCATTTTAAACTTTTTACTCGTGGCATAGGTGTACCCGCCGCTGTCACTACATCCTCCAGAATCCTATGGGGCTATTTGCTAGTATGACGAGCGGTGTGCGACCCACTTCGCATTTTGTATTTAAAGCTCCCTGAGCTATGGGTTGACGAGCCCGGATCCCGCACCCGCGCGCCGTGAGAGGTACTAGACCTGATAATTTTTGGCAGTCTACAGCACCCCGCATACGTACCTGCTCCCTGCTGACGAGAGGCAATTACCTCGAAACACGTGTCCAGGGATGGCATTTTAAACTTTTTACTCGTGGCATAAGTGTACCCGCCGCTGTCACTACATCCTCCAGAATCCTATGGGGCTATTTGCTAGTATGACGAGCGGTGTGCGACCCACTTCGCATTTTGTATTTAAAGCTCCCTGAGCTATGGGTTGACGAGCCCGGATCCCGCACCCGCGCGCCGTGAGAGGTACTAGACCTGATAATTTTTGGCAGTCTATAGCACCCCGCATACGTACCTGCTCCCTGCTGACGAGAGGCAATTACCTCGAAACACGTGTCCAGGGATGGCATTTTAAACTTTTTACTCGTGGCATAGGTGTACCCGCCGCTGTCACTACATCCTCCAGAATCCTATGGGGCTATTTGCTAGTATGACGAGCGGTGTGCGACCCACTTCGCATTTTGTATTTAAAGCTCCCTGAGCTATGGGTTGACGAGCCCGGATCCCGCACCCGCGCGCCGTGAGAGGTACTAGACCTGATAATTTTTGGCAGTCTACAGCACCCCGCATACGTACCTGCTCCCTGCTGACGAGAGGCAATTACCTCGAAACACGTGTCCAGGGATGGCATTTTAAACTTTTTACTCGTGGCATAGGTGTACCCGCCGCTGTCACTACATCCTCCAGAATCCTTTGGGGCTATTTGCTAGTATGACGAGCGGTGTGCGACCCACTTCGCATTTTGTATTTAAAGCTCCCTGAGCTATGGGTTGACGAGCCCGGATCCCGCACCCGCGCGCCGTGAGAGGTACTAGACCTGATAATTTTTGGCAGTCTACAGCACCCCGCATACGTACCTGCTCCCTGCTGACGAGAGGCAATTACCTCGAAACACGTGTCCAGGGATGGCATTTTAAACTTTTTACTCGTGGCATAGGTGTACCCGCCGCTGTCACTACATCCTCCAGAATCCTATGGGGCTATTTGCTAGTATGACGAGCGGTGTGCGACCCACTTCGCATTTTGTATTTAAAGCTCCCTGAGCTATGGGTTGACGAGCCCGGATCCCGCACCCGCGCGCCGTGAGAGGTACTAGACCTGATAATTTTTGGCAGTCTACAGCACCCCGCATACGTACCTGCTCCCTGCTGACGAGAGGCAATTACCTCGAAACACGTGTCCAGGGATGGCATTTTAAACTTTTTACTCGTGGCATAGGTGTACCCGCCGCTGTCACTACATCCTCCAGAATCCTATGGGGCTATTTGCTAGTATGACGAGCGGTGTGCGACCCACTTCGCATTTTGTATTTAAAGCTCCCTGAGCTATGGGTTGACGAGCCCGGATCCCGCACCCGCGCGCCGTGAGAGGTACTAGACCTGATAATTTTTGGCAGTCTACAGCACCCCGCATACGTACCTGCTCCCTGCTGACGAGAGGCAATTACCTCGAAACACGTGTCCAGGGATGGCATTTTAAACTTTTTACTCGTGGCATAGGTGTACCCGCCGCTGTCACTACATCCTCCAGAATCCTATGGGGCTATTTGCTAGTATGACGAGCGGTGTGCGACCCACTTCGCATTTTGTATTTAAAGCTCCCTGAGCTATGGGTTGACGAGCCCGGATCCCGCACCCGCGCGCCGTGAGAGGTACTAGACCTGATAATTTTTGGCAGTCTACAGCACCCCGCATACGTACCTGCTCCCTGCTGACGAGAGGCAATTACCTCGAAACACGTGTCCAGGGATGGCATTTTAAACTTTTTACTCGTGGCATAGGTGTACCCGCCGCTGTCACTACATCCTCCAGAATCCTATGGGGCTATTTGCTAGTATGACGAGCGGTGTGCGACCCACTTCGCATTTTGTATTTAAAGCTCCCTGAGCTATGGGTTGACGAGCCCGGATCCCGCACCCGCGCGCCGTGAGAGGTACTAGACCTGATAATTTTTGGCAGTCTACAGCACCCCGCATACGTACCTGCTCCCTGCTGACGAGAGGCAATTACCTCGAAACACGTGTCCAGGGATGGCATTTTAAACTTTTTACTCGTGGCATAGGTGTACCCGCCGCTGTCACTACATCCTCCAGAATCCTATGGGGCTATTTGCTAGTATGACGAGCGGTGTGCGACCCACTTCGCAATTTGACATGTGGAAAAACCCCTCCGGAATCTCTATTCACTCCAAGGAATCTCAGAAAAAAATATACTGGGCAAAAACAGTTTGTGACGTGGCACACAAAGTTGTAAGTGCTTCCTTGACAAGTAACTTTCTTGATTTTAAATTACTCTCTTCATTTGAAAAGTTTTGGGACTCTAGTTCAGTGCCACACACTGGATAGGAAACTATATTTTCAGTTTTGTGTGGGCACGCGATCTTTGAAATCATTTACTTCCATATGGGCCCCATCTGATTCCCAGGCATGTGTTGAGTGTAACCGTATGAAGTTAACTGTAGCCCATGTTTTTTTGCTTGTCCAGCCTATGCTCATGCTCATGCTCATGAAGTGCAGCCATTTAAATCCTCCTTGTTGAAGTTAGTTAAAGGTGCTGACTGAAGATATCTGTACAGGTTGCATTGTGCAGTCACTTCATTTAAATATCTCAGGACGTCTCCCACTATGCCTTGTCATCGGGTCATATACATCTCAAATATACTTCTTCACCTTACTGTGAACTATTGGACTGATTTCATCACTAGGTTCCCATTGTCTGCTTTCCTAAGACCAAATCATGGTCTGGCAGAGTGAATCAGTATTTCCTGCAATTGTCTGCAAATATAATTAGAAGCAAAGTTGCAGCAGTCATGGAGTGATATTACCAAAACTTCGTTTATTTCCCTTCTATTTTGGATAGAAGCAAGCAGGATTAGTTTAAACAACCTAATACATTCTTCTGTACTTCAACTGAACTTCAACTGCTACTAGAGGGCCTGCAGCACTAATTGTGCCACCCACATAAGTAGCTCATCAAACCTGTCTCGAGCCTGCCATTGCACGGCCTGTGTGTGCAGTTTACTGCCACTTTGACTTGGCATTTAAAACTACTTGCCAAGCGTCAAACTCCTCTTTTATGAAATATCTGTCATCCCTAAGGTAGACCCCAAGTAACCCTAAGGGTGCTATGTAAATAAAAGGTAGGACATGTACCTTTAGGTTTTACATGTCCTGGTGATTACAAACAGCCTATTTCTTTTTACACTACTTAGAGGCTACTCCTCTCATAGGCTAGCATTGTGAGTAACGTAATACACTTTAAAGCTGTAATTCCTGATCAGAGAGAAGTAGTTTTTCAATGTTTCATATGTTTGGATTGGTAATGGTAAATCCTCCTTACTTGTGAAGTTGGATTTACCATTACTGTTTTAGAAATGCTAATTTTAGAATGTGGAGATTTTTCTGCACGTACTGCTCTATGTGCCAGACAGCTTGTCTCCAGTACACTTCTGGGGTGGGTGACAGCTACACATTGTGCATAATGTGCATGCCCTCTAGACAGTTAAAAAAATGGGGAGGTGTGGCTCATCTGCATTTTGAGCACCCATCTGCATTCTGATGAGTCTTCCTGGGCAGGTAGGAATGGGAGGGGCTGACACTTCAATAGGCAGTTTCCTATCCACACACAAAGACTGATTTACCCACAACAGGTAGCCTGACAGACAGGACTGGATTGAAAGAGATTCTTGTGCACTCCAGAGAACTGCTTTGAAGTCACTCTACATCAAAGGCACTTTTGGGCATAAGTGCTAGGTCTCTGTCCCTCTAAAATCAGACACTTCTGGATATTGAATGAAACTTCTATCAGAAGGACTGTTGTGCTGCTTAAAGGACTCAACTGGGCTACTTTTCTGGAAGGACTGCTATTCTGCTTTTTATCCTGCTGCCTGCTGCTCCGCGGCTCTGCTGAAGGAGAGCAGTACTCTTCCTTCCCTCCAAGTGATCTCTGAGGGCTTTCTGACCTGCCTCCTGTTTTCTGAAGTCTCAGGGACATATAAGACTTCCTAAAATTCTGCTGGTGCTGTTGGACTCTGCCTCCTGTCAACCCTACCCTTGCATGAGGTGCCCTCTCCAGGGTCAGAGACTCAGAAATGAGGTCTGCAGCAGTTTTGCTAGAAAACGGATTCATTGTCACCTTTGCACCAATCTGAACCGACACATCACTGCCCTTTGATCCCTGAGCAGAGGCTGTTCGACGACAGTGTTCTACAGCCTGCATTGCCATTGTCCGACGATGATGCACTGCATGACTCGACAACAATGCATTACCTTCCCCTTAGTGAGGCTTGACAATGACACAGCGACCCGACTGCATGGAAAAGATCGACACATTGCACCCTAAGTGTCAATGCTTTGCTCCATCCAAGGTACTTTGTTAGCAGGCCCTCTGTGGTTCCTGTAGCCTGCCAGGCCTACATTGTGGTCAGCCTGAACTTTGGATTTGCACCAGTCACTCGCGCTCTTAAGTAACCTTTTGACCGCTATTGACTTCTGAGAATTTTATCTTCAAAAATTCAAATCTTGACTTCTACTGATTGGATTTTTGTTGTTTTGGTTTTGTTTTACTCAGATAAACATTCTTTAATTGTCTAAACCTGTGTAGAGTATTTTCGTGGTGCATTCATTGTGTTACTGTGTGTGTTTGTGTTGTACTATTACTTTAAACATTGCCTCATTTAATAGGACTGTCTGCGCTGTGACAAGCTAGCAGAGATTGAGCACAGGTTATCTTATAGTGTGTATCTAGCTTACCCTGACTAGAGTGGTGGTTCCTCCCTGGCCAGGGTGCATGCCTCACACTTCCAGGAATCCTATTTCTAACAGTCCCATTGAATTGTGAGCAGGTTTCGCAATTACAGCTGGTGCAATGATTATTGCTGTAATTGCTTACCAGTAATAGCAATACTCTGAGTCCTTCTGTCACTGTGATGCTTCGCACAGGGACCTGACTATGTGAACCAGCATGAAAAAGGGTTATTGGGCCTGATGATTATTAGGAGAATAATGATCAGACTTTTTGCTAAATTTCACCAGGTCAAATCCACCAGAATTTAATAACATAAGAAGTCTGATGAACTCAATAGATTCCAAACTTCTCAGTGCTGAATTTTTATTGGATTCCATAATTATTGCATGCAACAGGACCTATTTGTAATCAGTCCCTAAGGTGAAAAGTACTCCTGCAGTTCGTCAACTGTTTAAAAGTTAGTCCAAAACTGCAACAGAGACTAGCCGCAACTAGCCCTTATTTCAAGTGGCCAGTTTGAAGTAACTCTAAGTCAACTTTTCAAATATCTACCCAAAGTGCAGAAGATTTATATCAGTGAACTACAGCCAGAACAACTTAAGGAACGCTCAGATTTGTAAAAAGATGGTTTTCAAACAGATTCCTTTCACAGTACAAAAGAAGATGTACAATTGTTTAGTACCGTTTATCCTTTGTCCTTTGTTAGACTGAAGTACGAAGAAATCATCACATGAAACCCATGCAGCTGTCATCATGTACAGAAAAATGTCTGTCCACCAGCCTCGGGTCACACTCAATCTCAATACTGCTACATCTCTATGTAGCAACATTAGGCAGTATCTTCTCTCACTTAAGTACCAACATCGTTCCTGTATCTTTAGCCTAAATCCTCTTCTATTGACAATCCCGCCAAGCTTTACTGCAACAATTACAGAGAAGAAACGATTTCTGTACACACTGTTCTAAATAAGTAGCATCTATTCCATCTTACTTCCCTGTGACTCAGACAGATTGTTCTCATTTGAGAAGCACTAAATGCTGATGTTTTTTGTGCGGATTGGATCACAAACAGCATCAGCCTTGGACAAACAATGCCAGATAAATGCCGCCTTCCATTTATCTTTGGGGGATAAGCACGAAACAGGTATTTTGTGCATTATATTTTTAAGATTTTTTTTTATTTATTTACATCGTAAATAAAATATCATGATAATTGTGTGGTGTACACACAGAGAACAGCCTGACCTTTCCTGGCTCTGTAACAAGCAGCAAGCAGATTTCTCCATATGCAGTTCCATTTCCCGCAGTTACCCTGGATTGATGCTTCTGTTTGAAGATGCATGCAGCACGCACCGGGGCAATTTGTATGTTACAGTACTGCCGGTAATCGTTTTGTCATTCCCAAGCAGAGCTGAAGATCAAACAGTAAATTGAATTCCTGCTAAGATAATAAGTGTTAATGCCTTTAAAAGCCAAACTGTTCTGTGAGCCTCATGCCTCTGCCCTCCAGGCTCCCAGGAATAATGCGAGCAATTACAGAATGCAAACTGATTTCCACAAATGGGTCTAGAAGTGGCTGTTGAGCAATATGTGTTAAACTTCAACTAGATTGGAAGAAAAAACCTAGAAGCTCCAAGTAATCTCATTTGGTAATCCACGTCGTTTTCAAAATTTCAGTATTAGAGCAGATTATGATTGTGCGTCCTAGTGCAGTACTTGATTTTTCAAAACATGCAAAGAAAAGGCAGGGCATTGGGAGGTCTTCAATGTACTTTACCAAAATTCCTGGTCCAAGTCACAAATTTATAGGCAGTGATGGCTGAATCACATAAACACATTTGTTTCGTGGTTAAATTTGTTAGTGTTGTTCTCTCTCAGCAGTATTTAAAAATGTTGGCCGAAATGTTAATTAATATAACTCCAGTGACAATGACAACTACATTACATGCTGCACTATATGGAGTTAAAATAAGGCATTGAAACATTTTCGCCTCATATATTCAAAATCGAATGATCAACATCTGTTTGCAAGATGCGACCAATATTGTTAAAAAGTTTGATTAACACAAACAGAAACCACTTATGTGATAGGACGCTTCGAATAAAACGAAATTCTTCCTAACAGAAACTGATTTAATGTTTAGAATCACTGATAATTGTATGTTTTAAATTGTTCATTGTTACAGTTTTGGGCAAAAATCAAGCTCCACACAGGCCTACGATTGCTTTGTGTAAATGTATTACATGGGGCACTTAATATGACTGCACTTTCAATTTTGATGGAGCCACTTACTGCTGTAAACGTTCCCTTTGAAAATATGGGTTCTGCAGGAACACTTAAGATCTCTTTTGTTTCATCTGGAGATTTTGTCAGCAAAATCTTTCAATAGCTGAAATCTCTGGGTGAAACTATAGGGCGAGGTGAAGCATTACTAGGGAGCTCAGACCCAGAAATACCAATTCCACCAGACATTGTTCATTTCCAAGGGGACTCTTGAAATACCAGATGTTGCGAACATCTTGTGAAAGAGTTACTGATGGGATTTCAGGGCCACTTGTAATGAGGGTCTGAATGCATAATAGGTAAAAGTAAACAAAAATGCGACACACCAGAATCAATGTCTTGATGATGAAAGTTATAAAATATAAAAAAGAAAAAGAAAAAGGTAATTCTAATTTAGAAAACCTAAGAATTACGGTTTCTGGTTTTCAGTTAAAACTGATTGTTGGACCTGGCCCTTAAGCAGAGTTATCCCCAAACATTTTGCCTTCTTCCTCCTTTCTTTTTGACCTATGTTTGTTGGTTTTAGGACTGTGGGCACTTTATCACTGCTAATCAGTGCTAAAGTGCATATGCTCTCTGAGTAAATGATATTGATAATTGGTTTATCCATGATTGGCATATTTGATTTACTAGATAGTCCCTAGTAAAGTGCATCAGGTGTGCCCAGGTCCTGTAAATCAAATGCTACGAGTGGGCCTGCCGCACTGATTGAGCCACCCACATGAGGAGCCCTACAACCATGTTTCAGATCTGCCACTGCAGTGTCTGTGTGGGCAATTTTAAACTGCCACGTTGACCTGGCAAGTGTAACCACTTACCAGGCCCATACCTTCACTTTTATTTTGTATAAGGCACTCTAAGGTAGGCCCAATATATCCCATGGGCAGGGTGTAGTCAGCCGCGGTCCGTGCAGGTAACAGTGGTGTGGCGGTGGGCCACGTTGGGGGGGATTTCGAGGGACGATGCAGAGGGAAAATTAAATAAATAATTACTTTCCCTCACCATCGTCCTTCGAAATCCCCCCAACGCGGCCCCACCGCTGTTACCTGCACGGACGGCAGCTGGGTGCAGTGTATTTAGACGGTATGACATGTATTGGTGTGCTTTACATGCCCTGATAGTGAAATACCACTAATTTCGTTTTTCACTATTGCAAGGACTACCTCTCCCATTGATTATCTTTGTAGCTGCCTTGTTGTCTCTTACAAGTGTCACTTCCAATTGGGAAGAGATAGAGATTTGGAGTTTGGGGTCCCTAAACTGCAATTTAAAAATAAATCTTTTAGTGAAGATGGCTTTTCAATTGCGTGTCTGATAATGGCACTTTAGAAAGTGGGCATTCTCTTGCTTTACCATTCTGTGCCTTTGCCTGCCTGTGGAATTCACGTCTGAGGGAGGGTGATGGTTGGGCTGTTTGTGCATTCATTCCAGACAGTCACACATAGGGAGCTGAGGTGTTTCCTGCATATCCTGATGGTCCAATACCAGGTGTTGTCTCTGACACCTGAATAGGGTTGTGGCTTCCCTCACACAAATCTGTCCCCCTGTAGTGTGTATGGAGTCAGGTCAGGGAAAGGCAGGGCCTTGTGCACTGCAAAGACTTCCCTTCAAAGTCGGCAGAAACTGGTATAAGTACTGGAGCTGTGGCACCAGAACTTCAGAACACTTCTGGACTAACAGGAGATTCTGCCAAGAAGAAGAGCTGGAGAAACTGTAGGGTAGAAACTGCCACTCTGATTGTTGTTGTGTTTGGCAGGCTTGCTACTTGCTGCTTCTGTCCTGGAGAATAAAAGAAACAGACTTTCGTTTCTGTATCCTGTTTTCCAAGGTTCTTCAAGGGCTTGTGTGTGCTTGCCTCCTGTTAAGAAGTCTTAGGGCCAATAAAGACTTCATATGCAGCCCCTGAACTTCTCTTCTGGGAGTTCTGACCTGCCAAGTGGTGACACTCCAGTTCTGGGCCTTACCAGGTGGCTGTTGCTGCAAAAAAGCCCATAATTCACCACACCGACTTTCAACGTCTGTTATTACTGACGCAGCATCGCTGCATCGTCACGTTGTGGTCGAAGAATTTGCACAGCGCCTGCCATGAGACTGAAAAGATCACAGCAGCCCAAGTCCTGAGCACCGTGTGTCTGACGATAGAGGCACCCCCTATTTCTCCGACCCAGGACCTGCTGTGCGCCTGAAGAAATCGACGCATCACCTTCCCGTGGCTGGAAAATGGTAAAAGCGCCTTTTTTGCCACAGCCGTATTGATCAAGCGGGCGCAGATTTTTGATGCATCGTATGTGTGAGCAAGTTCTACATCGATATAGCTCAGCATTATGGAACCGAAGCCATGTGCCCGGTAATTGATGCATCACCTCCCTTCGCAGTAAGGAATCAACGCATCACCTCCCCTGTCAGCAATGAATCAATGCATCATCTCCCCTGTGTGGCAGTAAGGAACCAATGCATCACATCCCCTGGCAGCAATGAATCAACACATCACCTCTCCTGTGAGTAAGGAATCAACGCATCGCTTTGTCTTCCAGCACCACATCTCCCCTGCACCTGTTTTCATCTTTGATTTTTGACGCATTCCAGCACCTTTGTGACAAAGGTTACGCTTCCGTAGCTTCCTATTGACTGAACTATTTTGAACATTTTAAAAGTGATATATTTGCCTGTGTATGTTGGATTTTCGTAAATCTGGTCTTGTTGTATTCAATTAAATATTGGTTATTTTTCTAAACAGGTGTGGGGTCCATTTGTAGGGTTTTCACTGTGTTACTATGTGTTTTTGTACAAATGCTAGATGGGTTATCCCCTTACCCTGACTTGAATACTGGTCCCTACTTGGATAGGGTGCAAGCCACTGCCAACTAGAGACCCCCATTTCTAACACTGATGAGAACCAATAAAACACCAACAAAGGGAATATTTAAAACACCAGATTTTATGCACTTTTGCTGCTTCAGTGCTATCTGGTGTAATAGCATCATCAGTGCAGTCTCTGCCTGCAAGGCCACTTCCGTGATGAATGCTCCCCCTAGTATCTCTTGGGCCATGGTAAGCTACTTACGCCCTTTTGACCATCAACAAGGGCCCTTCATCCCCTGGACTCCATGGACATACCTTTCCCTCCCATTTTGGGAGAATGACTCATCTCATATGTCTTCAGCTTACTTTTCACTGCACATTGCTGTGTAGTGGTCAGCAGGTGTGAAGATGAACTATCATCTGTTTCTATGTCCAGGGTGAGAGGAACCACCATGATTTCATCCTCCTTCACTGACAGCAGGCCAGAGGTTTTTTTTTGTTTTTTGGATGCTTCAAGAATTAATGTCCCCTTCTTAAAGCTCTATACCCAACTCTATTGTATTTACTTTTACATTGTGATGATCTGAAAAGCATGTTTATAGGAACCACACATCCTCTCACACATTCTCATTACTACCTCAGTTGCTTTTTCTATAGCAGCAGAGACTTCTGTTGCCCAAGACCCAGCATATATATTATTTAAAATACTTCTCTCCTGTGACCTAGTAGAGTAAAATAGGCCTAGGAGTGCCACTAATGCAACATTCTTACCAATGTCTTCTCTTCTTATCTTGATACAAAGAAAAGGGCACTATGATACTTACTTTCAATAACAGAACACTAAGCACCCCACAATAGATCTATCAATGCACAAGTAGAAAATCTTCATTGAAGCTATCATTGTCTTTTCTCTGAAGAATACAGTAGAAGGAAAAAGAAGTGGTGTAAATGCTCACCATTTACCATTAATATGCTGCAATAAAATCTTAATGTGGTGCAAACCTAAATCTATATATGCACAATCTGGATGTGGTGTGGGACTGGACTGATGGAAAGACTAGTTTGAGTGCTGGGAAATTAGACAGACAGGCAATTGAGGGAACTAATTAAAAGTTACTCATTAGAGAAAATACAAGGAAATACACATTGAAGGGAATTATGAGTAGGGAAGAAGAAAGAAAGAATTGAGAATAATAACGGGTTATAGAAGGAAGGAAATAAAACCTGTTGTCTTTATAAGCACTTAAAACCACCAGTCCAGTGACTTTTTAAAGAGCAAAAAGGAGCTAAAGTAAACACTGCTAACCACTGATTTTTACAATTATTAAACACATTGGAAAACACTGAGAAATACCCACCATCAAAACAAATAGAAACTGGAAACAGGAAAGCCTACTCATAATATTGCAATTCAAGGAATATCTGAAGTACCTATACAACATGTAAATAACTTGTTCATGTTAAGTGGTAGATTATTATCTCACTACAAACAGCTATCATATTATATTATTATAGATGTGTTCAGATATCTAAACACACTTGTAATTAAAAATTACTTCACTACTACTTAGAAATAATTGCTAAGATACATCAGAAAGCTGTTTAGTGAATTTGTTACCATTCCTGGGCCAGCAGAGGTCTCTGGGACCACCTGTACAAATGAGCTGTTGTATTCTTGCACTGTGAAGCAGCATGATTAGCCTCTTACACTTCTTCCACATCTGGACTTGATTCATTCACTGAGTTTAGTGCAAGTGAGCATCAGATATATGCACATGTTGCCATTATGACAGAGCCTTCATAGGTGAACACAGGGATATCTTTCTCAGGAAGGCAATTGAACAAGCTGCTAACCTTCCATATATTTTTAAGCTTGATGTTGGTAATGCAGGAAAGCGACTTTGTGTCCCTCCTACCCTGGATGCTAAATTGGTCTACAACGCCCTTGGAGGTAAGCTGTTTTAGGACACTGGCTCTCTATATAGTGAACTTAAATGAAGTACACTGTGCAGAGAGTCCAGTGGATCCCCAATAGGAGTGCAGAGGTAAAACCACATAATTCTAATGCTCTTTTTATGGTAGTGTGGGCGAGCAGTTAGGGTTATCAGAGGGTTTTACTAAGCATTTGTTGTCACGCACAAAGGCACTAAATGAGACAGACACTCAAGAATAAATCCATGACCAATTAGGAAAAATAAAATCATATCTTTATAAATGTTTACAGATGCCAAGAACTTCATTCAACAGTTCATAACAGCTTCATGTCGATTTTTAACCTAATGCAGTTCAAGACACAAATGCTTACAGGTTTTAAGCAACAGCGGTGAATACCATCAAACAGGGACTGTTACATTCAAGGGGAAGAAAAGCATAGGTTTAGATAGTGGAGAATTGCCAATACATTTACTGTCACAGTCGATGGAAGCAACATTCGGCCATGGAGTTTTGGGGGACAACGGTTGCCCAGAGTTCAGGGGAAGTTCTACTCCAGACGAGGTAGAGTTTTGGGAGTCCCAGGGCTCAGGCACAGCAGACTGTTCTGGCTTAACTGAATCGGCGATGCCAGAAGTCTTGCGATGTAGACTTTGTCCTTCACCGGTGGCGGTCAGCTACAGGTTTGGTGAGGGCACTCCATCGCGGTCATGCGGTCGTGCCCAAGTTGTTGCTTTCACATAGTAGACACTACCAGAAAGCTGGTCCAGGCTCATAGGAGCAGAGCTGTTTCCTGAGTCGGTCACAGGTACTGTGAGGATATCTCAGGCTGGTGTTTGCACTGAAGCTTTTGGTTACCGGACTGGTGACCAACAGACCTTGGCTGCTGCAACTTTGTGTGATGAGGTGAATCGTGTTGGCATCGTCTTTGCCGGTCTTCACCTTGCGGCGGTGTTTTATTGGTGGTGTGTCAGAGACTAGTACAACTAGTCCAAAAGGAGGGCCCATTCAATTGGCGGAGGCTGGCAGGGTTCCGGTGTTCTTGGAGGCTTCACAGGTCTCAGGTAGGAACAGCAGACCACAAATGTCAAGTCCTTTCGCAGTTGGCAGGGTTTAGAACCGGTTTCTTCCGCAGCATGGCTCAGTTCCTGGAACAGCAGCACGTCTTCTTCCTTTGTCTTCTTTTAGTCAGTGGAATCTGAAGTCAAGCTCTCAGGAAGCCACCTAAATACTGAATTTACGGGTGTTACAAGGGGAGACAGGTAGGAGCCAATGCAAACTTATCTTCAGGGTGTCTACACCCTCTAGTGACTACTTCCCGTGGGATGAGGCACCACCCTAGCCCTGATTGGAGGTTTTACGACCATCTCAAGATGGTGGAATTTCAGGAATAGGGTTCAACTCACCTGCCCTGCTCTAGGGGTGGTGCAGGCTGATGGGGAATCCTCCTCCTCATCTAACTAATTTTCCTGGCTTTCCTCCCACCAAAAGTGGATCAGGAACAGGGGCTTGGCCTCCCCCACTATCTTGGGGTTCCTAGGATGGATTTCAAAGGCAGCATCGCCTTTGAATCTTCACACCTGGGAAGACAATTCTATCCTGTAGGAGGTGTGAAACACCCACGCCCAGAGCAGGTAATCCTTCTGTATGCCGAGAGCACTAGCTCTCACCCCTGATGTCTGAAACATGTCTGGTGGGGGCAGGCTGGTAAACACTGGACAGAGACTCCGCTAGTGTTTGGTTAGGTTTCAGGGGACACTCTAAAAGGGCCTCCTGTGTGAATGTATTAATAAATCCAACACTGGCATCAGTGAGAATTTATTAAGACAAGATGTTTGGTACCAAACACCTTAGAAATCAGTGAAGCCATCACATAGCTATGAAAATCATGTTGACGAGTATTCAACCCTTGTAGTCTTAATGGATTCCCTGTTCACTTACAACATCCCAGAATAGGCTGGACATTGTAGGGGGCCTATCTTCTCATGCAGATAGGCCTACACATAGGATATAATGCACCCTGCCTTAGGGCTGTAGATCTGCAGTAGGGGTGGCTTACCTATAACTTATGCAGTGCATTTGAGGCATAGCACACAAGGCTGTGTGCCATGTTGACTCTTCAGATTTTCCTGCACCAAGACAGCCAGCCTGCAGTGGCACTGTGCATATCCTTGGTGAGGTGGCCCTGGGGTGGCACAATCAGTGCTGCAGCCCCTGAGGACCCTCTTCACTACCCATGCCCTAGGTACCAGGGATACCATTTACTAGGAACTTTTAGGAGTGGCTGAAGTTGTGCCAATCGTGCTACAGTTTTGGGGAGGGAATCTGGCACTGGGAACCTGGTTAGCAGGGACCCAGTGCACTTACAGTTCAAAATCACATCACAGAAAAAGTGGGGGCTAACCATGCAAAAAGAGGCACTTTCCTACAGTTGTTGATAAAAGTAATTGTACAGTAACGGTGAAAATCACTCAGAGCCCTTTTTACATTTCCCATTTTTCAAATAATCTATCACATTCTTGTATTCTAAGACACAAATATGTTTTTGGAAGAGCATGAGAGTGGTAGGAATAATACTAACATGGGGAGACAAGAACAAACACAATACACCTTGCAGTAACATATAAATGATAAGAAAATATATTCAATGGAATAAAGTTCCATTAATAGTACTTCAAAATTAATTACAAATCTCTTAGAAATTCTCTGACCTAACAAAGCACAGAGGTTGTAGCCTAAAATCAGAATGCTTACACTGCAATTCCAACATTTTCACAGGAGTGTTGAGAACTCATTAGCAACCCATATAGTATTCACCATTGCAGCACAGTGTACCGCTTGCAAAAAAGAATGTAAGAAGAAAAACCCAACTCATCACCTATGAACATCTGCTCTGTTTTCACTTCTACAATTCAATATACCCCAGAAATAATTGTTCAGATGCTGTCACAAGCCCGCTGACTCCTCATATTACACTTTGGGTCCTTTGATATCAGATTCCTTGTAATAAGACCTCTTCAAATGAAAACCAGTAGTTCAGCAGGTTATCTACAATCGCGATACACAGATGTATTCTTCCACCACCTGCATCACAAAAATTTGGAGTCCAGCTAATGTTTAATGCAACTTCCGATCTCCTTTTGTAGAGCTTTAACACTCTTTGGCAGATGAAAACATTAGAGGCTATATCACACAAGTACCCTGGGGTCTATAACACTGTTTTTGCATTCAGATGTACATCCCTATGGCAGAAATGGACACAGAGGTCATATGTGAAGATCTGTAACACCAGACAACCAGCAGCACATTTTGCGCCTTTACCAAGAAAAGCGGAATTCCTTTATTAGCTTCGAGGTTTACCCCATGCAAATGAGGTAAAGCCTTTGCCCTGAATCAATATTACCAGCCGCGGCCGCTGCAGGTAAGAGCGGTGGGGGGATTTCGAGAGATGACCACGAGGGAATAATAAATAAATAATTAATTTTCCCTCGTGGTCGTCTCTTGAAATATTCCCTCACCTGGCCCCACCGCTCTTACCTGCAGCGGCTGAGGCTGAATATTACTAAAAGAAGTTCAGAGCCTAAAAGGAGGAAATTGCACTCATTTAGTTCACCCAATGGACATATCACTTCAAAGGGGATATGGAGTTTCCACTGCAGATGTGTGCAGTCACAAACATTCCCACCTGTGGGAGATCCCTGTTCTTTTTTTTTTATTCCATCAGTTGTCCTGCAGTAAAACACAGACTGGCTGTATTCCACTGCTCTGCTCTTTCATGTCTGCAATGGGGAGAGCAGTTGTTTTGAGCAAAGTCATAACTAGTCCAGGTTACAGTTCACTTTGATATGCATCCATACAATCTATCGCATATCCTCTCTCTTGTATCTCCACGTGCAGAATTATATTACCATCCTTGAAGGACACTGTCTCAGTTCCCCACCAACCTTCTTGATCTGATGAAACAGATGCGGACAATTTCAAAGCACTCCATTCTTCTGGGTGACTTTAATATTTAGGTGCATGATTCCACAAATGCAGTCAGAAAAGGTATGTTTTATGTCATGCGTTCCTTTAGATTTTTAGAACTAGTCTACAGTAAATACAACTTCAAGGCTTCACTCTCACTTTCTCCTAGATCCTGTATGCTAAACTATACGACCAGATTCCCCTATTCTGGTATGATTATGTCTCTAATCTAAAATATGAAACATGAAATGGGTGCACAAAACAAGTAAAACTCTTGTCTCATGGTTTAAAATCCCAACAATATCTCCTCAGACTCCTTTCCAACAATCCCACTGGACATTATTCTGAAGCAGCAATCGCAGCCTTGCTGGAAAGCAGTGAGACCATTGCCCTGGATAAAGTGGAGCTTACACCAAACATAATGGTAAATAAGTAAACGTCCAGAAGAGAAAGCGATCCTCAAATACACATGGTCAGGAAAATAGAAAGATGATGGAGGACATTAACCCTCCACTCTAATCACAGAGCTGGCCTTTTCCAAAGTGGCTATTTCAAAACATGCATGACCGATGGTGACAACGTGGCCATAGACCTTTCCTCATAAGGAAATTGCAACCCTTCAATCCCCCTCTTTCCTCGGTGGTTATAACCTGAAGGTGGTATTTTCTAGTTAAATAAACACCCTTAGAGCCAACATAGTTGCTACGCTTCCTGTACTTAATTCTTGAATGCTCTAACAAATTTACTTGATTTTATGACAAGACTGGAGGTTCTTACTATGCCGTCTTAGCCAAGAGATAAAAACCACAAACGTCAATTCCCAACAACCTCAGGTAAGTGGATACCCAAGAAAAACCATGGGACATCCACCAATAAGAGCATGAAATTCCGTAGAATAAAACTGCCAGTCCTCCTTTCTTACCGCATTTGTCAAAAAAAGTGTTCTACTCACAGTGCTCATCTTATATATTTTTAATGGTGATGTTCATATTTGTTTTACAATAATTTTGTACTGCTTATTATGTTTAATGGCTGTATTTTATCTCTTCTTTATTACCTGGTGTGTGTCTCGTGCTTGTAGATCCTGTCGCCTTCTGATGCAGTGTTATTCCCTCTCAGTGTTTCGCTCTGTTGGCGCCTCGTTTGCAGGACCAGTGTCTCGCATCCCTTCTGAGGTTATCTCTGCCTTGGAAACTGCATCTTCAAGACATTCCCAACCTTTTTTCACAGCATTCCTGCTGCTATGAACCCGGAGATTTGAGTCCCAAGGGAATGCTCATCCTTAGAGAAGAGTCCTTTAGTATGCACATCATATTCCTTAATTCTGAGCAGGCATGCCTTTCATCCACCTATTTTCAATGCTGGCTATGCCAGAGTATGGCCAAGCAGATTAGCAGGTTGTCTCGTTTTGTTCTTTCTTGTGAAATATACATTTTAGCATCAGAATGCCATCTGCATTTCGGTGAATGCGTAATGTGATAGTTTTACAGGTCTCTGGTTCTCTTTAGTGGTGTGTTTTGTTTTTTCCACATTTGGGTATTTTTCACTTCAATTCTAATAGTGTGTTTTGGAGGAAACAAGGTTTTTCTTCTGTGCCTCAGATATAAAGGGTCAAAATTTCAGAAACATCCTTAATGCTTTTATTAAAAATTCTGAGACCGTTCCAGTTATTAAAATTAATTAAAGTATCAGCTTCGCTGTCCCTACCTAACTCTGCATCCTTTCGCTCTGTTGAAGGAAACAGGAAGTGATGCTCTTACTTAATATTGTTTTTGTCCCAGCAACCACCAGAGGTTTCCTCTGGCAGTAAAATAATTCTGATATGTTTGAAAAAATCATCACAACAGATGACCTCTTCCTTAGAGGTTTTTACTGGCACAGGTCTTTTACTACTGAGTAGTAACTCTTAGCCATGAAGATGGTTAAGCCGAGAAGTAAATTTTGTTGCTGCAACAACGATACCCATTAAAGTTGGCCACATCAGTGAAATGATGATGAATATTATGACTCTCAAGATACTACTGATGATATGTTAAATCAGATGATATGTGTTGGTATGGCATCCAAAGCAAGACAAGAAAGTTGTATTTTTCTAATACTGATCATAGACAGCCCTCTGCCTATTCATTAATGGAACATGAAGTAGTGCATGCAGTTGGGTTTCGAATGTTTAATGTAGATTTTCCTAGTTGTTATGACGGAAAGTCTTAATTTTTATTAAAGACACGGAGGCGAGTATTATGCTTTCTTATCTTGCACTTATTAGACAGCAGCCAAGATAAGTAACGAAAATTACAGTTCCCAGGGGCCCAGGTAAACAAAACTGGCCAATGGGGACCTAGAAAAAACGAAACCTAAGGACTAATCACCAGATAACTGCCAATAAAACGTCACAACTGACTGCGTAGCTTCCTCTTTTCGCTGATGAGCAGATTAGATAAAGTCAGAAAACAGTGGAACAATTGCCAAAACAATGGAGAACGCCAAAGTCCATGAACAAGCTACTTGAACCAAATTCGACCAGGAGAGTGTTTGACTTGGCCCTTCTGGCAGGTTCACCCCAAAACTTTTTGCATTCTCCTAGCCATTTTCTGTAACCTGGTGTTGGTGATTTTAAGCCTCTGAGCACTTTAGCACTGTGGTCCAGTGTAAAGTGCGTGCGCTCTGTGTATGTTTTAGTGAGACTGACCTGCCCTCCCATAGGAATGCATGGGGGATCTGAGTGACCGTGTTAAGTCCTGATGTGAGAGGAGTGCAGGGTCGAGTTTGGTATGTGCGAACTCGTGAGAGTGAATGCTGCGCAATGATCTGCCCCGGTGGTGAGTGGAGAGATCTGCATGTTGATGGCAGGGAGGAGTACACCTGAGACCTGAATAGGGCTGGGCTTTCCCTACACAATGCTGGCTCCACTCCCTGTGGTGCGTCTGATGCCCCTGGCCTGTCCTGTGAATAGGGAGAGGGGCTGAGCAAAACAAAGTGCTCAGGAACCAGTTGCATCTGGTTCGCCCCTTCCCTGCACCTTTGGAGACAAAGGATTTGGTGTATAAAAGAGGGGCTGTGACCCCATGAAGATGTTCAGTGTGCTGTATGTGTGCTGCTGCTGGGGCCCAGAGGGAGGCCGCCAGGAGGGCTTGCCTCCCTGGGCCCTGCATTGCCCCCTTTACCTTGGAAAAGGAATCTTCTGGAGCTCTAAGCGCCTCGTGAGCGCTGTGCTGGATTCCCATTTTTGCTCAGAGGAAGAGTGAGCCAGCTTTGCAGCACCGTGCTGCCTATGGGGAGAGAGAGGGAGTCCCCAGCGCGGGGACTCTCCAATGATTTGTGGTTGCGGGTGCCTACCCCGCTTATTATTGTATTTGGGTGGTGGGTGCCCACCCCATATGGCCGCTTTGGCGTTTGACTACTGCTGCGGGTGCCCACCCCATGTTTTCAGTGTTTGCGGGTGCCCACCCCGCATCTGAGCTGGGAAAACGATCACCGCTGTGGCTGGGAGGAAGTCAGGCAACATGGTGCCTGAGGGCGGGCGGGACTTCCAGTTTTCCAGAGGAAGTCCCGCACACGCCGCTAGTGAGAGGGGCCAGCCGAGTGATGCGTGCGCAGTATCCCGGGGCTCCCGTGAAGCAGAGGAGAGCCCCAGTGAAGAACGGACGACGGGAGCCTACCCCGCCTCCACTGGCACCGTGCAGGAGTCCCGGGTCCCAGGTCCCAGGAGGGGGCCCGGGTGAAGGGAGAAGTGGCGGCCAAGGCCGCTGACGCAAGCGCGGGGCTCCCATGAGTAAGGGAAGCCCCGCGTGTGAAGAGAGTTCCGCCGCATCATAAAGCAGAGCCGGTGAGTGGGGCTCCATGGTGGTTACGACTCTTTGTGTTGGTGCCATTAGAGGCACAGAGTCTGAGCGGCCCCGTCTGGCAGCAGGCCGCTCCAACGTGTGCCATGTTTAGTTTTCGAGCCCGGGTGCTCCAACATGGGGCATGTTTTGGTTAAAGCGCCAGTGCGCTCCCACACTTTGGGGCAGTTTCTGCAATGGCCAAGAGAGCCCCAGGGGGCCAGAGTTCAATGGGGCAAGTCCTTTTTGGCGCATATTTCTAAGGAGAGCCCGTGTGCTCCAACGTGGGCCATCTTTGTGTAGAGGCCCCAGGGGGGGTCCTGCGGTCCAGTGGGGCCCGTACTTTTACTTAGTTGTGGCCATGATTGTTTTAGAGCCCCATGTGGCTCCAACGTTGGTGCATTTGTCTAAGGAGAGCCCGTGTGCGCCACTGTATTGTGGGGCCTGATGGCGGCCCCAGATGAGCTCCCAGAGGCACATTGTCGGTGCCTGGAGCAGTATAGGGGCCCTATTGTTTTTAGAGCCCCAGTGGGACTTGAGATGCACGTTTAGTGCCAGTGCTTGTTTTTGCTGGCCATCTTTCCCAGCTGCCCAGCAAGTAGTGGGCAGCTGCAACGTTTAGGTCTGCGCAACAGTGTGCACCCTTGACTTGCGCTGCTTAGGCAGCGCGCCCTGACATTCTGGACACAGGGCATTTGAGCCCCCTTATTGAGAAGGCCAGTTGGCCAGGGGGACTGTGAGTTGTGTAGGCCCTAATGTGATTTATGATTAGGATGTCAGTGTCTAATGCGGTTAGACTTATAATGTGATTTTGGTGCTAGGAAATGTAATTCATGCAGTATGTTTTACGCACCCTGTGTTATGCCTCCAAATGTGGTCTTTTATGACTAAGAGGTTGTTTTGCATATCATGGTTTATGCTAGTGCGATTATGTTCCACTGTGTGAGTTATGCCCCTAATGTATTTATACTTAGGAGGTTAGAGTCTAATGCGTTTAGACTTCTGAGAAAATTGCACAATGTGTTTATGCTGGTGAGGTTGGTGCAGAATGTAATTTGCGCCTGAGGTGATGTTGTGCATAATGTAGTTTATGTTACAGGCTGATGCTAAGTATAGTGATTACTAGTGGTTACTGGTGGTATGTTTATGATCTGTTTTACTTTTACTAAGTTCACTTCGTGATGGTACTGACAGTGGTCCAGTTGGCCCTGTCAGGTGTAAATAATCCCTTGTAAATATTGCCCAGTGCCAGTTGGCACAGTGTATATTGTGTGATTACTATTCTAATGTGTTATGAGAATACAAAGGCTATTTTTGATATAACCTTGTGTGGAGTTCCTTTTGTAGTGTGCCTGGGATGTTGTTGCTGTGTGCGTGCGCAAATGCTTTACACATGGCCTCCGGGATAAGCATGACTGCTCGTGCCAAGCTACCAAGCGGGTGAGCAGGGGTTATCATTGGCGTGTAACTCCCTTGCCCTGACTAGAGTGGTGGTTTCTGCCTGGCTTTGGCGCAAGCCTTAGCCAACCAGAAATCCCATTTCTAACAGAGAGACTAACAGCAGACATCGCCGACGTTGACTCCGAATAGGAAGGAGAGATGTTCCGGCAAGGGGAAAACCACATCTGTCGCTCGACTGGACCATCACGTCGATGCAGGAGGCAAGGCTGGATTTGATGAAGGGAGGGAGAACACATGTTAGTAGTGTAGCAGCGGGATAATACTCGCCTCCGTGTCTTTAATAAAATTAAGACTTTCCGTCATAACAAGTAGGAAAATCTACATTTTATGTCAAGACCGGAGGCTCCTATTATGCTTGTTCAAAGCATATTAATCACCAAAGAAGCCACAGAGTCAATAGGTTTACAATAAAACATTCGAAAAACATTGTCATTAGTCCAGTCAGCTGATCTCAGAATGTCCTCAAGGCGGGAGCCTGCCCAAAAGGCCTTAGAGGCCATGGCTCCCCTGGTGGAGTGAGCTCCGAAAACGGAGACATCAATGCCTGCAAGGGACATAACCCAACGAACCCAACGGGCAAGAGTAGCAGAGGAGACAGGGAGGTGAGGTTTACGGAAAGAAATGAGAAGTTGGGAATGGGAGGGTGTTCTGAGATTAGCAGTTCTTTGTTCATATATCTTTAAACATTGGCCTATACAAAGTTTGGGATGCGAGGGAAAATAAGGGTAAAATACAGAATTCAAGTTTGTTTTGGTTCGTCTATGAATCTGGAACACAACACCTGTAGGAGAAAATTGACGACCTGAAATGTCCAGAGCTTTGACATCAGAAACGCGTTTAATGGAAACAAGGCACAACAGCATGGTAAGTTTGGCAGACAACATTTTTAGAGAAAGAGAAGCATTATCTGGCCAGTCAGAGAACAACTTGAGGACTACAGAAACATCCCATAAACTGGAATACTTAGCCAACGTAGGTTTGGAACAACGAACCCCTTTCAGCAGACGGCAGATTAAGGGGTGAGAGTCTACTGGCTTTCCGTCGAGAGGAGAATGGTTGAGGGAAAAGGCCGACCTGTACAAGTTAACAGTTCTGTAGGACTTGCCCGCACTGGCTTCGGAGCCCAGAAAATTGACAACAAAATTCAAAGGGGCTGAAAGGGGATCGATATGCCTTTCCAGACACCAGCTTGCCCAAAAAGACCAAGCGAATTTGTACGCTTTTGAGGTCCCAGGGGCCCAGGCTTTGCTGATGAAGAGAGAGGCTTCTTGCAAAAGGAGGACGTCAGAAGGGGGAGGCCGGACACCTTCCAGGCAGACAAGACCAGGGACTTGTTGAGAATGAGGCTGTATGGAAGGCCTCGCGCACCGGGAGAAGAACTGGAAAATCTTTCGCCATTTCTAACAGGGACGGGAACCAAATCTGAGATTGCCAAAACGGGACCACTTAGACTATGGAAGTCGATTGGCGACGCACCCTAGAAAGAACCCTGTTGATCATCGGAAAAGGAGGGAAAGCATAATTGAGGTGAAGAGACCAGTTTTGAAGGAAAGCATCCGTCGCTAAGGCGGAAGGATCTGGTCGCCAACTGAAGAAGCGGGGCAACTGAGAGTTGAGACGGGAGGCGAAGAGGTCAATATAGAAAGGACCCCATTTGTGAGAGAGGGATAGGAAGACGGATGGCAAAAGCTTCCAATCGCTGGAATCTCGAAGATGTCGAGAGTGCCAGTCTGCCACCGAATTGAGATCTCCCGGCAGATAGTCTGCCGTCAAATAAAGCTGGTTTGTCAGACAGTACTCCCATAGGCTTTTTGCCAATTCTGCCAGAGGTTTGGATTTGGTACCACCAAGGTGGTTGATGTAGCAGACCGCAGAACATTGTCCATGCGAAAAAGGATGGAACACCGAACTCTGTTCTTTGAAAGGCTTTGGATCGCAAAGGAACCTGCAAGCATCTCTAAACAATTGATGTGCAATTTTGACTCCTCGCGAGACCATGTACCGCCAGTTGAGATTTGACCACAACGGGCGCCCCAACCCGACAGGCTTGCATCTGATTCTAATACAAGATCTGGAGCCGAAGCGAAGAAAGTGCGCCCGTTCCACGCATCTAAATGGTCGATCCACCATTGAAGTTCTTCACGAGATTCTTGGTCAAGGACAATAAGGTCGGCGTTAGCCAAGCCCTGATGTAGGTGTCTGATTTTTAGACGTTGGAGGGCGCGATAGTGAAGCGGGCCTGGAAAAATGGCCTGAATGGACGCAGAAAGTAGACCGGCTATTCTCGCAAGCGATCTCAGAGAGATGAGGGAGGACTGAAGGACGGAAGAAATCTCCACCTTTATGGTTGAGACTTTTGATTGCGGGAGAAGGAGAGAGGCAGCGGCTGAGTCCACTAGAAAACCCAAGAACTCGATGTTCTGTGACAGAATAAGCATTGATTTTTCGAAGTTGAGAAGGATACCCAGATCCAAGAGAAGGGATTGGGTGAAGTGAAGCTGGGAGAGAAGAAGTTGTTTGTCTGAGCTCATGATTAAGATGTCATCCAAATAAATGATCAGTCTATCCCGAGGGATCGCAGAAAAGACACCACGTGTTTTAAGAGTTTTGTAAAGCACCAGGGTGCGGAGGAGAGGCCGAATGGAGAGAGGTGAAGCGGTAGGTCACGTCCGCCCACTGGAACTTAAGAAATTTGGTATGAGAAGGGTGAATGGGAACTGTGAGATAAGCGTCCTGTAAATCCAAACGCACCTTCCAGTCGTTTGGATGGAGAGTATCCCTTAAATGAAGGATAGTCTCCATTTTGAAGTGGCGGTACACCACAAACTGGTTGAACCATTTGAGGTTGATCACTGGACGCAGCTTTTTTTTCTTTTTCTGAACGAGAAAGATGGAACTTAGGAAACCTGAAGGATCGAAAGGGGCGATTTGGATGGCTTGTTTTTGGAGAAGGATGCAGATCTCCGACGCGATTAGAGATTGAATGTTTAGAGAAAACACCATGGGAGGAGGGAACATAGTTTGGAAAGGCGGCGAATAAAGCTCTATAAGATATTCTTGAACAGTATTTAGTACCCAAGGATCTGAGCTGATCATTTGCCACTTTGAAAGAAACTGTTTTAACCGACCTCCCACAGGGGAAGGGGGCGAAAGACGTACCTTGTTGATTGAAGTTGCGATAGTTCTTCTGGCCTTGACCACGGAATCCCCTGCCTCGTTGATGGTAGAATTGAGGCTTGTATTCTTGGGTGGAAGAGGAGGAGGAGCCCCTGGAGCCTTGGTTGTGGAAAGAACGTCCGAAAGAGCGACCCCTGCCTCTGCCGGCCCGTCCAAAAACCTGGGGTGAGAACACCTTTTTTATGGATTGTTGCGCCTTGTCAAGAGACGCGAACCTGGACACAAACCTGCTAAGCTCTTTAACCAGAGATTCTCCGAAGAGAAGACCATTGGCTTTACTGCCTGGATCCTGGGGAGTTAAGTTGGCCAATTTGGGATCTAGTTTGATAAGGAGGCCTTTATGTCGTTCGTGTGTGATGGCGGCATTGGCATTTCCAAGTAGGCAAAAGGCGCGTTGGACCCACAAAGAGATCTCCTCAGCGGACAAGTCGGAGCCCTCTAAGCGAGATGCCTCGGCCATATCAAAGATGCGCGCCAAAGGACCCACAAGATCAAGGAGTTTATCCTGGCACGTGGCCCAGGCTTTGTCCACCCCTTTACGAGGGTCCTTACCAAACTTGGAGGAAAAAGGTAAGTAAGGGCTGGTCGATGGAAGGGACCATGGTAACCTTTTCAGGCAAGGAAGGCTTGGGACATTCTGATTTCAACCTCGACCTGACAGAGGTATCCAGAGGAAGTCGCAGTCTGGCCGAAATATATTCCCCCACATAAAATGCAGGTGCCCATTCAGTTGAATTGGGGTGACGTATAGATGAATCAACAACTGGCTCAAAGGTAAAGGAATCTGACTTAGATTTTTTGGAGGGAGGATCAGAAACATCAAAAATATCAAAGTGGTCATCTGCGTCGGCCATGTCATCGTCAGTGTCCAGAATGGTGGATATAACCAATTTCTTGGGAACCTCTGCATGTTTAGATTTGTGTTTACGTTTGCCCTCTGTACTTAAAGTCCCCTCCATAAAAGGAGGCCTGGGAGGCACTTTGTCCTCAATCAAGCGCGAGGAAACCTCGCCGGTCAAAGATGACGTAGATTTTGAAGTAAGTATAGTAGCAGAGGAAACCACCTTTTTAGGTCTGCTATCCCCCGCAGACTGGGCCAGTGCTTTGGACAAAAGACTTAACATGGTATTCTCCATGCCCTTGGACATGCGCCTCATAGAAGTCTCCACAGCATTCTCCTCAGAATCTTTAATAAATTTATGCAAATCTTGTTTAAAGGCTTCGCCTTCCTCAGAGGGTTGAGCACGCTCAGGAGAGCTATCTGAATTCATTTTAATGATTGAGGAATAGGAGAGGCAACAAGGTGTTAACTTGCAGGCAAGAGGAAATAAACCTCCCAGGGGCGTGTTTAAAATTGTCAAGCGTTACCGGCAGAACACGAGGGAAGGAGAGAGAAGCGCTGGCCTGAGAAGCACTGGGAAAATAGAGTGTTTCTCCGTGAGGAAAGTAACGGAAGCGCTGGTCATAAGAACGCTGTCAGGGAAAAGGGAGGCCGCCCACATGAGAGGAACTCCATTGCAGGTGAGCGCGAGCGTTGAGCTCGAAGCACGCAACGGTCTAAACCACCGAGTAAACCCGCGGCGGGGGAGACGAAACGAGGTCGCGTCGTTAGGAAAACAGCGCTGCAGAGGAGCGCGCGCACATAGAGCACCACGGACTGTGGAATAACCTGAACTGTAATAAAAATAATGCAAATATATCAACATTTAAAATGGGAGCAAAGATAAGTCACTTATCTGACTGCGAGCAGCAAGAAAAGAGGAAGCTACGCAGTCAGTTGTGACATTTTATTGGCAGTTATCTGGTGATTGGTCCTTAGGTTTCATTTTTTCTAGGTCCCCATTGGCCAGTTTTGTTTACCTGGGCCCCTGGGAACTGTAGTTTTCGTTACTTATCTTGGCTGCTGTCTAATAAATGCAAGATAAGAAAGCATAATAGAAGCCTCCGGTCTTGACACACAATTTAGTTTTACTGTGCCATTCTTATTCCACAGAATTGGTTTCTTCTGAGCATGTTGCTAGATATATTCCCACTTATTCAATGGAATGCCAATATATCATATCAATATTATGTCAATGACGCTGTTCCTAAAGCATGATTAGATGAATTACATTGTTTTCACAAATACTGTTTTTCCCACAGCCACATTGTTTCGCCTATACACCTGATATTTCTATCGCCCAGTATGAATACACGCCTAACAGGGCATTCTTCTTGACACCACTTATAGTCCCAGGAAGCATTAACAGAGTTTTGCTGTACTGTACATTAGCACAATCCATAAATGTTATTTTATGTATAAATATCATTTGTGGAAAAGGACCACACTAGCGTGCCATAAAGGGTAAAACATGTGATGACTATCATGAACTTTTCTGAAGACATTCCTTAAGTGTACCTCATTTATGTTTATAACTTTAATAATTGAATGTGCCTGAATTGGACTAATATTGCTATGAGGTGCTATCACTCCATTACTTATATGTTTACTGTTTAATTGTAAAATGGGGACCCAATCCATGGTCCATTGAATGCAGATAAACACCAAGTAAATGTAAAATAGAATTCAAATTTGGCAATGAAGTTCGAGATCTAGGCTTTTGGGCCTCATACGTATGCCAGTAAATAGGTTTCCAGTTGATTACACCAGATCTTAGGTAAGCAAGTGCAAATTCCACTATGTTCAGAATATCCGAGACCATCTTTAGATCATGATGTGGCTTTCATACCTGCAATAGATAACAATCTGCTATTGTTTTTATTTGAATTTGAGACTAATTCTAAAAAGGGATTGATTGTTTTTGATCCTCTTGCAAGGACAAACATGTAGACAATATATGCTTCTCTGACAAAGATTCTAGAAAGTGCAAAAGACGCAAGATTAGGTGTTTCCTCTGTAAACCATAGATCTCTTTCCAATTGGGTCCAATGGGAAATTTGTCTTATTGGTAATACATATGTTGTAAAGTGTCTTAAATGGGGTGAAGGTCTTCTCCTGAAAATATTTAATAAATTGGGTAATATGGCAGCAATCAAAGAACTTGAATTTGAAGACTTGAAGATGAGTGTCAATTATTTATTGTGGATAACTTTATAAAGGAACTGAGTATGTACGTTGTGGCATTTGGTATGTTGGACAAAGCACAATTATAATGTTGATAAGTCTTTGGTTCTTGTGTTTTTGCCGGGGCCAGTTCAATGCACAATTCAGATATTCTCAGTACAGCCTCCAAGACTTTAGTCCCCAGTTAAAAGAGGGAAAGACTGTTACCACCATGATACAGAACCACTAGTGGTTCAATACAAACAAGTAAATCTTTTGGTTTATGGCCATCATCATATAAATACAGCATGGCTATGTGTTTGCACAGATAGAGACATTGTTTCTCAGATCAGGGGGTTCTGCATATGTTTTTACTAAGTAGTCTCTTCTAAACATTTCCAATTCTCATTCTGAAGATACCTCCATTTCCACCAAAGAAATGTGAAAATAGTAAGCAGGGAGCTGGCTTTACTCCTCTAAAATTGAGATTTAAAATTTCATCTGGTCATCCTGCAGATTTTCTCCGCACAAATTTTCTTGGTCAAAAGAAGAACAAGAATATGTGCAATGTTTTAAAACTTTAAATATCATTTTTGTCATTTCATTAGTCTTTATTATCGATGTATTTCATCATAAAAGACAATTACAATAAGAAGAAAAATACAAACAGGATGTATAATAACAACAAATCCAGGTAATAAAATATAATCATATAAACAGATTTCGGTAACCTATTGCCTCCTGTTTCTAATATACCAAGCCCAGGCCAAAAATTTAGCGACAGCAATTGCGACACATTCACTTGAGTCAAAACGCAAAATATTAAGTGCTTCTGACCCTTGTCTAGTTCCCAAAGTGCGACATAATGGTTTGAGCCATTTAGCCCGGGGGGCAGCGTAGGCAGGGCAAACAAAAAAGATGTGACCAACAGAATCAACACAGTCAATACACCAGATACAAGAATCACAAGATACACCCTTCCATTTCTTTGTAAATGAATTAGTCGGAAGAGTGCCAACTCTGAATTGATGGTAGAGTTTCCTATCTCGGGGCCTGGTGATGGAATCCCAATAGGCTTCAAGAAGAGGGTTTTTTTTTTTATCTAGAAACCTGCCTGTCAAGGACTCAGCAGAAGCTGATGATACATGTTTTTGCAGCACCATTGACCAATAAAGGCCTTTAAAATCTTTTTTGGAGGGGAAAGGGTTATTGGCCGGGTCGGTCCACAAAATTCCCAACCCCATAGAATCCAAGAGTTGTCTAACCTGCCTGAACCAAGAAATGTTACCAGCTCCCAGGACAGATCGAACATCAAGAAATTCCTTAGCATAAGGGCCTAACTCGGGGACTGTCCATAGTCTCCTCCAGAAGGCCAGTGGCTTGAACCTAGCAATGTCATCAAAGGAATGACAGCCAAGATCCAACAGGAGCGGTTTCACTGGGGTAGAACAAGGAAGGCCCGTAAGCATTCTGAAAAATTTATATTGTGCCTTAACCAGAGGAGAAAGATCGGCAAAACCCCAAAGTTCGGCGCCATAAAGGATCGCCGAATGAATCCTTACATTAAAGATTTTAATGGGGGGGCCTATCATTTTCGACTGCGATTGCTTTTGTTCTTTAACTAGGCAACCAGAAAGCTGGGCAAATTTAAGAGTAAGAACATCAATTTGCGGCCTCCAATCCAACTTGTTTTCAAATACTACCCCCAGATAGGTCATAACATTAGTTCGTTCGAGCAGGTCGTTATTCATGGAAACATGGCCCTTCACACATCTCCCTTTATTAAAGACCATATATTTGGTTTTAGAGACATTAACTGACAGGTCAAAATCAGAGCAAAAGTTAGTAAATACATTTAAAGCCACCTGTAACCCAGACAAAGTCTGGGAAAGGAGTAGGGTGTCGTCAGCAAACATGAGGAGTGGAATTTTAATACCACCCAACGTTGGGGCGTCCGTCGGTGTAGAAGAAAAATATTGGACAACTCTATTAATAAACAGTAAAAATAGAGTAGGCGCAAGGACGCACCCCTGCCTGACACCCCTATTGACCCTGAATCTATCGGTAACCTGCCCCTGTTTCCCCCATCGAACTTGTGCGAAGTTGTTATCATGGAGCCTAATGATGATATTCAAGAGATCAACCGGGATCCCTAGCTCCGCCAGTACACTCCAGAGTTTAGTCCTATTAACTAAGTCAAATGCTGACCGAAGATCTACAAAGGCAGCATATAAAGTACCACCACACAGATAAACCGTTTTCCAGACAATCAATTGGAACTTGAAAGCCTGGTCGATGGTACTAGTGCACGGTCTGAAACCGGCTTGCAAAGGAGAGATGATGTCCTCCTGCTCAACCCAAATCTGGATTCTTGCCAGGATCATTCTTGCAATGATTTTTTTAACAGAATCAATAAGACTAATCGGGCGGTAATTCCCCGGGCAGGAGCAGTCACCTTTCTTAAAGATGGGTAGGATCTCAGCACCCCTCCAAGAATCTGGGATGGCGGCCCCTCTGGCTATAGCAGTGGCAATGTGAGCAATATAGGGCACCCAATTCCCAAGGTCAGATTTAAAAAGATCCGTGGGAACACAGTCCATACCTGGTGCCTTACCATTCGGAACCTTACTCAAAGCCTTTTCAACCTCAGCACAGTCGAAGATTAAAGTCTGGGAGGTGGACAGGTCCATGTTTGCTCCGGGGACAAACCCCTCGACCTGATAGGCATCCGAGAACTGAGATTCAAAGTGCGTCACCCAGTTATCCGGAGGTACATGGTTGGTAGGGACCTGGGTATTCGATGAATTGCCCCACTTAACAATATGCCAAAACAAGGTTAAGTTCCGATGTTTACTGGCAGCCAGAAGGTCAACCCAGTGGTCGTTATCCCACTCTTGTTTGGCCTTAACTTTTACCTTATTATAGTCTTTTCTGGCCAATCTGATATTAGCCGGATCTTTAATAGTGATAGCAAGTTTCAATTTACTATAGGAATCTCGGCATGCTTTGTTATACCAGGAGTTTGGTTTTAAAATAGGAGATTTCTTAGCCTTGCATGGTTTGGAAAAGAGGGATTTAAGGCCTGAAAATAGATGTTCGTGTACGTGTGTGGCCTCACCAACAACATCCTCTGTGCTCTGGAGAGACTGTAAATCCTCCAAAGCACAGGAAACCTTTGAACTAATCTCTGATAATAGTGCACTGTCAATAGCGACCTTTTCCCAGCGTACTCGCCGTTGGTTATTAAGTAAAAGGGCTTCAGCAGTCACTATTTCAGAGGGTTTGTTTCTATAGGCTGGACAAAGTAAAAAACTCAAAACCAATGGGTTATGATCACTCTCGGGGCGGTCATGAACCACCATGTCGCATAATGTGGACCAAAACTCCACTTTGATTAGGGCATAGTCGATTCTACTCTTACAGCGTCGACCATCAGAAAAGGTCATCTTACCGCCTTTATCAGAGGGGGTCCGTCCATTTGCAGCCCTGAAACCCCGCTCCATACATAAACCCATCCACTGGGTAGCAGACTCGGTCCACCTCTTGATAGGGGGGAGATCGAGAGGTGGGATGTTTAAGATCGCGTCCACCTCCCATGTGAGTGAATCAGAGGCAGAGAGCAGGGGTTCAAAACAGCAATTTAGGTCACCCACAATTACGACATTAGTGCATATATTAACGGTGTCCAAAAACCCATCCAGTTGAGAAAAGGTATTTGTACCACGGCCACCTGGGAGGCCCCTATTATAGACATTTATGATCAAGATTTCAGGTTCAACGTTGTGTTGCAGTGAGATAATCAATAAGTCAGGACTATCAATAACCAATTCTCTGGGGGAATACCCAAGTGTTTGCTTAACCCATATACAAAGGCCGCCAGAAGGACGGCCCCTTGTTCCACGTGAGGCCCCTTTAGAAAAATGTACATACCCAGAAAAGTAGATGAGATCCACAGCCCACGTTTCCTGAAAAACCAGGATATCATGTGTATTTACCCAGACAGACCAGTCTTCCAAGGTTACTTTACTACGAAGACCAGCAACATTCCACGAGACCAGGGTTATGGGAAGAGAGCTAGTAGGGATAATACACGGGGAAGCAGGAGCGGGGCCCAAGATGGCTAGATAGGTTGCAGTGTTGTTAGGGCCCTTACACTCGCTCTCAGGGGAACAGGAATCAATGTAAGTGAGGGATGGACCATTTGGTAAAACACGAGTGGGACTGGGAAGCAAAGTACCCGATCCCACGTGTGCCCCCCTTAACCCACCCCTCCCTGCTAACCCCGAGGTATCTGGGGCAGAACAGGCTTTACGCACATTACCCAAATTTTTCTTATTTGATGGTAGTCAGTCAACCCCTTCTAAGGAATTCGAGGGGGCAAAGAAATTGGACAGTGGGAGATGAAAATCGGGTCCTGTCTGTCGATGAAAGCTCCTATTAACCCTTTCCCAAACAGTAGGCGTGTCACATGATAATGCATGAGAGTTGTGTGGATAAAATATGACAAATCCAAGGTGGATATTCCTGTAACTCTCAAGATGTTAGGAAAAGTACAGATATGGCTCACCACCCTTGGGTCACGAAAATTTATGATCACACAATCTCCCTCCACTTGCTTAACTCTATTACCCAACCAACACACCCTACGTACAGTCAAGATTTCAGCCCGTAATTTAGCAGGTAAAGGCCTATTACCATTTAGCCAATGTATAACTTTGTTGTTCAGATCGCTATGAGACTCGGGCTTTGCCTGGGGGAGCCGAGGAACACCAGCCATTATGACTGTATATGGCTGAGACTCAGGTGGAAGGTTAATACAAGGGAGTTTTTGAAAAGAATCAACACCCTCTAAACTAGGCTTACTGATAGGGATATTATTCTTATTAGTGACAGTATTAGTAGTACAACCTGAATCTATCGGTACATCAATACTGACAGGAGGGCGGGATGCTTCCACAACCTGATCATTACGAACAAAGATATTGGAAGGTGCTCTAGCCATATGTGCTTTGGCAGTAGTAGCAGGCCCAGTTTTGTCAACATTATCGGGAATAGGTGGGGTCTTAGGGCTAATAGGAGACACTGGAATCTTCTCCAACGATGATGTATTAGTGAGCACCATACCCTCTATCTTCTCAAGCGAAGTGGAGAGTCGGTTCACTCTCTCAAATAATGGTAGAAGAAGGGATTTAAGTAATTTCTCTACATGCTTGAGAAAGCCAGGGGGAATGGAGTCAACATTAGATTGGAAGATAGGAGAGTGCAATGACCTCAGACTTCCAGTAACCGGGGAGGTGCTACCAGGCATGGAGGAATTAGAAGCGTCACAAGTGTTTGCAGATATAGGCAATTTGGACACTTTAGACGTTTTTGCACGTTTGCCCTTGGAGGGTGCTCCCATACGTTTTCTTTTACCCAAAATAGGCCTGGACTTATGGACCAGAATCAATGCATCAGTACGTGGTTGCTCAGATGTAGACTGTGGGTGGTTGGGACTAATGTTAGCGGATACAACACTCGGCTCAGAAATGTTTATAGTCTTTTGCAAATCATCCAACGAACACTGAGCTGTTGTGTCCGACAACACTTGTATGGTGTTATGCGGTATGTTGGAATTTATTTGGGGCTGTCTACTTTCGGGAGAAATGGCTGTCATAATGTTACAGAGGGAAGATCGTTTAGCAGAAATTTCGAGGGACAATCTTTTTTCTGTTAATAAGATCTCTTGTTCTAGAACACGAGCAGCTCTTGTAATGAAATTGTCGAGAGTCCCTGTTACTTGGCTCCCTATGCTACCCTGCACCACCTTCCTACCAGACCTTAAGGAAGTCATGTTTAAGGAAAAAATAAAAGACAAGCAATGGGGGGAGTAACCAAAGAGGATGAGAATGAACCACTTAGGTAAATGAGTATATCTAAATCACGATAAAATATTAATATGCTAAGTGTATGCAACAACAACTGAATATGGCAATCCACCTATCAGCAATAAAACAAGTACTCACGATTACACTAATATTTACGAATCATTAGCAAAGACCCAGTTCAGGGGAATGGCCCGCCCCGTCCTCAACCGTCCTCGAACGGCCACAAACGGCCCGCTCTTTGCCCGGTCTTCGCCCCTGTCTGCGACCCGCGTGCGTTCCGCTAGCGCGTTATGGGGATAGGTTGTTAATGACAGACAACGTTAACAAGGGGGCGGGGTCGGGAAGAGCAACCAGGTGAGGCAGATCAATTTGGCGCAGGGCACCGTGGTCCTCGCAGTCCCAAAGCTGAAGTAAGCAGCAGCCTTCCCCCTAATGCAGCTTAGCGTCCTTGCGGGTCTTTTCGCTCCGTGATACACAGCAAGAATGAAGTCCCATCCAAGTTTTGAAGCTGACAGGACCGGCGAGCGGCTCCCGCGAAGCGGGGGCCGCGAGGAGTTGCTTGAATGTAGGAGGCGGCAACGGGAAGAGCAACCAGGTGAGGCAGATCAATTTGGCGCAGGGCACCGTGGTCCTCGCAGTCCCAAAGCTGAACTAAGCAGCAGCCTTCCCCCTAATGCAGTGCAGCGTCCTTGCGGGTCTTTTCGCTCCGTGATACACAGCAAGAATGAAGTCCCATCCAAGTTTTTAAGCTGACAGGACCGGCGAGCGGCTCCCGCAAAGTGGGGGCCGCGAGGAGTTGATTGAATGTAGGAGGCGGCAACGGGAAGAGCAACCAGGTGAGGCAGATCAATTTGGCGCAGGGCACCGTGGTCCTCGCAGTCCCAAAGCTGAACTAAGCAGCAGCCTTCCCCCTAATGCAGCGTAGCGTCCTTGCGGGTCTTTTCGCTCCGTGATACACAGCAAGAATGAAGTCCCATCCAAGTTTTTAAGCTGACAGGACCGGCGAGCGGCTCCCGCGAAGCGGGGGCCGCGAGGAGTTGATTGAATGTAGGAGGCGGCAACGGGAAGAGCAACCAGGTGAGGCAGATCAATTTGGCGCAGGGTACCGTGGTCCTCGCAGTCCCAAAGCTGAACTAAGCAGCAGCCTTCCCCCTAATGCAGCGTAGCGTCCTTGCGGGTCTTTTCGCTCCGTGATAAATATCAACCACTGTGTAGTGTATAATGATTTCAAACTTGAAGCACTCTTATATCTCAGAGACTCTTCTTCCAGAAGACTGGTTAGGGAGACTAGACCTTCAGGATGTATATTAGATATGTCATATTCACGTAAAAGAAAGGAAATGTCTACAGTGCCAGTAGCAGGACATATTTTACCATGTATATGTCTTCCTTTGGGGCTGACATCAGCCCTAGGGTGTTTCAAAACATTACTAAAACCAGTGATTGCAGTATTAGGATCCCAGTCAGGATAGTTGTCTAACTGGATTATATTATATTAATGGGTCAAGAGTAGAGCATTCTTCTTCAGAGCATCTAAATGATTTTTTAGTTACTCAAAAATCTTAATTTTATTGTCAATCAAGAAAAGTCATTTTTGTTTCAAACAAAACAGGTAGAATTTCTGTGATGCACGATAGGCTTGGAACTGTCAAATTTGCAGCGTTTTCTACTCAAAGTCCCAGCAATAAAGAAAGAGATTTGTCAGGTTTAAATCTGGCCACTCATTTTCTACATAATCTTGCCAGAATTCTGAGTTTTGTTTTCTTCAATACAAGCTGTTGTTCTAAGTCTTCTGCATTATCAAGCCTTGCAAACCTTAAAACTTCAGTATCTTTGCAAAAGGGCTGCCTTCTTGAATGTAATCTCTATAAATCAATAAGCACAAACTGAACTATGTAATAGCTTAATCATCTTGATTCCTGGAATGGATTGGAATCCAATGCAGGATGTGGCCTAACAGCTAGGGCTGTCGACCTCAAATCTAGGGAACTGGGTACGAGTCTCGCCAACAACACACAACATCCCGGTGATTCTGGGCAAATCACTTAATCTCCCCGTGCCTCAACAACATTTAAAAAAATAAAAAATGAATGTGTTCTTGTGTAATGCAACTGGTGCTGATGTAAAGCACTCTGAAACCTGATACCTTTGGGTCAAGTTCACGCAATATAAAACTCCAGGGAAAAGAAAAAGAAAGTAGGAAGGAATGCAAGATATGACTAGGTCTCAACTGGTGAGACATGGCCGAAGAAGTAGTCTGCACTACATATTCATTGTTTATTAAGAATTACAGGGTCCTTTGCCATTCAAGGTTTCAAAAAGAACAAGTACAGTTTGCAAATCCTTTCAGAATAGAAATTTTTCTGTGGCCATATACACAAATTATTTGCAGGGAACAAAATCCAGACCTCTAGCGTAAATGGCGAAAAGCTTTTGGGAACTGCAACTACGGCACAAGATAGCGGTTCAAACACAGTATTTATTGATTAACTTGGAGGCAGTTGAAGATTGACAATCCAGAAATATGTTAGATACTAGCATTTAAAACCGTCTTAAGTTAGAATTCAACGGCCACTTAAAGATAAATCTGTTAGCATCCCATTTAAATTCGAACTATCTGCCTTTGTCAGTTGAAGGTGAATGCTAGACCTGTTTGCCTATGCAAAAGTCATGTTCCTCCAAGGGGAGATACAATTTGCTCTTTCCACCTTCAGAATAATTTGCAGGATCAAAGTGCAGCTCAGACGCCTGAAGGGAATAGGGTTCTAATTCCTCCTTTCTCCGGTGTAGAATCACAATATTTGTAAACTGTCTGTAGAGAGCCAAATGTTGAATCCATCCTTTTACAAGTCTTCTAATGAATCCCAAGGATTATTATCACAAATTAATACTCAGCCACAATAACACTCTGATGGATTGAATGGATTTTGATCAACCAGGAGAAGGCCAGGTATTTCAGCAAAGGCTGTCACTCTCCTTAAATAGTCATGGGCATATGGCATGTCCAAAGTCTAGAAGTCAGCTTGGTTAACATGGAAACGGTGGTGTTTGGACAAGGGTGTTGATCCTATTTCATGATGCTCCTGTGGTGACTTTTCTAGTTTTCTGTTGTCTTTGGGAAGTTAATCTGATGTTTGGAATATTCAGGTCAATGCTTCTTAGTGACCTCTTGGCTCTCAAATTGTTGTCTTCAAAACTAATACTGCTTTAATATTTGGTATCAATTAAAAAAGTTTCAGATGTAAGAGCTTTGGATATTTCCACAAGACAATATTCTCCTGGAGTGTGCTGCAGAACATCTTGTAGACCAAAGACAAATCAAGTGACTGTAGAATTTCCTTTTTTTCCTGATCAAGCGAAGTTGCTATTAGTAGATACTTCAGTTCCTTCAGAAAGAATCATGCCCCCAGTATCCTCTCTACATTGGTGTGACTGCATAATTATGCATCTCTTTTGAACTGATACTGAAGTTTTGGAGGCACAATCCGTTAGAGCTTCTATTGCTCTGAAGTCTTTTGGCCAGGGGTCAGATTTGAGGGCAGTTTCAAATCAGATAATTAGACAAATCCCACTGCTTTTCAATATTTTTATTGCAAGCTCGTTTCTAGTTCTTGTTGTCAACAACCTTTAAACAAGCATGCTAGGAGCCTCTGGTCTTGCCATGAAAAGAAAATATGAAATGAAATAACAAATGTATACTGAATGAAACTGTACGCACATCAGCTTTTGCGGTGAACCAAGCCATTGTCTGCATTTCATGGATTGAATAATAAGTATCCCAAACTAACATCAAAAGCACTGGATCTGCATCTGTCTTAATATATCAAAGAACAAATACTTTACATAGGATTCAGGAAGCATGTTTTGTTTCCATTTGAGCGGCATGCCTCCATATGTTCACTGTTGATTCCATCTGAAAACTGTCCCAAACAATGTTACAAAGACACATTTTACCATCTCAGATCTCGAAAATCCAGCCCTTGTTGGTTCTTCTTCAATGGATCTCCCTCATATCAAAAGCAGTGATCACTATAAATTGTCTGTGCTAGGGAGGAATGAGGCAGCCATACTTCTGTAGATACGGTGCTCTCCTGTTTTCTCATTCTCACACAACACAGCATCGCAGTTTTGGTTGCTGTGCTGCGTTGCTTGAGAAATTAGTAAATCTGACCACTAGTGGTGATGGCCCTAAATGAGCAAAGACTCTCTTACCGTACAAATGTGATGTTGTGAAGCCATCCAAACATGTTTTTAGTCAGGTGTCTATTGTCATATTTCCGAGACAGGGCGCCCATACATCCTTTGCAATTTGCGCTACCAAAATTATGGATGAAAACAATTTGATGGTCAAGACTCTTACCTTTGCAACTTGTCTTTTTGTGTTCTACAACAACACAAGCATCCTTCAGGCATCTTCATGGCAGTTTATAATCCTGCTGTTCCTGTGCTGGTGTCCCTTCCCTCTCAGTTGCATTAAAGCATGCTCTGGGCATCATAAGTGCTGTGCAAAAAAGTACAAATAATAAAATGAAACATGTGCTTCTTTCAGTGACTTTGGGATCTTTATGATGTATGTTTTAGGGTTCAACATCCTGTATATTATTGGGTGTAGGACATCATTTCTGCATTGCAAGTAGTTCATGGCCTCCCTAATTGACTATAAGGTGCCGATTACGATCCGGTAAAAAAATTCCCCGTACGACTCGTATCCGGTCTTTTTACCGTACGAATCGTACAAGCGCCGTACAAACTGCCAATTACGATTCGCATGGGAAAAAGTCCATACAAATCGCATTGGGAAAATTTCCCCACACGTCCTCGGGTCGGAAAATGTGTCCGACACGTCCACGGACGATTTACCGTACAAATGTGAAAAGTGAAGTCCGACCACGGAATTACGATCCATCCCGTGCGTCCGATGTTACAACCGTATGGAAAAAACACCGCCCGCAACGAACTCCCATAGCAACCATGGAGACATGTGCCCGCATACGCGCCGAACACCCCCCCAGCCCCTGTATGCACGCGCCCAACCACCCCCCCAGCCCTCGTATGTACTAGGGGTGGGCGGAATTTGCGGAATTAACCTTCGCAAATTATCGCGAGAATGTTTAAAATTATCGCAAACAAGCAGAAATATCGCGAAGATGCGGAAGTTTTTTTCCGGCATGTTCGCGAGATTTTCTGCATGGTTGCGGGTCGCCAACTTACCCATGTGGTTGCTTGCGGGCGCGGCCATCTTGTTTTGAGTTGTTCTCGCGGTGCATGATCGCGAGAAGAAAGACGTGATCGCGCGACGCATGACGTCACTGCGGGCGCGAACTGTCGCGAGACAGCGCAAATGGCTAAAAACAATACAACATCTCATGGAGAACGCGACCGGATCAAGAAAACTTGTCGGCGAACGCAGGGATTCAGGTAAGGCGATCGCGCGCGCGCGAGAATGTATCATTTTACAGCGCGAGCAAGAAACAAATTATCGCCAAGCTGCGGAAACCGGAATTTTTGACATTTTCGCGCTCTCCGCGGAACGCAAAAATGTCAAATTATCGCAATTTCCGCGAACGGAACGAAATTTTTGCCCAGGCCTAGTATGTACGCGCCGAACCCCCACCCGTGCATGTACACCCGTGTATGTGTCGAACCCCCGTGTATGTACACCCGTGTACGTTCGAGTCGTACCCCCCGTGTATGTACACCCGTGTACGTGTCGAACCCCCGTGTATGTACACCCGTGTACGTTCAAGTCGTACCCCCACCCGTGTATGTACACCCGTGTACGTGTCGAACCCCCCGTGTATGTACACCCGTGTACGTTCGAGTCGTACCCCCACCCGTGTATGTACACCCGTGTACGTGTTGTACCCCCCCGTGTATGTACACCCGTGTACGTGTCGTACCCCCACGTGTATGTACACCCGTGTACGTGTCGTACCCCCCGTGTATGTACACCTGTGTACGTGTCGTACCCCCCGTGTATGTACACCCGTGAACGTTCGAGTCGTACCCCCACCCGTGTACGTGTCGAACCCCCGGTGTATGTACACCCGTGTACGTTCGAGTCGTAACCCCACCCGTGTATGTACACCCGTGTACGTGTCGTACCCCCTGTGTATGTACACCGTGTGTACGTGTCGTACCCCCCCATGTATGTACACCCGTGTACGTGTCGTACCCCCCGTGTATGTACACCCGTGTACGTGTCGAACCCCCCCGTGTATGTACACCCGTGTACGTTCGAGTCGTACCCCCACCCGTGTATGTACACCCGTGTACGTGTCGTACCCCCGTGTATGTACACCCGTGTACGTGTCGAACCCCCGTGTATGTACACCCGTGTACGTTTGAGTCGTACCCCCGTGTATGTATACCCGTGTACGTGTCGAACCCCCCGTGTATGTGCACCCATGTACGTTCGAGTCGTACTCCCACCCATGGGTGTACATACACGGGGGGGTACGACACGTACACGGGTGTACATACACGGGGGGTACAACACGTACACTGGTGTACATACACGGGTGGGGTTCGACATGTACACGGGGGTACGACACGTACACGGGTGTACATACACGGGGGGTACAACACGTACACGGGTGGGGGTACGACTTGAACGTACACGGGTGTACATACACGGGGGGTTCGACACGTACACGGGTGTACATACACGGGGGGTACGACACGTACACAGGTGTACATACACAGGGGGTACGACACGTACACGGGTGTACATACACGGGTGGGGGTACGACTCGAACATACACGGGTGTACATACACGGGGGTTCGACACGTACACGGGTGTACATACACGGGGGTACGACACGTACATGGGTGTACATACATGGGGGTACGACACGTACACGGGTGTCCATACACGGGGGGTACAACACGTACACGGGTGTACATACACGGGTGGGGGTACGACTCGAACGTACACGGGTGTACATACACGGGGGGTTCGACACGTACACGGGTGTACATACACGGGGGTACGACACGTACACGGGTGTACATACACGGGGGATTTGACACGTACGTACGGGGGCTGGGGGGGGTACGGCGCGTACCGGGCCACCTACTCTGGTCGTTTCGCGGCGTACTTCTCTTTTCCGGCACTTTTTGGGTGCCGTGAAAATATTGCCGTCCGGACTGCTGTCGGTTCGAATCGTACTTCCTGGGTCGTGAGACGCTGCCTGAAAGCGTCCCAACGTCACGTCGCAGCATTCCCGGATCACATTCGTATGTATATTTTCGTCGGTCGGTGTTTTTTACGATTCGTACGGACATGGTGTTTCCGTGCGAATCGTAATTCCACGTTTGTAAAGTTTTACGACCGGGTACGAGTCGGACGGAGAAAACGCTCCAACCGACGGTTCGTAACCGGTTTTTACCGGATCGTAATCGGCACCTAAGTTGTTATAACAGTTGGATTCTGATCCCACAGTGTCTATTGCAAAACCCAGTAGGTTGTTAAAATAGCTCTCTGAACACAATCCCGACTGTCTCTCACACATATAATATGATGTCACTTTATATGCTCGCACCATGTGATCTTCAATGACCAGGCACAGTGACAACATGTAGCTGATCAGGTCTACTCTGTTTTTTTAAAGCACTGCTGCAGTTCACCAAGATCGGAGGAATCTGTCCGACTATCGGCAGACACGATAAAATGCGAGCTGTTTGCTGCATTACAGAGCTTTACGGACCGAAAAACAATGTATTCCGTTTCCACAATATGCAACGTTTCTTGAAGGAGTAGAACTGTAGTTTCCAATATACAACGAAGTGTGGCATAAGAGTAGGTTTGTATTATAGGTAATTAAGTAGACCCTTTACTACATTAAACTATACTACTTATAAGTTATCCAGCAATCTCTTGCTTGTATTGTGGACCGGATCAGTTGCAGGATGGTGATGCAGGCTTGACTTAAAATCGGAGCACAATTCTTGTGTGGCAAAGCTTGGTATATATTTCTGTTGGGATATATTTTTCACTGCTAAAACCGTACATTGTTTTTTGTAGGCAAAGCCTTTTGGGGAATACAACGTTGTGTTATTTGTTGTCGGTGGTTTTCGAAATAGAGAAAGCTTTGTTTACGTTGGGAATCTTTCCATGTTCATTATTAGTGTATTTATGGCTCGATTTTTCATTTACTTTGGCATCATTGTTAAGGTTTTTATTAAGGTTTTGTGATGTTTTTACGTTTTTGGTATTTCATGTACCACTTTTGGAGTGTTGACATTTAAATATGTAATGTTTGATATTGCTATTTGCAGGGTTTGTGTCATTTTTAGTTTAAGTAAATGTGTTTTCAGCTGCGTGTATTGGCTCTCTGTTGATCGGAATCAGGGTTCACATCAGTGGGGAGGGGAGCAGTTGATTGAAAAGATGGGCGTCTTCCACATGACAAATTGACTGGAGAGAAGTGGTGGAGGTCGCATATATAGCAGAAGAGCTGTAGTCCATTCCAGAAGGCTAAAAATGGGCTACTGCTGCTGAGGCTGTTGCTGGGCCAGTTGCTGTGGTGTAGTTCAGGCGGTGGATGCTGAGGACTGGAAGGGGAAAGAGGAGGAGACGAGAGAGAGTTACAGAACAATGTGAGAGGTGAGAGGTGCAGAACAATGGGCAGGATGAGTAATAAGATAACCAGAAGTACAAATAAAAAAGTGCAGGGAATGAAATGGCAGGAGGTTAATTTAGTGAAACTTGGAACCATGGAGAAGTAGGGGACAGAAAAGAAAGATCTATAACAGGAGGAGGGAACTTGGTCTAAAGGTCATGGGACAATGCCCTAAGTCGAATAATGCATTTACCAAGATAATGTCGGATTTTGACTCAACCTACTGATACTGCTAGCATTGCTTAGTTTAGCATGTGAACTACAAATAGCAAACTGAGCATCAGCAACCTCATCTCCTCCACTATCACCAGCTTTCCTTGCCACCGCTCAATACATTAACTGGACAACCATGCAACCATCATCGTCAAGCTGCTACATTTCTTACTCTTCCATCACAATCAGCAATAAAATGGGCAACATCTTTTAGGAATGTCACCACTGATGCATGTGAGCATGATGTGTTATTCTTCAGACACCGCTGCTCCTTGACTTCACCCGCACTCTCTAGATGAAGGCAGATGGTCATGCCCCACTCAAACCCCACAATAAGAGGCCAAGCTCTTATCATCATGTAACTACGTGATAGAAAGCGTGGCCTTTGACAACATTAGATATGTCATGATAGACACAGCTTCAACAAGTGCACCTCCTCTATGAAGCTCATTATTTAGCTCAATCATACCTAATACAACAGCAGAACCACCAACAGCAGTAAGCCTCTCTTCAAGATCATCAAACTCTGCATGGAGGACATTCAAGAATAAAATCGAACATTCTATTGGAAAGTGTACAGTAATGAACAACTTCTTAAAAGACAAGGTTTAAAAACATCTGACAGTATAGAGACAACACCTATGCAGTGGACACCACCACCGCAACCCGTGCCTGCAATGCACCCATTTATGTTACCTTTGTCACTTTCTGCACCAAATACCTAGCAGGTCTCTACCAGGGACGGCCCTATAGGGCGTGTTACCGGGGCAGTGACGTGGGGCAGAGGAGGGGCAGGGTGGGGGGTTGCAAAATGCGGCATACGGCCGATTGCAGGTAAGTTACGAATAAAATAAAGAAAACGAATTGTGTTGCGCGTGCTGCATCGCATTTGGCGATGCTGCACGCGCAACGAAATTTGTTTTATTTTATTTTTTCGTAACTTACCTGCAATCGGCCCTATGCCGCATTTTGCAACGCCCCACCCTGCCCCTCCTCTGCCCCACGTCACCGCCCCGGTAACACGCCCTATACGGGCCGTGGCTGGTCTCTACTGCTCCCAAACGACTGTCTCATATAAATATTTAAGCATTCCATCTTAAATTTGAATGACATCTCTAATTAAGCTCTGAGAACAGTAAATAATATGACAATTGTGTCACTCCAAGTGGGTGCAATCCCAGATTCCCTTGATGACAAACAAATGCTGCCCTTCATGAAGAATATCAACATGTACCTTAATTTCCTCATAAATTAATTCATAATTACCAACTAGCCTATCTTGCAGAAGATCATTTAGAAGGCAATGTTGTGTTATGTTAGATGATTTATACAGCACATGGCTGCCCCAGCGACGGGGCGTCCCAGCGCTAAAATCCAGATATAGCATTGCAGGATGGAAAGCCTAGGAGGTGTGAATTAGTTTGGGATAAGCCAGGTTTTTATGGCCTTTCTGTAGGCCAGTTGGTTCTGGATACTTCCGATGGACACAGGTAGAGAGATCCAGAGTGCTGACGCCAACGCCTTAAAAAAGCAACCCCCGGCTCTTGCTCTTTTGACTCGGGGGATGTATGTTAGGTGCAGATCCGCTGAGCGAAGCATGCGTCGTGGTGAATATGGCACTAGGACATTGGAAAGAATAGGAGGCGCATGTAGGGTGAGAATTTTGTGAGCAAAGCAAAAGATATTAAAATGAATTCTCTTATCAATTGGCAGCCAATGTAATTTAGGCATGTGTTTTGATACCAAGCAAAAGTTAGGCAGATCGAAAAGAGATCGTGCTGCTGCATTTTGTATCCTCTGTAAGCACTGAATCCCGGCTTTATTTGCGCCTAAATAAAGAGAATTACAGCAATCCAGTCTAGATAAAATCATCAGTTGGATAATGATCTGGCGAGTTTGCGGATCAAATACCCTAAGACGTGATTGAGTCCACGTGAAGCCCAAAGATTTCCCCTGCGACTGCTTTTGTTTGAGCTTCAAAGGACAGAAGACTGTCCACCCAAACACTCAATTTTTTCTAAGCCTCCTTGGACAGGGGCATGGGCCCCAGTGCACCTGGCCACAGATGTCTGTATTTCCCTAGCAGCAGGATTTCAGACTTGCTGGCTTTCAGCTGTAGGCAGTTAGCTGTCATCCAGTCTGCTATCCCATTCATATCTTCCTGAAATTTGATGAGGTTATGCTTGTGGTTTTTGGAAAAAGAGATTGGGTGTCATCAGCATAGTATACTAATGACAACTCTCTGTTTTTTGCCTCTGCCTCCAGGGGTTGCCAATAAATATTAAAGAGCGTAGGACTCAGCATCGATCCCTGTGGAACTCTGTAGTAAATGTCTTATTCCCCGGAGCAGTAAGGGGGTGCAGTAACCTGAAAGGTCCTGTCATCCAGAAATGATCTGAATCATGACAGAGCCGTGCCACCAATACCTATCTCCTGCAAGCGACGCAGTAAGATCCGCGGAGTTTCCTTCATCCAAAGTGCTATGTAATTGCTCCATCACCACCAACAAGGTAGATTCGGCGCTGTGGCATGATCTGAAACTGTTTTGTGAGAAGTCCAATATCTCATTGGACTCTATAAACTTCGTGAGGATGGAGCCGGGAAATAAGGCAGTAGTTTTCCGATTTCGATGCGTCCAAAGAGGGTTTTTTTAATAACGCGTGACTTTGGCCTGTTTTCATGCGAGAGGTACTGGTGCTGTGGTCAGGGACTGGTAATGGACGTTTTTAAAATTTGAAGAACTGGTCCAGTTTCATAGAGTCTGCTGGAGAGCCTCATTATATTACAATGGGAGTTAACCTCTGTGAGATATGGTAAAGGGAAGGAAAGAAGTGTCCTCCTTTACCATTCACATTTTCTCTTTTCCCTTCCATCCTGCTCATGTTATCACTTGATGTTGGGAAGTTTTTATAGAAACTCTCCACCTTGTTCGTGAAGTAGCTGGCCACCTCATCACACTGAGTCTTTGAAGTGATGGAAGGTTCAGCTGCCAACTTCGGGTTCCTCATGTCATTGAGAAGGCAAAAACATTTTTTTGAAGGATTGCTGCTCTCTTTCATTTTGGAGAGAATATAATCCGCCCTGGACTTCCAAATCAACTTGTGGTAGGCCATGCTGGACACACAATCCTGACGTTTGGCTACTGGGTCATATGAGTGTCTCCACGGTCGTTCAAGCCGCTTGCAGTTTTTTCTTGCAATGGTCAGGGACTCATTAAACCATAGGTTAGACTGAGTTATTTTCCTGTGACTTAGCTTGGCTGCCATACAGTTGTTGAGGGCGTGAGTAAGACAGTCCTGGAAAAGGTTGAATGCTGCATCCATGTTAGGGGGCAACTGGGGCTTTTGTGCTTGCAGTAGGTCTAGTTTGTGCCATGGGCGTTTTAGCATTGGATGAGGACAAATCTGTGTAAAGTGACATTGCCAGCGTAGGGATATGGAGATAAGAAAGTGGTCCAACCATATCATAGGGAAAGGAGGGAGAATCTTTATAAAGGGCAAATTAGAAAACACAGGATCCAACAAATGCCCCGCTACGTGCATAGAACTGGGGACGCATTGCAGCAGCTGGCACGCCACTAAGTCAGCTAAAATACTGGCAATCCCTTTCTTATGGTTATCTTCCAAATGGAGATTAAGGTCTCCGAGGATGTTAAACTTGGCAGATTTGCTAGCCAATATGGTGACCAGATGAACCAGCGCTTCCCTTAACTCTTTAGGTGGTCCTGAAGGTCGATAGATTATTAAGTCTGAAACTGTAAAATTGTAGCTAAAAGTGATTTTATAACGGGCATTTTCACAATCTGGAATGCTTTCCCTGTAAAACTGCAGGCATAAAACTCTTAAAAGATCATTGCGATACCCCCACCGCTGTTACTGACTCTGTTTAATTGTTTCATGGCGTAGCCTTGGGGTACCGCCAACCAAGGCTCAGATACAGAGTCCTGTGTCAGCCAGGTTTCAGTTAAGAACAACACATGAGGTATGAGGAGGTGGTGCAGAAGTAAAACTAGCCAACCTCATTTTAAATCCACATTCTTTGCAGTTGAGAGGGCCGACCCTGGGGGCCGAAGCATAGTTGATAAAAGTGTTGGATCACTGACATAATATCGACTACAAAAATATAGACTTCCTAAAATATCGATGCCAAAATATAGAATACCAAAATATCGACTCCCTATCTCCAAACAGGAAAGTACAAAAATATAGAATCCAAAATATCGTTGTAAATAATATAGTTAGTCAAAATATCGAATTTTTTAAATGTTTTAAAAGTAATGTAAAATTAATGAACTAATACATATAATTAACTGACACATACTTAAAAATACTAAAATAACATTAATATTAATAAATAATTAATGTAAGTAAAAAAAATAATTAATACATATATTAACGTAATATTTATTAAAAATATTCAATATTTTCTGCGTAGGATAGCGGGCGGGTAAAATGTACTATTACCACTCCAGTAAGTGCAATAGTAGGGAAAGCGTTGGATAGCGGGAGGGTAAAAATTACTATTCCCACTCCAGAGAGTGTAACAGTAGGGAAAGCGTTGGATAGCGGGAGTGTCAAATTTACTATTCCCACTCCAGTGAGTGCAACAGTAGGGAAAGCGTTGGATAGCGGTAGGGTAAAAATTACTATTCCCACTCCAGAGAATGCAACAGTAGGGAAAGCGTTGGATAGCGGGAGGGTAAAAATTACTATTCTCACTCCAGAGAATGCAACAGTACGGAAAGTGTTGGATAGCGGGAGGGAAAAAATTACTATTCCCACTCCAGAGAGTGCAATAATAGGGAAAATATTGGATAGCGTAGGGGTAAAAATTACTATTCCCACTCCAGAGAATGCAACAGTAGGGAAAGTGTTGGATAGCGGGAGAGTAAAATTTACTATTCCCACTCCAGTGAGTGCAACAGTAGGGAAAGCGTTGGATAGCGTAGGGGTAAAAATTACTATTCCCACTCCAGAGAGTGCAACAGTAGGGAAAGCGTTGGATAGCGTAGGGATAAAAATTACTATTCCCACTCCAGAGAGTGCAACAGTAGGGAAAGCGTTGGATAGCGGGAGTTCAAAATTTACTATTCCCACTCCAGTGGTTACAACAGTAGAGAAAACGTCAAATGGCGTAGGGGTAAAAATTACTATTCCCACTCCAAAGAGTGCAACAGTAGGGGAAGCGTTGGATAGCGTAGGGATACAAATTACTATTCCCACTCCAGAAAATGCAACAGTAGGGAAAGCGTTGGATACGGAGGGTCAAATTTACTATTCCCACTCCAGTGAGTGCAACAGTAGGGAAAGCGTTGGATAGCGTAGGGGTAAAAATTACTATTCCCCCTCCAGAGAGTGCAACAGTAGGGAAAGCATCGGATAGCGTAGGGATAAAAATTACTATTCCCACTCCAGAGAGTGCAGCAGTAGGGAAAGCGTTGGATAGCGGTAGGGTAAAAATTACTATTCCCACTCCAGAGAGTGCAACAGTAGGGAAAGCGTTGGATAGCGGTAGGGTAAAAATTACTATTCACACTCCAGAGAGTGCAATAATAGGGAAAGCATTGGATAGCGTAGGGGTAAAAATTACTATTCCCACTCAAGTAAGTGTAAAAGTAGGGAAAATGATAAATTAATATTTTTTTTAAATGAATTCATTATTAATACCAGAACAAGTATTACAATTAATTACCAATCACACAAGATTTAATAATTGATTATTTATAAATACCAATATATTTTTGTTTAATTAATTACCTATTAATAATTAATTAACAACCAATTGTTTTTCAATAACAAACATTAATAAATGCTAATAATACCAATTAATCATTAATTAATAATATATTGATTAACGATATACACAAATTATTTACATAATTAATTTTTTACAATTATATTACTTCCCACCATATTCCCCTATAAACACACTACCCGCTACAAATATTAAATGAATACAATTAACATAATTATCAATTAAACAATTAATACAATTTAATTACCAATTAATACAAATTATTTACCAATTAATAATTAATCAACAACCAATTAATTTTCAATACCAATTAATAATTAACTAATAACAATTAAATTACTTCCCACCCTATTCCCCTATAAACCCAAAACCAGCTACAGAAGTAAAACGCTAAATTAAATTAAAGATATATTAATTAACAATATACACACATCAATTAAATAAATAATTATTTACAATTATATTACTTCCCACCATATTCCCCTATAAACACACTACCCGCTACAAATATTAAATTAATACAATTAACATAATTATCAATTAAACAATTAATACAAATTAATTACCAATTAATACAAATTATTTACCAATTAATAATTAATCAACCACTAATTAATTTTCAATACCAATTAATAATTAACTAATAACAATTAAATTACTTCCCACCCTATTCCCCTATAAACCCACAACCCGCTACAGAAGTAAAACGCAAAATTAAATTAAAAATAATTAATAATACCTATAAATTATTATTTAATGTACTATAATTAAATTTCTTCCCACCCTACTCCCCTATGAACCCACAACCCGCTACGGAATTAAATTACACAAAAATAAAATAACATAAAATTCATTACTTTAAAAATATTCTAACATACATTACAATATTAATACATACTTTTAACACATATACTAACACTTAAAACACTATAAAAAATTCGATATTTTTAACAACTATATTATGACTGTCGATATTACTTACTTCTATATTATTGCAATCGATATTTCTTACCTGTTTTTCGATATTCTTCACCACTATATTTTGGCAATTGGATATTCTGTCCATTCTATATTTAAAACTCGATATTCTGTCCACTCGATATTTTTTTTTCGATATTATGTCTATTTACCAAAAGTGTTGGATTGAGCGTTGATAGACAGGATCTCATCCCGCAAGTAAGCTAGCTTGTGGCTGTTTGAATGGACTAAGTGCCTGGCGCCGTCCAAGCATGGACGGGCGCAGACGAACTTGCCTTTGGCGTGCCAGCGTCACACCCACTCTGCACCTCCGCGCTGCGGTGTGCATCAAGTAGCCGGGGGTCACAACTGGCTCCTTCCAGCTAGCGTCTGATTGGCCAAGGTCAGCCAATCAGTGCTAAGCACCAGCCATAGGTGGAAACGTATCGCTTCTGACTGAAGAATTAAAGTGCAGGTAACTTTAAAAGTGATTCAAAAGAAAATCCTCAGCACACTAAAATAATGTCACAGTAATTATCAAAGTGCGGAGCGTGAGCACAAAATTGAACACAGGAAAGTGAATTCTTGTTCTTTATTCCTTGGATCTACAAACAGCTGACACGTGTTTTGTTGCTTACAAGGGAAATCGTCACGCGACTTTATCAAGGCTGCACAAAAACCAATGGGATAAGCGATATATCACCTGATACACTATTAGGTGTACATAACGTTTCTACAATCTCAACCAGTGGTAAGTGAAAAAGAAACCTCAGTAAATCTGTTCTGACATGCAGGGTGTGAAAACCAAAACGTTTTTATAAAATGTCCCGTTGGTACCAAAAGGATGCAAATTTATATCCAACTTACCAAAAGCAAAGATGGAGTGAGAAACGTATAAGACAAAAGTGATAAAAACAAATCTGTGAGGAAGCTCATCCAAAAGATTGTGAAAAACAGGCAAATCTGGGAACTGTGATGAACAATTTCTTAGGGGAAGATACCAGTGGTGGCTGTGGGGTAGCGATCGAGTTCAACCCTATATAGCCCAATAGGTGGTTACAGGAGAGCACGATAAATACCTATGTTCTCTTTATGTATATCCCTGTATAAAAACATGAAAAAGGGCCCGCTGGTGAGTACCATTTTGGCCAGTCACAAACTGACTACTGTCAGGAAATGTAAATAAATCTCATCACCTACTTTTTTTGTGGTGATAATTCCAACCCACAAAGGGGTTCTGTTTCTTGCGACATCCACTACAGCACTGCAAATATCCAAACAGTCCTATTGTGTCACACAGTCTGAGATTCTAAAGAAAAATGATGCCGGGGATGTCTCAAAACATGTTCTGTAAAGGTCATTTACATTCACAACATAACCTCTAGCTTCTCAAACTACCCTGTGTTTTTATGAAAAATACCAAAAATCTCCAAATGCTACATTGTTTTCCATTCACTTTTAAAGCTGGAGAATCAATCTTCAAAGTAAGCCCACCGACTGCTAAATCTCCCCAAGGTAAAATGTGCAGTTATAATTAATTTAGGGATTCCATTGACATATATCAATTATCCAAATCACAAATCAGCCTATGTTTACTCAGAGGCTCATGCGCCATGCTCGTATCACAAGCCACAAACACCACTTATATCTTTAATGGCCTTGATCAACAAATATCTTATGGCAGGAGGTTTGGAGAAAATTATTTTAAAGAGTACCCGATTCACATCTCCCCCTCCGAATTAGAAAATTCTCTATGCCAGCACATGGTCAAAATAAACATCACATCGTCCCCATGCCCATTTTAAGAGTAAAAATGCCCTAAAACAGTGCCCTCCTTACCGTGATATGTGGTGACCGGTCTAGGGACGTTGCTCCTCGTGTAAGTCCGAGTATGGAATGCGAGCGAGATCTGCTGTGAAAGCCTTAATATGCGGGTTTCAAAATCAGGTCCAGTAGCATAAAGTAAGGACTAAGCCTATTCCGACCTCAACAGTGGTAAAAACAAATGAAAGGCTCGACCTCATATCCTCTTATGTGGGGGCCATATTAGAGTGTCACCGGTTAGCATTCAAAATAGGTATAAAAAATTACCAATAAACAAATTAATATATTAAGTAATCAGAATGTCGTGATCGTGTCTTAAAGGCTATAAATAAAAAAGTGGTCAGTACTTCCGTGTTGTGCACATATTTGTTGACCGAGCAGTGTATCCAAACGTGAGGTGTGGTATGAATTTTTTTTCCAAGTCTATATATAACTTGGTGATTATTGCGCTCATTTAGTGCAGAATATGCTGGCATAAGAGTGTACCCAAGCACTATGATTTCGCAAATATACGTGCGGGACTCTTCTTGAGTTGAATAATTTATCATCCATCTCCTAAGGGTGACGTAATTTATATAATGTAATGTGGAACATAAATAATACATGAATTGCATGGCAAAATAAATAATTACATCAAGCAGAAATTGAGGCAAAACAACAACAAACACATTTCTTTAGATATACTGTTAATGTCAAGGATGCTCTTTCTCTGTTGTGTATTGCTGGAAAGAAAATTGCACATGGGAAGCACCCATGATGCACAGAGTGTGGCAGCCCTATGCATTAATCTTCCGAGAAAGTAATAAAGTTCTGAATCTACATTTAGCCCTATCTCAGTGCTGTGCAATCCGAGGATCCAAAGTGCTTCGTGCCTCCAAAGGGCTAATTCTCTGCCCCCCCCCCCCCTTGGCTGTCTCTGGATCTGTTCAGTTCCAAAGAATTCAGACTGTTTATGAGTCGTCTGTGCACGGCAATGTGTTATGTGTGCAGTAATGGGATAGCTAACATCCCCTTGCTTTACTGTTCTTATATGTTCACCCATTCTCTCACGTAATGTCCTGATCGTGCTGCCGACATATCTTTTTTTGCATCTACACTCAATGATGTATACAATGATTTTCGTCATGCAGTTGATGTTTGATACTATATTGTAGGTCTTGTCGCCCGGACCCTGAAAGTCTATTCTCTTGTTGCATGCCCATTTGCAGGTGCTGCAATGTCCACGCCCATAAAAACCTTTTGTTCGTTGTGTCAGCCAAGTTTCTTTTCTCTTAGTCCTAGGGTAACCGGGGCTCAGCAAATTTCTGAGGGAAACCCCATTGTCTGTACGTGATATTGGGTCTGTCAGTAATGTGGTCACTAAGTGATTTGTCAGCCCTGAGCAGGTGCCAATCTCTATTGAGACTGTGCATCAAGACACCTGATCAGTTGTTATACCCAGTAACCATACGTACTTTGTCCTCCTTATTTGTATGTTCCGTGCGTTCTCTAAGTGTATCCTGTCTTTTTATCCTGCGTATCCTTTGTTCTGCTTTCATTAGTGTTGCCCTATCATAGCCCCTACTCTGGAAGCGGGCCAACACTACCTTTTTGCATTCTTCAAATTCAGGTTCGAAACTGCAGTTACGTCTCACCCTGACAAGTACGCCATATGGAATTGACTTAATGTTTGGTGTCGTTGACAAAAAATGTATGTGTAAAACATGAAACACTGCCCCCCAGGACCTATAAATAACCTCCAATTCTTTGTGCAGAGTAAGTACCTGGTACGAAACGTCGCCTACACGCTGTGGTGTACATCAAGTAGCTAGGGGGCACAACTGGCTCCTCCTGGCTAGCGTCTGATTGGCCAAGGTCAGCCAATCAGCGCTAAGCACCAGCCGTAAGTGGAAGCATATCACTTCTGACTGCAGAATTAAAGTGCAGGTAACTTTAAGAGCGAGTCAAGCGCTAAAACTAATTAACAGAAATGCAGCAAAAATTAAATGTGGAAAACATGAAACATGACCCCCCGCCCCCATGACCTATAAACACCCTCCAATATTTTGTGCAGCGTAAGTACCTGGTATGAAAAAAAACTCGCAATCCAGCAACATGAAAATTGGAAAAGACAAGTTTCAAAGCAGCTGATTGTGAAAGACATGCCATCAGTTCATAGCTTAGATCCTGTGCTTCCCTGCTGAGAATTATATTACTCTTCCCAAACACATATTGCATTTTCCCCTGTTGCACATCACATTGTGCCCCCAAAGTACACTACCTCCGGTCTTGCCTGCTACAAAGGACAATTATTCTCTGTGCACTTGGGTAACTATGTGTGTTTTGGCGTGTGTACATACGTATCTGCACATATGTTGGTCTGTCTGCATGGGTGGCGTCTTGGTCTGTCTCAATGTGAAACTTTTAATCTGTGCCAATTTGTGTCTGCATGTCTTTGTGAATGCCTAACTATGTGTGAAGATGTAGCTTTGTGTACATTTGTGCATACCTGTGTGCTTTTTGTGATTCTGTGTGTCATATGCGTCTCTGCACATGTGCCACTCAGAGGTCAATGCTGATGACGATTTCAGTGCCTACGTATTTACTTATACTTTGTTTTTTCCAGTCATGTTGTAGAGACCCCCCACAGCTTCTGAGACAATATCTCAGTGTAAGGATACAGAGCTGAAAGTTCTGTGTCTAATGCTGAATGAACATTGGGATTGAACAGGAGTAGAATATTGTATCCCTTCACACCTTTGGGGTTGTAAATAAGTTAGCACATCACACACACAAACACACAATTCAGGAGCAGCTGGTGTGTGGTGCAGCTTCAGCACAATTGGTGTGAGTTTGAAATATTGAGGAACTGTGGCATTAGAAGATCTGGCACCAGAATTGGGAGTCAAGCCAACCATCATGTTGCCATCTGGTAGGCAGGAACATTCAGTTCCTGGCCAGTACTCCACGCATTTAAATTAAAAATGGCAAAAGGAATCCTGGCCGTGGGGAATTTCAGTATACCAGTTGTAAATATTTATTTAATCCAGTGGTCGGCCTAGAATGTGTTTGTAAATCTACCTAACTGTATGGAAGGTTGTTTGGATCCCAGTTACATCTTGTAGCTGGTTATTTGTGTCTAACGGGGGCTGTTGCTTTGAAAAACTGTAGAAACCGTTTGTTTTAATGTTGGGTCTACCTCATTTAATGCTCCGAAAGCCTTAATTGATTTAGGACTGAAAATAACATGCCGAACTTCAGCCAATTGATGACATTTTGTGGAACAACAGGAAATGTTTGCGCCCGTACCCCTATGCCCATGCACGCATGGTATGCGCTATCATGAGACTGGCGTGGTCTTCGCAAGACTGCTGTGGTTTCTTTTGATAGCACATTGGAACACGGAGCGCGAGGGCCCTGGGCAGCCTCGTGCAGGTTATTGCACCCAACAGATATCCAAGTGCCCGTATAACGGATCAATGACATAAATAATTCACAAACCTCCAAATGTTACGTTTCTCTTCCGCGCTCATCCGCCTTGAGAAAAAGAGCGGCTCAAATTGGAAAATTAACAGTTTCTAAATTCATGTTGGCTGGTCTCAGACAGGTGGCATTTTCCAAACCGTGCAGACATCTTTTACGAGGTCACGTGGTATTGGACGCTGGACTGAACTCATCCTAAATGAGCCGCCTGGACCTTATAAACTTTTAGCAAACTCTTTAGACAAACTCTGCCTGTTTCTGCTGATTCTCCAGAGCTCCGAACTCATCGGATGAACACGGCAGCGTTCTCAGCCGCGCTGTGTACATTCTTCAGAAAACGCTCTTTGCTTCAATAGCTTTAATGAGCATGTCATTTGTGTGCAAGCAATACCTTCTCAAGAGTGCTACATAAAGGGTCCTGGAATCGTCGCTTGTGCAGTAAGAATTTCAGATAGAAGGTCGGCTGCTGTTGTGATAATCAAAAGAATGCAAATTCTTACATATGCATAAGCCTGCATAGGTAGGGATGCATTTTATTGTTTTTTTTTGTTCTAATAAAAGTGTTTGTCCTCGTTACCGATACCTCCTACCAGACATCAGAGTGCTTGAGATGAAGAAGAAACATATTATTTTTACAGGAAACACACATAAAACAAACAGTGTCACACGCTTACGAGTGCATTTGTCCAAGATAGCATCAGACTAACGAACAAGCAATGGTTCTGCAGGGGAATGGCTCTCTTCCTTGTAGTTCAGCCTCTCATGTGCGGTAGCAGAGGTGATTAAGGAAGCCGATTTCCACTGTTTGTCTGTGATTTCAGGGAAAGCGTGCCGCATTAAGATACTGCACTGACATATTCGAAAGTCAGATAAAGATATGCACATTATTCAAGGACATTTTAGCCCTTATTTAGCGTTTGGCAGATGCAGGACGTGTGCCAAAAAGTTTCAGATGAACTGTCCGTTCTGATTTGGCCCTGATCATGAGTGAGATGGACCTTTGTGACCCATAAACAACCAGGGTCGGATGAGGATTCAAATTATGCCCGGACACCCCAATAAAAAGCGGCCAGTTTCATGGATAATGGCCTCTCATGAAACGTTTTTTTTTTTATCAGGGGAGCCATTTTGAGAGAAATCTGTGATAAGGTTACTGGGAACCATATTTACTTGAAAGGCTCAGATTCCAATGTTTATTCTCAGGTCAAATCATCGGGTGCTCTGCTCAGCCAAGGGACTGAGGCTCCTGTTCTCTTCCAGTTCCCACAGAGGACAAAGAGGCGAGCAGGAGCTTCAAGGGTATTGCTCAGTTTAGATAGCTGCGGCACCAGTTTACCTCCATTTTCCTGAAACTGCTGCTTAATCTCATGTTTCGTATGTTCTTGCTTGTTCTCAGGCGTCGGCTCACCCTCAGTTAAATCGGGCTAATGGTCCCTCTCAGGTACACAAGCTTCATGCTCATGACATAGGTCCCTGAAGTTCCGGTCCAAAATAGGTGCTGGAGACTCATGATAAGTCTATGGTCACTGAAGTTCCTCCTCACTTCACTTTCATGCCCCTGAAGTTCCTGCTTACTCTTGAACCAGTGGCTTTCTTGGTCACCTTCAGATCCTGTGTAGCTCTCACCCACCCATAGGTGACTGCCACATTCCCTAGAAAGTAGCAGCAATGCATCTACGGTCAGACACATCAGAGTTGTGCAACGTTTCCTCTTTTCACTTCCACTGTCACCAAGTACAACTATCTGTCTGATATTCTAGCTCTCTCTATTTATGTCTATCCATCTATAACCACCAACCTTTCTTCTTCTCTATCCCCTTCTGTCTTTCTTTCCCTGTCTCCATACCTCATTCTTACTTGCGGTGTACACGTCTGTTATTCTCCTTATCACTTGTTTTGCCCCTCATTGGTTACTCCTCTTTCGATCTCTCATTCTCTACTTCTTTTCCGTTCTGTGGTGTCTCTCATTCTACCTATGTTCTTCACTTTTTCTCTCTCATTTTCCATATTAGTTCCTATCTTTGTCCGTCAGTCTTCAAATTCCCTCCCCCATTCCTTCACTCCTGTGTCACCCCTGTAGGCTTGACTTCAGTTCTTGTTATACATCTCATACCCTTATTCCTCCTCTCTTTTGGTATCTCTACTTGGAGTTTAATTCCATTTCTCTGTCTTGCAAACCTTCCCTGTATCTCCAGACAAGTTCTCCCCTGTTAGTCAAACTCACTTCTCTTGCCTTTGCCCCTTCAACTCCTTTGTATCCTGCACTGCACCTACTATTATATTTTGCTGTGTTCCATTTATTGCCTTGCTGCAGAAAGTAACGGAAGGGGCTCCTGTGTTTGGAGGCAGTGCTAAAGCCTAAGGGGAATCCTGTGGCGAAATTGTCTTTATCATTCTGCACCCTTCAGGAAGGAAATCCCGCTTGTGGATTGTACTCTACATTTCGCACTACCTCATGGAATGCCAACAACTTCTAAACTAAGCCGTGGACTGTGGTAGAGAGCTTGAATAGTGCATGTGAGGTGGTATCTGTTCTTTGTATTCCTAGAACACACACGATTTGACACCCTCTTTGGATCTTCTCTCCATTGTTTATTTTGTCATTCATCTTCCTGCGTCTCTCCTCTCCATTTTCGCTTTCCAGCTTTTGCTCTCTATCTATATTGACCATTTTCTGCCCTTCTCTACACTTTCTTTCATCACTTATTCTCTGTAATCTCTTCCTCCTCCTTCCCTCGGTCTTCATTTCTGGTATTATTTTCCTCCCTGTTCTATCTTTACTTTGTTTTCTCCCTTCATGTCCTTTTCCTTTTCCTCTTTTTTTATCGTTCTTCTCCACTCTGTCAAACTTCTCCTTTTGTCTCTCCTCATTGCCCCTTCACTCAATCCATTTTGTCACTTTCCCATTCATTTCTATTCTCCCTTCACGTTGTAATTTTGTCCCTGGATTAATGTTTTTCACAGTAACGTTTTCAAAAACGAATTGATTTGTCCAAAAACGTATTCTTTTTGCTCCTATTGGTTGTTATGCGTCATTTTTTATTTTCGTTCAAAGGAGAACGGGAGCCCACTAAAAATGTTTACATTGACAAGGTGCTAGCTGGCACCCGGGCTCGTCTGGCTGTTGCTGGAGACAAAGACAGAGCCTCTTAAAAGGCCACCATTTGTAATCTGGGTCACTGCACAGCCCCTTTCCCCCTACCCCAGTATCATTAGTGTTGGCTGTAATGCCCAAAAACAGCACTGCAGCTCTTCGAGACGTCACTATCGCTCTCAGACTGTCAGGATGGGAGGAGACCTACCACATGATGTGCCTCCTTGGTGTGGCCCATTGTCCTACTGCACATGACAATGAGCCAGCCAGGCTTTGTACTTAGGGCCTCATTTATGAGAAGTGATGCATCGCTGCGTGAAAGCAGCGATGCGTCACTTCTCAGTGCGCCCTCCTTGCGACACCAATGATGCATCATATTTATAATATGACGCATCATGTCGCAGGGAAGGACAGATACGTCAGTATACTGACGTATCTGTCGGCGCAAAAAGTGGCGCATTGCTGGAGTTGTGTCAGAAGCCTGACGCAACTCCAGCAATGTTCCTTTCACATGGGGCAAGCCCCATGTGAAAGGGCCTGCGTCACCCATACGCCTGCCATGAGGCAGGCGTAAGGTTTTAACACATTGGCGTCCTAGTAGTGGCGCAGCAAAATCCCATAGATTTCGCTGCGCCACTCCTACGACCCTTTCTTGCGGGGGTACGCCCACCCTGAATACATTATACCTGGCGCAGGTATAATGTAGCGCAGGGGTTTACGAAGTGAAGCATCTACCTAGATGCGTCACTTTGTAAATATGGCGCGACATGACGCATGTTTTACACCACTGGTGCGTCACAAAAAGTGACGCACCGGTGGTGCAAAAGTGGCGCAGGGGCTCATAAATGAGCCCCAGAGTGTTACTGATTTCTGCACTAAGGCTGCAGCAGTGTTTTGGTTTGAGCACCAGTGGCCAAACCGGTCCAGGCAAATGTCAGTTTATTTGCATCCCAAAAAAACGGCCCTCCTGCTGGCCTTTGTCACAGGCCCTTCTGGCAATGGCTGATTGCCCGCACTGACAATCCGACCCTGAATACAAGATACTGATTCGGCAGGAGTCAGAATTCTGAGTTGTGTGGAGTTTACTGCTCACATTACATTAATTACTGGGTGCAAAATAGTCCAGAACCTTTGTTAGATTTTGGCAGGTTAAACCTGCTATAATTTGACACCCCCAGCACACAGCACTTTTCAGATGATCCCTGCTAGGCCCTGTGAGGTGGGGCCATGTTGTTTACCAGCTCAGGAGCGCTTTAAAAATCGGACAGGCGACCTGCAGCGTGGGACACGTGTGGGACACTCGTGGGCGCACCTGGGCTCGGCCCAGGAGAAGACCGGGCCAAGAAGGGCCCGTCTTAGCCCGTCATTGCCCTGAAGAGGTGGGCCGAGCCCCCTCTCTTGATTGTTTGGCTCTCTGTCCTCTCAGTTGTGGTGAATTTATGTACAGCCCTTCTTTAACTGCAAATAATGGCATCAACTTGACCAATCTGACTATACACATGTGGCTGCTGTGTCCACAGGGCAGAGGGGAACATTACTTAAATTTTTAATTGAAGTACAATCTAATTTTCAAATTGTCGTCATAAAACTGATCACTCACTCCTTCTCATTGCCAACTGAGGATCTTTTTGATACTAAAGTCACTGTAACGTTCCCCTCTAGTTTTCCAGAAAAGGTATAGGATCCTGAGCTAAGAGGTCAGACGTTTACAAGATGTATAATTTATAACACTTAATAGTTACCTTACAGGGGCACTAGGGCAATTGAACAGCAGATAATGTCAGTGGAGGAGACTTTGAACTCTGAAAAACCGGGAGTAATGGCGATGTCGAGTAATGGTCCTATACCAGGCAAGGATGGTCACGTATGACCATTAGAGTCCACAAAGGATCAATAAAATCTTAATGGCTTTATCCAAAATGTGTCTGATCATATATTAGTAAGTGACTAGGAAAGTGATACTAGTAAATCAAAAGGGAGTGGATCACTAGTCCCAGAGAACCAGGGTGTGCAAGGACAGTAAAGGTACTGTTTTAAAAACCCTCAACCACGTTATGAACGTTTTGGATGTTAGCGGTATATTTTCGTTCTCCGCTTCGTTATTGGTAACGTGACAGCATCATCATTGGGTTTGTTGTTATGCTTTCTCCACCTGGAGATCGTACCACTGGTTGTTTTGGTAGTGATCGTAAATAAAAAATGAGAGTGAGTTTGGTGAAGTGTTCAGTGGTGAAAAAATGAAGATAATTAAAAACCAACAGGGCTAGTAAAAAATCTTTAATTGTACTAGATGTTGGGGAGTTTAGTCAGTGTGCACTCAAGGGTGAGTTAAGACCCTGTGCATTCTAAGGTGCCATTAAAAAGGTCGACATGTTTCAGCCCTTGTTGTGCCCCGAAGGGTCACGTGGGCTTTCTTCAGGACCTAGGAGGTGAAATAAAGACCTGAATATTCACAGGATCTTTTGGGTGAAATGATTTATGGGTTAATTATTCCCAAAGGTAACTATGCAATTTGAGCCTGTAATGGTAGTTCCAAAAAGTAAGAAGGGGAAGGAAAGAAAAACAGACCTTGTTAGAGTAATAGTGAGGATAAAAACAGATTGTATTAACACATTTGTCAAAAACAGACAGCCAACAATATAAAACTAGTTCCTTTAAGTCTATAAGGTTGTCTGCAGCAACTGGAAAATGGCAATTTTTAGAGTCAAGACACTAAATGTGTCCCGTATTTCGTATGGCAAAATTCGTCCCTCCTTCAGCAACTCGTAAGAGAATCCACATTCCATCTTGTCATATAAGGTGTACAGAGCGCTCATATGTGATTATATCAATAATGCAACTGAATGTATAAAGAGACTCATTATTGGATCAGGATGACAGTATTGACAGACTTTGTTGTTCTCAACTTGCAAGCGCGTGTTAAAAAAGTCTACTTGAGGAAGTGCAAAGGCGCGTAATCATGGCAGTAGTTCTGTATTCGTTACAGACAGCGCTTAGGTATTCACAGATGGCTTAGCAGCGCTCATATATTTACGATTAGCTCAGAAGCGGTAAGTTTACATGGGAAATAGGAGGAGCGGCATAAAGTTTTACGTTCTCATGGCAGCCTTTATATTTTTACGCAGAGTAGTTGAAGCTTACGTATGGTTTTTAGAAACTTACAGCAGCTTATAAATTAGATTAAGGAGTAGCGCTGCCTGATGTTGCATAGTACGAATATATATAACAGGGATATACTGGTGAAAATATTAATAGCTGGTGCTCAAAATGGAGGCGGCGCGTGTGATTTAAAAGGGCTTCTGTACCTGTTTCCCGTTACTGTGGGTAACAGCGGGTGTGGAGTAGGGCGGTCGCTCGTGCTCTACAAGGATAATGGAGAAGAAACAAAGGAATTTGAACTGACAAACTTTGACCAAGTAATACATTACGGTTCTGTTGTGAAGTTGATTCCACCATCTCGCTAACCTCTTCGGCGCTGGACGCGGCTTCTGTGCTGGCTCTGCCCTAGTCGACCCGGTACTGCCGGTAGGACCTCAGAGCTCGCGTTATATCTGATATAGAGCGCGTAGAAATAGTCGAGAGACTACTAAGAGATGGGCCATGTGGAATTAGGAAACTGAACGGTATGGAGTGGTAATTACCGATTAGATGTAGATAGAAGAGCGGAGTTGATGACATTGGTGCAAATTATTCAGAAATGTACACTAAGGTGGTTAAAAAAAGAAAATGGTGTTATTGGAGAGGCTCTTTATGGAGAAAGCGCTATGATCACTCCTGATGGTCACCTTTAAGTCATTGTCAGCAGCGTGTGTCCTCAAACGGGATGACATATATAAGTAATGCTTGATCAGGTACATAAACCCTTAAGCTTTTAAGAGGTTGATATATGTTTGGCCAGATTCTTATTTTTGGCAATGAAGTTTTTGGAAGACTGGGGGTCAGAACATCATTTTCTCAATACACTCAACCATGGTATATTGTCATTCAAACCATGGGTATTCGTTGAAAGTCGATGGACCCATCTTTGTTCTTTTTCGAACAATACTTTCTCTGCTTGGTTGTTCTTGTTAGTAAGGGTTTCTAGGATTACCCAACGTAGGTCGTTGACAGTATGTCCTTGTTCCAGGAAGTGATTACTCATCTTTGTAGTGCTTCTCTTGCACTTGACGTTGCTGCGATGTTCGCAGAGTCGCTGTTTTACCTTCCTGCAGGTCATTCCAATGTAGCGCAAGCCGCATGGGCACGTGATCATGTAGATCGCGTGGGTGGTATTGCAGTTAGTGTGCGCTCTTATGGTCCAGTTTAGATTGGGTGATAACTGTAAATTTTTGGTTGCCGTTGTCAAGTGGCAAACTGAGCATGACCCGCATGGGAAGTGTCCTGTGACCGGTGTGTTGTGCCAGAGGCCTTGTTGTGTCTTCGTGGCTGGTTTTTCCAAAGGTCTTGTGTGTACGAGTATATCTTTTAGGTTCCTTGTTCTTTTATTTGAGAATCTGGGTTTTGGCCATTTCAAGTTTCCCGAAGTCAGAGTTCGCCAGTTCTTGTTGACGATTTTCTTGATCTCGTTGGTCACAGTACTATAAGTGCTAACACATGTCAGCTGATCCAGGGTGGATTCTTTTACTGTGGTGTCTAGGAGGATCTCTCTTGGCTGGTTCCTTGCCCTTTTCTGGCATTTATTGATAATGTGTATGGGGTAGTCTCTGGTTTGTAGTTTTTCACTTAGTTCCATTGCCTGGCTCTTGTAGTCTCTGATGTTGCTGCAATTTCTTCTGAGTCGCAGGAACTGTCCATACGGGAGGTTTTCCCTCAGTGGACGTGGGTGAAAGCTGTTATATGATAACAGGCTGTTTTTAGCTGTGGGTTTGAAGTAGGTCTTAGTTTGTAATTTGTCCCCTTCGTTGAAGATAGTGACATCTAGGAAGTCAAGTTTGCTGGGATCTGCTGTGTATGTAAATTTCAAGCAGTCATCCCTGGTATTGAGCCATTGGTGGAATTCGTACAGATCTTCATTATTTCCTTCCCATATCAGAAGGACGTCATCTATATATCGCTTCCAGAATACGATTTGACTCAGGAAGGGATTGGAGGGGTCATGGATGTATGTGGTTTCAAAGTTGCTGACATAGAGCCCCGCTACACTCGGCGCAAAGGTACTGCCCATTGAAGTACCATGGCGCTGTTTATACATGATCTTATTGTATTCAAAATGGTTTTCTGTAAGTTGGCTGTCTGTTTTTGACAAATGTGTTAATACAATCTGTTTTTATCCTCACTATTACTCTAACAAGGTCTGTTTTTCTTTCCTTCCCCTTCTTACTTTTTGGAACTACCATTACAGGCTCAAATTGCATAGTTACCTTTGGGAATAATTAACCCATAAATCATTTCACCCAAAAGATCCTGTGAATATTCAGGTCTTTATTTCACCTCCTAGGTCCTGAAGAAAGCCCACGTGACCCTTCGGGGCACAACAAGGGCTGAAACATGTCGACCTTTTTAATGGCACCTTAGAATGCACAGGGTCTTAACTCACCCTTGAGTGCACACTGACTAAACTCCCCAACATCTAGTACAATTAAAGATTTTTTACTAGCCCTGTTGGTTTTTAATTATCTTCATTTTTTCACCACTGAACACTTCACCAAACTCACTCTCATTTTTTATTTACGATCACTACCAAAACAACCAGTGGTACGATCTCCAGGTGGAGAAAGCATAACAACAAACCCAATGATGATGCTGTCACGTTACCAATAACGAAGCGGAGAACGAAAATATACCGCTAACATCCAAAACGTTCATAACGTGGTTGAGGGTTTTTAAAACAGTACCTTTACTGTCCTTGCACACCCTGGTTCTCTGGGACTAGTGATCCACTCCCTTTTGATTTACTAGATACTTATGACAAGGAAGCTGAGTGGATCAGCAGCTCTTCCTTCTCCCTCCAGTTTGATTACTATAATACTTAGCAGCGTGCAGCTGTGGGAGTTTTTTCCTTCCCCTTTTTTTCCGTCCTTCCCCCAAGACATTGCCTGTGGTAAGCCATCATGTCCGAGAATCTAGGCTTGAGCTACTCCACGGAAGAAATTAATGCGATTCTGTCCCTTCCTTCGCTACTGCATGACAGAGATATCACACAGACCCTAGCCCAGACTACAGACTGGGATGAGCTATCAGAAACAAAGAAAGAACAAGTGCGCACAGCCATCCATGGCGTAATTATGACAGAGTATCTACGCGCCAACGCAGCACCAAGAGGACTTTGGGTAAACAATGCCCCACGTATCTTCCTTCAAGACCTAGTCTTTCGTAAAGATTGGTCTTCCATCTCTTGGAAGTGCACCCGAGACTACCTAGTTCTTATAATAAAAACTGCCACACGCCTCACAGAAGAACTGACGATCAAAATACAAATACTAGAAACGAAAATCAAGAGCATGGTACAGCTAACTGTATATAAAAAAAGGTTAGAAGAAATCAATAAAGAAATGAACGAAACAAAGGACTACATTACACAGAACAAGATCCAAAAATTAGGGAAGGATCTGAAAAAATTCTCTATGGAAAAGATGCACCCGTACAGTGCAGATGATTACAAGATCCCGGATGACACTTTTGACAATTCAAGTATTTCGAGCACAGGTTCAACGAATAATGGCTCTGACTGGAGTGGAGAAGAATCCCACACACCGAGGAGGAACAGAGGTCAATACAGACGCCAAAACAGAAGAAGACCAAACACCTGGTTCAATCCCTACTTTGGCACACAGACACCTCAAATGCCCTTTACACCTTTCAACCCCAACCTTCCAGCCTGGGCAAACCCTTTCTATCCAGGTCCTCCACCTATGGGCCCTCCAGTAATGCCTGACATGGGATCCAACTACACGCATAGACCGCCTTTTTTAGGGAGAGGCCAGACAACCCACAGAACAAGACGCAAAGGGGTCACCTGGTCAGACCAGCAACACCAAGTCCACACGAGGAGCATGACGGGCGCAAAAGCGGGAACAAGCACAACAACCTGATTTTCAACCTCACCAACGTAAGACTTACTACAGAACAAGAGGATGTTCTTAACAAAGGTCTTAGTTACGTACCCACACCACCCGTAGACATCTTTAGACTCCAGTGTGAAATGGCTGAATTCTGCAGGAAAATCAAGCTGAAAGCCTTCTTCAACGGAAAAGAAGAAATAACAAAGGACGGCGATACGACACTCCGCCGTAAATCCAACTTCTGCCCACTTAACCACCAAGTTCCAGTTGAAGTACTAGCCTTTGAACAGGCCATAATGAAAGAAGTGGGTGATCTTAAAGACCAAACCAGAAGACCTTTCATGAATATATCTAATGCTGAACAAAGAGCACTAGATACATTACGACAAGACGAAGAGCTAATTATCAAACCAGCGGATAAGGGAGGTGGCATTATGCTTCTCAGTAAAGAAGGCTATCATCAACAGTGCATCGAATTACTCTCTGACGAAAAATTCTACGAAGTCATCAGGACAGACCCAACCCAACGCTTACAGAACACCATTGCCATCATGGTTGATGAAGCAGAAACCAACAACTGGGTCTCCAAGACTGAAGCAGAATTTCTGATAACCAAGACACCAAGAATGCCTTACTTTTATTCTTTACCCAAAATCCATAAAGAACGACGCCCGCCACCCGGACGCCCGATTGTCTCTGGAATCGGTTCTATTCTAGAACCGTTGTCACAATTTGCTGACCACTACTTGCGACCATTGGTACAAAAAACTCCCACTTATTTGAAAGACACGAAAGATCTACTCAACCACTTACAGAATCTACAATACTCACAGAACAGAATGTTACTAGTGGGACTTGACATCGAAAGTTTGTATACGAGCCTCCCGCAACAGAAAACCCTGGAGACCTTAGAGACACTTCTCTTCAGCCAACAATGGGAACACAAGACACCGAGGCATTTTGTACTTGAGTGCTGTAGGTTAGCACTTACAGAAAACCATTTTGAATACAATAAGATCATGTATAAACAGCGCCATGGTACTTCAATGGGCAGTACCTTTGCGCCGAGTGTAGCGGGGCTCTATGTCAGCAACTTTGAAACCACATACATCCATGACCCCTCCAATCCCTTCCTGAGTCAAATCGTATTCTGGAAGCGATATATAGATGACGTCCTTCTGATATGGGAAGGAAATAATGAAGATCTGTACGAATTCCACCAATGGCTCAATACCAGGGATGACTGCTTGAAATTTACATACACAGCAGATCCCAGCAAACTTGACTTCCTAGATGTCACTATCTTCAACGAAGGGGACAAATTACAAACTAAGACCTACTTCAAACCCACAGCAAAAAACAGCCTGTTATCATATAACAGCTTTCACCCACGTCCACTGAGGGAAAACCTCCCGTATGGACAGTTCCTGCGACTCAGAAGAAATTGCAGCAACATCAGAGACTACAAGAGCCAGGCAATGGAACTAAGTGAAAAACTACAAACCAGAGACTACCCCATACACATTATCAATAAATGCCAGAAAAGGGCAAGGAACCAGCCAAGAGAGATCCTCCTAGACACCACAGTAAAAGAATCCACCCTGGATCAGCTGACATGTGTTAGCACTTATAGTACTGTGACTAACGAGATCAAGAAAATCGTCAACAAGAACTGGCGAACTCTGACTTCGGGAAACTTGAAATGGCCAAAACCCAGATTCTCAAATAAAAGAACAAGGAACCTAAAAGATATACTCGTACACACAAGACCTTTGGAAAAACCAGCCACGAAGACACAACAAGGCCTCTGGCACAACACACCGGTCACAGGACACTTCCCATGCGGGTCATGCTCAGTTTGCCACTTGACAACGGCAACCAAAAATTTACAGTTATCACCCAATCTAAACTGGACCATAAGAGCGCACACTAACCGCAATACCACCCACGCGATCTACATGATCACGTGCCCATGCGGCTTGCGCTACATTGGAATGACCTGCAGGAAGGTAAAACAGCGACTCTGCGAACATCGCAGCAACGTCAAGTGCAAGAGAAGCACTACGAAGATGAGTAATCACTTCCTGGAACAAGGACATACTGTCAACGACCTACGTTGGGTAATCCTAGAAACCCTTACTAACAAGAACAACCAAGCAGAGAAAGTATTGTTCGAAAAAGAACAAAGATGGGTCCATCGACTTTCAACGAATACCCATGGTTTGAATGACAATATACCATGGTTGAGTGTATTGAGAAAATGATGTTCTGACCCCCAGTCTTCCAAAAACTTCATTGCCAAAAATAAGAATCTGGCCAAACATATATCAACCTCTTAAAAGCTTAAGGGTTTATGTACCTGATCAAGCATTACTTATATATGTCATCCCGTTTGAGGACACACGCTGCTGACAATGACTTAAAGGTGACCATCAGGAGTGATCATAGCGCTTTCTCCATAAAGAGCCTCTCCAATAACACCATTTTCTTTTTTTAACCACCTTAGTGTACATTTCTGAATAATTTGCACCAATGTCATTGTTAGACCTGGCATCATTGGCATGAGTCTCTCCTCCATTTTTTTCTGGTTGCCTCCTCTGTTTACGATGTTTTTGCTGGATTATTGCTTTGGGCACTGGGCCACTGCTGATCAGTGCCACAGTGCAAGTGCTCCCTATGTTAAATTGTTACATTGATTGGTGTTACCATGATTGGCTTGGTTGACTTACTGTTCAGACCCTAGTCTAGTGCACTGCGTGTGCCAAGGGCGTGTAAGTTAACTGCTGCTGGTGGGCTTGCAGCACTGGTTGTGCCACCCACAGAAGCAGCGTGCAAAATGTGTCTCAGGCCTGCCACCGCGGCGCCTGCGTGCAGTCCCTGACTGCCATGTCGACTTGGTAAGGAAACCTACTTGCCAGTCTCTAAACCTTCACTTTGCCACCTTTCAGACACCTCTATGGTAGGCCCTAGGGCAGGGTGCATTGTTGGTAAAAGGTAGGTCATGCCCTGATGTGTGTGGCATGACCTAATAGTGAATTACAGCCATTTTCGTTTTTCACTATTGAAGGGCTACCTGCCTCCAATAGGCCAGACTGGGCAGACTGATTATTAACTCCATTATAATCTATCTGACTCAGGGAGCATGGTAGCAAGTCGAGTTTAGTATCCCTGAACTCAGAATTTAATAACACACCCTTTAGGATGGATGGTTTTTAAATTCTATGTTTGAAAATAGCACTTTTAGAAAGTGGCTATTTTCTTGTCCAACTATCTACCGGTCTCTGCTGGTTTGGTGTGTGTGTCAGGGGCTGAGTGGCTCCAGAGGTCTGAGTGAGTCAGTGTGGGGGGAATGGGGCGTTTACACGTAGAGTGAGGGAAGAGTAGCCTGCCCTGCCTGACACAATACTGGCCCCGCCTCCTGCTGGGCGACTGATAGCCCTGCTCCTACCAGTGACAATACTGGCTCCGCCTCCTGCTGGGCGGCTGAGGACTCTGCCCTGCCCAGTGAATAGGCCAGGTGCCTCTGCCTGGCAACACCCACAACAAACCTGAGATGGTGGGAATCGCCCTGCTTGGACAAAGGGAACAAAGGGAAAAAGGGGTATAAGAGAAGGACCCCTGAACCAAGGACTCAGATCACTTCTGACAAGGAAACCTGTACCAAGGACAAGAAGCCTGCTGATCTAAGGACTTGCCTCCCCTTTCTGCCAGAGTGCTGTTTTGCTGTGGAGGAACCTGAAAGCTGCTTCTTTATTTTTGCCAAGGAACAAGGAGAGAGGAACTTGGTGTGTACTCTCTGAACACTTGCTAGGAAATCTCCAAGGACTGGAAGAGTGCCAGTCTCCTGCTGAAGTCACAGGGCCAAAGGACTTCACCATTTGCTGAATTGCTGGAAAGTGTGTTTCCAGTACACAAGGGGAAATCTGCAGTCTCGACGCCGCCGACGCCGCCGAATCCAGCTCGACACCGTGAGTAACGGCTCCAGTGTCCCGAGCCTTCGACGCCGGCCGCCGGGCCCGATCGACGCCAGCAGCAACGCCAGTGAGCAGTGGGTATCGGCCCCGGCTCCAAGTGACCCCGTCTCGACGCCGGTATCGACGCCAGTGAGGAGTGAGTATCGGCTCTACCTCCAAGCGACCCCGTCCCGACGCCGCTGCTGATCGCATCGACTCGACGCCCTTCTCGACGCCGTGAGCGCTGCTCCGGCCCGACATCCCTCGACGCCGCTGCGGATTGACCCGACTCCGAGGCACGATCGACGCCGACCTCGACGCCGACATCTCGACGCCGTGGATCATCGTTTTCTTCGTTTCTCAAGGTACTGTACTTGTGGGGTCTGTTGTGACTCCAGGCTCGACGTAGCGCTCCTCGCGGTCGACGCCGAACCTTGGGAATCTTGTAGACTCGACGTCGTGTGACTCCTGTGGGGGTTACATTGTTGCCAAAGAACTGTGCAGAAGAATACTTTGCTAAAGAACTATTTGCCAAGAAGAAACCTTACTTGAACTATCATTTTTCCTTCCAAAGAGTATTTATTAAGACTGTGGTATATTTTTGTCGTTATTTGGTCTTGTGCTAAGCCTTATATAAAAATACTATTTTTATAATAACTTCTGTGTCGTGTCCATCTGTAGTGTATCCACTTTATTACTGTATGTGGTCATAAATGCTTAACACACTGCCTCTGAGATAAGCCTGTCTGCTCTGCCAAGCTACCAAGGGGGTAGCAGGGGTTATCTGAGTGTGTAATCCCCTTTCCCTGACTAGAGTTGGTTGGTCCCTATTTGTCAGAAGTGTATACCTCTGCCAACTAGAGACCGCCGGTTCTAACATTGGTGGCAGCGGTGGGATTTGAACTTTGCATTTATGACTCATGTGCAGTGATTAGTGTACGCTACATAGTGAAAGCAGACCATAACGCAGCCACAGTCTGTTTGGTAGGATTGCCTATTTTTGTTCTCCGCTTTCCTGGAGCTTATTTTCTTAAACACTGCCAGTTTTGACCATGGAGAGTGCCGGAGCTGCTACACCTGTGGAGAATGTTGTGGGGGAATTCGATAAGGAGAAGATAGATTCCTACACGCTAAAAGATCTAAAAGGATTTTGCAAGCAGTTTAAAGTTCCTACCACAGGTGTCTCAAAGAAAGAGGGCTTCCTCAAAGCGCTGAAGGCCTGGTTAGAGGCCAGAAATCCCTCTGATCCGGTGGTGGTACCGGAAGAGGAAGAAGAAGAGGAAGAGGAAGAGCCCACAGGTGGGCCAGTGTCATCTCCAGGCAGTAGTGCGTCCTCTAGGAGCCTTTCCCCCGAAGAATTAGAAGACAGGGAGAAGGAGAGGGGGTACAAGTTGGAAATGGCAAAACTCAAATTAGGAGGGCAGTTGGAATTAGAGAATGCAAGAAGCAAGAGAGAAGCTGAAATGGAGAGCAAAAGATTAGATTTTGAGAGAGAGAAATTAGCGTTTGAACGTGAGAAGATGGTGAGGGAGATGGAGCTTAAAATTAAGAGTTTAGAGTTGAATCCCTCTGGTGGCAGCACTCCATCCGTGCCTGCAGAAAGTAGGTTTTATTTTCCTAAGGATGTGATCAAAGATTACAGTAAGAATGAAGATATTAGCCAATGGTTTAAAGCGTATGAGTTAGCATTGTTGGCCCACCGGGTCCCTGAGAAGGATTGGGGAACGGGGTTGTGGAGCCGCTTTACAAACGAGGGGAGAGATACCTTGTTGAGCCTTCCTGCTGAGGATAGGATGTCTTATACTCATATGAAAGATGCTTTAATGCTGAGATATGGCTTAACCCCAGAAAAGTACAGACAAACCTTTAGAGAATGTAAGAAGTTGCCTGGTACTACGTGGGTTGAATATGTGTCTTTTTTCTGCAGAACCATGGATGGTTGGATAAAGGGTAGCAAGGTTGATAGTTATGATGCTCTTTATGATTTGTTTGCTTGGGAGCACTTGTCTAATAACTGTTTTCCAGAGCTACGCCAGCACCTTGTTGATAGCAAGCTATCTAACCCTAGAAAACTTGCTGAGGAGGCGGACCGCTGGGTCAGTACCAGGGTCCACAAGGGTCCAGTGGGAGACTCAGCCAAGGGTGGGCAGGGTCCCCAGCAGAAGAGTGGGGGGGACAGGGGTAAACAGAGGGAGTTTCAGAAAGGGCCCCAAAGTAGTCCCCAAGGGAACCAAGGGAAGGGTTCCCAGCCTCCCCCTGTAAAGAAACCAGAGGCCCCGACAGGTAAACCTGTTCACAGGGGCCCCATGACCTGCTATGCCTGTAAGCAGGTGGGACACCGTTATTATGATCCCCAGTGTCCCATGAAGGATTCGAATGCACCGCCGCGTGCACCCCCTCGTCAGGTAGCGAGTGTAGCCCTGGGAGGGGAGGAGATGGGTGCCCCCGGTGGGTGGGGTCCCGCAGAAATGTCCCTGGTCTCTTTAGGAGACGTGGAAATGGTCCCTCCAACCCCTCTGCCTAGTAACACTAAGAAATATAGGCAGTGGGTGACCATTAATGGCCATAGGGTGGAAGCTCTCAGAGACACCGGAGCGAGTGTGACAGCTGTCAAGTGTCACTTGGTGTCCAGAGAGCAGGTGGTCCCTCATGCATTCTACCCCGTTGTAGCTGCTGACAACTCACAGAGTAAGTGTGAGGTAGCTCAAGTTCCTTTTGAGTGGGGGGGGGTCTCAGGTACTCTTCAGGTTGCTGTGAGGCCCGCCATGCCTGTTGATTGTCTCCTGGGCAATGATTTGGAGGACTCCCCTTGGGCTAAGGTGGAGAGAAAAGCGCATCTGGAAATGTTGGGTCTGCCTGAGTGGGTGTGTGCGACCACCCGGTCCATGTCAGTCAGTAAGGGTGTTGATGGGGCCCTGGAGCCTGAAAGTATGGCCCAGGTCCCAACCGTGAAGAGAAGAGGCAGGGGGCGCGGGAAACCGTCCCCCATCGTTCCCGCGGTCCAGGAGGGAGCAGACCCTGAGGGGGATGCCCTGGAACCGACAGGAGAACAAGTGGCCGAACTGGGAGACCTGCCCGAGCTGACCCATTGGCAGCAGGATGGTGGTCCCTCCAGGGAGGAATTTTGTGCTGAACAGAAAGTGTGCCCTTCTCTTGTGGGTATGAGGCAGCAGGCCTCAGCCCAAACGACAGGTGATCAGTCAGGATCACATTGGGTCTACTGGGAGAACGACCTCCTGTATAGCGAGCCTAAGGCTGCTGAGCCTGGGTCAGCCCGTGTGCTGGTGGTACCCCAGCGCTTCAGAGCCTTCCTACTGGGGTTGGCTCATGACGTTCCGTTAGCTGGACATCTGGGGCAGGACAAGACCTATGACAGGCTTGTCACCCATTTTTATTGGCCCCAGATGAGAAGGGATTCAGATATCCATTGTAGGACCTGTCAAACTTGCCAGGCAAGTGGGAAAAGTGGGCGGAAGCAGAAGGCTCCCCTCCAACCTTTTCCCGTCGTCAGTACCCCCTTTGAGCGAGTGGGAATTGACATTGTGGGGCCACTGGACCCCAAGACAGCCATGGGCAACAGGTTTATCCTGGTCTTGGTGGACCATGCCACCCGGTACCCGGAAGCCATCCCTCTCCGAACAGTGACGGCCCCCGTGGTGGGACGGGCACTGATGGGTGTTTTCTCCCGCATGGGGTTCCCCAGAGAGGTGGTGTCAGACCGAGGCACCAACTTCATTTCGAATTATATGAAGTCTCTGTGGAAGGAGTGTGGGGTAACCTACAAGTTTACCACTCCTTACCACCCTCAAGGTAATGGGCTGGTTGAGAGATTCAACCGGACCCTAAAAGGCATGATCATGGGTCTTGAAGAACCAATGAGGCGTAAATGGGACGTCCTCTTGCCATGCCTGCTGTTTGCTTACCGTGAGGTGCCACAGAAGTCTCTAGGGTTCAGCCCCTTTGAGCTTTTGTATGGTCACCCGGTAAGAGGACCTTTGAGTCTGGTCAAAGAAGGCTGGGAGCAATCTCCCAGGAAACCTCCCCAGGATGTATATAGTTACATGCTGGCCTTTAGGAACCAGACTCGGCGCTTCAGAGATCTTGCTCAGGCAAATCTGGAGGCCAGCCAGGAAGAGATGAAGCGGTGGTACGATCAGAATGCCACTCTGGTTGAGCTTCAACCTGGTCAGAAAGTTTGGGTCATGGCCCCTGTGGAACCTTGTGCGCTCAAGGACAGGTGGACCGGACCGTTTGAGGTTGTGGAGAAGAAGAGCGATGTCACCTACTTGGTGGACTTGAAATCTCCCAGGAACCCCTTAAGGGTCCTGCATGTCAACCGGTTAAAGCCCCACTTAGAAAGGTCCGAAGTGGGCATGCTCCTTGCCACAGATGCTGGGATGGAGGAGGAGAGTGAGCCTCTTCCTGACCTCCTGTGTGCAAAAGAAAAAGATGGGTCAGTGGATGGTGTTGTCCTCTCTGACACACTGACCCCTGAGCAGCAGCAAGATTGTCGCCATCTGTTGGTACAATTCCCTGATCTGTTCTCCTTGATCCCTGGTGTCACTCAGTGGTGTGTCCATGATGTGGACACTGGGGACAGCACTCCTGTGAGGCACAAGGCCTACAGGGTGACTGACAAGGTCAGAGCATACATCAAGGAGGAGGTCTCCAAGATGTTTGCCTTAGGGGTGGTTGAGTCCTCTAGCAGTCCTTGGGCCAGCCCAGTGGTCTTGGTCCCAAAGGCTGCAGCGCCTGGTGCTTCACCAGAACTTCGGTTCTGTGTGGATTACCGAGGACTCAATTCGGTCACCAAGACTGACGCGCACCCCATCCCCAGAGCGGATGAGCTCATCGATCGGTTGGGGGCTGCCCGGTACCTTAGTACGTTTGATCTAACGTCTGGGTACTGGCAGATCGCCTTGACTGATGGGGCAAAAGAGAGGTCTGCATTCTCCACACCAGATGGGCACTACCAGTTCCGGGTGATGCCCTTTGGGATGAAGAATGCCCCTGCCACATTCCAGAGGTTGGTTAACCAGGTATTGGCCGGGCTGGAAGATTTCAGCGCCGCCTACCTGGACGATATAGCAGTGTTCAGCGCCAGCTGGGAGGAACACTTGCGCCACCTCCAGGAAGTGTTGTTGGCCCTGCGCAGAGCAGGCCTCACAATCAAGGCCAGTAAGTGCCAGATTGGGCAGGGTTCAGTGGTGTACTTGGGGCACCAAGTAGGGAGCGGCAAGGTGGCCCCCCTGCAACCCAAGATAGATACCATCCTGGCTTGGGAACCGCCCAAAACCCAGACTCAGGTGAGAGCCTTCTTGGGTCTCACGGGTTACTACAGGAGGTTTGTCAAGGGGTATGGCAACATTGTGCACCCCTTGACCTCGCTGACTTCCAGGAAGCAGCCGAGACTTGTGATCTGGACTGACGCCTGTCAGAAAGCCTTTGACACCCTGAAAACTGCAATGTGTACAGCACCGGTCCTCCAGGCACCCGACTTTTCAAAAGAATTCATTGTCCAGACGGACGCTTCAGAGCATGGTGTGGGGGCTGTTCTAGCACAGATGAATGAGGAGGGCCGAGACTTACCTGTAGCCTTCATCAGCCGGAGGTTACTTCCCAGGGAACAAAGGTGGAGTGCGATAGAGCGTGAGGCATTTGCTGTGGTCTGGGCGCTGAAGAAGCTAAGACCCTACTTGTTTGGGTCTCACTTCCGGGTTCAGACGGACCACAGGCCCCTCAGATGGTTAATGCAGATGAGGGGTGAGAACCCAAAGCTGTTGAGGTGGTCCATTTCCCTACAGGGGATGGACTTTACGGTGGAACACCGCCCTGGTACAGATCACGCCAATGCTGATGGTCTGTCCAGATTTTTCCGCCTTAGTGATGAGGACTCCCTGGGTGAAGGGTAGTTCTCCCCACATTTCAGCTGGAGGGGACACGTGTTAGACCTGGCATCATTGGCATGAGTCTCTCCTCCATTTTTTTCTGGTTGCCTCCTCTGTTTACGATGTTTTTGCTGGATTATTGCTTTGGGCACTGGGCCACTGCTGATCAGTGCCACAGTGCAAGTGCTCCCTATGTTAAATTGTTACATTGATTGGTGTTACCATGATTGGCTTGGTTGACTTACTGTTCAGACCCTAGTCTAGTGCACTGCGTGTGCCAAGGGCGTGTAAGTTAACTGCTGCTGGTGGGCTTGCAGCACTGGTTGTGCCACCCACAGAAGCAGCGTGCAAAATGTGTCTCAGGCCTGCCACCGCGGCGCCTGCGTGCAGTCCCTGACTGCCATGTCGACTTGGTAAGGAAACCTACTTGCCAGTCTCTAAACCTTCACTTTGCCACCTTTCAGACACCTCTATGGTAGGCCCTAGGGCAGGGTGCATTGTTGGTAAAAGGTAGGTCATGCCCTGATGTGTGTGGCATGACCTAATAGTGAATTACAGCCATTTTCGTTTTTCACTATTGAAGGGCTACCTGCCTCCAATAGGCCAGACTGGGCAGACTGATTATTAACTCCATTATAATCTATCTGACTCAGGGAGCATGGTAGCAAGTCGAGTTTAGTATCCCTGAACTCAGAATTTAATAACACACCCTTTAGGATGGATGGTTTTTAAATTCTATGTTTGAAAATAGCACTTTTAGAAAGTGGCTATTTTCTTGTCCAACTATCTACCGGTCTCTGCTGGTTTGGTGTGTGTGTCAGGGGCTGAGTGGCTCCAGAGGTCTGAGTGAGTCAGTGTGGGGGGAATGGGGCGTTTACACGTAGAGTGAGGGAAGAGTAGCCTGCCCTGCCTGACACAATACTGGCCCCGCCTCCTGCTGGGCGACTGATAGCCCTGCTCCTACCAGTGACAATACTGGCTCCGCCTCCTGCTGGGCGGCTGAGGACTCTGCCCTGCCCAGTGAATAGGCCAGGTGCCTCTGCCTGGCAACACCCACAACAAACCTGAGATGGTGGGAATCGCCCTGCTTGGACAAAGGGAACAAAGGGAAAAAGGGGTATAAGAGAAGGACCCCTGAACCAAGGACTCAGATCACTTCTGACAAGGAAACCTGTACCAAGGACAAGAAGCCTGCTGATCTAAGGACTTGCCTCCCCTTTCTGCCAGAGTGCTGTTTTGCTGTGGAGGAACCTGAAAGCTGCTTCTTTATTTTTGCCAAGGAACAAGGAGAGAGGAACTTGGTGTGTACTCTCTGAACACTTGCTAGGAAATCTCCAAGGACTGGAAGAGTGCCAGTCTCCTGCTGAAGTCACAGGGCCAAAGGACTTCACCATTTGCTGAATTGCTGGAAAGTGTGTTTCCAGTACACAAGGGGAAATCTGCAGTCTCGACGCCGCCGACGCCGCCGAATCCAGCTCGACACCGTGAGTAACGGCTCCAGTGTCCCGAGCCTTCGACGCCGGCCGCCGGGCCCGATCGACGCCAGCAGCAACGCCAGTGAGCAGTGGGTATCGGCCCCGGCTCCAAGTGACCCCGTCTCGACGCCGGTATCGACGCCAGTGAGGAGTGAGTATCGGCTCTACCTCCAAGCGACCCCGTCCCGACGCCGCTGCTGATCGCATCGACTCGACGCCCTTCTCGACGCCGTGAGCGCTGCTCCGGCCCGACATCCCTCGACGCCGCTGCGGATTGACCCGACTCCGAGGCACGATCGACGCCGACCTCGACGCCGACATCTCGACGCCGTGGATCATCGTTTTCTTCGTTTCTCAAGGTACTGTACTTGTGGGGTCTGTTGTGACTCCAGGCTCGACGTAGCGCTCCTCGCGGTCGACGCCGAACCTTGGGAATCTTGTAGACTCGACGTCGTGTGACTCCTGTGGGGGTTACATTGTTGCCAAAGAACTGTGCAGAAGAATACTTTGCTAAAGAACTATTTGCCAAGAAGAAACCTTACTTGAACTATCATTTTTCCTTCCAAAGAGTATTTATTAAGACTGTGGTATATTTTTGTCGTTATTTGGTCTTGTGCTAAGCCTTATATAAAAATACTATTTTTATAATAACTTCTGTGTCGTGTCCATCTGTAGTGTATCCACTTTATTACTGTATGTGGTCATAAATGCTTAACACACTGCCTCTGAGATAAGCCTGTCTGCTCTGCCAAGCTACCAAGGGGGTAGCAGGGGTTATCTGAGTGTGTAATCCCCTTTCCCTGACTAGAGTTGGTTGGTCCCTATTTGTCAGAAGTGTATACCTCTGCCAACTAGAGACCGCCGGTTCTAACAGTCATCAACTCCGCTCTTCTATCTACATCTAATCGGTAATTACCACTCCATACCGTTCAGTTTCCTAATTCCACATGGCCCATCTCTTAGTAGTCTCTCGACTATTTCTACGCGCTCTATATCAGATATAACGCGAGCTCTGAGGTCCTACCGGCAGTACCGGGTCGACTAGGGCAGAGCCAGCACAGAAGCCGCGTCCAGCGCCGAAGAGGTTAGCGAGATGGTGGAATCAACTTCACAACAGAACCGTAATGTATTACTTGGTCAAAGTTTGTCAGTTCAAATTCCTTTGTTTCTTCTCCATTATCCTTGTAGAGCGCGAGCGACCGCCCTACTCCACACCCGCTGTTACCCACAGTAACGGGAAACAGGTACAGAAGCCCTTTTAAATCACACGCGCCGCCTCCATTTTGAGCACCAGCTATTAATATTTTCACCAGTATATCCCTGTTATATATATTCGTACTATGCAACATCAGGCAGCGCTACTCCTTAATCTAATTTATAAGCTGCTGTAAGTTTCTAAAAACCATACGTAAGCTTCAACTACTCTGCGTAAAAATATAAAGGCTGCCATGAGAACGTAAAACTTTATGCCGCTCCTCCTATTTCCCATGTAAACTTACCGCTTCTGAGCTAATCGTAAATATATGAGCGCTGCTAAGCCATCTGTGAATACCTAAGCGCTGTCTGTAACGAATACAGAACTACTGCCATGATTACGCGCCTTTGCACTTCCTCAAGTAGACTTTTTTAACACGCGCTTGCAAGTTGAGAACAACAAAGTCTGTCAATACTGTCATCCTGATCCAATAATGAGTCTCTTTATACATTCAGTTGCATTATTGATATAATCACATATGAGCGCTCTGTACACCTTATATGACAAGATGGAATGTGGATTCTCTTACGAGTTGCTGAAGGAGGGACGAATTTTGCCATACGAAATACGGGACACATTTAGTGTTTTGACTCTAAAAATTGCCATTTTCCAGTTGCTGCAGACAACCTTATAGACTTAAAGGAACTAGTTTTATATTGTTGGCTGTCTGTTTTTGACAAATGTGTTAATACAATCTGTTTTTATCCTCACTATTACTCTAACAAGGTCTGTTTTTCTTTCCTTCCCCTTCTTACTTTTTGGAACTACCATTACAGGCTCAAATTGCATAGTTACCTTTGGGAATAATTAACCCATAAATCATTTCACCCAAAAGATCCTGTGAATATTCAGGTCTTTATTTCACCTCCTAGGTCCTGAAGAAAGCCCACGTGACCCTTCGGGGCACAACAAGGGCTGAAACATGTCGACCTTTTTAATGGCACCTTAGAATGCACAGGGTCTTAACTCACCCTTGAGTGCACACTGACTAAACTCCCCAACATCTAGTACAATTAAAGATTTTTTACTAGCCCTGTTGGTTTTTAATTATCTTCATTTTTTCACCACTGAACACTTCACCAAACTCACTCTCATTTTTTATTTACGATCACTACCAAAACAACCAGTGGTACGATCTCCAGGTGGAGAAAGCATAACAACAAACCCAATGATGATGCTGTCACGTTACCAATAACGAAGCGGAGAACGAAAATATACCGCTAACATCCAAAACGTTCATAACGTGGTTGAGGGTTTTTAAAACAGTACCTTTACTGTCCTTGCACACCCTGGTTCTCTGGGACTAGTGATCCACTCCCTTTTGATTTACTAGATACTTATGACAAGGAAGCTGAGTGGATCAGCAGCTCTTCCTTCTCCCTCCAGTTTGATTACTATAATACTTAGCAGCGTGCAGCTGTGGGAGTTTTTTCCTTCCCCTTTTTTTCCGTCCTTCCCCCAAGACATTGCCTGTGGTAAGCCATCATGTCCGAGAATCTAGGCTTGAGCTACTCCACGGAAGAAATTAATGCGATTCTGTCCCTTCCTTCGCTACTGCATGACAGAGATATCACACAGACCCTAGCCCAGACTACAGACTGGGATGAGCTATCAGAAACAAAGAAAGAACAAGTGCGCACAGCCATCCATGGCGTAATTATGACAGAGTATCTACGCGCCAACGCAGCACCAAGAGGACTTTGGGTAAACAATGCCCCACGTATCTTCCTTCAAGACCTAGTCTTTCGTAAAGATTGGTCTTCCATCTCTTGGAAGTGCACCCGAGACTACCTAGTTCTTATAATAAAAACCGCCACACGCCTCACAGAAGAACTGACGATCAAAATACAAATACTAGAAACGAAAATCAAGAGCATGGTACAGCTAACTGTATATAAAAAAAGGTTAGAAGAAATCAATAAAGAAATGAACGAAACAAAGGACTACATTACACAGAACAAGATCCAAAAATTAGGGAAGGATCTGAAAAAATTCTCTATGGAAAAGATGCACCCGTACAGTGCAGATGATTACAAGATCCCGGATGACACTTTTGACAATTCAAGTATTTCGAGCACAGGTTCAACGAATAATGGCTCTGACTGGAGTGGAGAAGAATCCCACACACCGAGGAGGAACAGAGGTCAATACAGACGCCAAAACAGAAGAAGACCAAACACCTGGTTCAATCCCTACTTTGGCACACAGACACCTCAAATGCCCTTTACACCTTTCAACCCCAACCTTCCAGCCTGGGCAAACCCTTTCTATCCAGGTCCTCCACCTATGGGCCCTCCAGTAATGCCTGACATGGGATCCAACTACACGCATAGACCGCCTTTTTTAGGGAGAGGCCAGACAACCCACAGAACAAGACGCAAAGGGGTCACCTGGTCAGACCAGCAACACCAAGTCCACACGAGGAGCATGACGGGCGCAAAAGCGGGAACAAGCACAACAACCTGATTTTCAACCTCACCAACGTAAGACTTACTACAGAACAAGAGGATGTTCTTAACAAAGGTCTCAGTTACGTACCCACACCACCCGTAGACATCTTTAGACTCCAGTGTGAAATGGCTGAATTCTGCAGGAAAATCAAGCTGAAAGCCTTCTTCAACGGAAAAGAAGAAATAACAAAGGACGGCGATACGACACTCCGCCGTAAATCCAACTTCTGCCCACTTAACCACCAAGTTCCAGTTGAAGTACTAGCCTTTGAACAGGCCATAATGAAAGAAGTGGGTGATCTTAAAGACCAAACCAGAAGACCTTTCATGAATATATCTAATGCTGAACAAAGAGCACTAGATACATTACGACAAGACGAAGAGCTAATTATCAAACCAGCGGATAATGGAGGTGGCATTGTGCTTCTCAGTAAAGAAGGCTATCATCAACAGTGCATCGAATTACTCTCTGACGAAAAATTCTACGAAGTCATCAGGACAGACCCAACCCAACGCTTACAGAACACCATTGCCATCATGGTTGATGAAGCAGAAACCAACAACTGGGTCTCCAAGACTGAAGCAGAATTTCTGATAACCAAGACACCAAGAATGCCTTACTTTTATTCTTTACCCAAAATCCATAAAGAACGACGCCCGCCACCCGGACGCCCGATTGTCTCTGGAATCGGTTCTATTCTAGAACCGTTGTCACAATTTGCTGACCACTACTTGCGACCATTGGTACAAAAAACTCCCACTTATTTGAAAGACACGAAAGATCTACTCAGCCACTTACAGAATCTACAATACTCACAGAACAGAATGTTACTAGTGGGACTTGACATCGAAAGTTTGTATACGAGCCTCCCGCAACAGAAAACCCTGGAGACCTTAGAGACACTTCTCTTCAGCCAACAATGGGAACACAAGACACCGAGGCATTTTGTACTTGAGTGCTGTAGGTTAGCACTTACAGAAAACCATTTTGAATACAATAAGATCATGTATAAACAGCGCCATGGTACTTCAATGGGCAGTACCTTTGCGCCGAGTGTAGCGGGGCTCTATGTCAGCAACTTTGAAACCACATACATCCATGACCCCTCCAATCCCTTCCTGAGTCAAATCGTATTCTGGAAGCGATATATAGATGACGTCCTTCTGATATGGGAAGGAAATAATGAAGATCTGTACGAATTCCACCAATGGCTCAATACCAGGGATGACTGCTTGAAATTTACATACACAGCAGATCCCAGCAAACTTGACTTCCTAGATGTCACTATCTTCAACGAAGGGGACAAATTACAAACTAAGACCTACTTCAAACCCACAGCTAAAAACAGCCTGTTATCATATAACAGCTTTCACCCACGTCCACTGAGGGAAAACCTCCCGTATGGACAGTTCCTGCGACTCAGAAGAAATTGCAGCAACATCAGAGACTACAAGAGCCAGGCAATGGAACTAAGTGAAAAACTACAAACCAGAGACTACCCCATACACATTATCAATAAATGCCAGAAAAGGGCAAGGAACCAGCCAAGAGAGATCCTCCTAGACACCACAGTAAAAGAATCCACCCTGGATCAGCTGACATGTGTTAGCACTTATAGTACTGTGACTAACGAGATCAAGAAAATCGTCAACAAGAACTGGCGAACTCTGACTTCGGGAAACTTGAAATGGCCAAAACCCAGATTCTCAAATAAAAGAACAAGGAACCTAAAAGATATACTCGTACACACAAGACCTTTGGAAAAACCAGCCACGAAGACACAACAAGGCCTCTGGCACAACACACCGGTCACAAGACACTTCCCATGCGGGTCATGCTCAGTTTGCCACTTGACAACGGCAACCAAAAATTTACAGTTATCACCCAATCTAAACTGGACCATAAGAGCGCACACTAACTGCAATACCACCCACGCGATCTACATGATCACGTGCCCATGCGGCTTGCGCTACATTGGAATGACCTGCAGGAAGGTAAAACAGCGACTCTGCGAACATCGCAGCAACGTCAAGTGCAAGAGAAGCACTACGAAGATGAGTAATCACTTCCTGGAACAAGGACATACTGTCAACGACCTACGTTGGGTAATCCTAGAAACCCTTACTAACAAGAACAACCAAGCAGAGAAAGTATTGTTCGAAAAAGAACAAAGATGGGTCCATCGACTTTCAACGAATACCCATGGTTTGAATGACAATATACCATGGTTGAGTGTATTGAGAAAATGATGTTCTGACCCCCAGTCTTCCAAAAACTTCATTGCCAAAAATAAGAATCTGGCCAAACATATATCAACCTCTTAAAAGCTTAAGGGTTTATGTACCTGATCAAGCATTACTTATATATGTCATCCCGTTTGAGGACACACGCTGCTGACAATGACTTAAAGGTGACCATCAGGAGTGATCATAGCGCTTTCTCCATAAAGAGCCTCTCCAATAACACCATTTTCTTTTTTTAACCACCTTAGTGTACATTTCTGAATAATTTGCACCAATGTCATCAACTCCGCTCTTCTATCTACATCTAATCGGTAATTACCACTCCATACCGTTCAGTTTCCTAATTCCACATGGCCCATCTCTTAGTAGTCTCTCGACTATTTCTACGCGCTCTATATCAGATATAACACGAGCTCTGAGGTCCTACCGGCAGTACCGGGTCGACTAGGGCAGAGCCAGCACAGAAGCCGCGTCCAGCGCCGAAGAGGTTAGCGAGATGGTGGAATCAACTTCACAACAGAACCGTAATGTATTACTTGGTCAAAGTTTGTCAGTTCAAATTCCTTTGTTTCTTCTCCATTATCCTTGTAGAGCGCGAGCGACCGCCCTACTCCACACCCGCTGTTACCCACAGTAACGGGAAACAGGTACAGAAGCCCTTTTAAATCACACGCGCCGCCTCCATTTTGAGCACCAGCTATTAATATTTTCACCAGTATATCCCTGTTATATATATTCGTACTATGCAACATCAGGCAGCGCTACTCCTTAATCTAATTTATAAGCTGCTGTAAGTTTCTAAAAACCATACGTAAGCTTCAACTACTCTGCGTAAAAATATAAAGGCTGCCATGAGAACGTAAAACTTTATGCCGCTCCTCCTATTTCCCATGTAAACTTACCGCTTCTGAGCTAATCGTAAATATATGAGCGCTGCTAAGCCATCTGTGAATACCTAAGCGCTGTCTGTAACGAATACAGAACTACTGCCATGATTACGCGCCTTTGCACTTCCTCAAGTAGACTTTTTTAACACGCGCTTGCAAGTTGAGAACAACAAAGTCTGTCAATACTGTCATCCTGATCCAATAATGAGTCTCTTTATACATTCAGTTGCATTATTGATATAATCACATATGAGCGCTCTGTACACCTTAAATGACAAGATGGAATGTGGATTCTCTTACGAGTTGCTGAAGGAGGGACGAATTTTGCCATACGAAATACGGGACACATTTAGTGTCTTGACTCTAAAAATTGCCATTTTCCAGTTGCTGCAGACAACCTTATAGACTTAAAGGAACTAGTTTTATATTGTTGGCTGTCTGTTTTTGACAAATGTGTTAATACAATCTGTTTTTATCCTCACTATTACTCTAACAAGGTCTGTTTTTCTTTCCTTCCCCTTCTTACTTTTTGGAACTACCATTACAGGCTCAAATTGCATAGTTACCTTTGGGAATAATTAACCCATAAATCATTTCACCCAAAAGATCCTGTGAATATTTAGGTCTTTATTTCACCTCCTAGGTCCTGAAGAAAGCCCACGTGACCCTTTCGGGGCACAACAAGGGCTGAAACATGTCGACCTTTTTAATGGCACCTTAGAATGCACAGGGTCTTAACTCACCCTTGAGTGCACACTGACTAAACTCCCCAACATCTAGTACAATTAAAGATTTTTTACTAGCCCTGTTGGTTTTTAATTATCTTCATTTTTTCACCACTGAACACTTCACCAAACTCACTCTCATTTTTTATTTACGATCACTACCAAAACAACCAGTGGTACGATCTCCAGGTGGAGAAAGCATAACAACAAACCCAATGATGATGCTGTCACGTTACCAATAACGAAGCGGAGAACGAAAATATACCGCTAACATCCAAAACGTTCATAACGTGGTTGAGGGTTTTTAAAACAGTACCTTTACTGTCCTTGCACACCCTGGTTCTCTGGGACTAGTGATCCACTCCCTTTTGATTTACTAGATACTTATGACAAGGAAGCTGAGTGGATCAGCAGCTCTTCCTTCTCCCTCCAGTTTGATTACTATAATAGGAAAGTGATACTCAACCTCAACCGAAACGCCCCTGAAATCCGGGCACCGCCCCTAAAGCAAATGAGATTACCCAAGTAGAAACGACACCCCTACCCATTAAGACACGTATACAATCATTTAAATGGGGTAAATCATCAGCCCGCCCTGAAGCAGGCACTAGAGGGAGATCCCTTGCTCAGTTCTTTAACTCGCAGGACGACATTAGAAAGTTAACTATAAATATGGACAAACTAGACAAGTTTCAGAGAGACGCTCTAACCAGACTAACGGATAGAGTGACTTCAATTGAGGAGACCCTTAGTAAACGCTCAGAAAATTTGACGTACCATAACACTAACAATACTGCAACAAATAATGCTGATACAATTGCGACTATGACTAGGGGGACAACACATAGACGAGCTACACAATCAGTACCCCCAGCAGATTTGCAATCTGTTGGGATTTACTATGAAGAGTGCCCAACAAATACAGGATTAAATCCATTAATAGAACCGATAAGGGCTCTATTTGATCTTTCTTCTGTCAACACAAATAGAGTAAATCCTACAAAAGATAAAAACTCTTGGGCTCCTTTTCCCACCCAGCCAAGTCACATCCATCCCATCATGCTCCGATCCCAAAATGGGTAACAGCCAGAGTTGCCTCGGAAGCAACTATATACACAATAATTCTGGCAAATGTCCCTAGACTTCCTGCTTAAGTAACGGAATCCTGGGATACTTTGAGGAATAAATCCCTATTTTGGTTGGGCACGAAAACAGGGCTAACTGAAGTACTTTTTGACAAGTTTAAGATGGCTGGAAGAGTTATCTCGATTGGTAGGGATCACAAAACCCTCTATGGTGATTGTGTGGTCTTAAAATTCAAAACCACAGACTTAGTCCAGAGTATCCTGAGCAGAGCAGGGAATCACTTTAGTACGACCCAGGGTATTAACTTAGTACCCTTAGGCTATTTTTAGCAGCCACCGAAGGACCAATACATAAGACCCACTAGTAGAAACCACCTTGATAATGTCCACTATACATATAATGTTCTAGTTAGTAATCGATTCGAAAGCCTTGAGGATGTAGACTGACTAAACATGAGCGATCCACATGTTACACAAACTAATTAATATAGTGAAATTATAACAAGAGAGTCACAAACATCCATACCAAACCCTGGACAAATTTCCAAATTTTTTATATCTATCCGGTAGCCGGTACTGCATCCTCCACTGACGTAACAATAGCCACCCAAGATAAGTGTCCAAAGCCTGTAACAATTTCAATTTCCACAGAACTACCTGCAAAGCTAACGTTGTGAACTATATAGGCAATAGTAACCAGGACCTATTTCATTTGTTAATTTGGAGCATTGCAGGCATAGGCTCGAAGCTTATCAATTCGCTTTGGCCAGACTTTATACGTAAATTCAACATAATGTCTTTCAAGATACTTGGTCAGATGATATTGTGTATATCAATGGCTACAAAACGTTGCGGGCCCGATTCACAGAACTAACTTAAGACAAAATCCTAAACGTACTACTTTTGGTATTCACAGAAGTTAGGATTTTGTCTTAAGTTTGTCTTAAGACAAACTTAAGACAAACTTAAGACAAACTTAAGACAGACTTAAGACCGACTTAAGACAGACTTAAGACAAACTTAAGACAGACTTAAGACAGACTTAAGTTAGGATTTTGTCTTAAGTTTGTCTTAAGTTTGTCTTAAGTCTGTCTTAAGTCTGTCTTAAGTCTGTCTTAAGTTTGTCTTAAGTTTGTCTTAAGTTTGTCTTAAGTCTGTCTTAAGTTTGTCTTAAGTCAAACTTAGGACAAAATCCTAACTTCTGTGAATACCATAAGTAGTAAGTTTAGGATTTTGTCTTAAGTTAGTTCCGTGAATCGGGCCCTCCATAACTGCCACGATACCATCGGAACATGTGAGACCCAAGGGTGGGCTATCTACATATGTTTCAAACTGTGTAAACTTTAAAAACATCAAATTGAAGAAATCAGAAATATACTATCAACTAATGGGCTCTATTGTATCGCTCTGTTAAACTTCTATAACAATGTTCCGCCAGACCAGATTGGGGGGAGGGGGGTAATGAAAAGATTAGGTAATGATTTAAAACTTATTCAGAATGATACTGTGAAGGATGTACTCACAATTTGGGGTGGGGATTTTAAGTCCGCTTTGTGTCATATCTAGGGTTTCCAAGCGAGTTATGTACACCACCAGTCCCCTTCAGCTTCACTTTTAATGGGAGATGGTCCTACTCGACCATTGACTATATAATGATGTCAAATAGACATTTAACTAGACTTAGGTCTTTCACTACTCAAAAAAATGCCCTGAGCGACCATTTTCCATTAAGCGTATCTTTCACATTATCAAAAAAGGCGCTAAATATCAAGGATAAATCGCTCAATGTTGCTCAGAATATAGCCCTAAGCAAAATAAATGGCTATTCCTTGCGTTGGACCATGGTGGATCCACTGGATTTTACAAAGAACGTAGTGACCAAATGCAAATCTGCTTTTACAGCCTGCCTTGACGAGATAACCCCCATGCCGATATTTGAAAATCTTTCTCACAGATAACCAGACACATAATAAAGGAATTTTCTGTGGAGAATAACAACTCGCGTACCTAGGAAACCAGGTTGCTTTGATGCCAAATGCACCCAAGCATATTATAGTTTGAAACACAAGCTGCATAAATCAACTAGAAACATCTATGATAGTAGAATGGCTAAGGGGGTATACAAACATGCACGTAAAGAGCGCAAAGATACTCTGAGAGAAGAAGCATGGTTCGCTTTGCATGAAGCCTCCCTAATTAAAGACAACACAGCATTTTGGAAGGCAGTCAATACCGTTTCTTGGCTACCCGAGACATACCCACAAATGACATAGCAATAGCAGAGGGTGGAACATTACTCTAATATGTAAAACTTTACCATGCCTGAAAAATAAACGAGAAACCAACAGCCCCAAGATACAATACTGTCACCTGTTAATTGTCCCATTGATCTTCAGTTCACACTTGAAGAGGTCAACTGTGCTATTGTGGCAAGTACGGGTGGGAAAGCCCCCAGACCTGACGGAATTCCCATAGATCTTTATAAATGTAATTTGTTACTATGGGTATTATACTCAATAGACTACAGGATTGGGACGAAGACAGTAGAATAATTTTAGATTTGCAATTTGGCTTCTGTGAGGGTCTAGGTACAGTGGAGCGGAGTCTAAATTTAAACATCCTTGTGGGGAAGTACACTCAGGCCAAGAAGGGTAGGCTGTACCTAGCATTTGTAGACCTTACAGCAGCCTTCGGCTGCACCATGCATGACAAGCTATGGAGGATTTTGGAAGACCTAGGCGTGAAAACCCTACTTATTAATGTTTTAAGGCAACTATATATTGATGCAAAGGTAAGGGTGCAGTTTGGGGCTAGCAGGGAGTGCACGGCCATGTTTAAAATTCAGAGGGAGGTAAAATAAGGATTGTGTTGGCCGCCTTCTTATTTGCACTCTATATAAATGAACCAGGTCATGTCCTGGCGAATCAGTGCCAGGACTTGCCACAAATTGGAAAACAGCCTATACCTGCCCTATTGTATGTGGATGACGCTGTTTTGACGCCACACACGCAATTGGGGCTTCAAAGGGTAGCTACTGGTTTTTCTATGTTTATGCATAGTGTGGGTCTTAGAGTGAACACCTCAAAAACCTTTATCATGAAATGTGGGGGTGGCAGCACAAAATGTAGAGACATTTATTTTGACAATAAAAATATTGAATTTACAAAAAGATTTTCCTACCTGGGCATCCTTTTCGAACAGAAGGGGACATGGTCACAGGCTATTCAAACAAGGAAATTAATGTTCATGAAAGTCACTACCACTAGCTAATTTCTCCAGAGAGCTAGATAGATAGCCACCCATAGAGTTACTACATATCTATAATAAAGAAAGAGGGAGATACCCTAAAGTTTATATAGGGATGGGGTGGTGAGAAAGAAAACAGGACAAGTCCCTAAATGCATAAGACTCTACAGTCACACTATGGATCTAGTATTGAACATCCTACTGTGCAAACACAAAATAAAGAGTTGCAATGGCTAAGAAATGCAATTACATTTCAATCAAATGTATTAAAACAATCATAAATCCAATATCAAGCTGCTATAATCATAAAATAGTTTTTTTATTCTTTATAAACCTGATATTTACATAAATAATTAACTTTAGACAAATTCATTACAATCAGAGATTAAAAACATCTCAGAATAAAATAAAAAATTAAAAACTAAAAAAGATTGGTATACATCGTATATCAATTCCATATCAATATCATACAGATGTACTTCATACAGAAAACTACACAGACAGTCGACGCGGTGTTTCGGTGAGATTTGATTTATCACCTTTTTCAGGACAAGATTCTAGAGTGCAGTGAATACTATAGTAATCAATATCAAAACATTCCTTAAGTGGCAGCGGCTCTCGGCTCAGCAGAGAGCTAATACTATAATATTCACTGCACTCCAGAATCTCACCCCATCATGCTTTGCTAGGCCTTTGGTTGGTATTGTGCTTTTGCCCATAACTTTGCTTGGGGTGGTCCTAGGAGGATGGGACCACCACCGAATGGTTCAGCATGATATGCTCGTTGTGCTCTGCTTGAACATCCCCCTAGGCTAGGGGGACCCCAAAATCATCCCCTCTCTCATTGAATTATATTTTATTTTTCAAAGCTCACTGTTGTGAATTGGTTATATGCTTTTTAGCATGTAAAGGTAAAGTTGTTTTATCAAAGGGTTGTGGGTGTAGTAGCATACTCCAGAGTTATTGCATGAATTCCTGTTTTCAATGTAATGCATTCATGAAGCTCATCTCATCCCAGTTAATAAAATAGAAACCTCACATACCTTTAGTAAAATAAACAAGTAATTTATCTATACATGCTAAAATGCATATAGTCATCTCACAAAAGTGAAAATGAAAATATAGCAAGCATCATCAAAGGGTTGTGGGTGCAGATGGTAACTCCGCTACGTGGCGGAGTCAGAGTTTTTGCATGAATTCCGTGTGTTCAATGTAATGCATAGTTAGCAAATCTCTGCAACCTCCGCTAGCGGAGTGGAGTTCATTGCCCACGGTTACAATATACTCAGGGACAACACCCCTTTGCCTGGATTAGCTTACAGACTCTGCCCTTCTTCACCACGATAATATCTAGAATATCTAAGGCAAGCTGGTTCTGCAACACTATTGCTCTAATTGCCAACATCTCTACATTCACTAGCTTAAAGACATTGCTGTATCCATGGAGAGTCTATCTACCATTCCAGATAAGAATCCAATCTTGACATCATTCACAGCTATTCCCATAGGAGGAATAATAGCCTCCAACATTTCTCTAAACCCACTTTCACCCAAAACCTCTCCTCATTCTTCTCAAATTATGTTCCTTGTTCAATTCTTCCACATGATAAATTATAGGAAAAACTATTGCTAAATAACACAAACCCAACAATCCTTTGGCAATTTAAAATAAGTAGTCATCCCACAAAAATAATAAATTCCTCTCATTACAGGTTTTCTCGCAGTTAGATATTTTCTCCTCAACTTCATATGTTTTATCACATCCTTTCACCAGCAAATTCTGCCTTACCCCCTTTCAAGGAACTACACCATATACGCATTTCAACTCTCCTTTCTCGCCCCATTCTCCATCTTGGGTTTAACTTAAAAACCTAAATTCTTCTTCTTCCCTGATCTCTTCCATAGCAGCTTGATCTTCTTTTAAAGTTCTTACCCCTTTTATACCTTTCTTATTATATTCCAAATAAAATCACACCCTCCTTACTTAATAAAGACAACAAGCAGCATCAATAGTAGCTTCATCTCTAATTTGTATAATCTCTTTCAAGTATTTACCATACTTTCTTTCATTATCCTTTTCACCTATGAATAAAGTCTCCCGTGCCACACTAAGATCAGTCAGGTATGAAGAAAGAAGCTCCTCATATTTAAAGACAGCAGCAAACGCATTACAAGAAAGTGAGTGAGAAATCTCAAATTGCCCATACATTTCCACATCCCCAGCTGACTTAGGAAGAATAGTGCACACAAAACAATCATTAACCCACATAATGTCAACATATTCTCTGATCCTTCTTGTATACACATTATCTTTAAAACCACTAAAAAAATGCTTTGTATGTTCTGGTATCTGTTGTCCTAATTCCTTACAGTTATTTCTAATTGTAGAGTCCCTAATTATACTTTTTGAAACATTTCTCACAGGAGTCAGTAAGCATATTAACAGGACAACTAATATCACTAATAGTGAAGTTAAGAATGTCGGGGCATATTAACAAGCCCATTATCGCCGCTTTAGTGGCCATTTTCGGGCCGAAAAGCGGCGATAATGGCATCGCAGTATCAGCAAGGACACGCTAGCGTGTGTTTCCTTGTCATAGCACCGGTTTTGCTTACGCCTTTCATCGTATCTCTAATGAGATGCAAAGTAGGCGTTCCCGAGCAAAACCACAGGGAATAAGTTGCTAACCGCACATTGCGGTATTTACAAGGCCTGCGCTGACACCCATAGCGATGTCAAAACCAGCGCTAACCACGGTTATCGCTGATAGCTAACGTCTGCAGAAATTCAGACTTAGCTATATGTGTAATGGGGGTGGAATCTCAGGCTACAATCACCATTGGATATTTACAAGTAATTCCCTATCGCTGCAGGAATATCGCTGGATTTCCAGCGATATTCCTGCATTTTGCCGGCTATCACTTGATTTTTATTGCCTGGGTGATAAGCATTGTTGATAACGCGCTATCTGGGCGATAAAATCCAGCGATAGCCGGTGATAAATAAAATCATGCAACTCGTGCATAGCGATATTTAGCACCCGTTGTTGGTAATATGCCCCGTCATTCCTAAAACTTTACAAGTGCTTTATCCTATCTTCATGTTAGAGACCAAAACAAAAACAAAAGCACAAATAAAATTCATATAGTAAAATTAAGTTCTTCATTACCTTCTTCTCATACAGTATATGCAGGAAAAATTAAAGCAAAGTTATCAAGTTCAATATTCTCATTTTGTTTCTTTTCTTTTTCTTTTATTTCGCAAGGCATTTCTTGCTTATGTGAAAAATTTAAATCTAAATCATTCTACTTTCTTGGCTCATTAGATTTTGTCTTTCAGGCTTTTCAAACTTTTTAACAGCATTCCCCAGTCTTACCTTAGGTTTGGTCAAAATACAATACTTCATAATCTCTTATTTACCTGTATCAGTATCAGATCCTCGATCTTGGTCATACTCATTGTAATCATGGCACCTGTTCAGTGTAAAGTAATCATCTTCATATGTTTCATTCTCTGATATTGTTGCCAGATATACTTCCTGTATAGTTTTGATGGGAAACTCTCCTTCTGGTTGATCTTTTACCAGTCGATGTTTTACTCTTGTTAGTCTCCTAGCCTGACTATTTTCCTGTCTTTAATTCTGCCTCGTGGTGTTCCCACTTGCAAGTTCTCTTCTTAGGAATTTCGTCAGCCCCTACTTCAGTGACAGCCTTTAGTTCTTTGTTTTTCTCATAATTTCGGGTCTCACTTGATCTTATATATTGTTCAAACTTTCTAGTGCCTTTTCTTTCAACAGCAAATTAGCTTCAGCCAAAGGGGGTCTTTGCAACTCTGATTATCAGCTGCAACTTATTGCGCTTGTCATTTTGATCAGTGGCAACTTCTTCTTGTAGCTACCCATGATTTGCTGTTTTGCATGGGAGCAGCACTTCACTCTGATCATTTTGTAACTGGACTTCTGGAGTTTCAACTCTTCATCTGAACTCTCACTCACTTGGAACAGTTTTTTTCAGATTTTTCTCAGAATTTTCAACTTGATTTTTTACTTGACCTTCATCAGTTACAAAAGAAACTACTTCATCAGAATATTCTTCACCAACCCTCTGGAAGCACACTTCAAATTTGTGGTAGACTGCCCCTTGAATTGTCAGATTGTTCAGCTGGCTGTGCATGTTGATCATCAGCTTCTTCTGCCTCTTCCACAGTTTCAACTGCTCTAACTCTTTACGTTTGAACAGCATGAACCAATAGAGGCACTCCTGCACACTTCACTACACTATTGGTGGTGAAAATAACTTGATAGGTTCCTCTTCACCATTCATCCAAACGCCCTTGCAAACCTGTTTAGGGATGATAATCCAGTCCCCTGCATTCAGGACATGGTAGGGTGTGTTTCTGTAGTTTTCTGTGACTGTATCGATCTGGCGAGAGACCGATTTGACCACATCAACTAAACCGTTGCAATAATCCAGTCACGTCATCATTTATTGAAAATGATGTAACTGACAGTACATGTGCAAGTCTCATTGCTCGACAAATGATGATTTCATGAGGCAAAAAGCATATCTTCCTGTTTGGAATATTTTTCGTATTCATCAACACAAGAGGAAATGCACCAGTCCACTTCAAGCCTGTTGAGGCACAGACCATTGCCAGTTTGCTCTTGAGTGTCCAATTTGTTCTCTCCGCCACACCAGAGTATTGTAGTAGATAACTGGAGAGGAATCTTTGCTTGATTTTAAAAGCTGTAAAATTATCTGTAGCACTTCATTCTTAAAATGAATGCCACGATCAGTCTCAACAGAGACCAGGGGGCTGAATTACGGCATCAACTCCCTCAACAGCAATCTGGCTACTATAAGGCTATCTGCTCTCCTAGTGGGAAATGTTTCAACCCATTTAGAGAACAAAAAGAATAAAACCAAATATACTTACGGCACTTGTAAAGTGGCATCTTATGATGTAAGCTTGTAATCTCATAAAGGGGCCCTCTGATTTGTGACTGTGATTCATAATAGTGACAGTATTTTTTCCTTGATTGTTTGGATGGCAAACTAGAGATTGGTCACATACTCTTCTGCAAAATGGAAAAATCCTGTCTTTTCCCAAAACTTTTTAAATATCCTGATTAAACTATCTCTTCCTGCATGAGCTTGATTATGAAAATATTACACATAGACTGTAACAGCGAATTAGGCAGAATATCTGTTTGATCAGTTGTTGATCGTGTAAATTCTCTTTAGAACCCAGTTTCATCCATTTTAATTTTTCATCATCAGGAGCATCTTCAATTCATCAAAAGAAGTCTACATTGAATCCATGAATTCTGTGTACCATCACCATTGAAATATTTTCCATCTTCATTTTCCTGAATGATGGTCCCTTCCGGCAAGGCATGTGTATCAACAGATCTAGGGCACTTGTTCCTGTCTTGAAAAGATGAAAGAGGATGGTTGGAAATAGACAAATGTAAGGCGGATCTTCCTTATCAGGAGGTGATGTCCTCACACACTCATATGTGTGTCATGATTCACCATCTGGCTTTTGGCTCCTCGTGAGGCCGGCTCTGCAATGCCCCCTGGGGTTCACGATAGGGATCTTTGGCGGAGGTCTTTATAGTAAAATAGCTGTGATTGTGCATGCAGGTGTGTGGACTTGACAGGTGAGTGTGTTTGTAATTTAAAACTACCTAAAGGGTACCCTGTGGCGAGTTTATTAAGGGGTCCCTATGGTAGGGTTAAAAACAGTTTTATTGGCAGTTGATGCAAAGTTGGAAACCGTGACCGTCTGGTGAGTGAAGTATAAATGCAAGGTGGTTTATACTTGGTCAAATCGGCATGTTTCATTGCCTCGTGGTCCAAACGGATCTCTGGCAATTCTTCAGGACCAGAAAATGAAGAGTGGACCTTATTCTGAATCCGAAAGGGTGTGGGGGTGTTATAATATATATCAGCATAAGGTCATGAAAGTACCTAGGATATGCTTTCCCTATCATCTATCATAATCCAACCTAGAGAGAAGGAGGAAAAAACAGGAAAAAGAAAATAATAATAAAAATATTCAATAGCCACAGAGTAATTAATTCTGTGTCCTAGTAAGGACACTTGCACTGGAGAGTTACCTAAACATATTTCAACATAGAGCATAGTATGCTTTAATTTGAAAGCTTTATTGACAGTTACTATAAGGAGGTGCCACCTGTGTCCAAGTATCATGGTGTCACCTCTGTGAAATAATCATAAGAAAGTGTATCATTTGAGAGTTACATCTAGGACAAACCAAAACATTACACACAATCAGTCATTTTTTGCGGTTTAAGACATCTCTATTGAGATTAAATCACAGGATTAGCATGGCGTCTTTAGATGATCTAATGCTGGGGAATATTGCATTTGATTTTACTTTTAATTCTTACTGGCTCTGTTCTTTCAATAAATCCAAACTCTTTCCCTGAACAATCCAGTGCCTCTTCTCTGACAGTGAGTCTTAAAGCAGGTGGAAGGTCTTCTTTCTCAAAACTTGGTACACTCAACTCTACAGTCTTTTACACTAATTTTAAAAGTGAATCCACATCTTGTGTTCCTACTGCAACACCACACGGTGTGCAATAAATAACACAATTCATCTTGTAAAGAAGAACCATTCCATGTCAGTTCACTGGGCTTGTATCATGTAGAATAAACTGCTGTTTATCCTGCATTTGTCCTATTTTAACAGGCATGTCTGCTAAAACTTGATCAGCAATTTGCTTATTACTGATCCCTATTACTTGGACTTTTTTTTACTGAGAGGGGTAGATTTGAAACTTTCACAAAACTAACTGTAGAATTGCTAGCCCTGTATCAATCAGGAATGAAACGGGATGGTCATTGACTTCTCCATTCAATATGGGCCATTTTGATCTCCCTCCAGGACTGCTCCAATGAAGGAATCCTCCTTCCCTCTTAGGCACCGTCATTGCAAACCGGTGCCTCCCAACTCATCAGCGGTAACCACGGCATTCTGTTGATGACCTGGATTATATGGCAATTTAATTCTCATGTTTTACTGCATTACTAGAGATGAGGATACTGACATTCTAAATGTTTTCAGACTCTGCATGTTCTGTGTCATACTTTAAATATTTGTCATTGCATTATTTCTCTGCACAGTCTTCTGTATATTGTCCTGAATTCCAGGGGCGTAACAAAGGCCCCCGCAGCCCCCGAGGTGCGGGGGGCCCACAGGCTTACCCATACTGGAGGGGGCCCCCTCCGCCCCGAATGATGTGAGTGTGAGGGGCCCCTTCAGAACATGTGCAAGGGGGCCCTCAGATGTTTTGTCACGCCACTTATGCAGGAAATTCTAGCTAAATATGCACGTGCTACGCCGGGGATCTTCAGGTGAAGAGAACACTGCTGCAGGAAGTTACACATGAGGGGAACGACAGAGTTGGCATGTCTTAAGGGTGCACTGCAGCGAGAATCACAAACTAAAGAGAACAATACAGCAGCAACCATAACGTGAGAATAGCGCGAAGGAGCACTGGGCGAGTAAGAAAATCCTGCAGGAACCTCCATAGGAAGAGAACTCAAGAGCAGAGATTACCATTGGTAGGTGTGACCGCTGCAGGAACTCCAGTGGTGTCAGGTAGGAACCAATGTCAAAAACACGAACACTTCTGTCAACGCACCCTGCTTTTTCAGCACAGGAGTGCAAGAAAAGCTCTGCTAGTAAGCCTCTACCTTGAATGGGTACACCCTATGCTAATCCAGCTTTGGGACCTATATACAGCTCCGTCAATGCACCTCAGTCCTGGCCTGGAGCGTCTCTGATAATGCATTAGGGGCACATAGCTCTCCTAATGCACCTCAGCCCTGCAGCATCCCAGCAGCCCCGCACTGAATACCACAATAAGCCCTGTCAATGCTCCTCAGTCCTGGCCTGGAGCACCCCTGACAACGCAGCACTGATACTAACACATAGCTCTCCTAATGCACCTAAGCCCTGCAGCATCCCAGCAGCCCCGCACTGAATACCACAATAAGCCCTGTCAATGCTCCTCAGTCCTGGCCTGGAGCACCCCTGACAACGCAGCACTGAAACTAACACATAGCTCTCCTAATGCACCTCAGCCCTGCAGCATCCCATCAGTCCAGCACTGCATACCACAATCAGCCCTGTCAATGCTCCTCCGTCCTGGCATGGAGCACCCCTGACAATGCAGCAATGATACAAGCACATAGCTCTCCTAATGCACCTCAACCCTGCAGCATCGCATCAGTCTTGCACTGCATACCACAATCAGCTCTGGCAATACTCCTCAGTCCTGGTCTGTAGCACCCCTGACAACACAGCACTGATACAAACACATAGCTCTTCTAATGCACCTCAGTCTTGCTGCATTCCTTCATTTCCGCACTGCATGCTACACACAGCTCCATCAGTGTACCTCAGTCCTGGCCTGAAGCACTCCTGATAATGCAGCACTGATACAAACACATAGCTCTCCTAATGCAACTTAGCCTCTCAGCATCCCATCAGTCCCGCACTCCATACCACAATCAGCTCTGGCAATGCTCCTCAGTCCTGGCCTGGAGCACCCCTGACAACAGAGCACTGATACAAACACATAGCTCTCCTAATGCACCTCAGTCTTGCTGCATCCCTTCATTTCGGCACTGCATGCTACACACAGGTCCGTCAGTGCACCTCAGTCCTGGCCTGAAGCACTCCTGATAATGCAGCACTGATACAAACACATAGCTCTCCTAATGCACTTCAGTCCTGCTGCATCTCTTCATTTCCGCACTGTATGCAATGCACAGCTCCGTCAGTGCACCCCATCATATTCCGCAGTGCCCATGCTAATCCAATATAATACTCGCACACAAACACGCTGATCTGTCAATGTGCCCTTTTTCCTGCATTTTAACCTCACTCCTTCCGGAAACACCCACAATGCAACACACAGACATCTCACAATGCAGGTCAATGCTGTCCTTCAGTACCCCTTCTATCCAAGTACTGGACCTGACATGCCAAGCTGGCAATGCATTTCAATCCTGACCCGCAGCAGCCCCTGCTGTTTCCTTAGGTGTCCCATAACTTTGCCTAAGTATCTCAGTCTTAAACTGTCAGGTGATGGTGGTCCCTGAATGGATGCAGTGTGCATGCTCTGTAGTCATAAGAACTTCTGCCAGGTTGTGTGAGTGAACTATTTAAAGTTCTGCTTAGCCAGAAGCGGCTCCTGCTCTTGCGCCTTTCTCTCTTCCCTTTCTACACGTTCAGGTGTGGTTGAGATGACAGGTCTGGACTCTCTCCAACTCCCCGGGTAGCTAGTGCATGAGAAACATAGTGTGAGTGTTCGGCTGCGTCACTTTTAACAAAATAGTTCAGTTCAGTAGGTTAATGATGTCTCCCGCGCTACTCGAGCCCGTGTTCATTAGGCTAAGGCACGTGTGTATTTAAGGCCAGGTTGAGGATCAGCACCAGCCAACTTGTGAGCTCTCCTTAGGTAGTTCATCATGCTGAGGTGACGAACATCTCAGCCATCAGCGGGAGTCTTAATGACGAAAGGCACTGACTGAACCAGTGAGTGAGTGAAATCACCTGAGGCAAGAGCGGAGGAATTGGAAACTGCTCGAAGTGAGAATTTCCCTACAATTTGCGCCATGCACTTGTCTGTTGTGATGTACTTAGGGCAGGCTGTCCCAGCTAAGGTTGCGACTGCATATCTTTATGATGTACTTTGGTTCCATCTTGATGTCATGATGCTTGGGAGACGGTTTGGTAGTTGGTCCAGCTGTGTCTGGCGAAGCTGTGGTGTGGGTTTCATCTCTGCTGAATAAACCTACTTCAATTGAAAAGCTGCATCTGTGTCGTGCTATTCAACATAACAGTGTCCTTCCCATTGAGTTTAAAATATTTCTTGTTTTGGGCTTATTCCCAGGTAGGGTGAGTCACGTCCACCCCAGTTCTGGAGCATGCAAATGACCACGCCACACACAGAGCTCTGTAAAACGTCTTTATTCTTCGACATGCAACATTTAACTGAGTGCACTACATCATCAATTTTATTGACCACACCCAGACACACCGAATTACCTTCCAAAATATTACATAACTTAGTAAGACGTCAACCGTGGACCACAAGGGTCCTATTGCACATGCTTACACAACACTAATTCTTCCTCTTTGTTAAAAAAAAGTGCTGAAAACATTTATACATTAGAGTTCCTCAATGAGTTTCTCTGTTGCAATGCGCTTCCATTCATTGAGTGCTTCAAACTTTGTGGTTCTAGGCACTGGACTCATAACGTACATGGTCTGTCTCAAAAAGTCTAATTTCTCAAAATTAAAGGTACCCTCCATAACAAGTTATAGTTTCTCATCATGTTCTGTATATTTGTTTAATCAGGGAATCCAAACATTCGTATAATACCCAACCTTTTCGATCATTTCAAATCCTGACATGCCTCCCTTTAGCATTTTCAGACCCTCTCTAGTCTTCTCCTCTTTCTTAGTTTAAGTTTTTTATCCTTTTTCTTATTTCACGTTTTGTGAATACTCCACCCATGTTTATTCTTACGCTAGCTCAAATCAATCTAAAACGTCAAAACAAAGCTAAAACAAAATTAGCAAACAACAACCAATTGCACTGTTGCTCTTTCAAAGGTCAAGCTATCACAGCTCTGCTATTCCGACTAACATCCAGTCTGAGCACAGCTTGTTGTGATGTCTCACCATTCACCCTAAGTTGGCAGGGTATGCCCAGACGTGGATCCCTTGCTCACTTTGTCACTGGATTCAAGCTAGCCTGGCTGATGAGGGCTGTTAGCATGACACTGGTCCCAGGATGCTTGTTTCCGGTCCAGGGAAGACATGTCTTGACAGTTCGGGCTGGACTGTTCCCATGAGGCACAGGGCCAAGACTGATATCCATATAGCTGTGTCTGACCTGGGGTGGCGACGTGAGCTAAAGAACAATGATGGATTCAACCCAGATCTGTGACTGGGGGTGAGTGTCTGAAAAGTTTCAGCGCTCCGTCCCTCATCTCCTTGTGTTTGCTTTGTTTGCCCTAAGTTGGCAGGGTATGCCCATATGTGGGTCCCTTGCTCACTTTGCCACTGGATTCTAGCTAGCCTGGCTGATGAGGGCTGTTAGCCCGAAACCGGTCCCAGAAGCTTGTTTCTGGTCGCGGGAAGACATGGCTTGGCAGTTCGGGCTGGACTGTTCTCATAAGGCACAGGGCCAAGACTGATTTGCATATAGCGGATATTTTTACCGTGCATATGCATTTAGAACGCATGCCAGCGCTTTTAAGGTAAGCTGGGGGGTCTCCCCACACAAATACATTGTTTTTTATAAATATAAAAACAATGCGTTTTATTGGCATGCGTTTTAAATGCATTTTTGCGGTAAAAGCATGCATGCTAAGAAATGTGTGTAAAAGGCATGTGGAGTAATTGCATGTGATGTACCATCGTACATCCACAGAATTCTTGCTATGCAAGCTTCTGACCAGCAGAATTCTACCTCTCGAGTTAATGTACTACACCTCACGGACTCAGGGTATGCACACACCCCAAATCAACCTCTTACACATGAAAATGGAAAATCCATTATTTCAGGTCCCTATTAATATATAAACTGCACCTCACTCTACACACCACTAAGGGAACAGGGTTTTCTATCTCTTAAATCTCTAGTGTAATCATTAAATAACCCCCACCACTGTTTGTGTGGACCTTTGCTCATTGACAAAGAAAAGTAAAAGCAATCATCTACATCAGTCCAATAACAAGTTCAAATGCAAATGACTTTTAGTGCAGTCAATAAAGAGAATTATTATGGGTTAAAGATTTTTATTTTCAATTTTTCAATAAATATTCATCTTTCGATCTTAGCATTAAAATATATTGTAATCTATCAATCAAAATTTGATTGTAAAATAGAATACAATATTTGTTATAATGACAATTATTATTGTAATAGTGCAATAAGTGTGTTCCATAAAGGAAATTCCCAAAACTAAATTAAATTAAATTAATGGGAGAAAAAGGTCAGTTCAGCTAGAGAGTTCTGGTGAGAGAGTCAATGGGCAAGCATAAAGCCTTTGTATTTTAAGCTGGAAAGTATTCTCAGGTCAAAAGTCAACAAACAATCAAAAAAAATCTAAGTAAGGCATCCTATCATGATGAAAGGCATCAGAAATTCAAAGATGAGTCTTCAGTCAGAGAGTCAGGAAGGAATTTGGCCGCTACTCTAGGAACAAGCACTAACATCCACACAATATTCCATGTTGCAACATCATTTTCTTTCCATCTTCTGAGTCCTCCAATCCAATTTCTGTACATTTCTTTAGACATTAGACCTTGAAAAGTTACATCATTGGTATTCTGTAGTCCAGACTGTTCTTCTCATGACTCATTCTACCTGTTGCCTCCCCTCCTCCCATTGTGACCCTCACCATCATTAGTTTAATACAAAACAAGTGCCTATGCATGATCTAACAGAAAGCTTCTAGAAAATTACAATATCTGCAAAAAGACAGAAAAACATTGGGGCCGATTACGATGTCGTGCGGAAACTGTCCACCCGACTTCTTGTCGGATTCCGTTTCGATCGACTCGTGATCGGTGGTTCGGATTAGCCGAATGTGATGACAACGTTCAGATGGACTCCCATTGACCTCTATGGGGGCCTGTGTTCCAACCGACAGCGCAGTCTCCTATGGGGAAAAGGAGTGGTTGCGAAAAACCTTGAACCATGTCGTGGCCACCTCATGGTGCCTGCCACACAATGCATGGTTTTACAGGGGGGTCCCTTAGGAATCCCCTCAGCCCCCAATGGGAGGCCTCAGGATGAAGGGGGCCTCCTGGGGCCCCCAAAATCAGTTTCTGACAGCCTTTTCATGTCAAACAGACTGAGTTGGAAAGACCATCAGAATCCAACATCGTAATCGGTCAGTCGGAAACGCTGTTCATAGAGCTAAACGAATAGGCTCTGATCGACTCGGATTCTGCGAGTGCTGGTCAGAACCGATTCGGAATAACCAAATGGTTACACCCTGACCGCGAGCATCATAATTAGTCGGCCAGAATTTTTTCTGACCGAGTCGCACGGATGGGTTCCTACATGGTCTAGGAGAATCTGACTGTCGGTCAGAGGCTTTCTCCACATCGTAATCAGCCCTTGTGTGCGCAAACAGCTATTCAATGTGAAGAACAAGTCTTTCAGTGTTAATGCATTGTTTTTCAGTTAAACTGGCATCGATAGTTAGGTTAACTTAAATCAGCACTTTCATTTAAGATACAGGCCTATAATAATTAAGTATGATTACCTACTATAAATTTTGAATTTAGTATATGAGAGATTGAGTTGTTGGTTGATTGGGCTGTGAGCCTGGTCAAGCAGCAACCGCAATCCCTGTCAGAGTACGGAACAATTAAACCCTAAATTAACCTATGCTCAACCCCATGATAGCTTGGAAGAGCGAAGTCAGGCTTAAATTTAGGCAATATATAAAGTTTGTGTGCAACTTTTCCAACAGTAAAACACCATACAAAAAAATCCCACACCAGGTTAGAAAAATAGAGCTTAATTTAATTTTAAAAAACAAGACCGAAACAACAACAATACAATCAGTAGAATGGGAGTAATTGATTTTTTAAGTATAAACTGAAAAACAGCATCTAAAAGCATGAAGCATCAACCACAGCTATCTGGCAACACTGGACCGGGTCAAGTTAGAAGTTCAGGCTGACCGTGATTGAGGTTGAAACAGATTGTCCAGCTGAAGTTTTACCTTCTAAAGTTTTGTGTGAAGAGTCCTGTTTGCATTGGAGAGGGTCACAGGGAGCAAGTACAGTGTTGGGGTGGTGGTCGGCTTGGCACACAGAGTAGCCCAGGCATCATTAATAGGCGGGCTGGAGTTTCGCAGTGGCAGTCCTCCATGTGCAATTGATGCTTGCTATGCGAAAAGACAGGCTGGTGGCCACACGCACTGAAATTTGATGTGATCGGAACAGTTCCGGTATGAACCAGCCAATTTTCCATTGAAGAGACCCCAAACTCTTGGGGTAATGAGTTTGTGAGAGACACAAGGATCCAGGACTTGTGAGGCACCATTTAGAGGTTAGTAACTTGCTGCAGTTGGGTTCAGGACCCTGATGGGGAGCCTTTAATGTCCCTGAGGCTCAGATCAGGAGGCCGCCAGACTAGACTTTTGAGTCACTCTTGGGTCCTGGGTTCAAGATGAAGTCACAGATCCAATTCTTCTGCACCAGCCAAAAGGGCAACTGGCAGCAGATCATCACAGCAGAGCAGCATATCCTTTGGAGAAGCAGTCTAGAAGGGTGGCCATCCTTGTAGCACCACAACAGTCCTTCTTCCTGGCAGAGTATTCACAGGTCCAGAAGTGTACTCAAGAGTTGTTTTCTGAGGTCCTTCTTTTATAGATAGTTGTTCCTTTGACGTGGGCAAAGTGTGCCTTTGAAGTGAGTAGATGCCCTGTATTCCTTTCCCTGGCTCCAGACTAACTACAGGGCGTATGCAGACCTTTGAGTGGAGGCAGGACACACTCTATTTAAGAATAAGTGGGGCTGTGCCCAGCTCCTCCTTCACATTCTGCCCGTGATGGTCCATCCAGTCAGTAGATGCAGGTCCAGATCTTCTTCCCCAGGCAAGATGGCAGCAGGTCAGCACAGGAGGTCAGCAGTAGATTCAGAGCAGCAGTCCAGTAGAGTAGCAGTTAATCAATGGGCTAGTCTACGGGCCTCCTGATTGGAGCCTCAGAGACAGAAAAGGCTCCCCAACCAGCTCCTAGACCCAGTTGTAGCGAGTTCCTGTTCCCCAGGTGGTGCTGTGCCCAGCTCCTCACTCCCATTATCCCAGTACTATCCAATCCAGTCACAACTACGTTTCCATTGTGTGTGGCTGTCTAGGGGGAAAACACAAAGCCCAACTGTTACCCACACCCAGTCATGTAACTCAGTGACAGGCTGAAGTCATAACAGACTTAAGCACAAGACATCACGGTACTCGTCGTCATGTTATTCCATCCATGACTAAATGTATGACAGTCCTTTTCCCAAAATACACCCTGAATGGACTGCCACTTATTCTATGTGGAACTGCGTCACTCAACACAAAAACGAATACCATAGACAGTGTATTGGAACTGGGACGGCAGCAGTACTGTCTCATTTGCCACAATTTATTTACCAATAGGAGTTCATTATACTATCTTTAACCCCTTCCATGCTCATGACGGAACGGTTCCGTCATGAGCCACGGTTGAGCTGTGCTCATGACGGAACCGTTCCGTCATCGGCCCGCCCGCGCACGAACCCTTCAGCACCGCGGCGGAATTCGCCCAGCGCTGAAGGGGTTAAATATGCCATTGCTAGCATGCTGTTCATAACACTGAGAACAAGTATTGAAGAAGGCAAACCCCGAAACACATCTACTTGCAAGAATATCTTTTTAACTTGACCCAGTGAATGATCCGTGCTGTGCTTTGGGAATTTTTGCATATACAACGTGAGTCCACCCTCACGGATTACAGAAGCACCCGTCCTGTTGTCGGCAAGTACTGGAGGAACCTGTTTTGGATACTAATTTACACGCTGCCTGAACCAACGAATCTTCAATCATGAAGGCACAAATCACATCAACCTAGAGCTGCAGTCATTGAACTGTGGGACCTACAGCATTAGATCAATTCCTGCAGGTATGTTCCTACATAGTTTTTTATAGCGGCTGTGGTGAGAGGCATGCTAATTGATTTCACATTTTGGGGGGAAGTGACACAGCTCCTCAGTCAATAAATGGCAGCCCATTCACGGTTTTCCTATGGAAACATATTCCTATATTTATAACTACCTACAAGCAACTATGTGCATACATATTTTTGTGTTGAGGCATGTTTATTGATTGAACATTTTTAGGTGAAGTGACACAGCTCCCCAGTAAATAAGGGGCAGCCCATTCACACTTTTCCTATAGATTCATGGTCCTAACTATAACTACCTGCCTGCAATATAAATTTATATATATATATATATTCACTGAAAAAAACATAGGTTTCAGGCACGTTATAGTTAGAAATTAGCATTTAAAAAACCTTTGAAATTCACTGAAAAAAACATAGGTTTTAGGGAAAGTTATAGTTAGTTGGACATTTCACTCGTACAAAACCCTAGAAATTCCCCCGTTATAGTTAGGACAGCTAATTATAACTCACGCCCCTGCAATGCACTGCTGATGACGTCACATATTTCATCACTCATGACATGGTCAATGACATCACTGAGGACATCACTGATGACATCCCAAAGGCCATCACTGATGATATCACTGATGACATCATCCTGCGTCTGTGTGTTTCTGTAAAGTTCAAATATGTTTAATATATATAGGGAAAGGCGTACTGAAAAATGAGTGGGTGTATAAGTGTCTGAATGGATAATTAAGTAGGTGTGTGAATGACTCTATAAGTGAGTGGTTAAACGTATCTTACAGAATGCATGGGTTAGTGACTAAACTGTGTGAATGTCTGTATCCATCTGTCTGTTGGTGTGTAAGCGGCTGCATGGGTTTGCGAGTAGCTACATGAGTGTCTATATGGGTTATTGATTGGTTGTCTGAGTATCTCTATGGGTGCCTGAGTGTTTGTGTGGGTGGAGTGTGTGTGACTCTGTGCATAGATGTGTCAGTGGGTGATTCACTGGGTGCATGGTTTCAAGAGTGCATCTGTGATGGACTGTATGGGTGGGTGAGTGTTATGTTATGTTATTGATTTTTATAGAGCGGGGCTAATACCAGAACGTGTCCTGGCACTATTGAAAAGGGGTCCATCCTTGGTCTGAGAACGGGAGGGTGAAAGACTCAGAGTGTGAAAAGACTAGTCTTGAGTGCCTTCCTGAATTCCAAATGGTTGGAGATATGTCTAAGGTATGGTGGCAGTGAGTTCCATGCCTTGGTTGCTTTAACTAGGAAACTTCATCCACCCCAATTCGCTTTTTTTACCCTGGGGACTGAAACTAGTTTGGCCTCAGAGGACCGCAGCCTTCTTCCAGGTGTGTACCATTGAAAGTGCCTTATCAAGTCGAGGGGTCCACTTCTATATAAGGCTCTGTGCGTGATGCACATGGCTTTAAACAGCACTCGCTTATTGACTGGCAGCCAATGCAACTTTTTGATCTCTGCCAAAATTGAGGCATATTTAGGAATCCCGGAGATCAATCTGGCCACAGCGTTTTGCAATAGCTGTAGTTTTCTCTGTAATCCCTCCTGAATGTTTAGGTAAAGACTATTACAATAGTCTAGTTTTGATAACGCCAGGGCAGAGATAACTATCCTTTGAGACTCTTTAGGTAGTAGAGGCAGGATCTTTTTACAGGACCGCAAAGTGTACGAAGTCGCAGAGACTACTGCATTGACTTGGTCTTTAAAAGAGAGTTTATTATCAATAATGATTCCTAGGTTTTTTACTTTTCTGCAAGGTGTTGGCAGTGGGCCCAGTGATTCTGGCCACCATACTGGTGTCCAGAAATTTGGATCATTTCCAAAGAGCACCACCTCGGTTTTGTTGGAGTTTAGCTTGAGGCAGTTCTGGGTCATCCAACTGCCTACTGCCATCATGCAATCCTTAAATTCTGATGCTATGTTCGGAAGTCCTCCGGCGAGTATAGAGACCACAATCTGAGTATCATCTGCGTATGAAGTAAGGTCGAACCCAAAGGATTCGACCAGAGGGGCCAGGTGTTTTACATAAATATTAAAGAGTGTGGGACTGATGGATGATCCCTGTGGAACACCACCGTGTAGGGAAAAAGCCTTGGCAGTAAAGTCTCCCAGCGTGACTGCTTGTACTCTATCAGCTAGGAAAGACTTAATCAAATTCCATGCTTTCCCTTTGACTCCAATCTCATGTAGCCAGACCATCAATAATCCATGATGGACCGTATCAAAGGCCGTGGACAGGTCCAACATAATCATTGCGTGTGTGTATAGGTGTGTTGGTGAGTGAATGTATATCTCAGTGGTACATGTGTGAGTAGGTACATATGTGAAAGGCAGTATATATGTGTGTTAGAGTATTTAAATAGCTATAAGTGAGAGTGTGTGATTGTGAGAGTGGCTGTTTGGATGAGTGTGTGCTTGTATCAGTGATTGTACAAGAGCGTAAGAATGTGCTACTATTTGTATGAGTAATTGAGCTGGTGTGTGTATAACTGTATAGGTGAGTAAATGGCAGTGTGATTAATTATTTGCATGACTGACTAGGTGTGTGAGTACCTCTATGGATGAGTGGTGGTGTATGAGTGCATATGAAAGTCCTGTACTGAGTGACCATAAGTATGAGTGACTGTATGGGTGAGTGAGTGGATGTGTGTGTAAACCTAAGAATTAGTGAGTAGGTATGTAGTTATTGGTGATGGAGTGTCTATGGTTTTGAGAACGGCAATCTGTAATTTAGAGTGGGTTTGAGTAGATGAGAAGATGCATCTAATTATCACATGGATGATGTCATCAGTGATGTCATTTGAGATGTCATCGGTGATGTCATCAGTGATGTCACCGACCATGTCATGAGTGATGTAATATGGGACATCATCAGCAGTGCATTGCGGGGGCGCGAGTTATAGTTAGCTATACTAACTATAACAAGAGAATTTCTTTGGTTTTGTACGAGTGAAATGTCCAACTAACTATACATTTTCCCAAAACCTATAGTTTTTTCAGTGAATTTCTAAGGTTTTTTAAATGCCAATTTCGAACTATAACATGCCTGAAACCTATGGTTTTTTCAGTGAATTTCAAAGGTTTTTTAAATACTGATTTCTAACTATAACGTGCCTCAAACCTATAGTTTTTTAAGTGAATTTCAAAGGTTTTTTAAATGCTAATTTCTAACTATGCCTACAGAGGTAGGACATGTGAAGAAAGATGAAAAATGCACAGAAAGAAGCTAAAGAAATGTTGAAAGAAGCAACAGAAGTCCACAAAGACGAAGAAAAGTGCAGGAAAAAGCAAGATATGTGCAGAAAGAACCAACAGAGGAGCAGAAAGAGGCCTTGTTGCAAAATCATCCTGTGCCCATAACTTTTTCAGACGGGTATTGGTGGTAACTGACTCAGACTAACCAGGCCTAGAGCCCATGCTATGCTAAAAGACACTTAGAATACAGTGAAAACACCTACATACACTAGGGAACACGTTGGGGTACCCCTGTGATTAGCATAACCTCCTCTGTAAGGCCCTAGTACATGATAGGGTAGGGGGATTAAAACTACCTCTCAAAACGTGCTACGGGGCGCGGTTGCACAGTAGTGAAGGGAGGGGGGCCTGAGGTGACATGTGTGCAAACACGCCCTGTGGCCGTTTTAAGTTGGGAGATTACGTACCCTTGAATCCTGACAGTCCCTGGGGTCCAACTAGCCAACCAGGTACCTCCAGTAAGCGCCACAGAGCTGCTTTGCAGATAGGTGTAAAAAGGGGGCATGGCCTCTGAACACCACTCTGCAACCCTGCTCTTTGGCGCTTACTGGAGGTACCTGGTGGGCTAGTTGTCCCCCAGGGGCCCTCAGGATTGAAAGGGAATTAATTCCCCAACTTTAAACACGCCACAGGGCATGTTTGCACACATGTCACCTCAGGCCCCACCCCTTCCCTTAACCACTGTGAAAAAGCGCCCGTGGAGCGTTTTAAGTTGGGAGATTAAAACTCCTTGAATCCTGTGGGTCCCTGGGCTCCAACTACCCCACAAGCTACCTCCAGTAAGTGCCACAGAGCTGCGTTGCAGAGAGGTGTAAAAAGGGGCATAGCTCTGAACACCTCTCTGCAACGCAGCTCCCTGGATCATACTGGAGGTACAGGGTGGGCTCCCCCCACGGTCCCACCGGGTCCCCACGTCCTACGGGAGCAGGCATTGCTTTTCCACAAGGGGAGCTGCTGACATGCAGCTCCCCTTATGGAAAAGCAATTCTGCTTTGCTTCATTGAAGCGAGAGCAGGTTTCCCTGCTCTCACTTCAATGAAGCAAAGCAGAGTTTGCAATGACAGCCCAGTCATTGCAAACAGCAGTGTCCCTGGGGTGGGCACCCCGGGACACTGCAGGAGCCGGTCCTGGGGGGTGGTGGTCCCCAGGGCCATGAGGGCCCCAGGAGGGGGGCCGCAAGGCCCCCCTCCCAACAATTGCACAGCCCCGGGAATGTTTCACGAAGATTCGTCAACCGGCGCCAAAGTTATTGGGAAAAAAAAAACGAGTTTCCTATGGAAGCTAGGTCCTAACTATAACTGCCTACTGGCGTCCGACAGTAGGTAATATATATATATGTCTACATAGATACATACATATATATATTCACTGAAAAAACCATAGGTTTCAGGGGCGTTATAGTTAGCTGGACTTTTCACTCGTACAAAACCATTGAAATTCCCCCGTTATAGTTAGTTCAGCTAACTATAACTCGCGCGCCCGCAATGCACTGCTGATGACGTCACATATTACATCACTGATGACATCTCAAATGACATCACTCATGACATCACTGATGACATCATCCAGTGAATGTGTGTTTTTCTGAAAATTACATATGTTTTATATATGCATATCTCAAGGTCGATGGAAGATTAAATGAGTATATAAGTGTCTAAATGGATGATTTGTTTTTGAAAAATTGATTGTATAACTGACTGATTAAGTGTATCTTAGTGAATACATGGCTTAGTAAGTAATGTTTAAATATGTAAATATCTGTATCAGTCTGTCACTTTGTGTATAAGTGGTTGCATGGGTTGGTGAGTAGCTACAGGAGTGTCTATATAGGTTATTAGTTGGTTTTTTGAGTATCAGTATGAGTATCTGAGTGTCTGTATGGTTCGGTGGGGGGTATTACGTAGTGCATAAGTGCATGAATGAGTGACTCACTGTTTGTATATGTTGAAGACAGCATCTGTGCAGGACTGTATGGGTGGATGAGTGTGTGCATGGGTGTGTTAGTGAGTGAATGACTGTCTCAATAGTATCTTTATGAGTAATTATATATGTTTTAAACTAGTTTATGTGTTTATTGGTGTATATAAGTGAGTATATGTGAGAGTGAGAGATTGGAAGAGTTCCTGTATGAATAAGTATGTGTTTCTATAAGTGATTGTTCAAAATACTAAGTATGTGTAAGTTTCTGTAGAAGTAAGTGTGGTGGTGTGTGTATAACTGTATATGCAAGTAAGTGGATGTTTGATTCTTTATTAGCATGAGTGACTATGTGTGTGAGTAACTGTTGGACAGGCCACACAGAGGGCTGGCTCCCTCCCCGCACGACAGGGCCCGAGCTCCGGCCCACCAGGCATACCCCCGTGACAAGCCCATGTACTCCGTCTCCCGACGGACCCTCTGCCCTCGGACCCCTACTCATCACGGGGTCCAGCCCACCGGCTTCCCCGGCCGGGTCAAGCCGCCATCTTGGGCCCTGCACCACGCGGCCGCGTGGCCTCACCTCGACCCTAACCCCGGGCCTGGCCGGCCCCGACATCCCGGCACCACCATCCACCCAGGAGGTGAGCGGACCACTTGGCAGGTCAATGGGAGGACGAAGTGTCAAGAGCTCTTCCCCCGCCAGGTGCCGATCGCCTCCAGCTCCCCCAGGCGCTGGCTCCACCCCCTGCTGGGTGTCTGGACACCTTCATCCCGGACCCCCCGACCTCCAAGTGCGAGGGTCCGGACATCAAAGGGCACCAGCCCTATAACTGAGGCAGCTCCGGAGCAGGAAGTCAGTTGTATCCTGGAGTCGAGAGACACCGAGTGAACTCAACCCTGACGGTCTACTGGCGCTGCCGTAGCCCGCTCTTGTGAACCATCGTCCTGCCTGCTGGCGCTGCCGCGGCCTTCTGCAACCTTCATCTTCCTGGGACCTGCTGGCGCCGCCGCGGCCCGTTGTAACGACCATCCTCACCGGGACCTGCTGGCGCTGCCGCGGACCGTCATCTTCCTGGGACCTGCTGGCGCTGCCGCGGCCCGTTGTAACGACCATCCTCACCGGGCCCTGCTGGCGCTGCCGCGGACCGTACATCTTCCGGGGACCTGCTGGCGCTGCCGCGGCCCGTTGTATCAACCATCCTTACCGGGACCTGCTGGCGCTGCCGCGGACCGTACCACCTAACCACCAAGCTCGAGGATTGTGAGCTCATCCTCATCTCATCCGAACTACCTGATTGGTAAATAGACTGACCCGCTACCCCCTTCCCGACCCTACGAGACTTTAATCGAGGGGACCCCTGCGTCCAGACCTCCTTGTACCATTCTACCGTAACATAACTAAGTACCTATAAAGAACACTGAACCTTATCCGTGTGTGATATCTGTCTGTGGGGGGGGAAGTTACTTGTCTGTACGATCGCTGGAGACGGCTCTCCCCGGAGACCTCTCCCCCTGACCCCGGCCGACCCTCCCGGTCCGTCTACCTTTTCTAACATTGGTGGCCAGCGGCGCGATCCGAATCAACGCGTAATCGTACAGAAAGTAGCTCACCCCACGACAAAAACACGATGTCGACCAAAGATAGCAGCTCCACCGAGAAATTCCAAATGGAGAAATTAGAAGAATACAACCACCGCGAACTGAGACAATTTTGCATAGAACTCGGCATTGCTACCACCGGCCTGAGTCCCAAGGATGATCTAAAGCGCGCTCTGGAGTCATGGACAGAAACGGGGGTCACAGGACCCTCCGACCAAAGCAGCGTCACACCAGACCAAACCAGCATCACACCAGAGGGGAACGCCACGGCTCCCGAGGAGCGGGGAACGGGCCTCCCGCAAGAGGAGATCCGAGAAAGAGACAGAGTCAGATTACACGAGTTGGAGATGGCACGACTCAAGATGGATGGGGAACTCAAGTTAGCTGAACAGAAACTCAACCTCGAGCATATGCGGCTTCGAGAGGAACGAGAAGAAAAGCAGAGACAGAGAGAGCTGGAAGAGAAAAAAATAACGCTCGAGCACGAGCGCCGACTAGCGGAAATAGAACTGCGCAAACAGAATAAGGAACTGGGGGTGCCTGAGCGACCACACACCCCGGGGCCAAGTGAGAAAAAAGTTCACATCCCCAAGGATGTTGTCCGCGAATATGTCCGAGAAGACGACATACAACAGTGGTTTAAAGCCTATGAGATCGCAATGACCTCCCACCGAATCGACCGGAGTGATTGGGGAGCCAGACTTTGGGGGAGATTTATCAACGAGGGTCGCGATGCCCTGCTGCAGCTCCCCGATCACCAAATGTCGTCCTACGACCACATGAAGGCTGCCCTCCTCACCCGCTACGGCCTCACGCCCGAGATGTACCGCCAGAGGTTCAGAGATTGCACCAGGATCCCAGGTACAACTTGGGTAGAATACGTGAACTATTTCAGCCGGGCATTCGAAGGTTGGATCAAGGGAAGTCAGGTCACCACTTACGAACAACTCTTCAACCTTATGGTATGGGAGCACCTGTCAAACAACTGTTTCGTCGAGCTCAGGCAGCACCTACTCGACAGTAAGCTGACCGACCCCCGGCAGCTCGCCGCCGAAGCTGACCGGTGGGAAAGCACCCGAGTGGGCCGGAGAGGGCCCCACGACCAGAACAGAGGCAACCAAGGCCAGCACCGTCCTCGGGGAGGAGGAGGGGGCCAGGGGCGAGGGAGAGACGCCTTACCAGCAACACCCGTGGCCAGCACCCCGCCTCCGGCCGGCCGGAGCAACCCCCCGTTGCGGCCTGGGTACCGAGCCAACGTCACGTGCCACCGGTGCCAGCGACTAGGCCACTACGCCAATGACCCGAACTGCCCGCTAAATCAAACACCCAAGCCCCGCCAGGTAGCGGCCGCTGCCCTAGGGGAAGAGCAATCATCGGAGGGACCCGAAGAGTACGAGCCGGCCCAGCAAGGGTGGGAACCGGCCGCCATGGTCCTGGCATGCCTAGGGGGAAGAGACATGGTTCCGCGGGCTCCCCTACCCGCCAACACCAGAAAATACGGTCAGTGGGTGACCATTAATGGACAGAGAGCCGAGGCCTTGCGTGACACCGGCGCCAGCGTGACGGCCGTCCGCTGTCATCTGGTAAAGCCCGAGCAGATCCTGCCGAACATTCTTTGCCCCGTCCGCTCGGCAGATAACTCTGAGAGTATGTGTAAGATGGCCTGCGTCCCGTTTGAATGGGGAGGGGTCTCCGGCCTACTGAAGGTGACGGTCCGGGACGATGCCCCCGTGGACTGCCTCCTGGGGAATGACCTCGAGAGTTCCCCGTGGGCCACCGTCGAGAAAAGAGAGCACCTGGGGATGCTGGGCCTCCCGGACTGGGCCTGCATAACCACCCGATCCTTGGCCGCCCGTGCCACCCCCCGATCAGAAGAAACCGAATGGCCAGCACCTCCGCCCCCGGTTGCCCCCGTCGAGGACAACGGCGAGTCCGACCTCCCGGACCCGACTATCGAAGCAGACGCGCAACACCAGGACCTTCCGGATCTGGCTCAGTGGCGTCAAGAGGGGGGGCCCACCCAAGAACAGTTCCGCCAGGAACAAAAGACCTGTCCCTCCCTCGAGGGACTCCGCCAACAAGCCGATACCCAAGACGCAGGGGACACCACCGGAACCCACTGGGTCTACTGGGACAACGACCTGCTCTACAGCGAGCAAAGAATCGCCGAGCTGGGGGCCGGTCGAGTTCTGGTGGTACCGCTCCGCTTCCGAGACTTTCTGCTCAACCTAGCCCACGATGTCCCCCTGGCGGGACACCTGGGCCAGGACAAAACATACAGTCGTCTGGTGACCAACTTTTTCTGGCCAAAAATGAGGAATGACGTCCTGAACCACTGCCGATCTTGCCCCACGTGCCAAGCCAGCGGGAAGAGTGGTCGGAAGCTGAAGGCCCCTCTGCAACCCTTCCCTGTGGTCACCACCCCGTTCGAGAGGGTGGGGATAGACATTGTGGGGCCTCTGGACCCCCGCACGGCACAAGGACACAGGTTCATCTTGGTACTAGTGGACCATGCCACCCGCTACCCCGAGGCGGTGCCCCTACGGACAGTGACAGATCCGGTGGTTGGCCGGGCCCTGATGGGGATCTTCTCCAGGGTAGGCTTCCCCCGAGAAGTCGTCAGCGACCGAGGTACGAATTTCATATCTAAATACATGAAGTCCCTCTGGCAACAATGCGGGGTCACCTACAGATTCACGACCCCCTATCACCCCCAAGGGAACGGACTAGTGGAGCGTTTTAACCGCACTCTCAAGGGGATGATTGGGGGATTGGAAGAGCCTCTCCGTCGCCAGTGGGATGTGCTGCTCCCGTGCCTCCTCTTCGCCTACCGAGAAGTCCCCCAGAAGTCCCTCGGCTTTAGCCCTTTCGAACTCTTGTACGGGCACCCTGTGCGAGGGCCCCTCAGCCTAGTCAAGGAAGGTTGGGAGATGGCCCCCTTAACGACCCCTCCCGACGTCTTCAAATACATCCTGGCCCTACGAAACCAGACCCGGCGCTTCAGGGAGATGGCCAAGGCGAACCTCGAGGCCAGTCAGGAGGACATGAAGAGGTGGTATGATCACAATGCCTCCTCCGTTGAATTCGAGCCTGGGCAGCAAGTATGGGTGATGTCCCCCACCGAACCATGTGCCCTGCAAGACAAGTGGACGGGGCCCTTCAAAGTGGTCGAGCGTAAAAGCCCCGTCACTTACCTCATCGACATGGGGTCCACCCGGAACCCCCTGCGGGTCCTCCACACCAACCGGCTCAAACCACACTTTGTGCGCTCCGAACTAAGCCTCCTGATGGCGACAGACAGTGGTACAGAAGAAGACTCCGAGCCCCTCCCGGATCTCTTAAAGACTCAGGAGAAGGACGGCTCCGTGGATGGGGTCCGGCTCTCTGACGCCCTCACTTCGGAGCAACGCCAGGACTGCCGGGACCTCCTGCTGCAGTTCGCTGCCCTGTTCTCCCTCACCCCCGGGGTCACCCCTTGGTGTTTGCACGACGTAGACACCGGGGACAGTCCCCCTGTCCGGCACCGGGCCTACCGTGTACCAGATCGGGTACGGGCCTGCATACAGGAGGAAGTGGCCAAGATGCTCACGATCGGGGTCATCGAGCCCTCGGACAGTCCCTGGGCCAGTCCGGTTGTATTAGTTCCCAAGGCCGCTGCCCCCGGCACCGCCCCTGAACTGAGATTCTGCGTCGACTACCGGGGCTTGAACGCTGTCACCCGGACCGACGCTCATCCCATCCCCCGAGCAGACGAGCTGATCGACCGGCTGGGGGCCGCCCGCTACCTTAGTATCTTCGACCTAACGGCGGGCTACTGGCAGATCGGCCTCACACCCAGGGCTCAGGAACGGTCAGCCTTCTCCACCCCCGATGGCCACTATCAATTTAAGGTCATGCCCTTTGGCATGAAGAATGCCCCCGCCACATTCCAACGTCTTGTGAACCAGGTCTTGGCAGGGCTCGAAGAATTCAGCGCTGCCTACCTGGACGATATCGCTGTATACAGCCGCCACTGGTCCGACCACCTCCGTCACCTCCAAGAGGTCCTCCAAGCCCTCCAGCGGGCCGGCCTCACCATTAAGGCCGGCAAGTGCCAAATTGGCCAAGGGTCTGTGACCTACCTTGGGCACCAAGTGGGAAGCGGGCTGGTGGCCCCACTACAACTTAAGATTGCTGCCATCCAGTCCTGGCAGCCCCCCGTCACCCAGACCGAGGTCCGAGCCTTCTTGGGGCTCACCGGCTACTACCGGCGGTTTGTGAAGGACTACGGCAGCATCGTGGGGCCCCTCACGGGACTCACATCCAAGAATCAACCGAAGCGGGTCCACTGGACTCCTGATTGTCAAGCGGCCTTCGAGGAGCTGAAGGCCGCCCTGTGCACCGCCCCGGTGCTCCAGGCCCCCGATTACAGTCGGGAATTTGTGGTGCAGACCGACGCCTCCGACCACGGCATCGGGGCCGTCCTCTCTCAGCTGAACCCCGAAGGTCATGACCAGCCGGTGGCCTTCATCAGTCGACGTCTCCTGGCCCGAGAACAGCGTTGGAGCACAATCGAGAGGGAGGCATTTGCAGTAGTGTGGGCCCTCAAAAAGCTCCGACCCTATCTCTTCGGTACCCACTTCCGGGTACAAACCGACCATCGACCCCTGCAATGGCTGATGCAGATGCGGGGGGAGAACCCAAAACTCTTGCGCTGGTCCATTTCCCTGCAGGGAATGGACTTCACTGTGGAGCACCGGCCAGGCCAAGACCACGCCAACGCGGATGGCCTGTCCCGCTTTTTCCGCCTCGACGAAGAGAGTCCCCAAGGAGATGGGTGACTCTCCCCGCCTTCAGCTGGGGGGGACGCATGTTGGACAGGCCACACAGAGGGCTGGCTCCCTCCCCGCACGACAGGGCCCGAGCTCCGGCCCACCAGGCATACCCCCGTGACAAGCCCATGTACTCCGTCTCCCGACGGACCCTCTGCCCTCGGACCCCTACTCATCACGGGGTCCAGCCCACCGGCTTCCCCGGCCGGGTCAAGCCGCCATCTTGGGCCCTGCACCACGCGGCCGCGTGGCCTCACCTCGACCCTAACCCCGGGCCTGGCCGGCCCCGACATCCCGGCACCACCATCCACCCAGGAGGTGAGCGGACCACTTGGCAGGTCAATGGGAGGACGAAGTGTCAAGAGCTCTTCCCCCGCCAGGTGCCGATCGCCTCCAGCTCCCCCAGGCGCTGGCTCCACCCCCTGCTGGGTGTCTGGACACCTTCATCCCGGACCCCCCGACCTCCAAGTGCGAGGGTCCGGACATCAAAGGGCACCAGCCCTATAACTGAGGCAGCTCCGGAGCAGGAAGTCAGTTGTATCCTGGAGTCGAGAGACACCGAGTGAACTCAACCCTGACGGTCTACTGGCGCTGCCGTAGCCCGCTCTTGTGAACCATCGTCCTGCCTGCTGGCGCTGCCGCGGCCTTCTGCAACCTTCATCTTCCTGGGACCTGCTGGCGCCGCCGCGGCCCGTTGTAACGACCATCCTCACCGGGACCTGCTGGCGCTGCCGCGGACCGTCATCTTCCTGGGACCTGCTGGCGCTGCCGCGGCCCGTTGTAACGACCATCCTCACCGGGCCCTGCTGGCGCTGCAGCGGACCGTACATCTTCCGGGGACCTGCTGGCGCTGCCGCGGCCCGTTGTATCAACCATCCTTACCGGGACCTGCTGGCGCTGCCGCGGACCGTACCACCTAACCACCAAGCTCGAGGATTGTGAGCTCATCCTCATCTCATCCGAACTACCTGATTGGTAAATAGACTGACCCGCTACCCCCTTCCCGACCCTACGAGACTTTAATCGAGGGGACCCCTGCGTCCAGACCTCCTTGTACCATTCTACCGTAACATAACTAACCTATAAAGAACACTGAACCTTATCCGTGTGTGATATCTGTCTGTGGGGGGGGAAGTTACTTGTCTGTACGATCGCTGGAGACGGCTCTCCCCGGAGACCTCTCCCCCTGACCCCGGCCGACCCTCCCGGTCCGTCTACCTTTTCTAACAGTAACTCTATGGATGAGTGGCATTGTGTAATAGGATGTATAGGTGTATGAGTACATATGATGAGTGAGTACATGTATGAGTGACTGTATAGGACTGTTGGTGAATGAGTGGATGTGTATGTGGATCTTAGAATTACTGAATAGGTTGTTGTATCTGGTATTGGTATGTCCATTGTTTTGCAAATTTTAGTTTCTATTTTTGAATGTGTGTTTCAAAGGTTATATTAGGGGGAAAGGAGGTCTGCCACTCTATCACAAGGATGATGTCATCAGTGATGTCATTCGAGATGTCATCAGTGATGTCATGAGTGATGTCACTGACCATGTCATGAGTGATGTAATATGTGACGTCATCAGCAGTGCATTGCGGGCGTGCGAGTGATAGTTAGCTGAACTAACTATAATGGGGGAATTTCAATGAAAAGTCCAGCTAACTATAACGCCCCTGAAACCTATGGTTTTTTCAGTGAATTTTTAAGGTTTTTTAAATGTTAATTTCTAACTATGCCTACAGAGATAGGATATGTGAAGAAAGAAGAACAAACGCACAGTAAGAAAAAAAAGAAATGCAGAAAGAAGCAACAGAAGTCCTCAAAGACGAAGAAAAGTGCAGGAAGAAGGATAACCTGCAGAAAGAACAAACAGAAGAGCAGAAAGAACCCTTGTTGCGAAATCATCCTGTACCCTCAACTTTTTCAGACGGATACTGGAGGTAACTGAGGCTGACTAACCAGTCCTAGAGCCAGTGGTATGTTTAAAGACACTCATAATACAGTGAAAACACCAACATACAATATGGAACACTATGCGTCGGGTCCCCCTGCGATTAGCATGACCTCCTCTGTAAGCCCCTAGTATATAATAGGGCAGAGGATTAAAACTACCTCTTAAAACGTGCCACAGGGCGTGTTTGCACACGTCACCTCAGGCCCCGTCCCCTCCCTTCCCCACTGTGTAAACACGCCCTGTGGCCATTTTAAGTTGGGAGATTAAGTTCATTTGAATCCTGATGGTCCCTAGGGTCCAACTAGCCCACTAGGTACCTCCAGTAAGAGCCACAGCGCTGCGTTGCAGAGAGGTGTAAAAAGTGGCACGGCCTGGACCACCTCTCTGCAACGCAGCTCAGTGGCGCTTACTGGAAGCACCTGGTGGGCTAGTTAGACCCAGGGGCCCTCAGGATTGAAGGGGAATTATTTCCCCAACTTAAAATGCGCCATAGGGCATGTTTGCACACGTCACCTCAGGCCCCGTCCCCTCCCTTCCCCACTGTGTAAACAGGCCCTGTGGCCGTTTTAAGTTGGGAGATTATGTCCCCTTGAATCCTGAGGGTCCCTAGGGGCAAAATAGCCCACTAGGTATGTCCAGTAAGCGCCATTGCAGAGAGGTGTAAAAAGGGGCATGGCCTGCACCACCTCTCTGCAACGCAGAGCAGTGGCGCTTACTGGAAGCACCTGGTGGGCTAGTTGGCCCCCAGGGTCCCTCAGGATTGAAAGGGAATTATTTCCCCAACTTAAAACGCGCCACAGGGCGTGTTTGCACACGTCACCTCATACCCCGTCCCCTCCCTTCACCACTGTGTAAACGCGCCCTGTGGCCATTCTATGTTTAGAGATTAAGTCCCCTTGAATGCTAAGGGTCCCTAGGGTAAAACTAGCCCACTAGGTACCTCCAGTAAGCGCCACAGAGCTGCGTTGCATAGAGGTGTAAAAAGGGACGTGGCCTCAGAACACCTGTCTGCAACGCAGCTCCCTGGTGCATACTGGAGATACCTGTTGGGCTAGTTGGCCCACAGGGACCCTCAGTATTGAAGGGGAGTTAATTCCCCAACTTACAACTGGCCAGGGGGTGCGTTTGCAGAGTGCTGCAAGGAGGGGGCATGGCCTCCAGCGCAATGCCGGTCTTTTCTTCATTTTATTTTTTTAAGAAGGAGGGCTGTGTGGCCCCCCTTCTTTTTCTAATTTATGGGCCATGGGGACCCCATCCCTCAGGGCTTGCACCCTAATTTTTTTTATTGAAAAAAAATTAATTTGGAATGGGACCGCGTGGCCCCCCTCCCAAGGCCTTAATCGGCCCCGGGGACCCCAACCCCCAGGTCATGGCCTTTTTAAAAAAAAAATCTTTAGGAGGGGGGCTGCAATGCTCCCCTCCTCAGGCAACTTATGGCCCCGGGGACCCCATCCCCCGGGGCCGACCTTTGTTTTTTATTATATTTGAAAAAAATATATTTATAGAAACACATAGGACATGCTGGACAAACCGTATGTACCTATCACCATGACGATTTGCTTGATATTCATTAAAAGGCGACTATGCATACAATAAATCCACGTGGAATGTATTTATACTGCTAGTGAAGCTCTGATGTGTCAGACGCCCTACCGTGCCTAATCCCGGCGCCCCCGCCGGTGGGTACTCTCCAAGTAGACACCCTTGTTGTTTATTTATACAAACATGGGTAGTTATTGACGGGCACATTTAATACACACGCACACCAAGCCATTCAAAGGGGATTCGACAAAAATTCGACCAAACTATGCAAGAAACCCCCCTCACGGTTAATAAAACACACATCCACCACCGGATGTGTAATGCTTTTTATTTTTCTCTCTGAAAAGGAGACAAACCTCACTTGAGAGTCACAGCGTGCTCCTGGCGGAGTCCAATGCTGTGTTACACCCACCAGTGCCCGCCGAGTGCCACACACCTCTGTCTTGTATTCCACCAGCTAGTGCGTATGCTATGACACTCTCTAGCCCATGTGCACTGTAACACCACCCTGTGAATATGTCATGCCACACTTGCCTTCGCACGGGTTATATTGCCCCATCTAACGTGCCTTCCTCGATGCCTATGTTATAACGCATAGCGCTATGCCATACATATTACAATCTGGGATCCATATCTTTGTCACAGTGCATATACAACGTTACACTCTCCAGCACATATTTTATATTACAACTTTAGAGACTAGTTAGGTTACACAACATTGCCCTGTGCATATTACACTCCAAGGCGCATATCGCATAGCACGTGCTGGTGCCTGTGCTATCTTGCGCTCTCCAATGAATCTGTCATTGCGCACAATGTATTACATATTATATTTCATGCCCGGTTCATCTTATATCACACTTTTTGGTGCATAGTTTATACCATATACTATATCTAGCATTCATTTTCAATCGTGCTCTCAGGACTATGTTCTATATAACACTGCGCCCACCTACCCTTTTTTACAGGCATTACATTTTGCGATGGGGGTGGAGGGTCAGGGGGTGTTTCTGCCAAGTGAGCCCAGAGTCACAGTCACAAACGTCCTCTTCTTCCTGAATAAAAGTGAGATTATGCTGCATACTTGTTCATATTTTAAGTAGTTCGCACAGACACACATTTTAAAAACAATAAAGTTCCTAATACCCACCTTCTCTGAACAGTTAGCTTGCTGCAACATCCACCTCCTCCCTATCCTCTGTTGTCTGAATCCATGGACTAGCCTCCTCCCTCCTGCCGTGCATGGTCTGATGTGCTGCCACTGCCCTCCATTTAGGATGATGTACCAGTCCACTCCTCCTGCCCTCCATTGCCCAATTCTATGGCCCACCATTGACCTCCTGCTTAGCCTCTGGGCTTAGCTTGCTGCCCCTATTCTCCTTCCCCCTGCTCTCCGATGTCTTTGTGCATGCCCCTGCTCCATCCTTTTTGCCCACCATGTTCCATGGACCTGCCACTCTTATCTACTCTGAGTGTTCTGTTGAGCTGCCACTCCCCTCCCACCTGCCTAGCATTGTCAGATGACTGTAACCTGTCCCTGCCACCTCCACCCTGCCTGTCCACATGCCATGCCCCTATCCCCTTCCTCCTGTCCTCCATGGTCCATTTTACTGCCACACACTTCTGCCCTCCCTGGTCTGTTGTGCTGCAACTGCTCCTCCTGCCTGCCCCGCGCGGTCTGTTGTGAGGCCTCCTACCCTGAACTCTCTTGTCTGTGCCCAGTTCCTGACCTTCCCTTCTATCCTCCATGGTCCTTTGTGCATGCTCCTGCACCCTCCTTCTTGCCCATCATAGCCACTGTGCTGCCACTAACCCTCCCGCTTGCCATTCATGGTCTTCTGTGCTGCCATGGCTCCTCCCACCTACCCTGTGTGGTCAGCTAGCTGCCCCTGACCCCCTCCCATCTTCCCTCCATGGTCTGTTTGTATACCATCATAGTCTCACTGTTGCTCTCCATGGTGTGTCTTGTTTCTAGTGTCCATCCTCCCTGACCTCCATGGTCATCGTGCTGCTCCTGTCCTGCCCCCTTGCCCCCAGCCCTCTGTTTCCATGTGCAGACCCCTATTCCCTCCCTCCTGGCTTGTCTGTTCCATTGTAATGCCCCTGATCCGTCCCTCCTGCCCTTTATGGTCTGTTATGCTGCAGCTTTCTCTCCTGTCTGTCCATTATGGTCAGCTAGCTACAATTGCCTCTTTCCCCTCTGTTCTCTGTTGTCCATGTGCATGGTCCTGTACCCTCCCTATTGCTTTCTATGGATTGTTGTGCTGCACTCCCGTCCTGCATGCCCTGTGTGCTGTATTGTGCTGCTGCAAACCCTGATACCTGCCCTGTAGGGTCAGTTTGGTGCACCTCTCCATGTACCTCCTGTCCTCTGTTATCCGAGTCAACGTCCCTACCCCAATTCCTCCTGCCTACCATGATCCAATGTACCATACTTGCGAACATTTTGAACTTGGTAAGAGGGAGATTTTGAAAAAAAACTGGGGTATTGATTTTCCCCTTTGAGTTACATTGAAAAAGAGGAGATTGTAGACAGGAGACAGATCAAATAAAGCCCATTTGAGCTTAAAAACATTGGACGTTTCCTGGCTGAAACGGGTCTGTTGTCATGTATGGTTGTACTACCACTGCCTCTTCCTTCTGCCCACAATGGTCTATTATATTGCCACAGCCTCTCTTGCCAGTCCTGTATTGTTGGTTTGTTGCCCCTGCCCCCCTTTCCACTGCCCTCCATAGTCTGTTGTGCTGCCACTGCCCTTCCTGCCTGCCCAGTGTGGTCAAATTGTTGCCTCTGCACTCTCCTACCTGCCTTCAATTTTCAGAGTCCGTGCCCCTGGCCTCTGCCTCTCAACAGTATCCCAATGAACAACTAGATTGCTAACATTCTATATTTATTACAAAAGTGTGGAACGCCTGACGTCATCTTGATGTAATCAAAACTGTAATACCTAGAGCATTTCCTTTAGAAATTACATATATGAGAGGGTCTTATTTGCATCAAAATTATGGTTAGTGCTCTAAAAAACTAAAATGAGGACATATTTTCTGAGTTTTCAAATAGCGACAAAGAACTTTTAAATTATTTGTAATCCTTATGTTTTTTTATCCAGTTGACCACTTGATTAAATGTTGCACTTAGGGGAGAGGATGTGGTGTTACTTCCAGAGCTGCAGACTTTGCAACTGGGGAACCAGGTTGGAGTTTCTGCTTCAGCTCAACATTCTGTGATTCTGGTCAAATCACTTAATCTCCCCATGTCTACAACCAAAATGAATTTGATCTTGTGTGATGTAACCAATGCTCATGTAAAGCACTCCAATACCTGACAAGTCTGCACACTTCTGTCATTGGGCTACATGCGGGCTACATCTGGGTGATATTTGTGCTGCATTTGGGCTCTTTTGTCTCTGGTGGCCATCTTGGGAGATTTATTTGTTATGAAGTTTCCTCATTTCCTCATTTACTGCAGTCTCCTCAATAGGAAATGCTTTCAGTTTTTTACTTTGATTCCATCAAGAAGGTATTCAGATATGTCACACATTTGCCATAAATTCTGAATGTTAGCACTCTAGTTGCTCATTAGATCACTGTAGTAAAGCTACTGCTCACCACGGAAGTCTGCTGCTGGTCTTAAAAGTGCATGTTTCAGTCTGCATATCAGAAGTTTTTAATGAAATAGAAGAGGATTTGAGAAGTCACTCAAAATGTGCCCTAATTTTTCTTTCTTCAGCACTAATCATAATTTCTATGGCAAAATGAACCCCCTCATTGTGTTCCTTTTTAGATTAAATGTTTTAAGTGTTACCAGTTTATTCCAATCAAAGATGGCTTCAGGTGTGCCATACTTTTGTCATAAGTAAGACTGTTAGCGCTCTAGTTGTTCGTTAGAACACTCTGGGACATTCTGTCATTGGGCTATACTTGGGCTACATCTGGGTGATATTTGGGCTATATTTGGGCTCTTTTGTCTCTGGTGGCCATCTTGGGAGATTTATTTGTTATGAAGTTTCCTAATTTCCTCATTTACTGCAGTCTCCTCAGTAGGAAATACTTTCAGTTTTTTACTTTGGTTCCATCAAGAAGACATTCAGATGTGTCACACATTTGCCATAAATTCTGAATGTTAGCACTCTAGTTACTCATTAGATCACTGTAGTAAAGCTACTGCTCACCAGGGAAGTCTGCTGCTGGTATTCAAAGTGCATGTTTCAGTCTGCTTGTCAGAATTGTTTTATGAACTAGAAGAGGATTTGAGAAGTCAAAATATGCCCTAATTTTTCTTTCTGCAGCACTAATCATAATTTCTATGGTAAAATGAACCCCCTCATTTTGTTCCTTTGTAAATTAAATGTTTTAAGTGTTACCACTTTATTCCAATCAAGATGGCTTCAGGTGTGCCATACTTTTGTCATAAGTCAGACAGTAAGCGCTCTAGTTGTTCGTTAGAACACTCTTGGACATTCTATCATTGGGCTATACTTGGGCTACATCTGGGTGATATTTGGGCTACATTTGGGCTCTTTTGTCTCTGGTGGCCATCTTGGGAGATTTATTTGTTATGAAGTTTCCTAATTTCCTCATTTACTGCAGTCTCCTCAGTAGGAAATACTTTCAGTTTTTTACTTTGGTTCCATCAAGAAGACATTCAGATGTGTCACACATTTGCCATAAATTCTGAATGTTAGCACTCTAGTTACTCATTAGATCACTGTAGTAAAGCTACTGCTCACCAGGGAAGTCTGCTGCTGGTATTCAAAGTGCATGTTTCAGTCTGCATGTCAGAATTGTTTTATGAACTAGAAGAGGATTTGAGAAGTCAAAATATGCCCTAATTTTTCTTTCTGCAGCACTAATCATAATTTCTATGGCAAAATGAACCCCCTCATTTTGTTCCTTTGTAAATTAAATGTTTTAAGTGTTACCACTTTATTCCAATCAAGATGGCTTCAGCTGTGCCATACTTTTGTCATAAGTAAGACTGTTAGCGCTCTAGTTGTTCGTTAGAACACTGTGGGACATTCTGTCATTAGGCTATACTTGGGCGATATCTGGGTGATGTTTGTGCTACATTTGGGCTCTTTTGTCTCTGATGGCCATTTTGGGAGACTATTTGTTATGAAGTTTCCTAATTTCCTCATTTACTACAGTCTCCTCAGTAGGAAATACTTTCAGTTTTTTACTTTGATTCCATAAAGAAGGCATTCAGATGTGTCCCACATTTGCCATAAATTCAGAATGTTAGCACTCTAGTTGCTTATTAGATCACTGTAGTAAAGCTACTGCTCACCAGGGAAGTCTGCTGCTGGTATTGCAAGTGCATGTTTCAGTCTGCACTAAAGTCTTAAAACCTTCTATTAACTGCAATGCTTTTCGATGAGGTGCTATCATGTATATTGGTCCCAAGATGGCTGCCAACACTTCTTGGATGAAGTACTGACAGCCAATCAGATCTCACGGTGAGATGTGTGGTTAGGCTCCGCCCAGGTATATCTATCTTTTTAACTCTAATTTTCTCAGGAACTACTGAACGGATTTACACCATTTAAGCAAAAGGCACGAGTCTGAACTGAGGACTACCTCTTTGCCAAATTTGGTGTAATTCCATTCAGCAGTTCGGGCTGTAGCTGCGTCAACAGGTCCTATGGGAAAATGCATGGGGAAAATGCGTTTTGGGACCCCCCTTTTTTCTCAGCCCCCGCTTGACGAATCACAGTGAAATTTTCAGGATAGGAGCGGACCAGAGCTGGCCAAAAGTTTGGAAAATTTTGCGAAGATTCTTCAATCGGCGCCAACGTTATTCCAAATAGAATGTTTCGGATTTCCTATGGAAAATAAGTCCTAACTATAACTACCTACTGGCGACTGCCGGTAGGTTATATATATATATAAACATGTCTAGCGATACTATCAGAGAACGTGAGATGGCAGCAGAGGAGCTGTTTTTGAATCTACCTGTAACTAAGCAGAGCAGCAAAAATAACATGAAGGGGATTTCGGAAAACGGAGATGTAAGAAGTTTGTTGAAATCATTGGAGAAGCACAGCCGCAGCGAAATGACGAAGGGGTGGGAGATTACCTCATTAGAAAAATATCATGAGGTGGGCCGCATCCCAAGAGGATTAAGAATTATGTTGGCGCCAAGTTTTGACAGTCCTAACCCCATGCTTCTCAAAGAGTGGGCTGAGAGCAACTTAGAAGCATCGATGCGATTAGTATGCCTCTTAATTAAATATGCCAAAGTAGACAGAGCTTCGAATATGGAGGAAATAGATCGAATTCAGAAAGAACTCGCTAAACCAGAATACCTTGCGAGTAAAGACTTTATTGACAAGAGCATCAATGAAATGAAGGATCGTATAAAAAAACAGGAATTGGTCATCAAAACGAGGAAAGCATATAAATTTGCCCGGGACAAGGGTGATTATGAACAGGGGCAGATTTTTACCTTTGCCCAGAAGTTCGACAAGTTACACAAAAATCAAAATCAAAATGTGCAGCAAAAAGCAATGCCAGTCATTATGCCTTCCGGGAATGAAGAACCTGAAACTGATGACGATGGAACCTCCAATTTGTCCACAGACACGAGCGCTATGACTAGCGCAACTACCAGTGAAGTGGACTCTGACAACCTGAGCTCGGGGAATGAAGCGGGGGATTTGGGGCTTTTAACTTTGGCAGAGGAACTGGATTTCGTTCGTATGCAACGCAAACAGACCCTACGCCCACGGCAACAACAAGCACAATCCGCCAAAAGCGGAATGCCAGAAGGCGGCAAAGGAGGAAGCACACGAGGGCGAAATCAGCAGCGGCAGCAATGGAGGCAACACAAACAGTAAGTGATAATACTATTGTCAACCTCACGGATGTTGAATTAAATACGGCGGAGAAACAATTACTTTCATTAGGTCTTTCCTTTTGCCCAGAGAGCAACTTTAATTATGTGCACACGCGAGTTGATGTGTTTAAATTCATCCGTAAGATCAAACTAAAAAAATACTTTACCATCAAGAATAAACTAAGCGAAGAGGCCAATAAAGAGATGGGATTGGATCTGAATACTAGCAATACGTCTAGAGTGGTGACTAACACCAAGGGACTGGCTGTATCTGACATGCATGCAATGAAAACCTTAAATGCATTGAGTAGAAGTCAGGAAATTGAAATCACTACACAAGAGGTGGCGGATTGTGAAGGGATAAATATATCTAAAGGCTGCAAAAGTCCGTTTAAACCGATATCTACCTTCATGCCGACGATGCCACGTGATTCTATAGATGTATTCCATGACCGAATTATTGATGAATTAAAAAAATTACAGCATCAAACTCAATCAAAGAACAGTAACAGAACCTCTACGCACAAATTGACAGAATATTTTAAATTAATGTCCAAACTGAAGAAGAACAACAATGTCATTGTTAATAAATCAGATAAAGGAGGCAACGTGGTTTTATGGGGAAAAAAGGAATATAAAGAAGAGGCCTACCGCCATTTGAATAATTTGGAATGTTATCGCAGGATTCCAAGAACATTGATTGCTAACACACACAAGCAATATAAAGACGATTTAGAGGTTTGGCATAGAGAAGGTTTGCTCACCAAAGAGGAGGTGAAATTTTTACATAAAGAGCATCCGGTTGTACCGAGCATTTATTTTATCCCCAAAGTGCATAAAGGGGTTATGCCAATTCCGGGACACCCTATAGTGTCAGCCATCAATGGTATGTTTGAAAATACCTCCAAGTATATTGACTTTTTCCTCCAAGAGTTCGTGATGAATCTGCCTAGTTACATACGGGATACCATGGATTTTTTACATAAACTCAATAGCCTCACTTTACCACCTGACATTATTTTAATAACTATGGACATTACAGCACTGTATACCAGTATAGCCCATGATGATGGATTGCGTGCTGTAGAATACTTTCTGGGTGAAAGAAATATGGAATTTTACAAACATAACGCCATGTTAATTAGCATGATTCGTATTTCTTTGGGTAATAACTTGTTTCTTTTCAACAATGAGGCTTTTCAACAACTGAGAGGCGTGGCTATGGGGGCATGTTTCTCTCCCAGCTATGCATGTTTACATGTAGGCTGGTGGGAGAGGCATGTCCTCATGGTCCGTCATGCGGAGATATGGTCCACCAAAGTGATATCATGGTGGCGTTATATAGACGATATTTTCGTCATTTGGAAGGGTACTGAACAGGAGGCGTTGGGATTTGTTAATGATATCAACGATAATGATTTGAATTTGGAATTTTCTGCTGATATTAGCTCCAATGTTGTCAACTTCCTAGATGTAACGATTAATTTTAAGGATGGTAAATTGGAAACCAGTCTTTTTCGTAAAAATACATCAGGAAATACTGTGTTACATGCAGAAAGCTTCCATCCACAACACACAATCAATAGTATTCCTTATGGGGAATTTCTGCGGATCCACAGAGCATGCAGTACCATAGCAGCGCGTGATGAACATCAGTTAAATGCCAAGAATAGGTTATTAGCGCGTGGGTATGATGAAAAAAGCTTAACAAAAGCCATGATTAAAGCTAACCTAAGGAATAGGAGTGACCTATTGATATCTAAAAACACATCAAATCAAGTAATATTATCGCCTACCGAAACTATTTCAGACAATGAGGTTAATGAAAGTGAAATGAGACTCATTACTACCTACAGCAGACAGGCCAAAACTATTAAGAAAATTATTTGTAAAGAATGGCCCATAGTGTTAACGGATCCTACCTTAAAGGCAGTACTTCCTAAAACTCCCACTATTACATACAGGCGAGCATTTTCTATGCGAGACGAACTAGTATCCAGTAGTCCAGAAATATCCATTAGTGGTACATGGCTAGCCCCAGTGAAAGGGTTTTTTAAATGCTCCTCCTGTAGAGCGTGTAAATTTGGCATAAACACTAACCAGTACACCACACCTTTCAGTGACAGTCCCAGATATCTCAAGGGACATTACACCTGTCGCACCGATCATGTGGTGTACGTATTACAATGCACATGCGAACTAAAATATGTGGGTAGTACAAAACTGCAAGCTTACAACAGAATTTTACAGCACCTTAGGGCCATAGTAAACTCGGATCCAACTTACCCGGTAGCGAGACATTTTAAAACTTGCCACAACAACAATTTGAGCTGTTTGAGCTATTTTATTATAGACTCGGTACCCAAAATGAAGAGAGGAGGTAACCGGGAAAAAGCTCTGAGGCAACTGGAATGCAAATATATAGTGGAGTTGGACACACGCATTCCAGGAGGTTTGAACAATGGGGAAGATTTACATCATTTTTTATAGTTACCAGTGATAGCAATAATGTGTGTATTTATCATTTTTTAACACTTATGATAATCAGGTCTCATTTCCACCTCGTCAGCACTTGGATACCTTTGTACATCTTTGAATATCCTCGCCTTATATGAGATTATAGAATACTGGTAAAGAAGTCTCATATTTTCCTTAGTTTTCTAATTTTTCTACATTTCATAGATTTATATATATTTATGGGTGTTTCAGTGATCCAGCTTCTTCTGTGTTTATATTTACATGCAATTTGATTGCTGTATTTAGCCTTTTTCAGTATTTGTGCCATCTAAGTCAGATACCCAGTTTGATATTTAGACGTTTTAGACATTAATAGGCTGTATATATAATATGTACATACATTTTAGAACTGTTTTTTATGTGATTTCCGGTCCATTGTTTTATGATGTCATATTGATCTCATTTTAATGTTTTGCAAGTTTTGCACATTACTTTGCAGATTTGCACATTTGGCTGTATTTGCACGGATATTAACAATGATTGCTATATTTGCACATAATTTTGCGGACTTTTGCACATCTTTTCTGTATTTGCACAGATAATGACATATGCATTTATTTTCTGCTATGTTTGCACATGATATGCGTCATTTGCACATAATGTATGTGGAGTGTTTCTCGTTTGATTCCCTTCCACCAATTATCATGGCTATATCCTAACGCAGTGCAGGCATTCTACCCGGATTGCGGCTATATGGTTAACAGTAGCGTAATTTGTTTGACAATCCGGGTTTGAATCATGCCAATGGTTTATATATTTTGGACTGGAAATAATCATCAAGTTATTGTATGCTTTAATTTTCAATTTATTTCTTTGAATTGATTGTGAAATCGTTATGTACAGCCATATATGAGTATTTTGTCTATGTCTACACGTAACTGGGGTCATGGCACCTTTAAATAGCCACGTTCAGTATAAGCTAATCATGTGATCAAGACCGCTGTGTCGGTCGAAACGCGTCTGAACCTATCCTTTGTTTAAAATAAATCGAGCATGAAAATCTGAACCAGCATTTGAGTGTCCGTGTCTTTTGGGAGTACCGGCTGGTGCTTCGGAAGGAGGATTCGCGATATAAATATATATATATATATATATATATATATATATAAAAAGTCACAAGAAGCTCCTTCCGGGATACTGGGACCCAAGAAGGGTGGCGCACACTCAGGCGGCGCGTGCCGGCACTTTCATCACCACAACAAGATCCAATAAGTTGTGCTCTCAGGAAGAAAGCAGGCAAAACACAAAGTAGTTGTCCAGGTTTATTCTACACAATGCATTTCGGTGAGAGCCTTGCTCACGTGATCAAGGCTCTCGCCAAAACGCGTTGTGTGGCGCCGGTTGACGAAATCTCGCGAAATTTTAAAAACTAGTGGCTCGCTCCGGTCAGCTCCTGTTTTGAAAGTTTCGGGGTGATTAGACAAGTAGGGGCGAGAAAAAAGGGGGGTCCCAAAACGTATTTTCCCGATGGTAATTTCCATAGAAAACTTTAGACAAAGCTACAGCCTGAACTGCTGAACGGAATTACACCAAATTTGGCAAAAAGGTAGCCCTTGGTGCTGAAAAAGCCCTTTTCTTAAATGGTGTAAATCCGTTCAGTAGTTGCTGAAGAAATTTAAAAAAGTAAAAGTTTCGATATCTAGGGCAGCAGTGGGTTTGCCAACCCTCCCGAGCACGAGCTTCACTGTGATTGGATGCCAACACTCCAAACCAGGAAGTGTTGGCAGCCATCTTGTGACTCGGTAGCACCAAGTCACAAGAAAACAGTGAAACAAGAAAAGGGGTCAGGGTAGAAACACCCTGACCCCCTAGGCCTGCTCAACCCCACGGCCAAAAAAAGAATTCTTTAACAATAATTTTGGCAGAAATCACGATGGGGTCTCAAATCCCACCGAAATTATAAAAAAAAAGAGGCGCCGGCTCCCGCGCTTCGTTTAAAAAAAAACCCCGGTTGGACCAGGTCTGGGGGCACTGCCAATTTAATTGCAGGGGCCCACTGGGGCAGTGCGTGTTTCCCGTAATTCCAGGAGAAGATTGCAAAGCGGGCAACATTGCTAAGGGATTCCAGAGCAGGAAGCCCTCATGAGGCGGTGAAGAGTGGGCAGCGGCATGTGCTGAACACGGTGCATATGCGGAGAGCTGGAAATAGGAGCGGTTAATGGCGTGGAGGCATGCTCGCTGCCCATGGAAGGGAAGAAGTGACAGGCTTAACAATGGCACAGGGAGCCAACACAGCAGCATTGATGGGGGCGCAGGTTCATCGGAGCATGAACTTTGGCATTACCTTAAGGTGGCCATCTGCCACATTGTGGGTGGGTGCAGGCGGTGGTGCCCCCGAAGCAGTTGATGATCACGCATAATGGAGGTAAGCACAACAGCAAGGATCAGGGTGGTGCAAAGGATGCGGGGCACAGCGTAGCCTTGAAGTAATGCTGAGGCACTTCGAGCTTAGTTGGACTAATGCAGGTAAGATATGATGGGGAAAAGATTTAGCGGGAGGCTCGAAGGTGGCAAAGACCCCTTCCCCCTCCATCCGGAAGATTCTAGCATGGCAGTGTTTAGGCCCAACGCAGCTGCGAGTGTTTATCTCTGCACCGTTTGCTATGTGGCAGAATCGGTGCTATTCTGGTTAAAATCATCTCTGTAATGTCTAATCATACTCTAGTTGAGGAAGGCAAATATAGAAGCTACTCCCCTTGAACATGTGATGCACCGCAAATAATATTATTGTTTTAGTTGTCGACAAGAGAAATTACATATTAATGAACTGCAATACAATTTTCGCTTGTGCTGCTTTCGAATGCTCTGCTCCCTGTTAGGTTTCCAGCCATGACCTGAAACCACAGGTTTCAATAACGCTTGAGATCAAAGGGCAACTGACACTAACCTGTGAAGCAGCATGGAGTTTCTTACAGACCAGAAGGGCTGGGGCGAGTAGTGAGACGGGTCCTGCTCCTACAGACAGGTGAATTGAGCGCTGCTACAGAGATGTGTGAGTGTCTAACGTGCACATCAGTCTCATGACTCCACACAGTAGCCCCTCAGAGGACACAGACACAGAAAGGAAGGCAGAATTACACGCCCATTACTCCTGAGGGTTTGCCGAAGTTTAGGACATAAGGGGTTCATCCTCGCGTTAAGGCACATGCTGCGGGACATAGGTGCGGTGACCTACTCTGCTTCTAGTGAGTGAGATCACCCACCAGCTATTATTTATGCATGTGCCTGGAGTTAGGTCGGTGACGTTTGTGCTCTGTGCAAATTGCCGTAATCACATGAATCCCAGGGGAATGCCCGACCGTGAGAGAGAACTGTCATAGCGCCTTGAAGCTCTGGCGCTGTGTTCCCTATTTTCACTAGTTTCTGCGTACCTCCCAGTCCTGCCTCTGCTTTGATGCAGGCCACGGCATTGTATTAATCAATGCAGTCAGTCACACGGTCTCCAAGTATTATGGAATTTACCGTGAATCACGAGTTTGTAGCCATAAAATGCAAGTTCACCAATGTGGAAGTTCCACCTGCAGGACAATTCTGCACGGGTAATGATGCGTACGTATAATTGATGTGACCGTAATCCTTTGCAAGACTGACTTTTGCTCAGCAGCTAAAAGCTTTGCTGTTGACAAATATCTTCTCCATCTACCAATTTTCTTTTTCTGTATTTGCCCAACCAGGAAAGGCCTTTTACACCTGGGTTGCAAAAAAGTTAATTTTGTATTCAGTTGACCATTTTTCCACATATTCCACGTTAATGACAACAACCATAAATGCAAGTAACATTTACTCGCCTGAAGAACATCAGGCTTCATCAGGTGCATGGGGTGTCATTATACATTGCAAACACAATGTACAATCAGGATGTGCATTTTACCCTCCCTATGCTGTCCTATGCCCAAAACGTAGTAAATGAGGCCTTCAGGGAAAGAACACCCTATGAGGCAAACCAGCCACATCCATTTTCTTTTCAAACTAGAAGTGCGAGGCTTGGTCTGTAAACTGCGGGTGAGGATTTGAGCTATACCACTTGATTCTCTCTCGGCGAGCATAGAGAACTAAGCAATGTCATATGGGTAGGAGTGATCCTCAGTTATATGGAAATTTTCAATTCTACGGCGGCCACTTGATTAGACAAAATAGAAATTGGGCACCTAATGGGATGATGGAAGTGCTCCGGTTAGTAGCAGACATTATCTCAGTTGTTTGTTACCTAGTACATTTGGAATTACTTTGTAATTTATGCTTCAATCATAAAAAGTATTTCAGCCTCAGATTCAGTATTTATTTGCTCTATAAAAACTCCATCCCTAAAACCTTCTGGATCCAGACATCCCATACAAGACCCTTAGATTGGCAACATCCCAAAGCTCTAAGCAGGGAAGGGGTGTAATTTAGTAACCTAATAGTTAAACTTTCATGATCAACATGTCTCTTCGGGTAATCAGGAGTAAGGCACAGCTAAATCTGGGGTAAGACATGAATACTACTAAGTCTCTATAAATAAACAATGATGGGATAGTACATGTGAAGTAATTGGGGACTGTTACCAGTAACTTTGGGGCTGGGCTAACAGTAACATGTCAGGCCTACTGGCCTCCCAAGGGCATGCTTGACCCCGACCCGGACACTTTTCCTGGTTCACAACAAACAAGCATGTACTCCAACATTGACCCGCCCAGAACCAGGAGGTGTACTGCAGAGGCAATGTCTTCAGCCCATGGTGTCATAGGCCCCCCTTAAGGTAGGCAAGGGTTCAAGTGTTGCGCATTAGTGACCCCACGGGTGGTACTCCTGGCAGTGGGGTGATATAATTGACAGCTTTGTTCTCCGGTAGCGTAAAAAAAGTCCTTCAGGGCTTGATGACGCATGGCACATGCAATGTTACTCCAGTCAATTGCAATATACTAAGCAAAAAATGCCCTACCATAGGGAAGATGCAAGTCACATGCAAGCAATCGAAGAACAGGCAGCCAGTGCTCAGTGGTACTCACTGCGAAAGACAATGGCAAACAAAGGTTTAGCTTCACCCGGCCAAGAAAAAAAAAAGATCTTTCCTGCAGCATATAAGCATAGGAGCTGTGTAAATGGCACACTATGCTAGGTGCTTTCATCTCTACGTGGAGCGAGTTGTTAAGTGCGCATCTTACTGCCTGATTAATCATAGTATTGTGGTCCATTTCAGGAGTTGCGTGGAAGCCCTGATGTACTAACGCAGGCCACAAGACCCTATCTCCATGAGGGAGGGTGATTTAGGGACAGGCAGATACAAGTACGTCACTGCATGCAAGGGAGCTCGCAGGGGTTAAACAGCGCACAGTGGGAGTCATGAAGAGTTTAACATGGAACAAAGGCCGGCTCCAGTGCAGGGTGATTAATGCTATCACTCCAGGCGCAAACTCCAGGTAGGGGCAACGTGTCTGCAAATATGTTTATGGTCTTAAAAGCAAAAATGCTGCATTCCAGCCCTCCGTCAGCAATATTCAGGGCTGCAAAGAACTTGTGTCAGGTATGTCACGAAGTACACTTAAAGTTAATATGTGAATAAAGTTAAGCTATGGTTTGCTCCACCTAGGCTTGTTTCATCTGTTACGAAGTACACCACCGCTGCATAAATAAATTGCCCCAGGTACCTCCAGTAAGCACCCTTGAGCTGTGTTGCAGAGAGGTGTAAAAAGGGGCGCGGCCTTGGGCCACCTCTCTGCAAAGCGGCTCTGTGCCGCTTCCTGTAGGTACCTGGTGGGCTAATTAGCCCCCAGGGACCCTCAGGATTCAAGGGGACTTAATCCCCCAACTTACAACGTGCTAGGGGGCACATTTGTACAGTGGTGCAGGGAGGGGGCAGGCCTGATATAAGAAGTTAGCAATCGTGCTGTGTGGGACTTACTGGTGGTAATAGAAGGGATAGTTGGCCCCCAAGGTTGACTTTGGGGCCAACTACTCCTCCTGTTACCACCAGTAAATCCCACACAGTGGGATTGCTAAGAGGTGTTTCAGAGGCCACACTCACCTTTCTCCACCACTCTGGAAACGCAACTGGTATGCTATAGTTAGAAATCAGCATTTAAAAAACCTTTGAAATTCACAGAAAAAAACATAGGTTTCAGGGACGTTATGGTTACAAATTAGCATTTAAAAAACCTTTGAAATTCACTGAAAAAACTAAAGGTTTCAGGCATGTTATAGTTAGAAACTAGCATTTAAAAAACCTTAGAAATTCACTGAAAAAAACATAGGTTTCAGGGACGTTATAGTTAGTTGCACATTTCACTCACACAAAACCGTAGAAATTCAGCTGTTATAGTTAGTTGAGCTAACTATAACTCACGTCCCCGCAATGCACTGCTGATAATGTCACATATTACATAATTCATGACATGGTCAGTGACATCACTGATGACATCTCAAATGACATCACTGATTACATCACCGATGACATCATCCACGTGAAAATCTGATGCACCTCCTCATACCTTAATAAAACCTTTGATACACCCACTCTAAAAGGTTTTTTAAATGCTAATTTGTAACTATAACGTCCCTGAAATCTATGTTTTTTTCAGTGAATTTCAAACGTTTTTAAATGATAATTTGTAACTATAACGTCCCTGAAACCTATGTTTTGTTAGTAAATTTCAAAGGTTTTTAAATGCTAATTTTTAATTATAATGTTCATTAAACCTATAGTTTTTTCAGTGATTTTAAATTATCATTCCATTCTCAACATGATGAAAACAGCCAATATCACCAGTTTTCCAGCAATAGCTTCTGCAAAAAAAAATCGCCACAAATGAGAGCAACAATTAACGCTAATAATAATAATAAAACAGGCGATAAGCTGCTTTGGTGTAATGTAGGACGACTATCTACAGTGTGGAAGGGAGCCCAGCCCAGAATCACATCTGAAGACCAACTCATGTCATAGAGCTACCGATCATGCACCTCCCACACCCAAGAAGGCCACAAAACCCACCACCCTCAAGACCTTCCCCCTGGACCACCCCCCGTACTACTACCGAGGCAGCGCACAACAGGACAGCAAACCTTCCAAAAACTGCATGGCCCGTCAGCCACACAATAGCTGAATGTTGCTAGATGTGGCAACCAAACGTGTGAAGGACGCAAGTCACCCACCAATAATAATGCACACAATACCAAGTGTAGCGGTGATGTTCTGGACAGACCTCACTATGCAGAGCACAAACCTCTCCATGTGTACATATGCTGCTGGTGCCTGTAGTGTTGTGGACAGTGGACGCAACCATGTTACCTCAGACAGTGGGGAATATCTCGGTCATGTACCTGTGTCGTCATCCACAGTAAGCGGGAGCGCAGTGGGCTGGTCCAACGTATGCCACTCCAGCGTAGGAGTGTAAATAATTAGGCTGGGGTTCTGGGCGTGGTTCACTTGTGTGAAGGCCAACGTGTCTGCCAGAGCAGCGGCCCTCACCCTGCCACGTGGTGCCGCCATGACCGCGGGCCTCCTCGACACAAGCCCCCTGCGAACGCAGCGGCACAGCACCGCAGACTTACGTCAGTACACACTACTGCCTTTGATCTACAGGGCGGACAGCAGGACTCACAATTCATATGGAGTCGCGATTGCAGATGACACAGTCCAGTAGGCAAGACACATTGCTCCCAGTGCGGCCTGCCCAGACCACGCATCATCGCAGGCTGCGTACACGCTGAGCGCCAGAGGTACCACTAACTCAGTGCTCCACAAGTAATCGCCACATGGCCTTACTGAGGCAGAATTCATTAGACAAAAGACATTGCTACCAGTGTGGCCCGCCCGGACCACGCATCATCGCAGGGTGCACCCACGCTGAGTGCTTCAGGTGCCACTAACTCACTGCATCACAAATCATCTCCACGTTGCCTTATTAAGGCAGAATTAATTAGACAAAAGACATTGCTACCGGTGCGGCCCGCCCGGACCACACATCATCGCAGGCTCCACACATGCTGGTTGCGTCAGGTGCCACTAACTCAGTGCACCACTTATGATTGCTGGCTGCACACACGCTGAATTATCAATCACTGTGCAGCTCAACTGAACACCACGTGGCTGTTGGCCTTTGCTGACCGCTGCCTCTGGCCTACACTGCGGTCAGCAGGGCTCACAATTAAAATTGAGTCTTTATTCATTAATTCCAGAGTCCAGTAGTCAACTAACTACAATGTCTTCGAAACCTAAATAATATCCTTTTAGTATCCTTGCTTCAAGAACTTTTTTTATATCAATTATAGCTTTAGTACAATCACCAAATTCATCTTGCAAATCCAAAGGAACACTGAATGGCAGTCTACACTGCGGCCAGCAGAGCTCACAGTTCGAATTCAGTCTTGATTAATTAATTTCAGAGTCCAGTAGGCAACTAACTATAACGTCCCCGAAACCTACACATTTCGACAATGTATTCCATACATATTTCAACTTTTGATACCTACACTGCGGTCAGCAGAACTCACAATTTAAATTGAGACAAGATTTATTAATTGCAGACAGAATTGTACTCTATGTCCTCGGATTTTGTCAAGAGGAAGTGACAAAAAGCATCCCTCGATGTCTATGCTGACTATTCCATCTACATTGCGGACTGCAGGGCTCACAATTCAGATTGAGTCGCAATTGCAGATGATGCAGTCCAGTAGGCAAGTGACATTGCTCCCAGTGCGACCCGCCCGGACCACTCATCATTGCTGGCTGCTCACATGTTGAATGCTTCTAGTGCCCCTATCTCAATGCAGCACAACTCATGGACCCTTTGTGATACAATATTTTGTGTATAATTTCATATCTGGTGCCCCTACCTCAGTGTACCACAAGTCATGGACCCTTTACAATAGAAAGCTTTTTGTATTATTTCACATCTGGTGCCCCTAACTTACTGCATTACAAATCATTGACCCTTTATGATTGAATCTCTGTGTCTGATTCAATGATTACTGTTGTACTTGTTGCCACCACCAACCATTCCCGGAGGGCTGGCTTACACTCACCCCACACGCATCCAGCACAGACATCACTGGACTTGTGTCCCTGGTAATAAAAAGGAGTTGAGCGCACGTGCCCGTACCCAGTTCCACTATCTATCTGTGTCCATATGTTCATTATGTATGCAACATGCTGCCCCTAGGCCTTACCACATTACATTGTGCTCTGGACAGCGTATGCAACCAACTTACCTTCGACAGTGGGAGAAAACTTTGTTTATGTAACTTTGTCTCAGTCATCGTACAAGTACATACGTAGAGACTGGATGATTAGAGTACTGCGAGGAGAGTGTATAGTGAATTTATAAGTGCGTGGGGATTGGCGGAGTGATTGTATAAGTACATATGTTGGTGCAGCCTAACTCCGACAATGAGCTTGTCACTAATTGGCTGCCCTCAATGTCCTAAAAACTGAAACTTGGACTTTGCATGGCCCTGTATTGATATAGCTGCAATACTCCACTGAAAGTGCAATAAAAATTCACATACACACAGCTTTGTCATGCCCATCATCTTTCTTGTGTGCAACTATGGATCAATGTATGGTCAGTGATTCCCCGTACCTTCCATGTTGGCCATGTTGTGAGAGTTGGCTCACAGAGTGACACATTGACGGTTGCGACCCGGGTGACAGCAGCACTAGAACAAGAACACCCGCATGGCAGTGTTGCTAGATTTTTTCAGCATTCTCTAGCCAAAGCCAACCAAAAAGTAGCCCAAAGAAGCCCAATATTGCTACTTTACACGCCCATAGCTCCGGAATCATTCTTCACAGCCTCACGCAGGACTGGCATACACCAGGCCAGCCCATTCTGCTTACGCTTACGCTTACAGGGAGGGACAACAAAGCTAAACGGCCCAGATTTTCATTGTAGTGATCTGCTGGTCACAGGTCTAGTGTCATTATGCCACAGCCACTCCCTCACGGCTGATATACACTAGGGGTGGGCAGAATTTGCGAAATTAACTTTCGCAAATTATCGCGAAAATGTTTAAAATTATCGCAAACAAGCGGAAATATCGCGAAGATGCAGAAGTTTTTTCCGACATGTTCGCGAGATTTTCTGCATGGTTGCGGGTCGCCAACTTACCCATGTGGTTGCTTGTGGGCGCGGCCATCTTGTTTTGAGTTGTCTCACGGTGCATGATCGCGAGAAGAAAGACGTGATCGCGCGACGCATGACGTCACTGCGGGCGCGAACTGTCGCGAGACAGCGCAAATGGCTAAAAACAATACAACATCTCATGGAGAACGCGACCGGATCAAGAAAACTTGTCGGCGAATGCAGGGATTCAGGTAAGGCGATCGCGCACACGCGAGAATGTATTATTTTACAGCGCAAGCAAGAAACAAATTATCGCCAAGCTGCGGGAACCGGAATTTTTGACATTTTCGCGATCTGCGTGGAACGCGAAAATGTCAAATTATCGCAATTTCCGCGAACGGAACGAAATTTTCGCCCAGGCCTAGTATACACCCACACCACACCCAACCCATCCAGCACAGGCGTCACAGGACACGTGACCCTACCAATAAATAAGACTGGGAGCACTTGCTTAATGCCATTTTAGAGTTGCTCCCACCGCATGCACTGTGATGGCCCGTCCCGGGGGTCCGGACACCTCATGTGGGCCTGAGCCATTGAACAGGGGGGCCTACTGGTCACTGAGTTAGCGGCACCGCAAGGACTGAGCTATTGTGCAACCTGCGATGATGATAGCTGCACTAGTATGTCCTCTGCCATTGAAAAATCAAGACACATCTCCAAATGTAAGACTTGTAGGCTAGCGGGGTGCGCTTGCATGATGAGTAGGGTGCCCTGTCTGCGAAAAGGTGAGCAGGAAGGCCTGAATGCGCGGCGGTGGGCAAATATGTCTGGGCGGCGGGAGTGGATGGGGTGCAGCAACCTGGGTGTGCAGTGGCGGCACAGCGATTTAGACGTACGCAGTTGTATATACTCTGCCATTACTAATTATGTACTATGTTTCAGATGTGGGAGCTTGAGGGCTCCACTAGGTCCCGGCACATGGTTGGAGACACAGCAGTGGCGTAAAGGTGAGCTGTGAGGGTTTTGTCCACAGTATGGGCACTCACTGTCCCTCTTCATCTCTTCCTTTCTCTCCTTCACACTCTTTCTCTCTCTCTTCCTCTCACACTGTTTCTCTCTTTCTCTCTCTCTTCCTCTTTCTCCCACTCTTTCTCTATCTCTCTTCCTCTCTCTCACTGTTTCTCTATCTCTTTGTCACTCTCACTCTTTCTCTCTGTCTTTCTCTCACTCTTTCTTTCTTTTTCTCTCTCCCTTCCTCTCACTATTTCTCTCTTTCTCTCTGTATTCCTCTCACTCTTTCTTTCTTTTTCTCTCTATCTTCCTCTCACCCTTTCTTTCTCTCTCTATCTCTCTTTCTCTCTCCTTTGATGGACGCATTACGCACAATCGTATCTTGCTTTTTGTCTAGCAGGCCTGCGAAGATGCATAGCCATCCTGCAATCAACACTAAAACTGAATTGTGAGCTCCGCTGCGCCACGTGTACACAATGGGTGAGGAGGTTTCTTCGGCATGTGGTGGACCCTCTTTGACACACACCGGTGGCAGAAAGGTGAGCTGTGAGGATTTTCTCCAGTGTCTACACTCACTCTCCCTCTACATCTCTCTCTTTCTCTCTCTCACACTCTTTCTCTGTCTTTTCCTCACTCTCTCATTCTTTCTTTCTCTCTCTTCCTCTCTCTCACTCTTTCTCTATCTCTCTTCCTCTCTCTCACACTGTTTCTCTCTCTTCCCCTATTGCACTGTTTCTCTCTTTCTCTCTTCCTTATATCGCACTCTTTCTCTGTCTTCCTCTCTCTCACTCTTTCTCTCTTCCTCACTCTCACTCTTTCTCTCTCTCTTCCTCTCTCTCACTCTTTCTCTCTTTATCTTCCTCTCTCTCACTGTTTCTCTCTCTCTTCGTCTCTTTCACTCTTTCTCTCTGTCTTCCTCTCACTCTTTCTTTCTTTTTCTCTCTCTCTTCCTCTCACTCCCACTGTTTCTCTCTTTCTCTCTGTCTTCCTCTCACTATTTCTTTCTCTCTCTCTCTCTCTCTTTCTCTCTCCTTTGATGAACGCATGACGCACAATCATATCTTGCTTTTTATCTAACAGGATGTGATTCACGAATCAACGCCCCCCAACACCACCACAGCTGAATGTGTGTACAACGTGCGATGATGCGTGGCCATCCTGACATCGCCTCAGAAAGTTGCTTCGATATGTGGTGCACCCTCTTCACACATGCCGGTGGCAGAAGGTGAGCAGAGAGGCTTCTCTCTGAAGCAGCAGGCAGTCATCTCTGGGCGGTGGGAGTGGATAGTGTGCAGCAGCCTGGGTGCACAAGAGCACACAGACACCTCCGAGCAGTGGGGGTGGATGGGTTGCAGCAGCCTGAGTGCTCATTGCCAAAATAGAGAATTAGGCGTATGCAGTTGTATGTCCTCTGCAATTACTAATTCGATACTATGTTTCAGATGACGAAACTTGAGGGTGCACTATGTCCCGGCACATGGTTGGAGACACACCAGTAGCACAAAGGTGAGCTGCAAAGATTTTTTCCAGTGTCAACACTACCTCCCCGTCGCCATCTCTTCCTTTCTCTCTCACACACTTTCTCTCTTTGTCTCTCTTTGTCTGTCTCTCCCTCTCTCTCATTCTTTCTTTTTCTCTCTTCCTCTCTCTTTTTCCCTCTCTCTTCCTCACTCTTTCTCTCTCTCTCTTCCTCTCTCTCACACTGTTTCTCTCTTTCTCTCTTCCTTGTATCTCACTCTTTCTCTCTCTCTCTCTCTCCCTCACTCTTTCTCTCTTTCTCTTTCTCCTTTGCTGGACGCATGACGCACCATGTTATCTTTCTTTTTGTGTTGCAGGCTGTGATTCACAATTGGTCCAGCGATTACACAACATGACTGTACATAGTTTTATTTGTTGTTGTTTTGTTTTAATAAAATGTTTTATATGTAAATCCATACATGACTAAGATTCTTATTTGTCCAACCTAATGTGACTGTCACATTTGTTTGTGGGGGGTGTGGGTGAGGGGGGATTGTGGACAAGGAGTTCCTGCTAGGGGATGGCGGACCAGTTTTGGGTGTTCGACCTGTATGATCGTTGCCTCCATTGCATCTGTTCTCAGAGACTTACGAGCCGACGGGCTGGCTCGTAGATGAAGAGCTGCGAACCGACTGGCAGGCTCATAGAGGGAGAACCGCGGCCCATCAGTTCGCAGAGGGAGAGCTGCGGGCTAGCTCGCAGAGGAACACCTGAGGGCCAACTGGTATAGGGAAAGGTGAGGCCATCGGCTTCCAAAGGGATAGCTGAGGAACAGTGATGTGGGGTATCTTGCAGAGAGAGGCCTGGTTCACAGAGGGAGACTTGCGGGCCCAAGAATGTTGTTGGAGATATACTGTTGATGGGGCAAAAGGGTGTGTTACCTGCTGGTGTAGGGAGACGCAGCATGAAAGAGGTATATCGCACAGAGAGAGCTCTGGTATATTAAATTGCCCCCGGGACCTTTCTTTTATATTTTTACTCGATGCGAGGCACAAGATGGCTGATAACACTTCCTGGTTTGAAGTGTTAGCAGCCAATCAGAGGCAAGCTGGTGCTCGGGAGTTAGGCACCATCCAGATATATATATATATATTTTTCCTTTAATATCTCCAAAACTACTGAACGGATTTACACCATTTTGTCAAAAGCGCGCTTTCTGGACCATGAATTTTCACCCTGCCAAATTTGCCGAAATTCCGTTCAGCAGTTTGACCTGTAGACTTGTATAAAGTTTCCTATGGAAAATGCATTGAGAAAACACTTTTTTGAATCCCTCTTTTTTCTCAGCCCCCCCCCTTGACCAATCACCCTGTAATATGTCTTCGCAGCTGGATGGCTCCAGTCGTGAGTTCAAATATCTTGCAATAAACTTGCTTTCAATCAACAACCAACCTTGTACATCCACAATACACCCCTAAATGTTCAAGATACGAGCTGATCAAAAAAGAGACACTTTCTGGAAAATTTAGTAAAGATTCGTCAAACGACACCAAAGTTATAAGCACATGGATGGCTCCAGTAGGGGGGCCGTGCAACACCCCTCCCAACATGAGTGAAGCCCTGGGTCTGCGGGGACCCCAGCGGGCCCCCACAGCCCCAGGGAGCACCCGCTATTATTTTTTAAGAAATGCCATTAAAATAAAATGCAGGAACCCGAAACCCCTGCGTGAATTCCGCCGATATATACATATTTTAAATGCTTTCCTTGGTCCTGAGGGTCCTTCTGGGACCCCCTGAGCAGGCCTAGGGGGTCAGGGTGTTTCTAATCAGCCCCCTTCTCTTGTTTTATACCTTTGTTTCTCTGTTTTATGGTGACTCACTTCTACCGAGTAACAAGATGGCTGCCAACACTTCCTGGTTTGGAGTGTTGACAGCCAATCACAGTGAAGCTCGTGCACTGGACTTAGGCTCCGCCCAGATATCAAAACATTTATTTTTCAAATTTCTCAGCATCTGCTGAACGGATTTACACCATTTAAAAAAAGGTCACTTTCTGATCCAAGCACTATCTTTTTGCCAAATTTGGGGCAATTCCGTTCAGTAGTTCCGGCTCTAGCCTTGCACAAAGTTTCCTATGGGAAATTGATTTTTTTACTCTTGTTCTTTGAATTTCTCAAAAACGACTGAACGGATTTACACCATCTAAAAAGAAAAAGGTCGCTTTCTGAACCAAGCTGTACCTTTCTGCCAAATTTGGGGTAATTCCGAAGATTCATCAAACGACACCAAAGTTATTAGCAAATCAAAAAATGCTTTTCCTATGGAAACTAAGTTGTAACTACCGCCAGTAGGTAATATATATTATCTACTGGCGGTCGCCAGTAGATAGTTATAATTAGGACCGAGTTCCCATAGGAAATTTGAAAATTCTATTTTGCATAACTTTGGCGCCGGTTGACTTATCTTCATGAAATTTTCAAAACTAATGGGGCACTCCGCTCAGCTCCTACCCTGAAAGTCTCGGGGTGATTCGTCAAGCGGGGGCTGAGAAAAAAGGGGGGTCCCAAAACGCGTTTTCCCTATGCATTTTCCCATAGGACCTTTAGTCGAAGGTACAGCCTGAGCGGCTGAACAGAATTACTTGAAATTTGGCAAAGAGGTAGTCCTCAGGTCAGGCATGTGCCTTTTGCTTAAATGGTGTAAATCCGTTCAGTAGTTCCTGAGAAAATCAAAAGTAAAATCACATATATATCTGGGCGGAGCCTAACCACACATCTCATTGTGAGATCTGATTGGCTGTCAGCACTTCTTCCAAGAAGTGTTGGCAGGCAGCCATCTTGGGACCAATATAAGGTTTTAAGACTTTAGTTACATTATAAATCATTTGTTGATGGTACCATACTCATTTTAGGAATTGCGGTGTGTTCTGAGGTTATTTTACCATGTGAAAAAGCCTTCTGCTGTGATATCATGAATCATGTTTGAGAGAAAACTATTTTCTCATGCTTTTCCCACAGAGGTTTGGAAGGTGATCTATAAGATAACTGAGAGCATTTTTTCTGTAAATTCACATTATCTTTCTCAGTCATGTGAGAATGAAGTCTGACATTCTCAGTAAAACATGTACATCCAACAAGGGCAGAGACTGTCAGTTAATTCCTTTGTGTTCTACTGCAGCTTCCCATAGTGTTCTAAAGAACAACTAGAGCGCTAACAGTCCTACTTATGACAAACGTATGGCACACCTGAAGCCATCTTGGTTGGAATAAAGTGGTAATTCTTAAAACATTTAATTTAAAAAGGAACAAATGAGGGGGTTCATTTTGCCATAGAAAGTATTATTAGTGCTGCAGAAAGAAAAATTAGGGCCCATTTTGAGTGACTTCTCAAATCCTCTTCTATTCCATTAAAAAATTCTGACATGCAGACTGAAACATGCACTTTCAATACCAGCAGCAGACTTCCCTGGTGAGCAGTAGCTTTACTACAGTGATCTAATAAGCAACTAGAGTGCTAACATTCTGAATTTATGGCAAATTTGTGACACATCTGAATGCCTTCTTGATGGAATCAAAGTACAAAACTGAAAGTATTTCCTACTGAGGAGACTGTATTAAATGAGGAAATTAGGAAACATCATAACAAATAAGTCTCCCAAAATGGCCACCAGAGACAAAAGAGCCCAAATGTAGCCCAAATATCACCCAGATGTAGCCCAAGTATAGCCCAATGACAGAATGTCCCAGAGTGTTCTAACGAACAACTAGAGCGCTAACAGTCATACTTATGACAAACGTATGGCACACCTGAAGCCATCTTGAATGGAATAAAGTGGTAACACTTATAACATTTAATTTACAAAGGAATACAATGAGGGGATTCATTTTGCCATAGAAATTATGATTAGTGCTGCAGAAAGAAAAATTAGGGCACATTTCTATGTCATAAAAAAATTCTGACATGCAGACTGAAACATGCACTTTGAATACCAGCAGCAGACTTCCCTGGTGAGCAGTAGCTTTACTACAGTGATCTAATGAGCAACTAGAGTGCTAACATTCAGAATTTATGGCAAATGTGTGACATCTGAATGCCTTCTTGATGGAACCAAGTAAAAAACTGAAAGTATTTCCTACTGAGGAGACTGCAGTAAATGAGGAAATTAGGAAACTTCATAACAAATAAATCTCCCAAGATGGCCACCAGAGACAAAAGAGCCTAAATGCAGCACAAATATCACCCAGATGTAGCCCACATGTAGCCCAATGACAGAAGTGTGCAAAACAGTTTTTTTTTGTGTATTTGCAGTTTTATATAGTGCCGACTTGTCAGGTATTGGAATGCTTTACATGAGCATTGGTTCCATCACACAAGATCAAATTCATTTTGGTTGTAGACATGGGGAGATTAAGTGATTTGACCACAATCACAGAATGTTGAGCTGAAGCAGAAACTCCAACCTGGTTCCCCAGTTGCAAAGTCTGCAGCTCTGGAAGTAACACCAAATCCTCTCGCCAAGGTGCAACATTTAATCAAGTGGTCAACTGGATAAAAAAACATAAAGATTACAAATAATTTAAAAGTTCTTTGTCTCTATTTGAAAACTCAGAAAATATGTCCTCATTTTAGTTTTTTAGAGCACTAACCATAATTTTGATGCAAATAAGACCCTCTCATATATGTAATTTCTAAAGGAAATACTCTAGGTATTACAGTTTTGATTACATCAAGATGACGTCAGGCGTTCCACACTTTTGTAATAAATATAGAATGTTAGCAATCTAGTTGTTCATTGGGATACTGTTGAGAGGCAGAGGCCAGGGGCACGGACTCTGAAAATTGAAGGCAGGTAGGAGAGTGCAGAGGCAAGAATTTGACCACACTGGGCAGGCAGGAAGGGCAGTGGCAGCACACCAGACTATGGAGGGCAGTGGAAAGGGGGCAGGGGCAACAAATCAACAATACAGGACTGGCAAGAGAGGCTGTGGCAATATAATAGACCATTGTGGGCAGAAGGAAGAGGCAGTGGTAGTACAACCATACATGCCAACAGACCCGTTTCAGCCAGGAAACGTCCAATGTTTTTAAGCTCAAATGGGCTTTATTTGATCTGTCTCCTGTCTACAATCTCCTCTTTTTCAATGTAACTCAAAGGGGAAAATCAATACCCCAGTTTTTTTTCAAAATCTCCCTCTTACCAAGTTCAAAATGTTCGCAAGTATGGTATATTGAATCATGGTAGGCAGGAGGAATTGGGGTAGGGACATGGAGTCGGATAACAGAGGACAGGAGGGACATGGAGAGGTGCACAAAATTGACCCTACAGGGCAGGCATCAGGGTTTGCAGCAGCACAATACACCACACAGCGCATGCGGGACGGGAGTGCAGCACAACAATCCATAGAAAGCAATAGGGAGGGGACAGGACCATGCACATGGACAACAGAGAACAGATGGGAAAGAGGCAATGGTAGCTAGCTGACCATAATGGACAGACAGGAGAGAAAGCTGCAGCATAACAGACCATAAAGGGCAGGAGGGACGGATCAGGGGCATTACAATGGAACAGACAAGCCAGGAGGGAGGGAATAGGGGGTCTGCACATGGAAACAGAGGGCTGGGGGCAAGGTGGCAGGGCAGGAGCAGCAAGATGACCATGGAGGTCAGGCAGGATGGGCACTAGAAACAAGACACATCATGGAGAGCAAAAATGAGACTATGGTGGCATACACACAGACCATGGAGGGAAGGTGGGAGGGGGTCAGGGGCAGCTAGCAGACCACACAGGGAAGGTGGGAGGGGCCATGGCAGCACAGAAGACCATGCATGGCAAGCGGGAGGGTTAGTGGCAGCACAATGGCTATGATGGGCAAGAAGGAGGGTGCAGGGGCATGCACAAAGGACCATGGAGGATAGAAGGGAGGGTCAGGACCTGGGCACAGACAGGAGAGTTCAGGGGAAGGGGCCTCACAACAGACCGCGCGGGGCAGGCAGGAGGAGCAGTTGCAGCACAACAGATCAGGGAGGGCAGAAGGGTGTGGCAGTAAAATGGACCAAGGAGGACAGGAGGAAGGGGTTAGGGGCATGGCATGTGGACAGGCAGGGTGGAGGTGGCAGGGACAGGTTACAGTCATCTGACAATGCTAGGCAGGTGGGAGGGGAGTAGCAGCTCAACAGAACACTCAGAGTAGATAGGAGTGGCAGGTCCATGGAACATAGTGGGCAAAAAGGATGGAGCAGGGACATGCACAAAGACATCGGAGGGCAGGGGGAAGGAGAATAGGGGCAGCAAGCTAAGCACAGAGGCTAAGCAGGAGGTCAATGATGGGCCATAGAATTGGGCAATGGAGGACAGGAGGAGTGGACTGGTACATCATGCTAAATGGAAGGCAGTGGCAGCACATCAGACCATGCATGGCAGGAGGGAGGAGGCTAGTCCATGGATTCAGACAACAGAGGATAGGGAGGAGGTGGATGGGGCAGCAAGCTAACTGTTCAGAGAAGGTGGGTATTAGGAACTTATTGTTTTTAAAATGTGTGTCTGTGCGAACTACTTAAAATATGAACAAGTATGCAGCATAATCTCACTTTTATTCAGGGAGAAGAGGACGTTTGTGACTGTGACTCCGGGCTCACTTGGCAGAAACACCCCCTGACACTCCACCCCCATCGCAAAATGTAATGCCCGTAAAAAAGGGTAGGTGGGCGCAGTGTTATATAGAACATAGTTCTGAGAGCACGATTGAAAATGAATGCTAGATATAGTATATGGTATAAACTATGCACCAAAAAGTGTGATATAAGATGAACCGGGGCGTGAAATATAATATGCAAAACATTGTGCGCAATGACAGATTCATTGGAGAGCGTGAGATAGCACAGACACTAGCGCGTGCTATGCGATATGCGCCTTGGAGTGTAATATGCACAGGGCAGTGTTGTGTAACATAACTAGTCTCTAAAGTTGTAATATAAAATATGTGCTGCCGAGTGTAACGTTGCATATGCACTGTGACAAAGATATGGATCCCAGATTATAATATGTATGGCATAGCACTGTGCGTTATAACATACACATCGTGGAAGGCACGTTAGATGGGGCAATATAACACGTACGAAGGCAAGTGTGGCATGACATATTCACGGGGTGGTGTTACAGTGCACATGGGCTAGAGAGTGTCATAGCATACGCACTAGCTGGTGGAATACAACACAGAGGTGTGAGGCAATCGGCGGGCACTGGTGGGTGTAACACAGCATTGGGCTCAGCCAGGAGCACGCTGTGACTCTCAAGTGAGGTTTGTCTCCTTTCCAGAGAGTAAAATAAAAAGTATTACACATCCAGCGGTGGATGTGTTTTTTATTAACCGTGAGGGGGGTTTCTTGCATACTTTGGTCGAATTTTTGTCGAATCCCCTTTGAATGGCTTGGTGTGCGTGTATATTAAATGTGCCCGTCAATAGCTACCCATGTTTGTATAAATAAACGGGAAGGGTGTCTACTTGGAGAGTACCCACCGGTGGGGGTGCCGGGATTAGGCACGGTAGGGCGTCAGACACGTCAGAGCTTCACTAGCGGTGTAAATACATTCCATGTGGATTCATTCTATGCATAGTCGTCTTTTAATGAATATCACGCAAATCGTCATGGTGATAGGTACATACGGTTTGTCCAGCATATCCTAGGTGTTTCTATAAATACATATATTTTTTAAATAATAAAAAACAAAGGCCGGCCCCGGGGGATAGGGTCCCCGGAACCATAAGTGGCCTGAGGAGGGGGGCATCGCAGCCCCCTCCTAAAGAATTTAATAAAAAAAAGGCCATGACCCGGGAGTTGGGGTCCCCGGGGCCGATTAATGCCTTGGGAGGGCCAAATTAGTTTTTTTCAACAAAAAAAATTAGGGTGCAGGCCCTGGGGGATGGGGTCCCCAGGGCCAGTAAATTAGAAAAAGAAGGGGGGCCACACAGCCCTCCTTCTTAAAAAAATAAAATAACTAAAAGACCGGCATCGCGCTGGAGGCCACGCCCCCTCCTTGCAGCACTCTGCAAACGCGCCCCTGGCCAGTTGTAAGTTGGGGAATTAATTCCCCTTCAATACTTCAATACTGAGGGTCCCTGAGGGCCAACTAGCCCAACAGGTATCTCCAGTGTGTGCCAGGGAGCTGCGTTGCAGACAGGTGTTCTGAGGCCACGTCCCTTTTTACACCTCTATGCAACGCAGCTCTGTGGCGCTAAGTGGAGGTACCTAGTGGGCTAGTTTGACCCTAGGGACCCTTAGGATTCAATAGGACTTAATCTCTCAACTTAGAACGGCCACAGGGCGCGTTTACACATTGGTGAAGGAAGGGGACGGGGCCAGACGTCACATATTACATCACTCATGACATGGTCAGTGACATCACTCATGACATCACTGATGACATCATCCTTGTGATAGAGTGGCGGTCGCGGCAGTTATAGTTATCTGAACTAACTATAACGGGGGAATTTCAATGGTTTTTTACGAGTGAAATGTCCAGCTAACTATAACATGTGTGAAACCTATGGTTTTTAAGTGAATATATATATGTATATATATATGTATATTACCTACTGGCGGTCGCCAGTAGGTAGTTATAGTTAGGACCCCTTTTCCATAGGAAATCCGCAACATTCTATTTTGAATAACTTTGGCGCCGGTCGATGAATCCTCGCGAATTTCTCAAAATAGGTGGGGCGCTACGCTCCGCTCCTACCCTGAAAGTCTCGGGGGGATCCGTCAAGCGGGGGCTGAGATAAAAGGGGGGTCCCAAAACGCGTTTTTCCCATGCATTTTTCCATAGGACCTTTAGAACGAGCTACAGCCCGAACGGCTGAACAGAATTACTCGAAATTTGGCAGAGAGGTAGTCCCTAGGTCAAGGAAGTGCCTTTTGTAGGTTTGGTGTAAATCTGTTCAGTAGATTCTGAGAAAATAGCCTTTAAATCAATATATATATCTGAGCCCGCTTACGGTACGCTTACCGTACGCTTACCGTAAGCGTACGGTGGCGTGCGCGAGCGCGATTCTGATTGGCTCTTAGATCTTAGTAAACATTCGAATCGGCCGAAACCAGGAAGCGGCGGCCGCCATTTTGTGTATTTCACTCTGAAAAAAAAGAGTGAAAACAAGAAAAGGGGGCAATGAGGAGAGTTACAGACCCCCTAACATTTGTAAGGGGGTCAAAAAAGGACAGAAAAGTACAAAAAAAACGTTTATTGATTTTTAAAAAAATCACGGGGTACGCGTACGGTAAGCTTACGGTAAGCGTACGGTAAAAAAAAAATACAAAAATGAAATGAAATGCAGATTTAAGTGTTTAGATATTAGGGGGCTCTAAAAAGAGCCGTTGTGTTTATGAAGTGATTTTTAAGTGGTACCTACAAGTAAGTACCGATGCAGAGTCTAAGGTTCAAGAGGAAGACTCTGTTCCCTTCATCAGTGAAGTGCACACCATCTCCTCTATAAATGTCTTGCATGTCGTAACGCAAGTTGTTGTGGTAAATGGCACCCATACCATAGTCACGGAGGAAAGCAGAAACAGATTTGTTGACGTGCTTTCTTGCTTTGTCAATCTGTGGACAGAAATGATTGGACCAGTTCCATTTTTGCCTTTGGCATATGTTGGAAAACACAAAGGCAGTTTTAGGGAAAAGTGAAAACAGTTGTGCAAAGGTGTCCTTCATAAGCATTTCCAGACCTACCCCAGTCAAAGTGCCTAGGTCATTGCCACCACAGTGCACTATTATGAGGTCAGGGTGTTGGATTTGTATGAAGGATTTCACCAATGGCATCAATTGGTGCCACTTTAACCCTCTCTGACCAATCCATTTAATGTCTACATTTGGCAAAGCAAGGTCTCTCACCATATCTGTTTTCTCTGCAAACTTATCACTCCAGAAGACATAGCTGTGCCCTACAATCCACACTGTGAACATCTTCAAAGGAGAACTGGATGCACTCAGGAGGTGTCTTTCAGTAGAATGGCAATATGAAAAGAAAGACAGTTTGGAAATGGAGGCATACATATTTTTTTTTTTTAAAAAAGAACTGATTGGCTGTTTCATACCATTCTAGAATAAAAACTAGGCTGTATGTGTAAATTAATAGAAGCATGTTTTGTATTGGTACAGAAAAATGTGTTACCAAAGAACAGTACTATGGATTTGCTGTTAGGTTTGAAAAGTCAAGCACTCTTGCTCTGAGGAATTGAAACATTGTTTGGCGAACTTCTGACCTAACTCAACACAGCAGTGTTCCATGAGCTGTTGCTATGGTAGCAGGCAGAAGTCAAGTTGGGGGAAGGGTACTAGGCAGAAGTCAAGTTGGGGGAAGGGTACTTTTGGAAAAGGGTTGGTTTTCAACCAATAGAAATGTGTGATTACATTTGAAAAAAAGGGGGAAGCACTGAGATTTGAAACTTACATGTATATGTGTGGAAAAATAGAGGGAAAGTTTGCCATTATCTGGTTCTGCTGAGAGGAGAGAGGTGAACACAACAGAGATCCTGGCTCTGATAATCTGCTGTTTGAGTGTCACATTTCTTTCACAACTAACTAATTTTAAAGGTGAGTTTACAGTTTGAGAGGGGATGTATGTGGTAACTTAAGAAATGAATAATAGAAATGGAAATTGTTTTTGTTGTAGTTGCGTTTATCATTTTCTGTTTTGGGAGAAATTTAAATGTGAGGAACATGTAAAATAATATGGAGTATGTTTTCACAATAAATTAAGGTGTACTGGAAAAAAAAAGAATAGTTTAAGGGTTTGAGGTTGGACTCAGTAATGCAAATACATTCAGCATCACTAAGGCTGGTTGCCCTTGCTGGAGTGTAGGCAGTCACCGAGAATACACATGGTGGTGGTCTGAAAAAGCAGTTTGGACATGTGCATTTAAATAAATCAAAAAAAGTGGTTTCATAATGTGTCAGTCTGTAAAAGTGATTTTCTCTTGCCCCGAAAAAAAAAGAGCAGTAAGTGTGCTTTCAAATTGGCAAATAAATTTCGTTTTGGGACTAATGTGAAAACATGACTCTGTGTGCAGAGAGGAATTATAGGCAGTGATTTATTGCGTATTGCTCTGGTGATTTCACATTTGCATTAGATGGAAAGGGGGAGCGAATTTTTGGGGGAAGAAGCAGACTCTTAGCACACACCCATGTGCTTGCCATGTATAATCATGCACAGTATTTACAAGCGAGTGGGGTTTTCAGGTTTCAGTCTGTAATGCAAATACATTCAGCATCACTAAGGCTGGTTGCCCTTGCTGGAATGTAGGCAGCCACCCAGGTTACACATGGAGGTGGTCTGAAAAAGCAGTTTGGACATGTGCATTTAAAAAAATCAAAAAAGTGGATTCATAATGTGTCAGTCTGTAAAAGTGATTTTCACTTGCCCCGAAAAAAAAAGAGCAGTAAGTGTGCTTTCAAATTGGCAAAGAAATTTCGTTTTGGGACTAATGTGAAAACATGACTCTGTGTGCAGAGAGGAATTATAGGCAGAGATTTATTGCGTATTGCTCTGGTGATTTCACAGTTGCATTAGATGGAAAGGGGGAGCGAATTTTTGGGGGAAGAAGCAGACTCTTAGCACACACCCATGTGCTTGCCATGTATAATCATGCACAGTATTTACAAGCGAGTGGGGTTTTCAGGTTTCAGTCTGTAATGCAAATACATTCAGCATCACTAAGGCTGGTTGCCCTTGCTGGAGTGTAGGCAGTCACCGAGAATACACATGGTGGTGGTCTGAAAAAGCAGTTTGGACATGTGCATTTAAATAAATCAAAAAAAAGTGGTTTCATAATGTGTCAGTCTGTAAAAGTGATTTTCACTTGCCCCGAAAAAAAAAGAGCAGTAAGTGTGCTTTCAAATTGGCAAAGAAATTTCGTTTTGGGACTAATGTGAAAACATGACTGTGTGCAGAGAGGAATTATAGGCAGAGATTTATTGCGTATTGCTCTGGTGATTTCACAGTTGCATTAGATGGAAAGGGGGAGCGAATTTTTGGGGGAAGAAGCAGACTCTTAGCACACACCCATGTGCTTGCCATGTATAATCATGCACAGTATTTACAAGCGAGTGGGGTTTTCAGGTTTCAGTCTGTAAAATATTTTTGGGAAAAAAATGTAAATATGTGTACCGTATTATAAATTGTTTTTAAAATATTAATACTTTTTTCTTTTTTTTCAGATTGATATAGAAAATTTTCGAAAACTAGAACCATTTTTAAAACTATTTTTTTTAAAAACAAATGAATAAATATTTTTTTGAGTGAGTATGGTAAGTCAATAATAATAATTGTAGTCTCTCAAGGACCTTGTAATGTGATAATTGATTTTTAGTGTTTTTTTTTAAAAATAAAAAAAAGGTACGCTCACCGTACGCGTACGGTAAAAAAAAAAAAAAAAGTTTTTAAAAACATATGTAAAAAAAAGATGAAAGATAAGGTTGGCTCTTAAAAGAACCGTTGTGTTCATGCAGGGACAGAGGAAAGGAAGCATGGGAAAATTATTCAAAGCGACAAATGTGCTGATCTATTTTGTTGTTCACTAGGGAAACACTGGTCTCCCTATAGCAAATTAGATCTTGACAAAATGTGCATCGAATATCAACCTTCCGAAATCGAGGGTTGATTTCCAGAGGGCCAGCAAAAGGAGATTCTCCCCCCACAGATGAAGGGCTCACCTGACCTGCAGAAGAAGGAGTCAGCCCTGCAGATGATGGTCCAGGCTGAGCTGCTGTGGATGTACTGGCTTGTCTTTCTGAAGAGTTACCTCCAAAAAGATGACCATGTGTCCTTCTGTGTACATCCTGGAGGTGTCTCTTCATGGTGTGATTCCCAAAGGAATACTTCCTGTTAGGATTACCTCTAGAAAGTACACGCTTACACAGCTTACAAGTCACTAAGGGTGCATTTACCTTTTGCTGGCCTTCAGGAAAAGTAAAATAATCCCATACATAAGAGGGCTTTTGTTTCCTCGATCTCTGCCTCAAGACACTGCTGCTAGTGCTAGCCTCACTCTCAGAAGAGCTCTGCTGTTCTGCCATCGTATCCCAAAGACAAACCAGCTCCTTCTCCCAAGGGATCACAAGCAGAAATGAGGGGAATGGGTGTGGTGTAGGAGAGTTCTAGAACTGAAAGTAGTTTCAACCAATCAAAAGTTGTGTTTCATGATCGCATGACCTACCGTACGCTTACGGTACGCTTACGGTACGCTTACGGCAAAAGTGCGCATGCACGTAAAAAAGACACGCGCTTGCGCGCATGCGCATAACAGTCACTCCCGGCACTTCCGCGTAACGTGCGCGTGTAGCGTACACGCGTACGCGTCCCACGCGGAGTACGCGCGGCTACGCAAATTGCGTAACTATACGCAAGCAGCGTAGGAAAATTACGGACGTTGCGTAAACCGTACGCTTACCGTGAGCTTACGGTACGCGTACTAAAAATTTTTTAAAAAAAATAGAAAAAAAGTACTGCAAATAAATTTTACATGTTTATTTTAAAAAATATATAAAAAAAAACATATTAAAGAATTTTAAAAATTTAATCATAGTCTTTATAAAAGGTAAGAAAATTAAAATAAAAATATGTTAGAAAAAATAGAAGAAAAAAAAAAAATTTGCATTTAAAAAACCTTGCAAATTCACTGAAAAAACCATGGGTTTCACACACGTTATAGTTAGGAATTAGCATTTAAAAAACCTTGCAAATGCACTGAAAAAACCATGGGTTTCACACACGTTATAGTTAGGAATTAGCATTTAAAAAACCTTAGAAATTCACTGAAAAAACCATAGGTTTCACACATGTTATAGTAAGCTGGACATTTTACTCGTAAAAAACCATTGAAATTGCCCCGTTATAGTTAGTTCAGCTAACTATAACTCGCGCGCCCGCAATGCACTGCTGATGACGTCACATATTACATCACTCATGACATGGTCAGTGACATCACTCATGACATCACTGATGACATCTCAAATGACATCACTGATGACCTCACTGATGACATCATCCTTGTGATAGAGTGGCAGACCTCCTCTCACCCTAATATAACTTTTGATACACACATACAAAAATAGAGACTAAAATTTACAAACGAATTGACATACCAATACCAGTAACAACAACCTCTTCAGTAATTCTAAGATCCACATACACATCCATTCATTCACCAACTGTTCAATACAGTCACTCATACATGTACTCACTCATCATATGTACTCATACACCTATACATCCTGTCACACAATGCCACTCATCCATAGAGTTACTTACACACATAGTCACTCATGCTAATAAAGAATCAAACATCCATTTACTTGCATATACAGTTATACACACACCACCACACTTACTTCTACAGAAACTTACACATACTTAGTCTTTTAAACAATCACTTATAGAAACACATACTTATTCATACAGGAACTCTTTCAATCTCTCACTCTCACATATACTCACTTATATACACCAATAGTCACATATACTAGTTTAAAACATATGTAGTTACTCATAAAGACACTATTGAGACAGTCATTCACTCACTAACACACCCATACACACACTCATCCACCCATACAGTCCTGCACACATGCTGTGTTAAACACATACAAACAGTGAGTCAGTCATTCATGCACCTATGCACTACGTAATACCCTCCACCAAACCATGCAGACACTCATACTGATACTCAAAAAACCAACTAATATCCTATATAGACACCTATGTAGCTACTCACCAACCCATGCAGCCACTCATACACAAAGTGAGAGACTGATACAGATATTTACATATTTAAACATTACTCACTAAGCCATGTATTCACTATGATACACTTAATCAGTCAGTTACACAATCAATTTTTCAAAAAGAAATCATCCATTTAGACAGTAATATACCCATTTATTCTTCCATCGACCTTGAGATATACATATATAAAACATATTTAATTTTCAGAAAAACACACATTCACTGGATGATGTCATCAGTGAGGTCATCAGTGATGTCATTTGAGATGTCATCAGTGATGTCATGAGTGATGTCACTGACCATGTCATGAGTGATGTAATATGTGACGTCATCAGCAGTGCATTGCGGGCGCGCGAGTTATAGTTAGCTGAACTAACTATAACGGGGCAATTTCAATGGTTTTTTACGAGTAAAATGTCCAGCTAACTATAACATGTGTGAAACCTATGGTTTTTTCAGTGAATTTCTAAGGTTTTTTAAATGCTAATTCCTAACTATAACGTGTGTGAAACCCATGGTTTTTTCAGTGAATATATATATATATATATATATTCACTGAAAAAACCATAGGTTTCAGGGGCGTTATAGTTAGCTGGACTTTTCACCCATACAAAACCATTGAAATTCCCCTTTTATAGTTAGTTCAGCTAACTATAACTCGCGTGCCCGCAATGCACTGCTGATGACGTCACATATTACATCACTCATGACATGGTCAGTGACATCACTCATGACATCACTGATGATATCTCAAATGACATCACTGATGACATCATCCAGTGAATGTGTGTGTTTTCTGAAAATTAAATATGTTTTATATATGTATATGTCAAGGTCGATGGAAGAATAAATGGGTATATAGGTGTCTAAATGGATGATTTGTTTTTGAAAAATTGATTGTGTAACTGACTGATTAAGTGTATTATAGTGAATACATGGCTTAGTGAGTAATGTTTAAATATGTAAATATCTGTATCAGTCTCTCACTTTGTGTATAAGTGGCTGCATGGGTTGGTGAGTAGCTACATGGGTGTCTATATAGGTTATTAGTTGGTTTTTTGAGTATCAGTCTGAGTGTCTGCATGGTTCGGTGGGGGGTATTACGTAGTGCATAGGTGCATGAATGAGTGACTCACTGTTTGTATGTGTTGAAGACAGCATGTGTGCAGGACTGTATGGGTGGATGAGTGTGTGTATGGGTGTGTTAGTGAGTGAATGACAGTCTCAATAGTGTCTTTATGAGTAACTACATATGTTTTAAACTAGTATATGTGACTATTGGCGTATATAAGTGAGTACATGTGAGAGGGAGAGATTGAAAAAGTTCCTGTATGAATAAGTATGTGTTTCTATAAGTGATTGTTTAAAAGACTAAGTATGTGTAAGTTTCCGTAGAAGTAAGTGTGGTGGTGTGTGTATAACTGTATATGCAAGTAAATGTATGTTTGATTCTTTATTAGTGTGAGTAACTCTATGGATGAGTGGCATTGTGTAACAGGATGTATAGGTGTATGAGTACATATGATGAGTGAGTACATGTATGAGTGACTGTATAGGACTGTTGGTGAATGAGTGGATGTGTATGTGGATCTTAGGATTACTGAAGAGGTTGTTGTAACTGGTATTGGTATGTCCATTGTTTTGAAAATTTTAGTCTCTATTTTTGAATGTGTGTATCAAAGGTTATATTAGGGTGAGAGGAGGTCTGCCACTCTATCACAAGGATGATGTCATGAGTGATGTCATCAGTGATGTCATTTGAGATGTTATCAGTGATGTCATGAGAGATGTCACTGACCATGTCATGAGTGATGTAATATGTGACGTCATCAGCAGTGCATTGCGGGCGCGCGAGTTATAGTTAGCTGAACTAACTATAACGGGGGAATTTCAATGGTTTTGTACAAGTGAAAAGTCCAGCTAACTATAACACCCCTGAAACCTATGGTTTTTTCAGTGAATTTCTGAGGTTTTTTAAATGCTAATTCCTAACTATAACGTGCCTGAAACCTATGTTTTTTTCTGTGAATTTTAAAGGTTTTTTAAATGCTAATTTCTAACTATGCCTACAGAGATAGGACATGTGAAGAAAGAAGAAAAAAGGCACAGAAAGAAAAAAAAGAAGTGCAGAAAGAAGCAACAGAAGTCCTCAAAGACGAAGAAAAGTGCAGGAAGAAGGATAACGTGCAGGAAGAACAAAAAGAAGAGCAGAAAGAAGCCTTGTTGCAAAATCATCCTGTACCCTCAACTTTTTCAGACGGATACTGGTGGTAACTGAGTCTGACTAACCAGTCCTAGAGCCAGTGCTATGTTAAAAGACACTTAGAATACAGTGAAAACACCTACATACACTAGGGAACATTATGTGTTGGGGTCCCCCTGTGACCTCCTCTGTAAGCCCCTAGTATATAATAGGGCAGGGGGATTAAAACTACCTCTTAAAACAGGCCACAGGGCGTTTTTGCACACGTTAACTCAGGCCCCGTCCCCTCCCTTCACCACTGTGTAAACACACCCTGTGTCCGTTTTTAGTTGGGAGATTAAGTTCATTTGAATCCTGAGGGTCCCTAGGGTCCAACTAGCCCACAAGGTACCTCCAGTAAGTGCCACAGAGCTGCGTTGCAGAGAGGTGTAAAAAGTGGCACGGCCTGGACCACCTCTCTGCAATGCAGCTCAGTGGCGCTTACTGGAAGCACTTGGTGGACTAGTTAGCCCACAGGGGCCCTCCGTCAGTATTGAGGGTAAATTATATCCCCAATTTAAAACATGCCATAGTGTGTGTTTGCACACGTCACCTCAGGCTACGTCCCCTCCCTTCACCACTGTGTAAACACGCCCTGTGTCTGTTCTAAGTTGAGAGATTAAGTCCCCATGAATCCTAAGGGTCCCTAGGGGCAAACTAGACCACTAGGTACCTCCAGTAAGCGCCACAGAGCTGCGTTGCAGAGAGGTGTAAAAAGGGGCATGGCCTCAGAACACCTGTCTGCAGCGCAGCTCCCTGGCGCATACTGGAGATGCCTGTTGGGCTAGTTGGCCCTCAGGGACCCTCAGTATTGAAGAGGAATTAATTCCCCAACTTACAACTCGCCAGGGGGCACATTTGCAGAGTGCTGAAAGGAGGGGGCGTGGCCTCCGGCACGATGCCAGTCTTTTATTTATTTTAATTTTTTAAGAAGGGGGGCTGTGTGGTTCCCCTTCTTATTCTAATTTATTGGCCCTGATGACCCCATCCCCCCGGGCCTGTCTCCTAATTATATTTTTTAGACCCCAATCCCCAGGGCCGGCCACTGTTTTTTATTATTTTAAAAAAATATATATTTATAGACACACCTTGGACATGCTGGACAAACCGTACGTACCTATCACCATGACGATTTGCGTGATATTCATTAAAAGGCGACTATGCATAAAATGAATCCACGTGGAACGTATTTACACCACTAGTGAAGCTCTGACATGTCTGATGCCCTACCGTGCCTAATCCCGGTAGACACCCTTGTCGTTTATTGATACAAACATGGGTAGCTATTGACGGTCACATTTAATACACATGCACACCAAGCCATTCAAAGGGGATTCGACAAAAATTCGACCAAAACTATGCAAGAAACCCCCCTCACGGTTAATAAAACACACATCCACTGCCGGATGTGTAATACTTTTTATTTTACTCTCTGGAAAGGGGACGAACGTCACTTGAGAGTCACAGCGCGCTCCTAGCAGAGCCCAATGCTTTGTTACACCCACTATTGCCTGCTGAGTGCCACACACCTCTGTGTTGAATTCCACTAGCTAGTGCATATGCTATGACACTCTCTAGCCCATGTGCACTGTAACACCACCCCGTGAATATGTCATGCCACACTTGTCTTCGCACGGGTTATATTGCCCCATTTAACGTGCCTTCCTCGATGCCTATGTTATAACGCACAGTTCTATGCCATACATATTACAATCTGGGATCCATATCTTTGTCACAGTGCTTATGCAACATTACACTCCCCAGCACATATTTTATATTACAACTTTAGAGACTAGTTAGGTTACACAACACTGCCCTGTGCATATTACACTCCAAGGCGCATATCGCATAGCACGCGCTAGTGCCTGTGCTATCTCGCGCTCTCCAATGAATCTGTCATTGCGCACAATGTATTGCATATTATATTTCACGCCCGGTTCATCTTATATCACACTTTTTGGTGCATAGTTTATACCATACACTATATCTAGTTTTCATTTTCAATCGTGCTCTCAGGACTATGTTCTATATAACACTGTGTTCACCTACCCTTTTCACGGGCATTACATTTTGCGATAGGGGGTGGAGGGTCAGGGGGTGTTTCTGCCAAGTGAGCCCAGAGTCACAGTCACAAACGTCCTCTTCTTCCTAAATAAAAGTGAGATTATGCTGTATACTTGTTCATATTTTAAGTAGTTCGCACAGACACACGTTTTAAAAACAATAAAGTTCCTAATACCCGCCTTCTCTGAACAGTTAGCTTGCTGCCCCATCCCCCTCCTCCCTAGCCTCTGTTGTGTGAATCCATGGACTAGCCTCCTCCCTCCTGCCATGCATGGTCTGATGTGCTGCCACTGCCCTCAATTTAGTATGATGTCCTAGTCCACTCCTCCTGCCCTCCATTGCCCAATTCTATGCCCCATCATTGACCTCCTGCTTAAACTCTGTGCTTAGCTTGCTGCCCCTATTCTCCTTCCCCCTGCCCTCCGATGTCTTTGTGCATGCCCCTGCTCCATCCTTTTTGCCCACCATGTTCCATGGACCTGCCACTCCTATCTACTGTGAGTGTTCTGTTGAGGTGCCACTCCCCTCCCACCTGCCTAGCATTGTCAGATGACTGTAACCTGTCCCTGCCACCTCCACCCTGCCTGTCCACATGCCATGCCCCTATCCTCTTCTTCCTGTCCTACATGGTCCATTGTACTGCCACACCCTTCTGCCCTCCCTGGTCTGTTGTGCTGCAACTGCTCCTCCTGCCTGCCCGTGCGGTCTGTTGTGAGGCCCCTTACCCTGAACTTTCTTGTCTGTGCACAGGTCCTGACCCTCCCTTGTATCCTCCATCATCCTTTGTGCATGCCCCTGCACCCTCCTTCTTGCCCATCATAGCCATTGTGCCGCCACTAACCCTCCCACTTGCCATGCATGGTCTTCTGTGCTGCCATGGCCCCTCCCACCTTCCCTGTGTGGTCAGTTAGCTGCCCCTGACCCCCTCCCACCTTCCCTCCATGGTCTGTGTGTATGCCATCACAGTCTCACTGTTGCTCTTCATGGTGTGTCTTGCTTCTAGTGCCCACCCTGCCTGACCTCCATGGCTATCTTGCTGCTCCTGCCCTGCCCCCTTGCCCCCAGCCCTCTGTTTACATGTGCAGACCCCTACTCCCTCCCTCCTGGCTTGTCTGTTCCATTATAATGCCCCTGATCCGTCCCTCCTGCCCTTTATGGTCTGTTATGCTGCAGCTTTCTCTCCTGTCTGTCCATTATGGTCAGCTAGCTACCATTGCCTCTTGCCCCTCTGTTCTCTGTTGTCCATGTGCATGGTCCTGTCCCCTCCCTCTTGCTTTCTATGGATTGTTGTGCTGCACTCCCGTCCCGCATGCCCTGTGTGTTGTATTGTGGTGCTGCAAACCCTGATGCCTGCCCTGCAGGGTCAGTTTGGTGCATCTCTCCATGTCCCTCCTGTCCTCTGTTATCCAAGTCCATGTCCCTACCCCATTTCCTTCCATGATCCAATTTACCATACTTGCGAACATTTTGAACTTGGTAACAGGGAGATTTTGAAAAAAAACTGGGGTATTGATTTTCCCCTTTGAGTTACATTGAAAAAGAGGAGATTGTAGACAGGAGACAGATCAAATAAAGCCCATTTGAGCTTCAAAACATTGGACGTTTCCTGGCTGAATCGGGTCTGTGGGCATGTATGGTTGTACTACCATTGCCTCTTCCTTCTGCCCACAATGGTCTATTACATTGCCACAGCCTCTCTTGCAAGTTCTGTATTGTTGGTTTGTTGCCCCTGCCCCCCTTTCCACTGCCCTCCATTGTCTGTTGTGCTGCCACGGCCCTTCCTGCCTGCTCAGTGTGGTTAAATTGTTGCCTTTGCACCCTCCTACCTGCCTTCAGTTTTCAGAGTCCATGCCCCTGGCCTCTGCTAATGAACAACTAGATTGCTAACATTCTATATTTATTACAAAAGTGTGGAACGCCTGACGTCATCTTGATGTAATCAAAACTGTAATACCTAGAGCATTTCCTTTAGAAATTACATATATGAGAGGGTCTTATTGGCATCAAAATTATGGTTAGTGCTCTAAAAGACTAAAATAAGGACATATTTTCTGAGTTTTCAAATAGCGACAAAGCACTTTTAAATTATTTGTTATCTTTATGTTTTTTATCCAGTTGACCACTTGTTTAAATGTTGCACTTAGGGGAGAGGATGTGGTGTTACTTCCAGAGCTGCAGACTTTGCAACTGGGGAACCAGGTTGGAGTTTCTGCTTCAGCTCAACATTCTGTGATTCTGGTCAAATCACTTAGTCTCCCCATGTCTACAACCAAAATGAATTTGTTCTTGTGTGATGTAACCAATGCTCATGTAAAGCACTCCAATACCTGACAAGTCTGCACTATATAACACTGCAAAAACACAAAATAATAAGTGTTTTGCACACTTCTGTCATTGGGCTATATTTGGGCTACATCTGGGTGATTTTGGGCTACATTTGGGCTCTTTTGTCTCCGGTGGCCATCTTGGGAGATTTATTTGTTATGAAGTTTCCTAATTTCCTCATGTACTGCCGTCTCCTCAGTAGGAAATGCTTTCAGTTTTTTACTTTGATTGCATCATGAAGGTATTCAGATATGTCACACATTTGCCATAAATTCTGAATGTTAGCACTCTAGTTGCTCATTAGATCACTGTAGTAAAACTACTGTTCACCATGGAAGTCTGCTCCTGGTATTAAAAGTGCATGTTTCAGTCTGCATGTCAGAATTTTTTAATGAAATAGAAGAGGATTTGAGAAGTCACTCAAAATGTGCCCTCGTTTTCTTTCTTCAGCATTAATCATAATTTCTATGGCAAAATGAACCCCCTCATTGTGTTCCTTTTTAAATTAAATGTTTTAAGTGTTACCAGTTTATTACAATCAAGATGGCTTCAGGTGTGCCATACTTTTGTCATAATGAAGACAGTAAGCGCTCTAGTTGTTTTTAAGAACACTCTGGGACATTCTGTCATTGGGCTATACTTGGGCTACATCTGGGTGATATTTGGGCTACATTTGGGCTTTTTTGTCTCTGGTAGCCATCTTGGGAGACTTATTTGTTATGAAGTTTCCTAATTTCCTCATTTACTGCAGTCTCCTCTGTAGGAAATACTTTCAGTTTTTTACTTTCATTCCATCAAGAAGGCATTCAGATGTGTCACACATTTGCCATAAATTCAGAATGTTAGCACTCTTTTTGCTCTTTAGATCACTGTAGTAAAGCTACTGCTCACCAGGGAAAACTGCTGCTGGTATTCAAAGTGCATGTTTCAGTCTGCATGTCAGAATTTTTAATGAAATAGAAGAGGATTTGAGAAGTCACTCAAAATGTGCCCTAATTTTTCTTTCTGCAGCACTAATCATACTTTTTATGGAAAAATGAACCCCCTCATTTTGTTCCTTTTTAAATTAAATGTTTTAAGAGTTACCACTTAAATCCAAGCAAGATGGCTTCAGGTGTGCCATACGTTTACCATAAGTAGGACTGTTAGCACTCTAGTTGTTCTTTGGAACTCTCTGGGAAGCTGCAGTAGAACACAAAGGAATCAACTGACAGTCTCTGCCTTTGTTGGATGTACATGTTTTACTGAGAATGTCAGACTTCATTCTCACATGACTGAGAAAGATTATGTGAATTTACAGAAAATAAGCTCTCAGTTTAGCTTATAGATCACCTTCCAAACTTCTGTGGGAAAAGCATGAGAAAATATTTTCTCTCAATCATGATATCCTAGCAGAAGGCTTTTTCACATGGTGAAATCACCTTAGAACATACCACAATTCCTAAAATGAGTATGCTACCATCAACAAATGATTTATAATGTAACTAAAGTCTTAAAACCTTCTATTAACTGCAATGCTTTTTAATGAGGTGCTATCATGTATATTGGTCCCAAGATGGCTGCCAAGAATTCTTGGATGAAGTGCTGACAGCCAATCAGATCTCAGGATGAGATGTGTGGTTAGGCTCCGCCCACATATATATATGATTTTACTTTTGATTTTCTCGGGAACTACTGAACAGATTGACACCAGACCTGCAAAAGGCACTTCCCTGACCTGAGGACTACCTCTCTGCCAAATTTCAAGTCATTCTGTTCAGCCGTTCGGGCTGTACCTTGGACTAAAGGTCCCTATGGAAAATTGCATGGGGAAAATGCGTTTTGGGACCCCCCTTTTTTCTCAGCCCCCGCTTGACGAATCCCCCCGAGACTTTCAGGGTAGGAGCGGAGCGGAGCGCCCGACCTATTTTGAAACTTTCGCGAGGATTCGTCAACCGGCGCCAAAGTTATTCCAAATAGAATATTGCGGATTTCCTATGGAAACACGGTCCTAACTATAACTATCTACTGGCGACCGCCAGTAGATAATATATATATACATATATATATATATATATACATATATGTATATATATATATTCAAACCAAACGCTTTAACCTTCTAAAGCAGGCAATCCACTCCGAGCCAATAAATTTGAAAGGTTTATTCCACCATACTGACAAACCGGTTTCGGTCTTCGCGACCTTTTTCAATGTCAGAGTTCCATTCAAATTTGTTACTTTAAATACACGGATGTTCACAACAGAGAGAGAAGACTCCTGCACTTAGATAAACATAGAAAAAGGACCACTGTAATCGTTGTTGCAAGTACAGTGGCCATCTTGTAGTTTCTCACCACCAATGGCCGGCATGTAATCCACAATATCATTCTAAAAAATCATTCTAAAAAATCATTGACAAGGGAGAAAATAGTCATTATCATTCATTTCAATAGTATTATTATCAAATGTAATTTTACTTTATAATTCATATATTTATATTTCATTCTTATTCCTACCCTTGGATTACTGATTATTATGCCCTGAATGGGCTGTGCCGTTTTTACTCTCTGATCAAATCCTATTATATAATTTATATTATTATATGGAACATCTGTCATGTATTTTAACACAAAAAAGAAGAAAAAAGGGGGGAGAAAATTAGCTCAACAATGTTAAAGTTGAAATTAAAATCAAAATTGTGTTCTATCTTCTGTTTCTTTTTGCATTCCGTTCCTTATTCCTAGTTCCTCTAGGAGAAGTTCCACATCCCATAACTATTCTCTTTATTTAAAAATCGTTATTCACAATTAACAGTAGTCTGTAAGGGGAAAGGTATAGAGAGTGTGTGTCCTTGATTGTATGTTTTCCAAATTAGCCTGCATGTACCCACAGTTCCTCTTCGCTGTTTAAGCCTGAAGGTGCCATAGTCCTTAGTTCTAAAATATACCTGGATTCTAGCTGACGTAATCTTTTTACCCTATCTCCTCCTCTTTGTCTTAAAAAAATAAAATATATATATATATAAATATATATATATATATATATATATATATATATATATATATATATATATATATATATATATAGGTCAAGGAGTATTGAAGAATGAGTGGGTGTATGACTGTCTGAATGGATGATTTAGTAGGTGTGTGACTAATTGTACAAGTGAGTGATTAAACATGTCTTACTGAATGCATGGTTAGGGACTACACTGTGTTAATGTCTATATCAGTCTGTCTCTTTGTGTGTAAGCAGTTGCATGGGTTGGTGAGTAGCTACACAGTGTCTATATGGGTTATTGATTGCTTCTCTGAGTATCTGTATGGGTGTCTGAGTGTTTGTGTGTGTGGGGTGTGTGTGACTCACTGCATGGATGTGTGAGTGGGTGATTCACTGGGTGTATGGTTTCAAGAGTGCGTCTATGAGGGGCTGTATGGGTGGGTGAGTGTGTGTATGGCTGTGTCGGTGAGTGAATGGATATCACAGTGGTACATGTGTGAGTAACTACATATGTGTAAGGCAGTGTATGTGAGTGTTGGAGTATATAAATGACTATATGTGAGAGTGAGTCATTGTGAGAGTGGCTGTGTGGATGAGTGTTTGCTTGTGTCAGTGATTGTATAAGAGAGTAAGTATGAGTTAGTATCTGTGTGAATACATTAGGTGGTGTCTGTATAACTGTGTAGGTGAGTAAATGGGAGTGTGATTGATTCTTTGCATGACTAACTAGCTGTGCAAGACACTCTATGAGTGAGTGGCGGAGTGTAAGTGTTTGTATAGGTGTATGAGTGCATATGATAGTGGCTGTATTGAAGAGTGACTGCATGTAGGAGTGACTCTATGGGTGAGTGAATGGATATGTGTGTAGACCTAGAAATCAGTGAGTGGGTATGTAGTAACTGGTATTGGTGTGTCTATGGTTTTGAGAATGGCAGTCTGCATTTTGGACTGGGTATATCAAAGGTTATATTAGGCTGTGGGGAGGTGCATCAGAGGATCATGTGGATGATGTCATCAGTGATGTAATTTGAGATGTCATCAGTGATGTCACTGGCCATGTCATGAGTGATATAATATGTGATGTCATTAGCAGTGCATTGCAGGGGCGCGAGTTATACTTAGCTCAACTAACTATAATGGCCGAATTTCTCTGGTTTTATACGAGTGAAATGTCAAACTAATTATAATGTCCCTGAAACCTGTTTTTTTTCAGTGAATTTCTATGGTTTTTTAAATGTTAATTTCTAAATATAATGTCCATGAAACCTGTGGTTTTTTTCAGTGAATTTCAAAGATTCTTTAAATGATAATTTCTAACTATAACATTCCTGAAACCTATGTTTTTTTCAGTGAATACTTAAGGTTTTTTAAATGCTAATTTCTAACTATACAGTCCCTGAAACTTATTTTTTTTTCAGTGAATTTTGAAGGTTATTGAAATGCTAATTTCTAACTATAATGTCCCTGAAATCTATGTTTTTTTTGGTGAATTTCAAAGGTTTTTAAAATGCTAATTTCTAACTATAACATCACTGAAACCTATGGTTTTTCATTAAATGTCAAAGGTTTTTTACATGCTAAATTCTAACTATGCCTACAGAGTTAGGACATGTGCAGAAAGAGAATGAAAGGCGCAGAAAGAAGCAAGAGAAATGCAGAAAGTGGCAACAGAAGTCCAGAAACATGAAGAAATGTGCAGAAGGAAGCAACAGAGGTGCAGAAAGAATCCTTGTTGCAAAGTCATCCTGTGTCCCCAACTTTTTTCTGACTGGAACTGGTGGTAGCTGACTCTGACTAACCAGGCCTGGAGCCAGTGCTATGCTGAAAGACACTTAGAATACAGTGAAAATACCTACATATACTAGGGTACAGAATGGTTTGGGGTACCCCAGTGATTGGCATGACCTCCCCTGTAAGGCCCTAGTACATATTAGGGCATGGGGATTAAAACTACATCTAACTCAGAGATGCAGAAAGAGGCAAGCAAAGTGCAGAAAGAAGTAACAGAGGTGCCGAAAGAGGCAAGAGAAGTGCAGAAAGAAGCAAGTGAAGTGCAGAAAGAGGCAAAAGAGGTGCAGAAAGAGGCAATAGAAGTACAGTAAAAAGCAGGAGGGGTACAGAAAGAAGGAAGAGAAGTGCAGAAAGAGGCAAGAGAATTGGTGGAATAAGCAACAGAGCTGTAGAAAGAAGCAAGAGAAGAGAAGGAGGCAAGTGAGGTGCAGAAAGAAGCTGGAGCAGTGCAGAAAGAACCAACAGAGGTGCAAAAAGAGGCAAGAGGTGTGCATAAAAAGGTAGGAGAGGTGCACAAAGAGGCAAGAGAGGTACAGAAAGAGGCAGGATGGGTTCAGAGAGAAGGAAGCAAAGTGCAGAAAGTAGCACCAGAGGTGCTGAAAGAGGCACGCACGGTGAAGAAAGAGCAAGAGAAGTGTTGAAAAAAGCAACAAAGGTACAGAAAGAGGCAAGAGAGGTGCAGAAATGGGCAGGAAAGGTGCATAAAGAGGTAACAGGGGTGAAAAAAGAGGCAAAAGGGATGCAGAAAGAGAAAAGAGGGGTGCAGAAAGAGGCAAGAGGGGTGCAGTAAGAGGTAGGAGAGGTGCAGAAAGAGGCAAGAGAGGTACCGAAAGAGGCAAGAGAGGTGCAGAAACCGGCAGGAAAGGAGCAGAAATAGGAAATAGGGGTGCAGACAGAGGCAAGAGAGGTGCAGAAAGAGAAAAGAGTGGTGCAGAAAGAGGCAAGAGATCTACAGAAAAAGCAACAGAGGTGCTGAAAGAGGCAAGTGAGATGCAGAAAGAGGCAAGAGGTCTGCAGAAAGAGGCAATGGAGTTGCATAAAGAAGCAACAGAGGTACAGAAAGAGACAGGAGGGGTGCAGAAAGAAGCAAGAGAAGTGCTGAAAGAAGAGACGTGCAGAAAGAGCAAGAGAAGTGCAGAAAGAGGCAACAGAGGAACAGAAAGACGCAAGAGAGGTGCAGAAACAGGCAGGAAAGGAGCAGAAAGAGGAAACAGGGGTGCAGAAAGAGGCAAGAGAGGTGCAGAAAGAGAAAAGAGGGGTGCAGAAAGAGGCACGAGATCTACAGAAAAAGCAACAGAGGTGCTGAAAGAGGCAAGTGTGATGCAGAAAGAGGCAAGAGATCTGCAGAAAAAAGCAATGAAGGTGCAGAAAGAGGCAAGTGAGGTGCAGAGAGAAGCAAGAGAGGTGCATAAAGAGGCAATGGAATTGCAGAAAGAAGCAACAGAGGTACAGAAAGAGGCAGGAGACGTGCAGAAAGAAGCAAGAGAAGTGCAGAAAGAGGCAACAGAGGAACAGAAAGAGGCAAGAGAGGTGCAGAAACAGGCAGGGAAGGAGCAGAAAGAGGAAACAGGGGTGCAGAAAGAGGCAAGAGAGGTGCAGAAAGAGAAAAGAGGGGTGCTGAAAGAGGCAAGAGGGGTGCAGAAGGAGGAGAGACAAGTACAGAAAGAAGCAAAAGAGGTGCTCAAAGAGGCAAGAGGGATGCAGAAAGAGGCAATAGTAGTGCAGAAAGAACCAAGAAAAGTGCAGAAAGAAGCAACAGAGTTGCAGAATGAGGCACAAAGGGTGCAGAAAGAAGGAAGAGAAGTACAGAAAGATACAACAGAGGTACAGATAGAGGCAAGAAAGAGGGAAGAGAGGTGTAGAAAGAGGCAAGAAAGTTGCAGAAAGAGGGAAGGGGTGCAGAAAGAAGCAACAAGGGTGTAGAAAGAAGCACGTGAGTTGCAGAAGAGTCAAGAAAAGTGCAGAAAGAGGCAAGAGAGGTACAGAAACAGGCAAGAGAAGTGCAGAAAGAGCCTAGAGAGTTGCTGAAAAAAGCAACAGAGGTGTAGAAAGAAACAAGAGAGCTGCAGAAAGAGGCAAGAGCGCTGCAGAAACAGGCAAAAGAGGTACAGAAAGAGGGGACAGAGGTGCAGACAGAGGCAAGAGAGGTGCGAAACTGGTAAAAGCGGTGCAGAAAGAGGCAAGAGGGGTGCAGAAATTTGCAAGAGAGGTACAGAAAGGAGCAAGGGCAGTGCAAAAGAACAAACAGGGGTGCAAAAAGAGGCAAGTGAGGTGCAGAAGGAGGCAAGAGAACTGCAGAAAGAGGCAAGAGAGATGCAGAAACAGGCAAAGGGGGTGTAGAAAGAGAGAACAGGTGGGCAGACTGAGGTAAGTGAGGTGCAAAAAGAGGACAGAGCGGTGCAGAAAAAGGCAAGAGGGAGGTAGAAATGTGGAACAGAGGTGCCGGAAGAAGTCAGCACAGTGTAGAAAGGACCAACAGAGGTGCAGAAAGAGGCAAGAGGGGCACAGTAAGAGGCAAGTGAAGCACAGAATGAAGCAAAAGAGGTACAGAAAGAACCAACAGAGGTGGAAAAAGAGGCATGAGGGGGTACAGAAAGGGATAGGAGAGGTGCACAAAGAAGGAATAAAGGTGTATAAACAGGCAAAAGGGGTGCAGAAAGAAGCAAGTGAGGTGCAGAAAGAGGCAAGAGAGGTACAGAAAGAGGCCTCTTTCTGCACCTCACTTGCCTCTTTCAACACGTCTCTTGCTTCTTTCTGCACCTCTGTTGCTTCTTTCAGTAATTCTCTTTCCTCTTTCTGCACTTCACTTGCCTGTTTCTGCACCTCTCTTGCCTCTTTCTGCACCTCTCTTACTGCTTTCTGCACCCCTCTTTGCTCTTTCTGTACCGCTCTTGCCTCTTTCTGCAACACCATTCCCTTTTTATGCACCTCTCCTGTCTGTTGCTGTATCTTTCTTGCCTCTTTATACACTTCTCTTGCCTATTTCTGCACATCTGGTGCTTCTTTCTGTACTTCTTATGCTTCTTTCTGCACCTCTCTAACTTCTTTCTGCACCCCTCTTGCTTCTTTCTGCAAACTTCTTCCCTCTTTGTGCACCTCTCTTGCCTCTTTATGCAATTCTCTTACCTCTTTCTGCACCTCTTTTGCTTCTTTGTGCACTTTTCTTGCCTCTTTCTGCACCCCTCTTGCCTCTTTCTGCACCTCTTTTGGTTCTTTCTGCACTGCTCTTGCTTCTTTCTGCACCGGTCTTCCCTCTTTCTGCACAGGTCTTGCCTCTGTCTGCACACCTCTTCACTCTTTCTGCACATCTTTTACCTATTTCCGCACCTCTCGTGCCTCTTTCTGCAGTTCTCTTACCTCTTTCTGCACCTCTGTTGGTTCTTTCTGCACTGCTCCTGCTCCTTTCTGCATCTCTCTCGTCTCTTTCTGTACCCCTCTTGCCTCTTTGTCCACCCCTCTTCCCTTTTTCTGCACTAATATTGCCTCTGTATGCATATCTGTTCCCTCCTTCATCATCTCTGTTGCTTCTTTCTGCACTTCTCTTACCTCTTTCTGCAACCCTCTTGCCTCTTTATGCACCCCTGTTGCTTCATGCTGTACTTCTCTTACTTCTTTCTATGCCTCTCTTGTTTCTTTCTGTACATCCTTTGCCTCTTTCTGCACCTCTTTTGCCTCTTTCTGCATGCCTGTTTCCTATTTATGCATCCCAGTTCTCTCTTTATGCACCTCTCCTGCCTGTTTCTGCACCTCTGTTGCCTGTTTCTGCACCTCCCTTGCCTCTTTCTGAATCTCTGTTGCTTCTTTCTGTATTTCTCTTACCTCTTTCTGCACCTCTATGCTTTTTACTGCGCTTCTCTGGTTTCTTTTTGCTCCTTTCTTGCTTCTTTCTGCACCCCTCTTGCCTATCTCTGCACCCTTCTTCCCTCTTTGTACACCTCTCTTCCCTCTTTCTGCACCTCTCTTGACTCTTTCTGCAGTTCTCTTGCCTCGTTCTGCACCTCTTTTGCTTCTGTCTGCAACTCTGTTGCCTCTTTCTGTACCCCTCTTGCCTCTTTCTGCATCTCTCTTGTTTCTGTCTGCACCCATGTTCCCTCCTTCTGTACATATGTTGCCTGTTTCTGCAACATTCTTGCCTCTTTCTGCACCTATTTTGCCTGTTTCTGCAACACACTTGCCTCTTTCTGCAGTACTCCTGACTCATTCTGCACCCCTCATCCCTGTTTCTGCACATCTGTAGCTAATTTATCTCTTGCTTCTTTCTGCAGCCCTTGTGCCTCTTTCTGCACCCCTTCCCTCTTTCTGTACCCCTCTTGCATCTCTGTGCACCTATGTTCCTTCTTCTGCACTTCTTTTTTTCTTTCTGCACCTCTTTTCTGCAAACTTCTTCCCTCTTAGTGCACCTCTCTTGCCTCTTTGTGCACCTCTCTCACCTCTTTATGCAATTCTCTTACCTCTTTCTGCACCTCTTTTGCTTCTTTCTGTACTTTTCTTACCTCTTTCTGCATCCCTCTTGCCTCTTTCTGCAACTCTCTTGCCTCTTTCTGCAGTTCTCTTGCCTCCTTATTCACCTCTGTTGCTTCTTTCTGTACTTCTCTTGCCTTTGTATGCACCCTTGCTTCTCCCTTTCTCACTACCTTTCTTTCCTTCCCTCTCTTTTTCTCTCTGGCTTTTTTTTTCCTTCTCTTTTTCTCTATGTCTATCTCTTTTGATATGCGCATTACACACGTCCTTATTTTGTCCTTTATTTTCCAGGCTCTGTCGTCCACATCCATGGTCCCCACAGCTGTGTTCCACCTTGTTATTTTGTATTTTTTTTATACATTATGTTTATTACTTTGTCGTTGATATATGTTAATAAAAAAATAAAGTTTGAAATTTTTTTAATAACGTTTCTAGTTGTTTTATTAACTGCTGTGTAACTCTTACTTGTTCTTAATACTGTTATTTGATGAAGTCCACCATGGTCTTAAATTTTGGAGGAATTCGCGGGAATACTGGTGATGTCTGCAGTTTCCACCAACTTCTGAATAGTGTGTTAGATTTATCTCAACTTTACTTCCATTAAAGTGCTGATAATGAAATGCAGACTAGCCGTTCCCATGCAAAAAGACACAAGATGCACCTTTGCGATTTATTCTAAATACTAAAATCCTGTATTGAATTGCACTGACGTAGTGGCTGCACTCAGTGTACACACAAAATCATTTACGAAACCTCATTGTACTTATATTGAGTGGGAATCCGGCATCAGGTTCTAGTACTTTAATGAGATACACTGTCCAGTTCGTATATTGTCTTGCACACGCAAAAAATCACATCACAACTTTCACAGCAACTGCAATGCGAAACAAATTCCGGCGATAAGCCAAGTTAGCACCAGGGATTTTACACCTGCTTTCTGATGGTGTTAAGCAGGACGACTACCTGCACCATGAAAGAGAACACAGCCAAGATCCACACCAGAACACCCACAGGTGCCATAGAATAAATGAGCATGATACAGGGATACCCATGAGGGCCACAAGACTTTTCAGAACAACTTCGGGACTGCCAACGCCCCCCAAACCCGCATCTGACCAAGTGTGTCCCTCTGGTCATTGTGTTAGCATGAAAGGCACCAGCCCTGCAACATCACAGTGTGCTATCACCTCAGCGCTGGTAGTGAGCCTGGACATGTAGCTATGCACGCATCCTCCTGCATGCACAACTGGCATGTGCTGGTCTGGAGTACACAGATCAGCGCAGTGGTGTGCCTAGCCGACAACGGGAAAGAGGTGTCTCGGACATCTCCGTGTACAGGAAGTGTTCTGGTGTGGCATGCCAGAAGGGCTGCAGCAGTCGATGTTATAAAGTGGCATGCACCACCTCCAAACGGCACTGTGATGGTGTGGTTGGAATGCAGCAGCACATGCGCAAATAGGCATTACAATGGTGTGCCGTACGAGTGCACGAGATACAACAATGCACCATACAAAAGTGTGGGAGCTCATGGGAGGGAGGAGTAGCTGTTTGCAATGTAACAGACAGTGAACTCACCCATGTGCCACGTGCTGGGCATCTCATCCATGATGACCACGGTCGCAGACATCCCACAACACCAACAACCCACCTTTGTTCACATCCTCTATGAATGCAGCGTGGTTTTCACTTCTATGCTCGTTCACTGGTGTGATGTTGGCGAGTTGTGTTACTTGTGCTCCTTGTTGGTGTGTTTAATTTTGGCCATTGTTTGTCTATACTTGTGCTATACTTAATTGTGCATATCTGACATTCTGCCCATCTCCCCCGTCCCCCCACTCCCTGCTTCTTCCTCTTCCTGGTGCTGTTCTGTCTATAATGTTGTTGCTCCACACATAAATACATGTAAAGAACAAATTAGAATAGTTCCTTGATTCTTTTAGGTTTCAAAACTTCTCTCTCTTGGTTTCTTTTTAATTTTCCATATAAACAGTTTTTTTAAATATTCAACAACACATAGAAGTCAGAAGTGCAACGTATTCTATCAACACACGTTCTAGAACATTCTACAACACGTGCAGGTTAAAAGTTCATCAATCTTTTTAAACGTAACCATAATTTTTTTGCAACATTTTCTCGAACATTTAACGACACGTGCAGGTTAAAAGTTCACGAATATTTTAAGTTCGACCAGTGCCTTCCAAATGCAAGTAGCAGGTGTGGTTGAGTTGACAACTTTTATCCTATTATATGTACTCCACTTTGAAACTGCTTTTTCTTAGCCAATCACAAAGATGCTTTTCCACAAAACGAATGTGCACCCTACTTTTAAAAAGGAATGCTTTTTGTCTCCCAATCACGTATCGTTTTGTATGGCAATAAAAAGTAGTTCCCCATCTTTAAACATATCTCTTATTCTACCAAGGAACTGCATGACCTACAGACATCTTTCCATACCTTCCAGCCATACCTTCAAAATGCTAGTGTGGATCGTAGGATATAGCTATATTTTCTGGTGCAAGAGGTATGCAGAACAGAGACGTATTGACTTAGACCTAGGTTTACAAAATGTGGACATTAAATGGTTTGCACAGAGAAGATTAAAGTGGCACCAATTGTTGCCTTTGGATAAAACCTGTTTGCATCTCCAACACCCTGACCTCATGATTGTGCACTGTGGTGGAAACGACCTAGGCACATTGACTGGGGTAGGTTTGGAAATGCTTATGAAGGACACCCTTGGACAAATGATGTTACTTTTCCCTCAAACTGTCTTTGTATATTCCAATATATGCCAAAGACAGAAGTGAAAATGGTCAAAACAATTTTGTCCTCAGATCGAATATCTAGAAAGAAACTCAACAAAGCTGTGGCTGCATACCTCAGAGACCACAAAATGGGGTCCATCTACAACAACATAGGTTTTGATATGGCTGATATCTACAGAAGTGATGGAGTACACTTCACAGATCACGGAAATCGAGTTTTCCTGAATAACTTGAAGCTGTGCATCCGCACTTATTTGTAACTCCAACTAATCAACACAAGGGCTCTTTTTAGAGCCACCCTTTAACTGACAACTTAGGCCCACTATTTTAGGGCCAGGTAATGGCAACTCCCATACCCTCGCCAAAATGTATTCTCCACACAGCTGTGACGCAGCGGCCAGACCATCTGGACATTCCAACACAGAGCTCTCACTTTGATCACCACCTCTACTCCCCCATAGGGGTGAGTAGTTTGTGCTGTGCAAATACCGTATTGATTTACCTTTGCACTCCCTGTACAACACCACCTAAGCACCATATACAAGTTGGACAAGTGTGGCATAGTGCCCAGAGCACATGACTTCACAGCATAGCAAACACAAGCTCACGGTTTCATACCCGAGCCCAGCAGCAGCTCAATTTAGCAGCATGACACTCTAGACAATACCTCACTTAATTTCCGTACCCAGCACTTTCAGACCAGTTGCGGTCAGTAGTTCACCGGCTTTACCCCAGGTCCATCAGCAGCTCAGCTTACGCCCCCAGCACCATCAGACCCATAGGAGTGAGTAGTTTGCACTTTACAAATACCTAAATGATTTGATACGCGTGAATTTACCTTTGCACTCCCTGTATAACACCCCCTAAGCACCATAAACAAGTTACAATGTTCGAAACAAAAGTTCCTCCGAGTAGGTATAACTACATACTGACACTACTTGGACAGATGTGGCACAGCGGCCAGAGCACATGACTTCACAGCATATGACACACTGTTTGGACTCACGCTTTCATCCCGAGTCCGGAAGCAGCTCAGCCTAGCACCATGAGACTGTACACAATACCTCACATATTTTCCATACCCCAGGACTTTCAGACCAGTACGGGTAAGTAGTTCGTCCTAGTAGGTATAAACACATGCTGACACTACTTCCACAGGTGTAGTGCAGCGGCCACGGCACATGACTTCATAGCATAAGACATACAATTTGGGCTCACGCTTTAATCCCCGACTCCCGCACCAGCTCACCTTAGCAGCATCAGACTCTAGGCAATACCTCACTTAATTTCCGTAGCCCAGCAGTTTCACACCGCTAGGGGTGAATACTTCGCTTCACACCCCATCTATAGCACACCCTAAACACCCCACAGAGGTTACAGTACTCATACCCTCCTCTTTCCCACTTTTTTTGCCCTTTTTTCCCCTTACTCGCTTCGACGGAATAACAAAATGGCAGCCAACACTTCCTAGTTGCAACTGCTCGCAGCGCTCACAACCAATAAGCAGCAAGCTCGTGCTTGTAACGTCTCAGCCAATCAGATAGCAGAATTCCCAAATATCAATATCTGTAAATTTTGATATTTCTCAAAAACTACTGAACGGATTTACACCAAAGAAACAAAAGCATGCTTTCTAGACCAAGACCCTTCTCCCTGCCAAATTATGGGTAATTCCGTTCACCCGTTCAACCTGTAGCCTTGTCTAAAGTTTCCTACAGAAATTAACATGAAGAAAACACGTTTTGGGACCCCCCTTTTTTCTTGTCCCCCCTTGACGAATCACCCCCAAACTTCCCACATAGGAGCTGATATGAACAAAGAATTAGTTTGGAAATTTACATGAGGATTCATCAAACGGCGCCAAAGTTATAAGCAAAACAAAAAATTATCTTCCTATGGAAACTTGGTCCTAACTATAACTACCTGCTGGCGACCGCCAGTAGGTAATATATATATATTTTTTTTTTTTTAGTAGTAAGTAACTTTATTCGATAAAAAGTCATCATAAAAGTATACAGTTTTACAATACAATACAATACGGTAATGAAAATAAAAACATGAACCCTCCGATCCTAAAATACGGACAACAACCCCTATTTCACTATTACTAATTTGGTGAAGGGAACAAAAGAACACTGTCAGATGTCTCAGGAGCTTTCTGCCAAAGGCCTTCCAGTAGTTAGGTAGGATGGGGGAGGGCCTTGGCACGCCTCGTGCGAGACAACCATGCACTGCCCAAGTACTTAGCTACTCCACACACCATGGCAGTGGAGGTTGTGTCGGTGCAGAGAATCCGCAGGGCCATTTTGTGACATCTGAGGCCCAGCCCCTTGCATAGTGGCATTAACCATGTTCTCCTGGCTACCCTATACGCTGGACAGGCAAAAAAGAAATGCGCTACGGACTCATTAGGGGCTGCGCAACCTGGACAAGAATTGGATGAGCCACCTAGTTTATTCCACCTCGAGGTAAAATCATTCACCGGGAGAATCCCGAACCTAACCTTTAAATAAAGATATCTGTCCAGGGGTTTCTCTATGAAGTCCAAGAACGGTTCAAATCTCCTTGACCATTTGAATGTCATAAACCGCTCTGTTAGGGAACCTCCTGCACCTCTACAAAAGGTCGCCTTCTGAACCCAATCCCAGTACAGCTGCTTAATCGCTAACTTGGGTGGTGGTATTTGGCTCTTCCATGATTCGCTCAAACCCAATAGAACGACCATCTGCCTCAGATTATTCAACCATTTGATCCGATTACCAGTATCAAGCAAAATAAGTTCATCAAAAGCAGCTGCGTACTTTTGTAGCTCCCTGGTCCTTCGCAAACGAACCCAAAAGAGTAATGGGCGCAGGCGCACTAGATCTTTAAAGGGGCGCCTGCCCATGTCTAACCGTAGAGGGGTTAATGGGACAGAGACAGGGAGGGCAACCAGATCTCTCAAAAACTTATTTTCAGACATGATTAACTCAGGCGTATTCTCGAACCCCCATAATTCGGAGCCATATAGGGCGGAAGGTAATACTTGGCCCTCATAAATTGCAAGAGTCGGTGCCACAGGCTTACTCATAGACTCCCGATGTTCTCTCAGGACCGCCCCCGAGACTTTTTTGTGGTTTAGCAACATTTTGGCCAAGTGGTCTTTCCAGCTCATCCGACTATTAACCCTAACTCCCAAATAATCGAAGGAATCTACCAACTCCAAAGGCTCACCATTAAGCGAGAGATTATTCCTAAACCTGGTAGAGGGCGATAAGGCCATGAGCTTTGTTTTAGAGGTATTTATGGTAAGACCTCTATCAATACAAAACGCACTAAAGCGGTTTAGGAGCTTTTGGAGGCCTGAAGGGGACTTAGAGATCAGAATGGTATCATCCGCGAAGAGGAGTGTAGGGGTTTTTTCACCTGCCAGGGATGGCGCATCAGCGGGGTCCTCTCTCAGATGGTCCACCACTCCATTCACAAAGAGAGAAAACAGCGTTGGTGCCATGACACATCCCTGGCGTACTCCCCTCTTCACGGGTATCCCCTCTGTCAGTTGTCCTTGAGTGCCCCATCTAATCCTCGCATAATTCCCCTCATGGAGTTTCACAATGAAGCCTAAGAGTGGTCCTGGGATGCCCATATTCTCTAGAACTTCCCACAGCCTTTCACGAGGGACCAGGTTGAACGCCATCCTGATATCTATGAAAGCTAGGTATAAACTACCTTTATAGATGGTTACTGTCTTCCAATAGATCGCAAAGAGGCGGAAGACCTGGTCCATCGTGCCCACCTTTTGACGGAACCCAGCTTGGAAGTGAGACAAGATGTGTTCCTCCTCCATCCAGACACCCACCCTCATGATGATGACTCTGCCAACCACCTTCTGGATCACGTCAATCAGACTGATCGGTCTGTAGTTGACAGGGTCATCTCTGGCGCCCTTCTTGAACACAGTAATCACCTCAGCTCCCTTCCATGAGTCTGGCACGGGGAGTCCCATGGAAATCAAATTCATTATTTGGGCAATGAGTTTAGCCCATATTACGGGTTCTTCCAATAGGAGATCTCCTGGAATCCCGTCAGGGCCGGCGGCTTTCTTCGGGGTCAAGTGTCTAATGGCCAACACCACCTCGGGAGACAAAAAATGTTCTTCAAACAGCAATAAGGAAGGAACCCTGGTAGCCGAATCGGGGGGAGGGGGATGGACCGCTTCTATCCCGCCATACAGTGCAGAAAAATGGCAATGCCATTGCTGGCTTGTTATGTGATTAGCTAGTGGTGGCGAGTTATGCTGCCTAGCCTTATTGATCAATTCCCAAAACAGCAATGGGTTCTTACTTTTAGAAGCACATTTAAGATCCTGCCAGTATTTTTTCCTCCCACTCTCGTTTGGCCTGCATCAGTACCTTTGCGTAGTCCTTTCTGGCTGCACTAACTAGGGGTTGACTCTTTTTACGCAAGGCCACTGTCAACTCTTTCCTTTTTGCCTTGCACTGGTCCGAGTACCAAGGGTTACTGCTTTTGGGCGTTTTTTCCCTCAAACTACCATTATTATCCTGGGCTAAAAAGAATTTCCCTATTTCCTCTACTACGTTTTTATAAGCCTGAGTAAAGGGTAATCCCTGAGCACTACCTAATCCCAGTTCGAGATCCGTCAATACTCTAGTCAGGTCTACTACATACGCCCTGATCCTAGCCAAGGCGTCAACCTGAGGTTGAACCTTGTCCCATTTCAACCTGCGATTACCTTTATATGGGACGACCTCATTGGTTGTCCTCAGGGAGACAATCCCATCTCCGCCGTTTCGTTTACCCCACCTTAACTTCATACATAAGGGGTTATGATCACTATCCTGTGAGGATACCACCTCCATTACTATTAGATCACACCACAGTCTGACGTCCAATAGAATGTAGTCTATTCTGGACGGACTGCTGAGTCTGTTAAAGGTCATTGCACCGTCGCGGTCGGAGGAAGTCCTACCATTAAGTGCTCTGAGATTGTGTTCCACTGTGAGGGCATTGATCTGGATTACCTTTGTTGACCATTTTTTGATTGGGGCTAATGTCAGGGCCGGAATGGACCATCTAGAGTCCTCCTCCTCAATACCCACAGGGTCATCCTCACTGAGGGGTTCAAATGTGCAGTTAAAATCCCCCCCCACAATAATTTTAGAGGAGGGGGGACAATTGGCTATTGCCTGTTCTAAAATCGATACTGTACTTGACGTTGTATCCCCTGTGGTCCCTCTTGAATAGATATTAAATGAATCTATCCTGCTGCCCTTTTTTTGTCCCGCAAATGAGATGTGTTGGATATCCCAACTCCCAGAATCGTGAATAGAAACGTCCCAATTCATTGCAATTTTTACCCAAACTTGTAGACCCCCTGCAGGTCTGCCCTTCCCACAGTAATATATATAGATATATAGGGGCATATTTACAAGCAGGCGATAAAAAACTATCGCCGCTTTTGCGGCAGTTTTTGGCCGAAAAGCGGCGATAATTTTATCGCCTAATTAGCAAGGCCACGCTAACGCGTGAAACCTTGCTTTAGCGTCAGGCTTCCTAACGCCCACCTTTGCATCTCTAATGAGATGCAAAATGGGCGTTCCTGACCTAACATGACAGGAGAAATGTTGCTAAGTGACATTTCTCCTATCATCAAGCCCCACGCTATGAAACATAGCGTCAGAAAAAGTAGCGATAACCCCTGTTATCACTACTTTCCTTACGCCTGCTTCAGGACTGACTTAGCCATAATATCCTATGGAAGGTGGATATCATGGCTAAGTTTGTGAGTCCCTATCAGCAAGCTAACACCACATTGCAAGAGATTATCGCTGGGTTTCCAGTGATAATCTCACGTTAGGCAGTTAGCGTGAGGATTTTTATCACTGAGGAGATAAGCGTCGCTAATAGCACGCTATCTCAGCGATAAAAATCCGTGTTACCCGGCGATAATTATCTTCACGCTAAGAGCGCTGAGCGATAATTATCGCCGGGTGTTGCTGATATGCCCCATAGATATATATAGATATATATAGTTTGAGCTAATTTAACATTGATTTATATGGGTGTATTCTAATTTCATCCCTTCATTTGTTCGTATTGAATCATGCTCCAGTGTGATACTTGACTTCCTCAAGGCTGGTCCGAAGTACATTTAACCTTTTTTAGCACTTTTAGGGCTTTGATAATTTTAGAAATATATTTTGTGGACTAAAATTATCTTACTCTTTTGTGGGGGAGTATGTGTTTTGTATTAGTATGTCCTTCCAACCCTCTCCCAAAATTTCCCTAAAATCCCCCATTTAGAAATAATTTTTCCCTGTTTTCCTACCACCAGTGGGTACCTCCCACATTTACTGCTAACACGTAAACCTATGTGTGTGGAGTTCTCAGATTACCTTCATTATACTTTCAGCACAAAACGGCTAGTGGAGCCTGTAGCATGAATGCAAAAAAAAATCTATATACAAAACTACCGCATATTTGTGAAAAAATGTGATGTATCACCTTGCAGCAACACAACTATATGAAAACAAGCATAAAAACATTGTTAAATTTACTAATGCTGGTTCTATCATCAAGTTCTACTAATTTGTAGCTAGAGGCTGTTTGTGTTACTAAGTTATAAAAACAATGCACTGAACATTGCCTTTTTGTACATTAATAGATAATTATTTGTGAAAAATGTTTGCTTTTACTGCCTTGCCTCAGTAATTGTTCTTACCTTTGTAATTTGCAGGATCGTCATCATATTTTGCCATGATATTTTTTCTTATTCCTCCATTAACATTACTTTTCCGTCCCCTGCTACCAACTTTTTCAGCCTAAGTATAAATACTATATAATTATAAAAAAGAAAAATACAGCTATGTTTTCCGTTAAATCATGTTAATTGTACCTCCACACACTGCTTTATACGTATCATCTTAAAAATTGAGCAGCAGGTAATAAAAATGGCTACAACTGCATTTTTGTTTTGATAGTGCGCAAGAAGAGCTGAGTTTTGTTACAAGAACTGGATAATCATTTTCCATGTAATTAGGCACTTATGCCAGATGTTTAGAAAATGCAATTCCAGACTTGGGAGTTGTTGGTTTCAGAGGCATGTTGTGATAGTGCTGATTTCTGGTAGTTTGAAAGAAACAGACTAGTGTACTTCAGAAAAAAGTAACATCTCTGCAATTCTTACAATATGGTGTGTTTCTTAACCTGGACTGCCTGGGGCGCCGTCGCCCACAGAACCAAGACGCACAGCCATTGTTCGACAAACAGGAGTCCAATTTGTTCTCACTAATCCATTGTTATCAATTCTTTATTTCACTATTTCACTAGGCAGTTCATGTGAATTTCTTACAAACTTTTAGGGCAGAGCATAAGCCGAGTGTGCACGCCGAGATTCTGGGCTTTGAGCATTTTCAAAAACTATGGTTAACATAACTGTGTGCACTCTACACTTATTGGTGTTTCTTAACCTGCCAGTGAAAACTTAATCGGGTTGCAACTTGTTGAATGCCCTAATGCTGGTCTCTTTGGGTCCTGTGGAAATATTTACCAAAGGATTGTATTGCCCTTATGCCACGCAAGGTGATGCGAGGGCAATACACTTCTTAAGTCCAATATACCAAGCCCTGCGTTGCTTGGTGATGCCAGAGTAATGAGAAGCAGCGCTAGTGGCTGCCTTGTGATGCTCATCACTGGGAAGGCATTAAATGGTTGTTCCCACACATCCACCCATGCTTTCCGCTCATTCTGAGATCTATCAGGACAAGTAAACCTGGGAATGAGTCAATATTTTACGCCTGTAGAAGTGCAAAGAAGAAAAATATCTGAAATTGTCGTTGTTTCTTTAACTATGCTGCATTCAGCAGGGCACGCAGAAAGAGGAAAAAGCCTGTAAGGATCATTTTTGTGGAGAAAGGTGACCTTTCTTGTACAAAAACATCCTGCCTGCAACGCAGGCACCCTTGCACCATCGTGCCTGCTTTGGCACTTGGAAACACATTGTTGCTCAAATATGAATTTACCTTTGAAAATCTAAAGACAAGAAGCATTTGGCAAAGAAGGACCAGTTGTTTAATTAAATGCAGTGGCCGGGAGATCGGGAACAGAGCTGGGTGCTGAAAACTGTCTGAAAGCACATTGGATTTGGCCACCATTTTATACGTTGCATGACACATCATAAAGCAATTTATGCCCTCCTTTGGCAACAGAAGTTTGGACCTAGTCACAGGGCCATACATCAGGGGTTTGATATGAAGAGTAGGTGGGCCTCGTGGGTACATGTCGAGATATTCGGCCTCAGGAGTGCATGATCACTGCATGTAATGTGCATGCTGTGTTCTGATTGGCTGTGTTTTCCTAACATTGTGTGGCATCTGACGTTATGGTGTTTTTGATAATGCATTCCGCTCTGGCCAAATGTGTTTTATTGCCGCCAGTCTCCTGAGACCATTGTGGTGTCACTGCCTATTTCTGGGATCAGTCTTTCCTGTTTGTTTGTTCTGTTTAAGGGTTACGTGTGACCCGACCTGCGATCTGTCATTCAGTTTCTTCAGGCTTAGGTCGCAGGACCTGCCTAACCACGTATTTCTGACTCAGGGTTGAGGGGGAGGTTACATTGGATAAATTCAACAGCGTAGATGTAAGTTCATTTTTATACGTATATATCTCATGGTGTACATCAACATCATATTATCCAATGTTAGCAATATAGTTTGCCAGCAAGGGGAGCGAGCAGCAATGAGCAATGTCTGGTTAGATACAGCACATTCATGCCCTCACCTTTTGATTCAGCACAGCAAGTTGTCCTGCTGCATTGCACTGCTTCAAATATTAATACATCTACCCCGTTTTACAATTTAATTTGTGGAAAATGTAACAAAGCTATACATTGTTTGCATACGTCAGGGACTAATATTTTTAGGTACTTTAGGGTTCTGCAATCCCTCTGTCCTTTTTTTTAATATATGTTTTAGTTCCAATATTCATCTGTTAATGATGTAACACACAAGGGTTATTTTGAATAAGACCCAGCATGATAGATCAGAGATGTAAGTGCACATGTGAAGTGAAAAATCCCAAGCACTCTATGTAGAGAAGAGAAGGGTGTTGAAGGACTGTAATGAAACTGATAGAAGTACAACATGCTCATCAAATGATTATTAATTGAAAAGCCTACAATGCAGCAAGTCGTAATCAAATCATTAACATGTTATGAACTTTTGCGCAGAATTAAACCATGCACACATCCTTAACATAGTCATGCTTTGTACAGAGCGTGCACTAACTAAGAAATGCCAGGAGTTAGTGTTGGAAGGTTGTTTATTAGTTGGTACAGGTAGGTACCTACATCTAGTAATAACACCACAATCAAAAATAAGGTCCAGTCAAGTCTCAATAAATTAATGCTTGCTCAACCCTTGGCAGATCGGCTGATGAACAACCAGGCTTAACTTAGGAGACAGGAGTGTAAAGCTTTCAATTTCACCAAAAAGACACAAAGCAGAATACAAATCCAACTCCAATTTATAGGAATAGAGGATATTTGAATCGTTAAAATGACACTAAAATGATCAAAATACAATATAGGGAACTGGAGATATGAATTTTTAAAGATTAAATAAAATAATTTGCTTTCTAGCACCTAAAAGTAGAAAAGCACCAACCACGGCTATCTGGTTGCACTAGACCAGGACAAAGTCAAATCTTCAGGCCAACCACAATGGAGCGCAGGTCAGCTACGAGGAATGGTAGGGTCCAGTCAAGTTTTCACCTTATGACTTAGTCACTTTTTTAGAGCTATTTCTCTAGACATCAAGCAGTCGTCTTCAACAATCCCGCTTTTAGTTCAATGACGGTGGCCTGCGGCAGCACAATGCCTCGGTGATTCCTGGAGGTCTTTGATTCATCGCTGAAAACCTCCGGACCTTTCAGCGGGTCAAACCTGCAAGCCAGGCCAATTAGCGGTTCGTCGTCACTGGCTTGGCTCTACTCACTGAGGTCGGTAAACTCTTGGAGCTTTTCCCCATAAGTTGTCCAAAAGTGTCCAAACCTTTAGAACTTCTTCTGGAAGGTATGTTGAGGGTCCTTAAGAGGCCACTACAGCTGTCATGTAGTTTCTACCAATCCGTCGGACCTGTGCATTGTTGGAACCACATAAATCAAATCTACCATGGAGCAAATGGCTTTCTGGCAACCACTGAACATGACAACCTGAATACTCAGGGATCGTAGAAACAGTACAGAACCTTTTGATTAGTCAGTCATGCTTACTTTTTCTCAGGGAAATATACAGAGAATACATAGTGGGAAACTTTCAATAATAGTTATTGAACCAACATTATTCTTGCATAAAATACATGTGCTGCAATGATTAGTAGACAGAAGCAGATAAACGTGATTACAAGCTCCAAAAGCGTAAATAGTAGATATAGTTGCTAAACACTATATATGCTGGCATATAAGACAGACAATAATCTAGCATACTCCTACTATGCGAACCCTACTCTAAGTGTACCTGGAGTGTGTGTAGATGTAGAGCCAAGAATCCCCTCAAGGGACGATCCAACCCCATTGCCTGATCAGATAGAGTAAAGGACACCATCTTGGTCACAAACTTGACACCACTCACAAGATGTCAGACTGCTGTGTGGTGATTTCTCAGCACGCAAGGACCCTCAGTGTCAGTGGAAGTACATCCTCTGCTAATCTATTGGGATGCTCATCTTTTGTAATAGAAAGCAGCATTGCGATGTGCTCATAGATTAGTGATGTGTTAGACCTAGCATCATTGACGTGGGTTTCCCCTGTATTTTCTGTCTTGACCTCCTGTGTTTTTGCTTTGTGTTGGACTCCGTTTTGCTGGTCTAGATGCTTTGGGCACTTTGCCACTGCTGTTCAGTGCCAAAGTGCAAGTGGTACCTTTATAAATTATTGTTATGGATTGGTGTTTCAATGATTGGCATATTTGATTTACTAGTCAGTCCCTAGTACAGTGCACTGTGTGTGCCCAGGGCCTGTAAATCAAATGCTGCTAGTGGACCTGCAGCACTGATTGTACCACCCACATAAGCAGCCTGTAAATGTGTTTCAGAAGTTTCAGAACTGCCACTGCAGTATCTGTGATCAGTCTAGTACTGTCATGTCGAATTGGCAAGTGCACCCACTTTTCAGGCCCTAACCTTCCATTTTCCCTATGTTAGTCACCCCTGAGGTAGGCCCAAGATACCCCTGTGGTCAGGGTGCAGTGTATGTGAAAGGTAGGACATGCCCTGGTGTGTGGGGTATGTCCTGATAATGAAATACTGACAATTTTGTTCTTCACTATTGCAAGGCTCCCTGTTCCAATAGGATTGAATGGGGAGTTTGCTTATAACATCTTAGAAGCCTGACTACCCTGGGAACAAGGTAGGAAAATAAAGTTTAATATGCCTGAACTCAGAATGGGAAAGTGCATCTTTTAGTGAGGGTGATTTTTACATTCTGGGTTTGAAAATCCCACTTTCAGAAAGTAGGTATTTTCTGGCGTAGCCATCCAGTGTGCCTCTGCTAGGATGTGGATTGACTGTCTGGGTTTGGAGTGTCAGGGGCTGGGGAGGTGCAGTAGCTCCGGAGAGTCTGATGATTCAGGACTGGGCTGAATGGACCCGGGCTGCATTTAGAGAACGGGCAGCAGATTTCCTTTCACCTGAATGGGCCTGGTCTGCCTTCTACAATCCTGTCTCCACCTCCTGCCAGGAAGCTGCACCAGAGAAGACAGAACTGTTTTTGACTGAGTACAGGGCTTCTCTGCCACCAGAGAACAAAGGATTATGTAGTATAAATATTGGGGCCCAGACCCCAGAACTCAAGAGGAACCTTTGCCAAGGCGAAGAGCTGGAAAGCTGAGGAGGAATACTGCCCCTGTGGTGTCTGGGGTTGGCCTGTAGTGGCTGCTTACTGCCAAAGAAAGGAGAAGGACTTTGCTGTTTGCTGTGTCCCCTGCTTGAGGAAGATCTCCGAGGGCTTGAAATAGAGCTTGCCTCCTGGTCTGAAGTCTCAGGGAAACAAAGACTTAATTTCTTCTGTCTTTCTATATCTGGAACTGCTGTTTCAGCTGCCGCAGAAGGAAGTTGCAACTCTGATGCCGGTGAGCGAAGCCGTAACCTGCACTGAAGCCATGGGCACCGCTCGTGAAGAGCACGACACACCGCCTGACTTGCACTGTAGGCTCGACGCCTGCTGACGCCGTGTCACATTGACTCCAACCCTGTCACCGAGGCAGCTGCCTGCACCACCGCTGAGGACACCATTCGTTATGTCCACGACATACTGTCCCGACTTGCAACGCAGCCCCGGCTTCACCGACGCCGGTGCTTCATCAACGTGGAGCCGATACTTGACGTGGGTGAGTCCCGAATCAATAGACACCACACCATCGTAAGGAACAAACATCTTGCCGCCACTGTGACGTCACATCCCCGACACAGTAAAGAACCGACGTCTCACCTCCTCTGCATCACAGTATGGAGCCAAGGTTTCACCTCCCCTGGGGTCGTGAGGAACCAGCAGTGCCTGGCGACAATGAAGCATCACCTCCCCAACGCCATGCACCGTCTTTGCTTTAATTGTTTCCAAGGTACTGTTCTTTGGGATCTGCTTGAGTCCATGCCTGACACCAAGCACCTGGTGGTTGGCGCCATACTTTGGGATTTTCATCTGCCACAGCGTCGTAATAACTTCAGGTGGAGTTATTTGTTGCTACAAACTTTATTTGAGTGAATAACCTATTTTTAGGTATATACGGATAGCTGTATTCTGCATTTTTGTTGTTTGGTCTTGTTATGGTTTAGATACGGATTACTTATGTTTTTTAAACTGGTGTGGTGTCCATTCATAGTCTTTTCACTGTATTACTGTATGTGTTCACAAATGCTTTACACACTGCCTCTAAGATAAGCCTGTCTGCTTGTGCCAAGCTACCAAGGGGGTGATCAGGGTTTATTTTAAAAGTGTACCCCCCTTACCCTGACAAGGAAGAAGGGCCCATACTTGGAGAAAGGTACCTTTCTCTGCCAACTAGAGACCCCCATTTCTAATATGATGTTTAAGGGTGGGCGTAGTGGGCGTAGTGGGGCTACGTGAAGCAGCACGTAGTGTGCCCAAATCTACGCACACTCGCGCGCTCCACGTAGCCCCACTACGCTCCGCCCGCCTCCCGCCCACCCTCCTTTTAAATAATACCCTGCATGTTAAATAATTAAAAGTAAAGAGACTTACCTGAAGCGCGGTGTCTCCAGGGCTCCCTCTTCCTCGCAAGAAATGCGCATGCGCTGGCGTCCGCGCATGCGCATTTGTCACAAGAAGTTGAAAACGAGGAAGAGGGAGCCCCAGAGACGCCGCGCTTCAGGTAAGTCTCTTTACTTTTAATTATTTAACATGCAAGATATGATTTAAAAGGAGGGCGGGCGGGAGGCGGGTGGCGGGCGGCAGGCAGCTACGCTTTGCCCTTGCGTGTGCGTAGCACTTGCCTGCTTCGCCTACTTCGAAAACTGCGAAGCATGCAGCGCTACATACACTACGTGGGCGAAGCGTAGTGTAACGCCCAGGGTTAATAATGTTATGGATATATAAAGATAGCCCTGTCGCCCCGTGGATGAAGAAAGTGAGACATTTATACGTAGTGTGAAGCGAGACCTTGTACACAACGTTCAGGGCATTGCGATAATATTGTGCGAAGCTAGATGTAAAACCAAGTTACGTTTCAGAGCAATGAATGCAACATTGTTGTGCATGCAAATGTGTGCAAAAGGTCACAAGCTGGGAATGTTATTTGCAAGGACAATGTAAAAAATAACCTACTTCGCTACATGGATCTATCTTGGTAATATAACACCAACTCCTCATACTAAAGGTCAATACCTGAAAAGCTATCTAAAAAGACAGCAGACAATTTTAAAAACATTACAAGGCTTCCCAATAAAACATCTATTAGAAATTCTTAAAGGCATTATAATATTTGAGATCCCAAGCACTCAGAAAGCCATGGTGCCTAGAAAAAGAAAAAAAGCTGTTTTGGTTCATTTTCTTTTAAAAAGAGGCCAAGTTATTCCCACACAGAAAGGTTCAATTATTTATGTGTTCCAAGTGGTAGACACAACATTGCTGTTGCCCACATAAGCAGACGTCCCCAGAGGTGCACCTCGCAGCATGTTTATGGACCAAAGCCGATTCCATCTAGTTCCCACAGCAGCCGCTGAGGGAGGCGTCATAACCCACAAGTTGTCCGCAGAGGCATTGCTCACATAACTAGGAGCTAAAGCATCACAGGGTGGCTCTAAGAATACATTCATCATCAGTTGAATACGCTGGGGACAGCAATGTGCATGGGTCATTAAGGGGTCCATCAGTACTTCAATATCCGATGGCATAACCAATTCTGATCCGAGACATATATCCGTGATGCATTTGTGGGTACAAAGCAGGCAGCGGAAGACAGGTTGTAAGAGGTCAAGCCAGACCAGCCTGAAAGACAAGAACTAGGGTTTATTTAGATCTTGAAGCTGTGGTGTGCAGAACCAGTGTATAATGTGCTCATGGCAACGCAGCACTAGCAGTGCTGTCTCCATTCTGAGTTGTACTGGGACATATGTGCGGATCAGATAGAATGAAATCATCATCATCCAAAAACTTTATTTCGGTAATTTTGACCATAAAAGTGTGTGTGCAATACAATACATTTCATTAAAAAAAACAATCCATCGGAACACGGGCCAGAATTGCTCATAAAAGTGTGTATGCATCACAAAAAATGTTCCATAGAAACAGTCAATAATGGCACATGCCAGAGTCCAAATGACCTGGGACTAGCCTACCAACACAAGGCTCATTAAAGTGTGTGTGCAATAAATGTGCAATACAGTAGCAGTAACAAAAAGAAAAGTAGAAAAATAAAAATAGTCCACATGGGCATGAGCCAAAGCCCCATGGCCCTCCGTTGGAGTTGTTTGTGAAAAGTGTATGTGCCTTACAATAGCATTTCGTATAAACAAACCGCAGAAACGTACGCCTATATCCAGAAACCAGGGTTCAGATTACTGACACAAGGGCTGTCACACCTAAGTCATATTCAAAATAATGCACAGATATAAAACATTCATAAAACCAGGTATTGGTCGTGTTATAATTATTAGAAACATGTTAAAAATCATACAATTATATACAAATTAAAATATTCTAAATTCTAAAAATATTATTGGGTGATCAGCCAGTACCTATGAGCTAGACTTCAGGAGAGCTCTACTTACACACCACATAGAAAACAAAAAGTGTGATACTGAAAATTCAATAGGCAGATGGGTGTTATATTTCAGTATTGTAAAAGCCTCTATACAATGCTTGGTTCCCAGGTCTCTGCATAACTGAATCAGCCATCGATTTCTGGCCTTCTTATCACCTGGGCAGAAAAAAATTATGTGGTAATCCATCTCCACTGCAATGCTACAAGCCGGACAACCCAAAATGGGTGGACCCACCCATTTATTTGTAAAAGCATGCAGTGGGAGTACCCCATTCCTGAACTGCAAGTATAGCTTCCTGGCAATGGCTGGTTAGATATCATCCAGTACAAGCTCTAGTATATACTGATCTTTAATATCTAAAAACACTGTGGTAAGCATACCAGTTGTAGAGCTCCCCTGGAGGGGGATAGGTTTATCCTCCCTATTGCTCCCCATCAAATCCTTCCTGGATATTGTAGGGCAGGTTGCTTCTGCATTATGCCAGAGATTGGCCCTTCCCATGGCCACAAAGGTATCCCTGACGAAAGCCATCCACAGTTGTTTTTCCACACCCTGCAGGCTCAACTCTGCCCTGTAATCCTAATCAGCCAGTTGTGGGGTAACCCACAGGCACCGCCAGAATATGAGGGGTCCGAGGGCAACTTTGTCTGCAATTGATCTAACCCAAAGGTCCAAATGAAGCGGTGTAAGGGGGAGCTAGGGGGAAAGCCAAATAGCTGTCTGGCAAAGGTATTCTCAATTTTTACTGTTACCAGATGGTCGATGGCCCAAGATTTCGGCCCTATACAGGGCAGCACCCCTAGCTTGTACTTTATATATCTCAACCACCGGTTCAACAGTTTATGGATGGAATTCCTAAATACCTTTGTCAGGCCCCATGTTGTCTGAGCCAGCTTTAGACTGGCTTTCTTGATTTGGGCACCCCAGTCCATTTTGTTTCCGTGAGCCTGATTTCAAGATACTCAAATACGGGCAGCCTCTCCAGGGATCTGCCTTCTAAACAGGGATTTGGCAGAGTACTATTATCTGCATTGAACACCATATATTTAGTTTTGTGGATGCCCCCTATTTTTTCAAAAGGCATTGAAGTTGTTGAGGACCCTTAGCTGGTACTTTGTGACTCGCCAGCTTGGTGCATCTATATCCTTTGATCTGTTCTGGACATCTTCTCTCTAAAGCCGGCTTGAAATGGGCTAAGGACTAAGGGTGGGCGTAGTTCGCGAAGTAGCACTTCGCGAAGCTACGCAAAGTGAAGTTCGCACTACGCGAGCTTCGCGTAGCACTTCGCGAACTGCGAAGTAACATGTTCGCACTGTGCAAGATGTTGTTTTCAATGATTGCACAGTGCGGACAAGCAACCGGCACTGTGCAATCATTGAAAATGGCATCTTGCACAGTGCGAGCTGTAGTTTTCTGCTGCTCGAGTAGATTTTTACTCGAGCTGCAGCTTTCTCAACGCGAACTGGTAGTTTCTCATCGCGAGCGGTCGCGAGCATACGCGACCCCTCGCAATGAGAAACCTGACCTTCTCGCGTTGGGAATCTCGCCGGGAGGTTTATTTTCCATGCTCGCGATCGCGAACAAGGAAAAAGTCTCGCCAGGATGTCATTTTGCTTGCTCGCGGTCGCCAACTTGACGTTGAGGACCGCGAGCAAGCAAAAAATGACCGCAGCAGTACGCAACACTACGCTACGCGTGTTCGCACTGTGCTACGTGCAGTTCGCGTAGCGCGAAGTAGCGCGAACTTCGCAAACTACGCGAGCGTAGCGTAGTGCTTCGCCCAGGCCTACTAAGGACATTATGCTCCTCCATCCAACTCTAGAGTCGTCCCAACAGTACTCGGGTGAATATATTTTGGATAACATTGATGAGACTTTTAGGTCTGTAATTTGGATGTATGTCGTTACAACGCACACTTTTACAACGCATGCACTTACAACGCATTTTTTACAACGCAAAATCCATTACAATGCACTACACTTACAACGCATGACACTACAACGCATTTTTTAAAACTACCTTTACAACGCATTCCATTACAACGCCTACTACCTTTACAACGCATACCATTACAACGCATAATATTAAATTGCATTTAAGGTAAGTATTAGATAGTATAGGGGTAAAAATTACTTTTCTAACTCCAGGGGGTGCAACAGTAGGGTAAGTGTTGGATAGTATAGGGGTAAAAATTGCTATTCTAACTCCAGGGGGTGCAACAGTAGGGTAAGTGTTGGATAGTATAGGGGTAAAAATTACTATTCTAACTCCAGGGGGTGCAACAGTAGGGTAAGTGTTGGATAGTATAGGGGTAAAAATTACTATTCTAACTCCAGGGGGTGCAACAGTAGGGTAAGTGTTGGATAGTATAGGGGTAAAAATTACTATTCTAACTCCAGGGGGTGCAACAGTAGGGTAAGTGTTGGATAGCATAGGGGTAAAAATTGCTATTCTAACTCCAGGGGGTGCAACAGTAGGGTAAGTGTTGGATAGTATAGGGGTAAAAATTACTATTTTAACTCCAGGGGGTGCAACAGTAGGGTAAGTGTTGGATAGTGATAGGGGTAAAAATTACTATTCTAACTCCAGGGGGTGCAACAGTAGGGTAAGTGTTGGATAGTATAGGGGTAAAAATTACTATTCTAACTCCAGGGGGTGCAACAGTAGGGTAAGTGTTGGATAGTATAGGGGTAAAAATGACTATTCTAACTCCAGGGGGTGCAACAGTAGGGTAAGTGTTGGATAGTATAGGGGTAAAAATTACTATTCTAACTCCAGGGGGTGCAACAGTAGGGTAAGTGTTGGATAGTGTAGTGTAATATTATGCGTTGTAATGGTATGCGTTGTAAAGGTAGTATGCGTTGTAATGGAATGCATTGTAAAGGTAGTTTTTAAAAATGCGTTGTAGTGTCATGCGTTGTAAGTGTAGTGCGTTGTAATGGATTTTGCGTTGTAAAAAATGCGTTGTAAGTTTAGTGCGTTGTAAAAATTGCGTTGTAAAGGTTGTTCCCCCTGTAATTTAGAGGGAGGAGTGGTGAGCCCTTTTCATAAACTGGTAGAATTTCAGCACCAACCAAAGTAGCAGTAATCATCACCATTCCTTGTAAGATGGCGTTATACAGGGTCCACAGAAAGGGGGCCCAGATAGTAGGCTCACTTTTGAAAGAGGTCCCCAGAGCTGGAGCTTTATATGGTGATACTTTGCTCAGGGCGTCAGTTATTTACTTGAGGGTTATCACAGGGGCCTCAATGCAGTTTATCTGTGGGGGGGAACTCATTAACTATTACGCTACCCTCATCTTGTGCACTTGAATAGAGGGACTCAAAATGCACCTTCCACACATCCACCTCAATGTTTGGTTCTATAGCCTGTTTTCCTTCAGAGTGACCCGTATTTACCACATTCCTAAAGGTCCACATATCATGGGTAGATAGGGCCCTTCTCAGGGTATCCCATTTGTCTCATTCCCACCTTTATTTTAGTCTTGACCATGGTGCTTTTATAGGCCGCCCTTTTTTCTCCGATTAGAGGCCTATCCTTGGCCTTGATAGCAAAGATAAGAGCTGACTTAGCCGTGCATGCAGCAGCTGTCGCTAAACCAAGGGTGTTGGGGTTTTTGTGCTCCCTTATTCTTTTATTAGGGTAAAGTATGTTGGCCATAGTAGTTGTTAGTGCTTTGTGCTTCCCAGCAACTTTCAAAAAGGAAATAAAAGTGTCATTAATCAAAATAGATTGCTTCGCAGCCATTAGAAATGAATGATAATTTTATATAAAGAAGACAGGTTTTCATGAGATTTATTAATGTCCATCCATTGGACTCTCTTCCTGCAATTAGTGAGTTTTAATCTATCATCAGGCAGAGATTTTGAATTAGTCTCACTCTCAGCATTTGGCATGACAGCCTCTAGAATCAAGGCATTATGGTCACTATCATGGTTGGGCACAATCTTAAAATCAATTACCCTATGCCAAGATTTTGTACCTACCAGGATGTAGTCTAGGATGGAGGCGTGCCCCTTTCTATTAAAAGTGTGGTTCACTGGCGAGTTCGATTTAGTTCGGCCATTACATTCCCTTAATTAATGTTTCAAGGTAAGGGAGTTCAATTGGAGCACCAATGGAGTCCAAGCCCTGCTTAATGGAATATTAGGCTCAGGGATAGCCCAGTGTAGAAATTCTTTATTGGGGTTACCTTGATTCAAGCCACCCAGGGGCTCGAACTGGCAGTTAAAATAACCACCAATAATCACCCAAAAGTTGTCAGGGATAGTGGATAAAAAGATTGTCAACTGGTCAAGGGTCGACTAAAACCAACAGGTCGGAAACAAACATTCAACAGGGCAACTCTGACCCTAGATGGAAAAATAAGAAAAATACATAAAGCTCATAAAATATCATTTGAAGATGTCTCCATCTGTTTTGCTTTACAACCCTGGTGTGAACCAACCTAGATACACAGCACCCCCTGAAGGCCTTCCCTTTACCCCAAAGGTGGCAACTGCACTAAACGACGCATATCCCAGTCTGTGCAAGTCCACCCTAAATCAGTATTTTTGCCACAAGTAGCAGGACAAGCGGGAGCCCTCCAATAATGCTTCTCAAACAGGAGTGTATAAAAAATGGTAAGGCTCCAAATATAGTCTGAAAGGTGCTAACCAAACCAGTGCCAATACATTTAAAAAAGTGTGATATTCCTTTTGTATCCGACATGTCAAAGATAAGATGGACCAGCTTCCCAAAATGCAGTGGAAAGTTAGTATATATTAGTGTCTGTAGCTCAGACAAGGACCTTCGAACCTGGAGATCAAACGTCTCTTTGGCTGAAGTTAAGGCAACATCTATTTGCAAAAGCATGTCTTTCAGTTCGCATTGGGAATAGCATTTTATCTTATAAACATTTTTTGAAGGGCCTAGCGCTGCCTCTCTAAATGTGTGGATAGGTGGAAACAGTACTTGTGTACAGCAAGTGACTATGGAATTAACCGTCACCAGATAAAAAATGCCCAGTTTCATTCCGCAGCAACCTTGATCATTCAGCATCAAATAGCTCCCATTCAAGAGCAGACTGAATACAGGATGAAACACGGCAGCTGGGGAACCCTTCAGATAACAAGACAAGTTCACCATTGAAGCATTACATGCCCCGTGGAGAGAAATGTCCTTGCAAACCAAGGAGCCGCTAGAGGGATCTTTACAGTCGGAGCCACTAAGAAATACATCTGTGTCCCCAGTCCTGCATCTAAACCTGAAAGGTAATTCCCAATACTCATGCACAGATCCTACCTCTAGTGCTTCATATCTGCCTAACTGTTGGTATTGGAGACAATATTGAAATTGAAAGGTCGTGACCGGTAGGGTGATGTAACCATGGATTATCCAGTCAGAGGATGGTGTCTCAGCCGTGGTAAAAGGTAACTGGTCTAATTTTCCAATGTTAAACATGGTGTATTTCACATCTGTACATGCCATTGTTATCTGTCTTTCTGCTAGATTGTATGTTGAATACAGATTTGTCCTGTTGATGTAACGCCAAGGCACATGGCCAAAACATAACTCCTGTAACGTCCACCTCAGTATTACTGTTGACCGTAATTGTGAATGTGCATGTTGTAATATAGACACGTCTTGCTGTATCATATCAGTTGCAGAAGACACTATGATGGCCAGTGAATACATTCTGGATGAGAATGTGGGCATACCGTTGTCAACCACAGCCAAAGCCTTTTCTAGATTAACCCACGTAATCTCTCAGCAACTTCCTGTTGAGAAATCTTCCACAGCACATTATATATTCCATACAAAAAGTGCTTCTGATGTGGGTTCTGCGGACCTAGTAAAAAATCCCTGAGATCCATGGCATCAGAAAGAAGGGACAACAATTACTGCTTTACCTGAGAGAGTGGTGAGGTTTGTAGCCAATCTAGGCATAACTTCCCAACACTATATGATGTGATGACCCCCAAGTGTTCTGTTTGTACATATCGTTTATCAGGCTTATTGATCCTAAACCCAGGAATCTGTATTGGCATCCATTTGTGTCCACAGGCCAAACCAACCAACCCTTCCAATAGGAGTCTGATGAATTGAAAGAACCTTTTTTTTATCATGGTATCTAGTGTATGCCCACTAAAGTGTGTAAAGTAATGTTAATTCTCAAAACGTGGTGCGTTCAAATCCTTTGATTTTGCTATTCCCATACATGAAGCTTCTTGCACTGTCTTGTTCAGGAAAATCATTTGATGTGGTATGAGGCATGCTATAAATGGGGCCTCCGTCCCCTGCACCTTCCAATCTTTTGTTGCCCAGATAGCCTTGCATTTAATGTGTCTTTCCAAAGGTCGAAACTCTATAAACAGATGGGAAATTAAGGAAGCAGAGTATATCAGCTTGGTGTTTGTTAGCATATTTTTCTTTGCATGTGTAGATGCAACCCTATAGTAATATGAGGCTGAGTCTGATGTTTCTAAAAGAAATAAATGGCAAACTTCTGTGCAAAAGTCTTTGAACTACTTTTTGGTGGTGCGGGGCAGTATTTCTATTGTGTTTAATTATAAAAAGCGCATGGGATACTAGCTTTATGTAAAAAATTGTGATCATAATGCTGGTAACAGAACATTTCTCCAAAGTTACTTTTACTATCATACAATTCATCATTAGAAAATGCTGCTGATTGCTCTAAATACGATAGCAAATTTTGCACAGTTTCAATGTCCCAATCATCATAGGAAGTGCTAGCGGTCATGATGTACTTCAAAGAAATGTTAAATACATATGGAATTTTCAAAAGTTCAGTAGGACCATATACATCATACAATAACCTGTCCCAAACAATTCCTTCAGGAACTGGAACTGCTGTAATGTTCACCAGGTATAACTGTGTGAAGATGCACATGGTTTAAGGACCAAGTTCATGAGTTGTAATGCGGAGCGTTCTGGGAGACAGTGTCCATTCAGAAGTAGGAAAAAGACAGTTACTGTACCAATCCAAAATACCAAGCAAAGCAATCCAATTATAGTCTGGAGATGTATTTTTCAGGGAACAATGAAGTAAGTGTTTTTCAGCCAAAGATAGAAAGCATGGGGGCGTGGCTTGGACAGTCAACATGGCAGACACAGCATAATGAGGTTCTGCTCATCCATGCCAGTAATTAAGTGAAATCTGCCTAAATCCTGAATCGCACAGAGCACATTGGCCACCCTGGAAGCCGGAAAGAACTAACCCCGGGCGTAGCACTACGCTTCGCCCACGTAGTGTACGTAGCGCTGCCTGCTTCGCACTTTCCGAAGTAGGCGAAGCAAGGCAGCGCTACGCACACGCCGAGGGCGAAGCGTAGCTGCTTGCCACCCGCCACCCACCTCCCGCCCGCCCTTCTTTTAAATAATATAAGCATTGAAAAATAAATTAAAATAAGTCGACTTACCCGTAAGCGCGGCGTCTCCGGGGCTCCTTCTTTCTGTTTCTAATTTCTTCTGGCAAATGCGCATGCGCGGACACCCGCGCATGCGCATTTCTTGCGAGAAATGCGCATGCGCGGGCGTCCGCGCATGCGCATTTGCCAGAAGAAATTAGAAACAGAAAGAGGGAGCCCCGGAGACGCCGCGCTTACGGGTAAGTCGACTTATTTTAATTTATTTTTCAATGCTTATATTATTTAAAAGTAGGGCGGGCGGGAGGTGGGTGGCACGTAGTGGGGCAACGCGAAGCGCGTAGTGTGCGTAGATTTGGGCACACTACGTGCTGCTTCACGTAGCCCCACTACGCCCACTACGCCCACCCTTAGAAAGAACAGGCGCCTTGTCCGGAGCAAAAAAAGCCAGCGCCCGGTCGGCGTGTCATGGGTTGCGGCCAACAAGAGTACAGCGTGAATCCGGACCTGCTGGGGGCTTGTACTGATTCGGCGGATGGCCCTGAGGACAGGGGAGGCTAATCGTGCCCCCGACAGCAAGGTGAGGCTGCAAAGATTGGTGCTGTTGGGGAGGCTCCCCAACTCCGGACCTGCAGTCGCACCTGGGAGTCCTGGGCCATGCACGCTCTGCGGAGGGCCACCATGGTCTGGACTGAGCTGCCCCACACCATACAGCACCCAGGGTGCGGAGCCCAATTGATGTAACGACCGCTTGGCTGGGCCAGGGCTAGGATTGAGAGAGGCATGCAGCAGTGCCATGCCTGGCCTTGTGTGGCCCAGCTGCGGCTCGTGTACGCGCACCAGAATTCATCTTCCCCAGGGAGTGAGGCCTGTACTCGGTGAGAGCATAGATCCAGATCCAACTGGCACTCTTCGGCCCCAGAGGAAGCATCCTAACAAGGGTCATGAACACCACCATTCCAATTCTGGCCGAAAATAGTTTGTTATTCTGCTGATACATCCTGCTCTGTTCAAATACTATGCTGGCGTGGATGCCTAGCCACAGGATCATCACACCCCTAGACATTTATGTTAATGTTCCATGGAGGTTGGGGTACAATTGGAGGAGGTTCCCCAGGTCTCCACGTTTTGGGCTTGGGGGTTCCATCACCACAACAGATTCTCCTTGTTTGTGGCAGTATCCGGATGGGGGTAGGTGGGTCGGAATATTTCTGAAGTTTCATTTTTCACTATTATAGTTATTACACACACACAGATGCCACACCATGACCTCAGACTATCAGCCAAAAAGATTGCTCACATAGACGGTAGATGACGACAGAGACATGCTTTCTCCTTCTCAGGGAATTGACCGCAGCATCCTGGAACGTCAGAGGGCTGCTAAACTAGATTGAGAGGTGCGCTGTCCTTCGCCAAGCCAAGCGATATGAGGCTTACATCCTTTTCCTTCAGGACACTCACTTGCTGGGTAATAAAGCTTCCTGCCTCACCAGATTCGGATACCATACAATACATCACTCCGGGTTTACTAAGGGCTACTGGGGCACCGCCATCCTTATAGACCTATGCTTCCCATTCTCCATACTAAGCACTACTACACTATTATATTGGGCACCTTGCACAGAGAACAAGTTAACATAGGCAGCATATATGCTCCCCACTGGGTAATACTTTTATCGACAAAATCGCACGACTGTGGGGAGGACTCCCTGCAGGCCTGGGTGTGGACTGGAATGATGTAAAGGTGCCCATGGACAGGCGGCACAGATGAGAACCCCAGACCGGTAGAACTAAATTATACCTCCTAGCCACTACACTGGGATGGTCTGACACATGGCGCGAGTATCATCCCTCTGAGCTGGGATGCACATATGTGTCCGCTGTCCATGGGTTGCTGTCCCGCATAGACTACGTATTCACACCACACAGCTACATCCATCAGATTTCCCAGATCTCTCACCTACCCAGGGGGTTATCTGACCATTCACGGGTCCTATTCAAGCTCTGTATTAGCTCTCAGAAACCCCCATCCAGGTGGTGGATGCCCTCATGGTACCTTCACAACCCAGACAACAGGAGGCCCTGGTCCAGACGGTGTTGGATTACCTCGCGTCTAACACTGCCTCGGCCACATCTAAGGTTATTCTGTGGGAGGCCTTAAAACCTACAATCTGCGGGGATGATATAAGTTTCCATGCAGGAGACAGGCGCAAACGCAAGGCACAATTGGTTGAGTTGGAGTTACCAGAGAAACCTAGAAGCTCAGCTCGTCACTAACTTTAGCCCACCCCTCTAGCGCAATATATTTCGGGCGAAACAGAGCATATAGCAATACCTTACCAATGAAGCAAAGGAAATCTGACTAGCATCACAACATCGGATCTACAAATGGGGGGACAAATCCAGTAAAATGCCAGTTTGCAAAGTCTCCCGCGAACGTCCCAACAGTTCGAGAGGTGGCTGGAGCCCTGTGCTTGTCTCCCGAGGCAGTCACCTGGGGAGTTTGCGCACTACTTCTCCTCACTCTACCCATGACAGAAACAGTTATTGGAGGCCCTGATCGCTGAATTTCTTAGAGACATTCCCTCACGTACACTCACAGAGCATATGTGAGATCCGCTTGACGCCCTCATTGCAGTAGACAAGCTCAGTGCGGCACTGGCCAATATATGCCCGGGCTGGGTCCCTCGACCTAATGGCTTCCCAACTGAATTCCTCAGGTCACACATGAGCACATTAGGCCCACACTTACTGGCGGCAACACATATTGCCCCCGGACTGGTGACAAGCGGAGATTGTTCTGTTTCTGAAGCCTGGTCGGCCACCAGAAGAACCATTGTCATATCAACCCATCTCCCTTATTGATTTTAAGCCTAAACTGAATTCTGCAGATCCTCCGAGTGTTTGGACACAATGCCAACCCCTCAATACCAACCCCTTAAAATCAGTACTTATCCCAGTGTGCAGGGATCAGGGGCGCAACGCCTGGGTGGCACAGCTGTTGCACGCGACTGCAGGTTTTAAATACTTGGGCACCTTCATTTCATCCTGGCATAAAGTTGCATCCTGCCTAGGCCGAGTCCTATCGTGTGATCTCCCATTTGACCCGAGGTTGTTTCTACTCCAGAGTACTGATGGGATTGGTGGGAATCGGTATAAGCAACACTTGCTTTTCCTAGCCCTTACTCAGGCCAAACGAGACATTGCCCAGTTGAGTAAAGGAACGTCCCCTCAAACATTAGGTGGGTAGAAGAAGGCCTTAGACAGATGCATGGTAGTAGAGATTGTGGTCTTCAAGGCCTGGGGCTGTACCCAGAAGCATAGAAAAATATGGCCCCATTGGGCAACTTACCGGGGCATAGATGTACCCCCCTACCATCCACTTGGCCCCTCATAAGACTGCCCTTTTATATATGATTGGCCACTAAGCAACCCAGACAGTGTAACGCTACCATCCGAACTTACACACATTTAGATTCACTGAGCCTTGTGGGGTCTGGGACTACCTGTGCCATGTTCTTGTTATTTTGCCTGTGGGCTATGCAGGCGTCACAGTTTTATGCATTTACCGTTACTATATTATGTCTTCACAATGTATGCAGTGGGCCACAGCCCATTATGTAGCATGAAAATTCAATAAAATATATTTTAAAAAGACATAGAAAGCATACACTTGTAGCTTGAAAGGGAGAGGTGTTGTTGGCAGCTCAGGTTCACTTAGATCTGATGATGAGAAATCATCTTAATGCACGGAGTACCCAGATGCTGTCCAGTCAATTCTTGACAGTTCACCAGGTTTTGTGGTAGATGACTCGATCTATGGCATGCTGACATTGACATCGTCAATTATTCAAATTGAAATTTCAGTTGATTATACAGTTGTAGTTGTTTCAACAGGTAGAAGCATCATTTCATTGTCGTTCACATCTTCTCTTTGGAAATTATAGTCTTTAGTCGTTATTATAGCCTCCATCTGAACTTCCTGTATGGTAGAGAGAGTGGTGTGGCGGCTACCCAGAAGCCCACATGGCCTACTGGTGAGAATCAGCCACATAGTGTGGCTTGGTCAAATCAATTGAGACAGTTCTGGTTCCTTCGACAGCTAGGACAGGTACATGCACTGTGTAAGATGGTCCAAATTCTTTCTTGTCTTAATTTTCTTTCTGACCAGGTCCCCTATCTCCAGGACCAAGGCAGGTCTTGCTGATAACATTTCCACTTCCCCGGTGGCGGTGCGTTTTACTTTCTTTTAGCATTGTAAAGCTCGGTGTTCTTTAAGGTCCTGTAAAACATCCAAACAATGATTACGGTCAAATGCGGTTTCAGCCGCCACTGTGCTGACACTATCGAGGTCAAGTACTCACATCCTCACCCCAAACAGGAGTTCATATGGTATACGGTTTTCTTGGAATGTTGTTAAGTGCTCTCTGGACCTCATATATGTGATTGACCCAACTGCCAACCGCACCTAATACCCTTGGTGTTAGGGATCGCTTTAAGTCACAGTTTTTCCTTTTGACTACCGAATTTCCCACAGGATGATAGAGGGAGGAGTACAGCAAGGCCACACCCAAACTTCCCATGGCTTCTTTGTAAGCACGAGAGCTAAATACCAAACCCTGGTCACAATGCAAAGTGCCAATTGCATATTTGCCGATAAGGACTCACAAATCCTTTATAACAGTTCTAGCACTGGTGTCAAACCTACAGGAAAACAGAGCATGAATCTACTGCCATCAAGATGTACTTGTAAGCCCCATCAGAGTGTGAGGGGCACAGTGATCTAAATATACACATGCAAGAGGTTTGTCTGAGCTCAATAAAGGTGTTTGTGGTGGACGTGCTACGGTGGAGCCCTTCATCTGCTGGCAGATGCCACATTTGAGGAGAAAGTCCTTGGTCTACTGAGTAATACCTGGCCACCAATAGCACAACTTTAGTAGTGAAACTATACTAGAGATCCCTGCAAGTGCTGAACCCAGACCCTCATGTGCAGTCGCAATCCCAATCCGCAATCAGTGTTTGGTGTTACTCTATCCCTCACTCCTGTAATTTGAGCATACAGAATATTTTGTGCAACTAACTGTTAGGAGTACTTACCTTTTGGCAGGGCTGAGCTGTTGTGCATGGCATTGACAGCTACCATTGCTGTTCCGTCTATACTCATACTGGAGCGTGGTATTGCAGCAATGCATACTGTTGCCTTGGTGGCTTCATCCGTTATTGAATTCCCTTCAACATTAACGCCAACAACTTGAGGACTCAAAGTATGAATAACATGAGCCCAGTTTTGCCACCTGTTCCCAAAGCATCTTGTACTTTACTGTGCAACCTTTGGAATCTCGAAATCCATTCTAGCCCCAATAGTGTAAATATCATTTATAGGACTGGACACAGTAAAATGAATCACACACTATGAGTGTGGTGAATTCATGATCCATATTTTGTAGTGCCAGTATCGCCCAAAACCCTAAAATGGATTGTAGTCTTTTCAGAGTTGTAGGAGGTTGGAGCACTGCACATTTTTCTGAAAAGTGTCCCACCAGGATTTTGCCTTTACTTGACTACTGACAAAAGGAGGTGAGCAATTTTTGAGTTTGAATTTGTATCCCAAGTGGCCGAACCCAAGAATGATGTGGTTCACCCTAGACAAGTGTTCCGTTAACTCACTGTTTATCAGATAGCTGTCACCTACATAGGAAAATGACTCCTCATCAAAATTTTGAAGTAACTCTGTTACCCTGGCTGAAAGCAACCCCTAGGGTAATTGACAAAATTGTAGTTCAGAGCCTAGCGCCGAGAATGCTATGAAATATCTGCTCCGAGGCACTATATTTTGACAGAAAAATCAATTTGAGATGTCTAGTGTTGTCTTGTATTTTTTCCGCACTATGTTATTCATTATTGCAGCCCTGTGTGCATTTTGTCTGGCAAATATGCATGTGGATGCATTTAAATGTCTGTAATCTAAGACTAGACAATATGAATTATCGCGTTTCAAACAAGGTATTATTCATAGGTGAGGTGCAATTCTCTGTTACCCCCTGGAATTCAAGTTGATCTAGGATCTCCCTGACTTGTTCCTTTGCCTCATGTTTAATTGGGTATTGTCTCTGTGGTTGAGGAATTGATTTTAATGGGATTTTATGATGAGTTGACTCATCATCCCACCCAACATGATTGCCGTAAAGTGCAGGCGCTAACGCCTACTCCTGCGCATATTCATTTTCAACTGATTCCAGTACGAGGTTGGAGAAAGCAGGTAAAATAACTTCTTCTCTCATTGGGCAATCCATTACAAACTCAGGTGGCCAATACTTTTCAGCCAAAAGAATATCCTAACCATGGGTCTGGTTCTCCAAAAAAGACACTTTACCTTCCTGGGTATGTCCCTCTCAATTTGGAGCGTTATTTCGTATTAACGATTTGAGACACTTACCCTTGTATGAGGTGTCTCCACCATGATCACTCAGCACTACTAACCTCAGACAATCCATCAGGTTCTGGTGAGCTATTGTGACTTTTGCTGCACTGTCAAGCATCATCACTGCCCAACCCCCATTCAGAAGCAGAGTAATCAGTAGCCTGGGCATTTCTAATTTTAATCCCAGCTACCATCTACTTTTTCAATTAAGGTTTTGAAGTCTTTTGTTTGTCGTCCTGTTTAATGATGTAGTCAATAAGTGCAATGTGTCTCCCATTTCTGCTTGACTCGCTCTCTTGATCTGTATTCTGAACATCTGTCTCTTTTCAGATGTCTCCTGAAAGGAACAAGGTGAACATGTATCAGTATCCTGATACCTGTCAGGTTTTCTACTATTGTCACCGTTTCTCAAATTGTATTTTCTTTCAGTTTGTTCCTGATAGGAGGCCCACCCTGTGACTGTGTTTTGCTTTGTTTATTTTTCTGATTATTATCCCATTTTTTTCTTTGAAGAATTGGGTACTTGCTTAGAATTATTCTTTTCTGAACTACTCTGAACTATTGGTATCCCAGGTCTGGCTCCCGTTGAGTGCGGCAAATATATCTTTGTTGATCACAGGCAATTCTATCTCCTGTTGTGTAGGAGAGAATTCCCTCACGCATTGGAGTGTAGCCACTGCTGATGCGTCCCCTTTTATGTTACTCAACATATTAGCTGATACTTAGGCAAAATTGCCCATCAGTTTCATCAACCAGATCTAAGGTAGGCTCTGCCCCATACTCATTCTGTATTTGCTTCATTACATCCGGTATTTTATTTTTTGCAGAGTGTTATATAGCGCGAACTTGTCCCGAATCCAATCAGGTATCAGAGCACTTTACATAGCACCAGTTACGTTACATGAGGACCACTATCAAAGGGGTAACATGTGTTCTGGTATATAAGGCAGCGAAGATTGTACCCCAAGTGGCCCAATCGTCTATTGGAGGAGCCATCCTCATTGGCAAGCAGATTGGCAGTATTTTGTGTTTTTCTTATGGGCCCATAGGGGGAAACACTGCTTCAAGTTGTGCTGTTTTTTGTGCTATTCAGAACTGAATTTTCTCCCGGCTGGTGGGGACCTTTCCCATAACAGCATTTAGTGTTTGTGGGCTAATAGCTGTAGTAGCCATGTGTTGTTGAGCAGCTTGAGCAGCCACTGCAGGTTGGACTTGAAATGTTCTCATTACATATTGTATAAGATTTCTGTAAAGTTTTACTAAATCTCTGTAAAGTGTGTGCATTCCTGCTACTGTTAAAGTAACAATGTCAGTATGCAGTGTAAAAGAAGCTAAGACTTGCTCTTCCTCTGCTGAGCGGCCGATTCTCATGTTTTCTGTGGTCTGGGGTAAGGCACCTTTAAACCAATTAATATGCCCTTGGTATGTTAACAGGACTCCTAAGTTCACGTACGGGAAATTCTCAGGTGGTTCTTCTTCAATGTATTCATGAAATACCTGTGTGTGTGCATCTGCATGGGGAACTTTAGCCAAGGATAGAATACCTCTGTTCTGAATGCTTCATGTGCCTCAAACAAAAAGGGAACCTCTCCACCCGTTGCCGGAGGCCATGTTGTAATAATTTCATGGTAAATGCTTGTCTGTTTTTTTCTGAGATATTTAGTCCAACTATATATTCTTCAACGTCAACTGCTTGTTCGGTCTCTGTTAAAGTAGTAGTATTTTAGCCAAAATTTATAGAGATATGTTATGCACAATGTTAGAACTTATAATACTCCAAGCTTGATTAACATACCGCCAATACATAGGGTATGCCTACTCAGATTAGGTGGATTTGGTTCCCTTCCTACTACGGGCGTCTCCGGTTTAAATATGAGTAGAGGTCTCTGAGAAAGCACAACTGAACTACTCAGATTTGACCATTAAAAAAGAGCCTAACCAATGTTGGCTGTGCCATGTGGTGTAGTTTCTACCAATCCGTAGGACCTGCATATTGTCTGGAGAACATAAACATAGGGCATGGTGTCAAGACTGATTCAGGACACTCCCCCAGGATATCAAGACAAAAGAGAACGAAGCTATTGCAGCACAACCATTCAACCTGACTTATTTAATTGACCAAAAACAGTGTTGGTCATGGGTCAAAGTAATCCCCTAATGTAGTTGTAAATCTCTTGCACAACGAGGACGATGAGGAAACGTCAATCAATTCAAAATAATCCAATCAAATCATCAAAAGGAGTTTTCTTATACACTTTATTGAAGTCCAAAAATTAATATTCCCAGCACACGATTAGCCGACACGTGTTTCGTCTGATACACAGACTTTTTCAAGGCAAATATTGGGAATATTGGTGAACTGCAATGTATAAACAATCCGTCACTGCAGCGCGTCAGATGGGAGTGGAACCAGGATCCAAATAGGGAGACCGTGAATTACGTAATCAAAAACAAAAACATGAGTACCACTACCAACGCTGGCCATCTGCCACTTGGTACAATCCCACAAATGCACAGCTATACTGGGCCCCGATATGGCCCAATAATGAAGTCCCAATACTTCACACATAATGAAAGAAAACAAGTAAGTTGTCGATAGTCTCCGTAGCAATAATACATTAAAAGGCAACGAAATTGTCAGTCCAGAGCAGATAGATATCACCTTGACCTTTTGTAGTACAACTCTGATAAGTTGACCCCTACAAATAACGACGTCTCATCCGCACACACAGTCGTGTGGATAGTGGCGAGAAAAGTGAAAAAAACCGACTCAGATTTGACCATTAAAATAGAGCCTTAACAATGTTGGCGGTGCCATGTGGTGTAGTTTCTAAAAATCCGTAGGACCTGCACATTGTCTGGAGAACATAAACTTAGGGCACGGTGTCAAGACTGATTCAGGTCACTCACCCAGGATATGTTGGCATAGATCAGCTAGCTCACAGTGACACCGTAAGCCCCCCTAACAGAAGAGAAAGCAAATGGTTTTCTGGCAACCACAGAACATGACAACCTTGACCCCTCAGGGATCATGGAAACAGTATAGAATCTTCCGCTCAGTCACTCATGCGTACTTATTCTCAGAGAAGTATACAGAGAATACACAGTGGAATGTTTTCAATATTATTTATCAAAGCAACATTATTCTTGCATAGAATGTGTGTACTGCAATGATAAGTAGACAAAAGCAAATAAGTGTGGTTACAAGCTCCAAAAGCGTAAATGGTTGATATAGTTCTACCATGGTGCTCTTAATATAAGCAGGCATATAAACAAGGCAGTAATCTAGCATACTCCTACTATGGGAACCCTATTCTAAGTGTAACTGGAGTGTGTGTAGGTGTAGAGCCAAGTTTTCCCCAAGGGACGATCCAACCCCGAGATGTCAGACCGCTGCATGGTGATTTCTCAGCATGCAAGGACCTCTGGTGTCAGCGGAAGTACCTCCTCTGCTTTCTATCAGGATGCTCATCTTTTATTAATAGAAAGCAGCCTTGCGCTGTGTGCATAGATTAGTGATGTTATGAATATAGAGATAGCTCTGTCGCCCTGTGGATGAAGATAGTGATGACATTTTTACGTAGTGAGAAACGAGACCTTGCACATTGTGATAATGTTATGTGAAGCTAGATATAAAAACAAGTTACGTTTCAGAGAAACTAATCCAACATTGTCGTGTGACAAATGTGTGCAAAAGGTCTGGAAATGTTATTTGTGATGACAATGTAAGAAATCGGCTGCTTTGCTACATGGGCCTAACTCAGTAATATAACACAACCAAGGGTCCAGAAGCTCTGTTGTGCCTCTTGGGGGTCTTGGACTACAATTCCCACAATGCACCTGGTCAATTCCAGGAATATCCAGGTGAAGTTGTTCAGCTAAGCGTGTCCTTGTTGGAGATGATGTAGGTGATTTCTTCCAGCTTTTTAATTGTTGTTGCTGATCAGGGTTTCCACTCCTTAATCTTGGAAGACAGACAGTGTTCCCTACTGTAAAGCCTTGAGTGTGCCGCAGGTGCAGCCCTTATGAGTGCAGACCAAGGGCTCAGCAGGGGAGCCCTTCTTCTGATGTCTTCAAGCAGGGATCTAAGATGCTGTGCAGCTTTCTCATATTTATTCCAGATTTTGGCTGGCAAGAGGGAGAGCACAACCAACAAATGTAGTTCAAGTTGCGAACCTCTGTGGTGACCACTTTGTTAGAAGTGTGGCATATTTATGTCCCAGAATGCACATTCTAGTCCAAATCAAAATGGAGAAAATCTGTTGTGGGAGTTCAGGTCAGGCTAACCCAAGCCACAGGTGTGGCTAAATTGTCCCTACATTCTCCTTCCAGCCTCTCTCCAAATTGAATTAGAGGGGCTCCCATCTGGCTGGGGGTAAGCCTGGGTCATGTACTATCAGTACCTGTACTATCTGTACCTGTACTATCTTCCTTTGAAGACCAGTTTGGCTACTCAGCCCTCTTCCTGTCTTGCATCTGCAGGCAGCAAATCTCCTCCCACCAGATGGCCTCTTTGTTTCAGCTCAGATCACTTCACACCTAATCAGTGGAAGTTTGGCTCAGCATGTCAAAGGCTGGCCAATCAGAAGAGGCTGCTACACGTCTGCTTTAGTTATCTTCAGGAAGCAAATTCTAAAACTATTTTGCTGCAATAGTTATAAGAAATCTGGTTGTTGGATTTATTGTAAATATCATTTGATACTTTAAATGAATGTTCCAGCGCGCTCCTGTCAAAAGTTAGACTTTATTAAAGTTTAATAAAGCCATCCCATGTTAGACTATGGGCTAGCAACACTACAATGGGGAAAAATTAAATTGGCAGTTTTTCCCTCACCAGGGATATTTGTCCCTGTTTTTATTTACAGGGCACCCTACCTCCTGTGCACCACGGCCAGACCTCACGGATGCCTTATATGTAATAAAAAGGTAGTTTTAAACTTTGGAAGTACTTTTAATTCCAAAGTCAGATTTTGACACCGTTTTACTTTCAAATCAGCTGGCAAAGCAAGACTGGCTTTAAAATGACAGCAGAGACCACGTCAGCGCACATGTACGTGTCTTTAATCCGCTGGGGTCTCTAAACCTACATGCCCTACCGTACACTAGGAACTTATAGATAGGTTGTATGAACCAATTGTAATTACACCTAATTACCACGTGCCTTTTAACCAGAACACTGGCCCTGGGCTTGGTTAGCAGGGCCCAGGGCTCATTCATAGACAGTAACCATCAGTATCTATCGAAACAAAAGCGTCTGATAAGGGCAAAAATGATGACTTTCTCACTGTTAGGAAAAGAACTTTCGAACTGCCAACAGCACAGCCTCAGGCCCTGATCATAAGACAGTTTTCTCTGGAGCTAATTTTTGTCCTCATTGTTGAGGCAATGTTTCGTGCATACACCTTTTACCACATCACAAAAGCAGATCTATAGAGACAGTAACACATGAAAAAATATGTGTGCTTACTTAAGCAGACAGATTGTTGTTGTTGAGATACAGAAACACCACAACACAAGAGAATTGCAACAAAACAATAAATAAACAGGGCAAAAACATAACTAAACAATATATCAACAAACCAGAGCATACCAGCACAACATATCAAGATAACAGCACAGTACAATAATACACCGCCACAAAAGAAAAAAGATAATCATTTGTGTTTTTTAAGATGTGTTGTGCTTTAAGGTTCTGGTTCTTGTTCTTTTTTGCTAAACTGTGCCCTGTTATTGTTCTTTTTCTATTTAGCTTGTTTCTTGTTTTGTGGTGCTATGATCTGCAGTTACTTCAGAAATATCAACAAACACATCTACATTTACTGCAAAAACAGAAGATTTAACCCCTTCAGTGCCACGCCCTTTCCCCCTCCTGTGCCGGGCGTTGCACTAGTGGGTGGGGTTCATGACGAGATAGTCTCGTCATGGGCACAGCGCAACCGTGCTCCATGATGAGACTATCTCGTCATGGGCACTGAAGAGGTTAAAGTTCCACTGACAACAATCATTTGCCAGTGAATAGTGTGGTAAAATACTGCTGCTCCAGCTCTTCAGCTATTCAAGAGACACCCACCTACCTAAAAATGTGCCAAAGACCATGCCTTAAATTAGCATTCCTAAAGATCACTTTATTTCATCGAGTCCCAGGAACAAAGAGCAGTGATTGCCTCTCTGTGCTTTTGAGCTTTTTTTAAAGATATGCAGATAGGAGGTCATGTTCTTATTTGTAGTGGTACTAGGTTAGAATAGTGGCCAACTTTTAGAGTGCTTCAACTGAGACCAGTCCAATTCTGCTTTTAGACATGTCCACAATCACCCAGCATCTGACACTATCGCTATATTCTCACTGCACTGGATGTTTGCAACTAGATCTGGGGCAGTTTGGTGCTTGTGGAGAACCCGCACTAAGCTCTTTCAACAAACTTGTTTAGCCACAATAGGCTGCCAATGAGCCCTGACAGCAACTTCATTAGAACATGAGAAGTGCTTAGCAATCTAACAGCAATGCTCCCCCTCAGCATATGATGGTCAAATAGGGTTCACATGCTAGTATGTAGCTCTGTATAGCATGTATATTTGCATGTGCGTTCTGTGATGTATGTGTCCCTGCATGTAGTACGGTACTTAGAACCCCTGGGTTTACATATTGTAAACCCAGGGCCTTGGAAAGCCATGTGGAGGTGAAGGAACCATCTCAGACAGATGTGTGGATTGCCGCGTTCCTGAAAGCTTGGCGGAACACAGACTGGAGGATGGACGAGCCAAGATCTCCAGTGCACTTGAAATGGGTTCTTTGATTTTGAAAATATCACTGGTCAGTTAGTTTGGGGCACATCATCAGAAAGACTATAGGGCTGATAACACTGCAGAGACAGAGAAACATAAAGGTGAGAGCTGGGGCCTTTGGAATCTTATTTTAGTAATATTAAGTGAGGCTGACATTCAGGTATGAACCTTAAGTCAATCCCATGGCCTGTGTTGTTGGAGTCTCTCATGGTGTGACAGACTGCTTCCTGGGCAAATGACAGGATAGAGTAGTGTTCACTTCAAAGGAGGCAATAACCCAGCCAGAACTTCGAAAGACTCAGACAGTAAATCACATCTATGTCTATAAACAGGTTATAAAAAAACAAGCAAGAATCTCCTAAATTGTCAAATTCCAAACAACCAAACTGTGGCTGTATGTCCACGGAGAATGAAAATTGCTTGCTCTGGAGCCTGCAGCATCAGTATCAGTATCTGTGTGCCATTGATACCAGATGACCCTGTGAGGAGGAGGTCCAGTGGAGAACCTGTCGAGTGGATCCATGAAGCAGAGTGTGAGATTCCTGTCCTTTCCATGTACCCCCATTAACATCTCCTGTATGCAAGTTGGTGGCAGCAGTGAAGATTAATGGTTGTTGCCCCGGTGCATTGCTTTTGATCAGAGAGGACTTTGCCCTGTGCAGTGCTGTGACCCAGAGGGGCAGCTGTCATGTGTGCAACTGTTTGCAACCCTCAGATGCCATGTGTTTGTCACGCTAAAGAGAGAGGCCCGTCACCCTTGAGCAGCATGCAAAAGTGAAGTGTAGTGCATTGAGACCTGTATAAAAAGAGCATCAACTAAACCATCAGAACTCAGAAGCTACGTGAGACCTGCGGTGAGTCAGCAGGACTTACCGCTTGATGGGAGGAGCACCTAGGATGCCTGCCACTCTGCCTGCAGCATCAAAGCTTCCCAAGCCTTCCATATCGATACACCAGCGGGAGTGACTATGACTGATCACCGGTGCCCAGAGCCTCTGGAGGAACTTTCTCTGAGGAAATTTCCCCGACTGTAGCTCTATGGGGCTGAGAATCTTTGATTAGTAAAAAACAGCCATTGTGTAACTTCTAAGAATGAAGTATGAAACCTAATCTCTCTTTCTATATTTTGAAATTTTTACATACCCCTCGCAGTAGGACACAGTTTTAAAAAATTGCTGTGGAGTGCAGGTGCATACTGAAATGCCTGAGCTGCTATTTCATTTCATAAAAGGAGTCGTTTAAGTGGATTACTACACACAGGGTTTAAAGTGGGCCCGGGCCCTCAAGAGATTAGCCCAGTCAAATAAAAAACTGGACACTGAATCATGGATCTAGTGGGACTCAATTGGTCTCCTTTACTTGCTTGCTCAAGATAATGGTTATATATGATAAATAACAATAATAATAACTTTCATTTCGGCTAGCAAGCCATAAAAGGTTTACACACATAAAAAACTTATATAAGAAAATTTCATACAATCTTCCTTTTTGCACAGATTAAAAACAATAGATTAAATTGAAGGTTGGTTATTCAAACAACAGTTCTTATCAGTACTATGTACAGCTTTGTGTTAGAATGAATGGAATTAGACCTCAAGTGCAAATAACAATCTATAAGAACTTCTATACGTTTAAAAATATTTCATAATCAATTAACTCAGACAGTAAGACCTTAAAGAGTTAAAAAGACACAATACTAGTTAAGAACACTGAATGAACCTCCAATTTTCTTCTAACGGTTCAGTGATCAAAATTAACAATTATCTAGGGCTTTCTTCCTTTGGCTCCAAGCACAATACAGGTACCGAGATACAGTGAAAGCTATTTGTTCTATAGTATCACTCTTCAATAGAATTGTAGCTTCCCAATAATGTCTCGCTCCCATAACTTAACATACCACTATCAACCATGTCTTACGTGCAATTCTATAAAGGGGACAGAAAAACAAGAAATGCTCCTCTAATTCATCAATGTTTAGACAGCTTGGGCAGAATTTAGTTAGGAGGTGCGCCAGACCATTTCGAAGTGGGAGCTCTCAGAGGGAGTAGGCCACAAATTGTAAATTGTACGTATAAACATTTAGACTAAAAGGGGTGCATTCTATCCATATAGGGCTCCAGACTTGGTACACACTTATGGTTCAGAAACTGTCCAGCTATACTTCTCTCCTGGTGGTCTCTCCATGTTTACTTCAAGATTTCCTCGCAATAAAGACACTATACTTTTGTTTTTGTGAGTCTCCTCTAGCAATCAGCTTTGGTGAAGTTCATAGTTCGCCCATTCCCGCTTTGTATGTTGTTTCTTTAATTACCTGAGCCAGGGAGTACGCTGGTCCTTGTCAAGAGCCAGCAGCTCCTTTACAGAATCCCGGTATATTACTAGTTCTTGAGTAGACCAGAGTCTGACCCAGTATAGCAAAGGTTTAATTAAAATTATGAGATGTATTGTGTTTAAGGCTAGTTCTAATCTCGAAGGTATAATACGTGAACTTGGGGGGACTTTATAAAGAGCCCTAATAAACTTGTTTTCGATTTTGTGCAGGGTCTCTGTTTTAACATAGCCCCATATCTTGGCTCCATAGATCACCGATGTTACTGCTGAGGCTCTATATACAGTGATAACAGGGGACACTGCACCTCCTGAGGCAGCCCTATATTTCCTCCCTATTGCAGAGGGTTTCTGTTGTAGGGTAGCTTTGCGTTTCTCTAACTGGGCTTCCCATGATTAGTGATCAGTTAGTGTGACACCCAAATAATTGAAGTGTGAGACTTTTTTAAGGGGCACCCCCTCTATTGTCACATTCCCTCTATACGTTCCATGGGGATTTATGGTCATGAATTTAGATTTGGGTGGATTCAGTTCTAAACCCCTTTCCCCACAAAAGGTAACAAAGGCAATCAGTTCTGATTGGAGTCCCATTGGTGTTCTAGAAATTAGTGGGGTGTCATCCACAAACATCAAGATCAGGGTAGACACTCCTGCTAATTTAGGGTCATCATGTTTACATTCTCTCAGCTTTCTCACTGCTCCGTTGATATCTAGGCTAAAAAGTGAAGGGGCAATAACACACCCTTGTCTCGCTCCTTGCTTAATATCAAACCTGGCCATCAAATCCCCTGCTCTGTTTCATCTCACGTTTGTGTAGGTATTTGCATGGAAGACTTTCAATATTCTTAATCAGTCTGATTGGATGCCATACCCATCCATAACTTCCCAAAGAGTTTCCCGGAACCAGGTCTAATGCCGGGCTCAGGTCAATGAAAGGGACATAGAGATGGTCACGCCTCATGCTGCCATATTTCAAAGTTATCACCTTGAAGTGGTGGACCGGTGCAAGGTACTAATCTTTTTCTGAAACCTGCTTGCACGTCTTCTGGAATGTTATTCTGTTCTATCCATTCATTGAGCTTGAACAGCACATGCCTAAAAAAAATCTTTTGCGTGTTGTCCAGCAAACCTATAGGTCTACAGTTGGTGGGGCTGTTTCTTAGTCCCTTTTGAATATTGGTACAATAAAGGTTCAATGCCACATGGGGGGAATTGGGTCGCCTTTTAGAATGCTATTAGATACTGCATTCAAATATGGGGACCAGATGTCTGGTGGAGACAAGAAGAGATCGCCTGGTATGCCATCCATTCCTGGCTACTTTTCTTTTTTCATTTGTCTTAATGCCCGATCTGTTTCGGCTAAAGTAAAATGAAGATGGGCTACTCTGGTGGCAGATTCTCTGTTTTCTTCGTGGGTTATGATTCCCAAAAACACACGCGTTCCTCCCAGAAGGGAGCTGGTTACGTTTTTTGCTGCTCCATACCCTTATACAAGCCACAAAAATGGTTGACCATTATTTCAGGTATTATTACTGGGTCTAAATGATTGGCGCTGTGGGGATTAACAGCTATTCATTTCCAGAAGGTTTTATGATCCTTCATTTCTAGGGCTCCTGCAATTGTCATCCATTGATCCTCATCCCATTCTTGTCTAGCTCTGGATAGTAGGATTTTCTTTGCCTTGGTAATTTCGGGTCCTATGCCCTTTTTGATGGCTCTTAGTAAGTTGCCTTTACTATATCAGGAGGGGAGTTTTTTGGGGGCATCACCTCTCCTCTGTTCCCACACAAAACATGCTCTTAATAAATCCATGGATTCGCAATGTATAGAAACAAAGTTAACATTAAGGATATTCGTGAAATCAAACTGTGAGAGTTTTTGCACAAACAGATTATATATAAATGTCATATTCTTTACATTCATCGTAAAAGCTTCCCATTTTGCATTTCTTAAATTACTGGTCGTAGATATTGGAATCTTAGTTATGACGGGTTCCAGTTTTACGTCTCTGAATGGGGCCATGGAGAAGTTTGCGCCTAATGCTTTGTGGTCACTATCCGGTCTAGTTAGAGGTCTCAATGGTTAGAGCGGCAGACCCTGATGCAGAAGTCGGGCCCGGGACCAGGGTTCAATTCCCGCCTCAGCGGGTCTTGGGCTCAATTTCCTCGGACCTGATAATTCTCGCCTCGGTGCCCATCCTAATCATGGGTCCCACTCTGCAACTCTGGGCAATAGCTTGCTTAATCTCCACAATGGCCCCAACAACGCTAGGATGCCTGGCCTCACCCTGGGGGTGCCCAGGAGTGGACACTTCACAGGGAAAGGCCAGGAAGGGTTCCTCAGCGGTATTCATACAAGCGCCGAGATGCCTCCGGGTAGTCGTGCACTATACAAGTACCTCTACAGACATATAGATCTAACCATAAATCATATCCAATTATGTAGTCAAGTCTTGATGTACTTAAGCCTCTTTTGAAAGTTGGACATGGCAGGCAGTCAGATTTCATATTACAATTTGCAATTTCCAGGCCATGATCAATAATTAGATCCATCATTTGAGCTCCTACTTTTGATATTTTCTTATGTTTGTATAGAGGAGTCCGGGCATTTTATAGCTGCCATATGGTTGGCTTCTAGAGCATTACAACCTACGATTGGTGGAAGTTGGGTGTTGATATCCCACGCTACAATTTTTATAGCTTTCTGGTTAAACTGTCCCATCAAGTCATCAATTTTATTGGATTGGACATTTCAATGGACTAATCTCTTACATATATTCACCAGGGCTATATATTTTGGTCCTGTTGAAGTTTTAATTTTAATTTCAAGGGCAAAAAGATTTCCCGAATTAGAAGGAACAGATCTCACGATAGGGAACAAATCAAGACGTAACCATATCAGAAGTCCTCCTGATGGGTGCTCTGTCGGGGAAGGGATTACATTTTCGCTAAAGGTCAGGAAACCAGGTCTAAGTATTCGGTTAATAGCCCATGTTCCCTGAAGAAATATGATGTGATGCGTATCGATTAATGTACCCCACTCTGGATCTAGGAGTTCGGACTTAATTCCCGCAACATTCCAAGATAGCATGTTTAAACAGTTATCCTGTGTTAAGTATAGGGTCCGCAGGTTATAGTGGGTGGACTTCCCCTGTGACATCAGATTTACTTCCGTATTATGAGGGTCTGTTCCCTTAGGCCCTATAATGGAATTTACATCAGGAGATGGATTAAGGAGTGTCGCCACAACTACAGGAAATTATGTCTATTTGATTCCATGGGGGACTCAGAACTGTCATCCCTAAGTCAATCGATGTCTGATGTATTCATGAGGTGCAGGGGTTCCCTATGGTTGGGCTGCCCAATACATAGTGATAGATTTTGGTTATTTTTACCAGATGGATCAATTGTAGGGCCAGGGAGATTTAGGTTTAATCTTAATTGAACAATATTATTTGGCCTATGACACAGTTTGAGTGAAATTAAACCTTCTGCGAGAGCCTCATCCCTAAATACCACCCCTATATGATCCAGCTGGTAATTTTCAGTGGCAAACCATTTGACATTAGGTATATCCTCCCTTATTATGGATCTACATCCCATTTTGTATCGTATCCTGTGAGTCACCTTATTTACCAATGCCTCACGTGTTTCAGCGGGGACCCTCTGAGTTTTGGGGACGTTGATCATAAAGATATCAAAAGGTTTACCATTACTGTTAGTAGGGGTGGCCTTTCTCTTTCCTGTTATTTGTAGAAGGGGTATCTTTGGGTCTAAAGCTCACAGCCACCTTAATAGGTTCTACATGCTTAGGCCGCACAGGGTGCAAAATGATGCCTGGGGGTAACATACACCGACAAACTTTCCTCTCTGTTGTGTCACCAGTGCTCTTTGATCACATGGTTACATTGTTCTCTGTGTGGGTTGTAGTTCACAGTGAATGCTGACGGAATGGCATACAGAGAACCCAGCATCAATACCTTCTCTTGATTTAGATGACTCTTTGACTAGAGCTGTAAGAGTCTCCAACTTATCATTTAATACTTTAGCCATCCTTCCCATACTCTACCATAGGCTTATAATTTCGCCCCTTAGTTTCTTTAGTTGTGCATCAACACCCACAGCATTTTTAACTTCATTTGGCATTGTGGTAACTTTCCCCCTAGATACACAGAAAAAGATATTCTTCGAGTTCTATAGGTTTTCTAGCGCTGTGTATTGGTTGGACCATTCCACATTGATAATTGTACATTCCTCCTTCAAGCTTACAGGGTCTGCTAATTCCTGGCGAGGATGCGATGTAGGCGATAAAGGGCTCTGAATATTGAGGGTCTCAGCTGATATGGCTTCAGGTGGTTGGTCAAAGTAAGATATGATACTCTCCTGAGATTTTGAGTTTTTTCCAGCTAGACTTGTTTTCCTCACCTGCTGGTGTATCCCTCTTACCTCAGATTTAGGGACTAACAAACCCTCGACCTCCTCAATTAGATCATAAATGTCATTGAAAGTGCAATTTTCTGCTGCATGTCTTGGGATTTTCCTCGCACTTCCTACTCTTGGGATCTTATCTAGTGCCTTCCTCTAACCATTGCTCATTTTGGTTTAAATAGGACCAGTGTCTCTATTGATTACATCAGTACTTCATTTTTACATCCAGATCCTACCAACAAAATAGTGCCGTACCTACAGTTAGGGCCAAAGGGGGTAGCCCTGCACTTCCTCTTCCTGTTGAGGACAGCCACAGGGTACGCCCGCCCTTGGTCCAAATGTGTCCCACGCAGTGGGAAAAGGTGATGCACTTTGAAGCGCTGTTGTTTCTGGTCCTGTTCCCAGCTGACAGGTGGTGCCTCCTGGGGCACGGGTTCTTGGAGTCCCCTGTGTCAAGGCTGAGGTACAGCATCCCACCCAGAGGAAGAAGGTGATGTGTTTTATAGTGCCGTTATTCCTGGTCCTGCCGCCAGCTGAAAGGCGGCACCTTCTGGTGCGTGGGTTCCTTGGGCTTAGAGTCCCCTGTGTAAAGGCTAAGGTACGGCGTCCCAGTATTGTATATAAACTGTTAAACCCTTGAGTGCCCCGCCGTTTCCCCGCCCTGTGCCAGCCCTTTCATTAGCGGGCGGGGTTCATGACGAGATAGTCTCGTCATGGGCACAGCGCAACCGCGGCCCATGACGAGACCATCTCGTCATGGGCACTCAAGAGGTTAAATATATTTTTACCTGCTAAGCTTGGTTATACTTTGACCGGTAAGTGTATATTTATGAGTTTATGAAACAAGATTCCAATTCTACTTCACATTTGTAAGGCAATGCCTCTTGTGTAAGATTCTTATACACACTTCTTAAACTCTCACACCACCTTATTCATCAACCCTAAAGTACTGAGTACAAGCTCGTACAAACACATAAAATCATGGCAGATACGGATTCTTGGGCCACATGGCAAATTACACAGGAAGGAAGAACTACAAAATAAAGCACTGGAACAAAGTCATTGTTTTATTATGAACTGGGAGTATGTCCCTGATGAGTGTTACTGAATACCTTTTTCAGCCGTTTACTTGATAAAAATCAATGGAAATTCTAATTGTTGATTTGAGGACTGTAAAGCTGCCCTTGATTGTGAATATAATGGACTCAATTAATTGAAAATAATTTATTCTCTGGCCTTAGGAAATATTTTATGCAACCCAGGACCACTTTTGGGGTATCACCCCTCATTTTCTTTTTGCATATGTCACCCTGGGTGGGACGGGTATTCCAAAACATGGGTCCCGTGCTTGCCATGCCACTGGATTCAAGTTATCCTCGCTGATGAGGGGAGAATCTCCTGAAGCGGTCTTAGGATGCTTGTTTTTGGTCCAGGTAGGACCTGGCCTTTCAATTCAGGTTGGACTGTTCCCATGGGGAGCAGGGTCAAGAAGACTGATTTGCATATGGCTCGGTCCAAACTGGGGTAGAGTGGTGAGCAAAAACACAATGGATTTAGGCCCAGATCTCTGTACTGAGGGTGAGTGTTTGACATTTTTCAGCATTTCATCTGTGAATTGTTCTTTTTGCACCTTTAACATATAGCTTTATTTCAGTCTATGTTGCATTAAAAGTTTTCTTTGAGGTGGAGTTTGATGCGTGCAATGTAATACTCCCAAAATGAAATGCACTTCTATTCTTTGCTGAGGTTCTTAAAGCTAAACACTACTATATATCTATACAACAATTATGAATTTGCAATTTATGACCCAGATTTTCATACTGTGATACAATGCAGCTTAGGGCCCAAAGTTGCTATGCTGCATTGTGAGACAGGGAGAGAGCAGGAAAGTGCCATTTCTACTAAGATATGGCACTATTCTGCTCTCTCCCTAGTTGTGGTGCTCAATTAAGCTGCCCAGTGCCATGCACACACCTCAGCGCCATAGTGAAAAGTTGTCTGTGCTGTCTCGAATAGGTTTTGTACTTGAAGGGTACCCTTCCAGTAAAAAAACTATACCTAGACTAATTTTAAATCTTTTTCCCACTTTGAATGTGTGCTGTACAGAGCAGTACACATGCAAAGTTGCAAATTTTAGGAGAAATAAAAGCATTTCTCCTTTTTAATGCCTTCTTTCATGTGGCACTAATTTTTTGTGCAAAACCCTGTCTACTACTATTAGTACATAGGGTTATGTGTCAAAAACCATGGGTAGTTGCATGGCAACACCCATGTAATACCAATGCAATGCCCCCTTGACATTTTGCAATACTTTGCGTTCCTTTCAGGCAACTTTCGTGAGCAAGACAGCAGATCAAAAAAGGGTTAAGGCACAAAAGTCCAGCTCTCATCAATTCTAAGTATTTATAGTTTTGAAATTATATTCTGAAGCATGGTGCAAAGATCCAGAGACGCAACTCAACTATGGGGTCTATTATAAGGGCCGGCAGATCGCCACTGCCCGTATGGCGGTGGCGATCCACCCGCCATTATTCTCCGCCCGCCTCCCATTTCCCCCATGCAATATTAGGATGGCGGGGGACCCCGGAGGACGGAAAGACCGTCTGCCGGTTTTCCGACGGTCTCACTGGAGACCGGGCGGAAAAGGGATCTAATATGGTGGGGGTGTCTGCAAGACACCGCCATCCATATTAGCATGCAGGCGGAGCACCGCCCGCCACAATGCTGGCAATAGGGGATGCCACCATCACGGTGGCGGTGGCATCCTAATTGACGGTGCAGGACCGCCGCACCGCAACACCACCAGGGTGGCAGGCGGATGAAAATCCATCAGGGAAGATCCAAATCTAGTAGTCAGAGAAGCGGACAAAGGCAGCACTATTGTTTTGATGGACCACATGGAATACATGATGGTAATAGATAGACAACTCAATGAAATCACATGCTATGAAAGACTCAAAAGTAATCCTATAGCTGTGTTTGAAAAGAACATCAATACTGGATTAACTGACTGGCATGAGTCTTGTCTCATAACCGATTTGGAGTTCACGTATCTCTTAGCACATAATTCGAGACATCTGTGTATTTACGTGCTCCCAAAAATACTCAAGGGAGGCCCATTTTCACCGGGAAGACCCATATTATCAGGTAATGGGGTACCTACTGAATGAATTGCAGAGTATGTCGATACATTTCTTCAGCATTTTGCTCATTATCTTCCCTCATACTTGAAGGACAGCAGAAACCTACTATGTAAGCTAGATCATTTTAAATATGGAAGGGGAAATTTCACCCTTGTCACCATGGACTTAGAGAGTCTCTACACCTGTATTCAAAAGAACTGTGGTCTCAGGTCTTTAACTCATTTCCTGTACAAGTGCAATGCCAAACATCTTAAGCATACTCATATGATCCTTGAAATGTCAGATATGATCTTAACGCGGAACGCTTTTATGCATAATGGAGAGTGGTTTCTTCAGAAACAAGGAACGGCCATGGGCTCCAGATTTGCTCCATCTTATTCTAACCTTTTCATGGGTTTGTATGAGATGGAGCATGCCTGGGGCTATGGTGTGAGAGTTTGGATTGAAAATATTCTTTTTTTATGGTAGATACATCGATGATGTCTTCTAATTTGGAAGGGTAGTGATGAAGAATTGGGGAAGTATTATGAACATCTTAACAACAATAAATGTGATGTCAAGTTCACAATCAATAGCTCTAAACAGGAGATAGAGTTCCTGGATCTTAAATTATATATATAGAGGACAACACAGAACACAGTGACATTCATAGAAAATTAACATCATGTAACAGTGTACTTCACATTGTCAGCTGTGATCCAATATCTACATTCACTGCCATATCCTTTGGAGAAAGGGTAAGGGCATGGCAGGATTGTAGCCAAAATCATAATTTCAAAAAACACATTGATAAGATCAAGAGGGATTTTATTGAGAGCGGCTATGAGGCAAATTGCCTCATAAGTGCCGAAAAGAAAGTAAGCAAATTAGATGGGAAACAAACCCTTGCAATCATGACTCATAAAAACAACGTGGCTCAGCAGATGGAGGTAGCATGCGTAATGGAATACAACATGTATAGTGGTCACATTTTTAATATCCTACTCAAGAACTGGCATTTGTTGACCTCTAACACTCTGCCTACTGGCATTGTATCGAACAAACCCAGGGACACATATCGCAAAGGCAAAACAATAAAAAATATTTGTTATGTCCGAGTTATATTAAAGAACCCAGCCCTACAACAAAAACATGGTTACCTGAAAGGCCGCCTGGCATCCATACATGTGGTAATGGTACTGTATGTCACATAGGGATGAATACGCAATTGAGCTTCCAATATAACAATTCAAAGGAGTACAAAATCATGTCCTTTATAAACTGCAACACAACATACACAGTTTATCTTATTAGATGTGCATGTGATAAAATATATATTGGAAGCAGCAAAATGAGTCTTAAAGTTTGTATACAGGAACAAGTTAGAGGTATCAAGAATAAAGATGAACGCTACCCGATTGCGATGCACTTACACACAAACCACCCAGCAGACTCTAGAGTTACTTTCTGTGGAATAGATCATATAAAAAAGGGGGAGAGAGGTGGGACAGGGTCACTTTTTCAGGAGAAGCGGAGGCAAGATGGATATGTTGTCTCCGGACTGTGACCTTTGGTCTCAATATAAATAATGAATTTCATCATTTTCTGTAGATAACCATTGATCGCAATATTACCTTCCACCATATGTAGCATGCTGTAATTCCCTCTATGATGACAGTCATTTAGCAACTGTACAGTATAAAGAGCTATAGCCCTTTTTCAGAAATTTCTGCTCTTTAACATTTGCAGGAGAGCAGTCATCCTACATCCATACCGAGCAAGACCCGGTGGTAATATCTAACATTGAACCGGGCCACTGTACACAAAAACCCCCATGAACACTATACGGTAGCAATAATAATACATTTGATATCTCTAACTTTTTGTCTAAGAGCTCATGACACTTAGAGCCCTGTTGATTTCGCTACTTTATGGAGCACGCTCACGATAATATGATGCCCACCGTCTCGTTACTATGCATGGGGATCGTGTCCTAGACTTTAAATTAATGCAGTAGAGTACCTGTACCACACTAAAGAATGTAATAAGGGATAGACTGCTTTTGGTCATTGCGCTTGCTTTTCTAATATATTAGTGGAAAGGGCGACATTCTCAATATATCTTTTTGGCTCTGATTTAAGTCTTATAACACTAGGAGCTCTGATGAATTCGTCACTGAATGACTTTTTGGTTATTCCAAGATTTTGCCCACCATTTTAGTTACTATGTGTCTAGTTTATGTTCTAGCCTGCAGATTAAGACTGTTAAACACTTGTATCACATTCATGATTCATAGATTGTCTGCCCGATTTTACGTCCATTAAAGTATCAACTGCGGTATTAAATCGGATTTATTTGCTGTCTGGATCGGAGTCTTTATGACTCTAACAAGAATGTTACGGAACAGCGATTATTCTTTCTAAGATGGCGCCCATCTTAACTAGTCTTTGGGCTTTAGTCCCTTATTCTTGTCCATTACCCAACACAGGTGTTGATGATCATGGGTGCATTTTATAAGCAACTCCCATAATGGCGCTCGGTTCTTTACTTTCGGAACCGGAATTTATGACATCACGATTTGGAGCGAATTTACTCCGTGAGTAGACCTCGTTAAGTTCATAGTGATTAGCAAGCGTCTGAGCGGATGATGTGTCCCGCTCTTAACTGTTCGTGGCTGGCATAGGAGTGTATGTATGCAGGGGGATAAGGTTGCAAGCACAGTGCTGTTGCGGGCATTGGACAATTTTGGTACTTCGAGTCAGGCATTTGATGTAAAAGTCACCTGGTTGTGGACTATTGGGACAGTGCGGGCTTTGTTTGTACCACTCTCAATATGGCATCATTATTGGGACTTCTTTTTGAGGAGTTTTTTTCTGACTAAAAGTGGCAATACGACACACCGTAATTTTGTTTGAACTTTTGTGGAATGCGCATCATGTGTGCTTTGACTGTAAATAGTTAAACTGGACTTTTATATTGAATTGTTACACAATACGCTTAATGGGTTTAGATGGTCGCAACTTTATCCATGCTTATTTAACTTTTTTTGAGCTAGGATCCCACATTCTGTTTGGAATGCTTGTAATATATCACTGTTCTGTGGCATAATTATTCATCACTTGAGTGTGAGTGTCTCTTAACAAACAGGGCTAAAATTCAATGATATCATATAGTATTTCTTATCGATGCTCATGTTTCTCTCTACGCACGTTGCAGCAGGTTGGATGCAGTCTGAGTTCATTGCTTACTCATGGCTTTCATATCTTCTAAATATTTTGGAGCAATCTAGCATAATATGGAGAAATATCGAGTACCCATGCGCATAATAACTATGTACCCATATCATGTAGATTATATTCAGAACATAGAGTAATATAGGTCACCCACAAGCATTAAAACTGTGTGCTCACACTAGCCATGAGTTGGTTATCTGAAATGCCGGGTACTCATAGTTTTGTATAGAAATTGTGCATTTTAGCGACACTAGTATGATGAGCCTCTATTTAAATACTTTTACAGAATGAATTGAACACAACAATGTATTCAAACTAGGAAATACGATCTGAAGAAAATGCAGAAAACATCATCCTCATGTTAAGGTACGGCAGCTTAATTTGCAACTACCACAAAAAAGTTGAAAAAAATATTTAGCTTCAGTAAAACATTTTTAAGGTCAATGAGCCCTCACCCAATTTTCTTAACAAAACCATCAGATAAGATCCATGTATTATTACTCTATTGTGAATTAGTGCGCTAATTGATCACAATTCTCATGCTCAAAAATAATATGCAAATATAATATTTCTGCGTTTGTCCTCATTTCTGTTTATATATGTGCATACAATTTATCTGGGTCTGGATATGTCACACTGTGAATTATATGAAGCTTTACACAGTGTCAATATTGCGTGTTGTCTCTTTCTAATTTTTACACAAAACCTGCATTTAAGGGTGTTGCATTTATAACTTTGTTGTGAATCAGTGTAGCAACTCTTTAGGTTCAGCATGTTCAAATACAATATGTAGATATACTATATCTGTGTTTGTCTTCTTCTGTGTTTATGCATGTGCATACAGTCCTTTTGAATCTGTATTTATTACATTGGGAATTGTCAGGATTGCTGTGTAGTGTAAATATAGTGTATTGTCTGGTTCTTTGTTTTTAACATGTATATATGTTGTAATATAAGTTTATGTTTTTTATACATTCTATCGCCATGACGAAGTCCAAGGGGGAAAAACGCATCGGCTATTAGGCTATCAGTTGCATGCTATGGTTTAATGGACAAGATCTGAATAAAGAATCTATTTTCCAAAGAATTATGACTCGTACAATGTTTTACTAAGAAGACAGTTACTTTGTTTTTTCTATTTTCAGATTATGGACTACAATCCATGTTATTTAACTGTTTAATTGTGAAATTGATTGCTGAACCATATTGTGAACTTTCCACAGAAAAACTAGGTTTGTGCTGGAAATTAAATTAGAAAACGATTTTGCTCATGTTTGTGTCACTTTTGTGATGCAAACCTAGAGGAACATGTTTGCAAGTCTACCCCTTAGTGTGACTCAAAGACAAACAAAATAAAGGTGTTTTTTGGAGAACAGGTGGGCATAAGACAAAATGCACCAAATTGCTACTTGCAATATATCAGAATGATCACACTGCCTACTAGTTTTCTATTCAAATATTTATTGTATGCTCCCTTTTTTTAAGAATATTGGTGGATACATGCATACTGATTTGCAGATAAGGGAACTTGCATATCAAAATATTAGAGATGTGTTTGAAGAGAGAGTTAGCGAAGGAGAGAGAGTGGGGGAGGGAGAAATATGATGATAGATTGTGATTTTACAACACTATATTGCCATTAAGGAGTTCTTTTTTTTTTTAATCATTCTTTTTATTAAAGACATTGAATCGATAACCAGTCCGCATTAAAGAGAAAGTAAATCAGGAGTACATTAAATATCACAACACAGAGCCATTGATGAGTTCTGATCATTAGAAAGAAGGGTTAGTGGTTTATTAATGTCATCAGAACACCAAGCTGTTTTTATATTCCCTAGTAATTTAATAACATCCCAAATGACAGGAAAAGGAGTGTAATCAGGAAGATTAAAATGAAAATATTCTTGAAAGAAGGAGGTAAAGTAAAAAGTGAAATTAGTGTCCATTAGCAAAAATTAGTTCACTCAGTCAAAATAACTTTTTTTCGCCAACACAATGTAGGTAGAAAAAGTATACTACATTTAAAAGAAACATTTCGCAGCATTACAGCAAAGTTAACATATATATAAAAATGTTTAAAACTATTAAATTTACAAACTACATATTCATTGTTATTTACACAATAAAATAAGTTCATTTCATATTTGGGGATATATTTTTAGCTGAGTGTACGTCTATTTTTTAGTGCAGATAGTAAAAAGGACTACACAACACTGTTTAAAGTTCATTTTACGCATAATGGGGATAATAAATTGTTTTCTTTCATCACAATAACATTTTCAAAAGAACAAAAAGTGTATATCATCCTGTACAGCTCGCTCATCACAGGTACAGAATGGAAGGTCAGAAGCAACATAGACATTGTGGGGGAAACCCAACATAAGTGGAATATAATTTAAACGAAACCTCACCAGGATGTACCTATGTTGCAGATTAGTGACGAAAGATAGATATGTTGTGGTTGGATCCATTAGATTTATGCTAGGGGAGGCCAGGTATGATTTAACTGTCGACAAATTAATATTTTGGTCTCCCTTCTTATCTGTCGATTAGATAATAATTGCACTTTTAAGTCAGTTTTAGACATGGAACAACAGATAGTAGGATCCAAAAAAAGATTATGTATCCCAGCTGCCTTCAATGTCGATTCAACATAAACTAACCAGGTAATGTTACCTACCCCATCTAATTTCAAAACATCCTTTATAATGTCTCTTGTCAGAGCAGGGGTCTCCTTTCGCCATATTGTGTGCCATATTAGGATTGGCGCCATTGCAATTTTATCGGTGATATAAGGTGCCCTCAGTTCCGTGTGGCACTTATAGTTGGCACATGACTTTGGTAGTGAAAGGACCCTTTTAAAAAAATTATCTTCAATAATCTGCAGTTTCGTACAATCTCTCATTCCCCAAACAGCTGCCCCATAAGTGGCAGCGGATACAGTCTTAGCTTGATACACTGATTTTATTAAGTCTATTGGTTTTAAGCCAGTTTTTTTAATGAATTTAGTTAGGGCCCCAACATTTTTTTCCATCTGAGTCCCTCTATTAACAATCATCTTTTGCCAGTTGGTTTGGGAATCAAGCATAATCCCTAGGTAGTTAACAGTATCGACATCCCCAAATTTTCCCCCTTCAATAGTAATTTGTGGTTGATTTTGTTGTTTTGTGCCTGCTGCTAAAATAAAAGACTTTGAATAATCAACTTTCATACCTAGATTGCTCATAAACTGTGTGTATTCCAGGACTAGATGATGCGGTGCATTACTAGTACGCGCTAAAAGCACTGCGTCTTCCGCATACAGTAGAATTGGTACCTGTGCTGAGTTAATATAAGGGACATCCGGAGTTGAACCCAACAGTGCAGATTCTACACCATTGGTGAGAGTGCGACTAAGAAGGGGGAAGAACGCACCACTGCCTCACACTTCTTGCAATTTTAAAAGACCTGGTGCACTCACCATCCCTCCCATAGCGAACGAAGGCTGAAGCACCTGAATACAGGTCACGGATGATATTAATAATGTTCAGGTCAATCCCCATTGCCTCCATGATCTAGCAAACTAGCAGCAGCCTCGTTAATCTCTAAAATTTGTGGAAAGGATTGGGGGTTGTCATATCGACTGCTCTAAAAAGACCTTCAAAATGAGTCACCCATTCTTCCTGGTCAACATTGGTATCTGTAGTCATAGACTGCTCATCTTTTAGGAACGGAGCATTAATCAGAGACCAGAATGCTTGCAAGTTTTTTAGTATAGCAGCCTTCTGCAAGTTTTCCCACCATTCCTCCGTTAAGGACTTCAGTCTAGTGGTCCTTGCATTTTATAAGGCTTAGGGCAAACTTTTGACCAATAGTGGATTGCGAGGTTTGGACTTCAAGGCTATATGCAGACTCTTTAGTGTTTTGTCACAGTTATCATCAAACCAACTATATTTTTTACGCCGGACATTTTGGATAACACGGGTTAAGTTGTTTTTAACATCAGATAAAATTAGCTCAAAATCCAAAAGCATGATGTCATGTGGGTCAGAATCTAAGCAAAGCATTATCTCCCCATATCGTTTGGACACTAAATTGGCCAGAAATCTCCCAGTGTCCACTTTTTCCCACTTTAGAACAATGCCATTTTCTCTTGCAATTACAGGGTTTATAGGGAGTTTAAAGGTACAGTCCTTTTTCTTTGCGGTTTGAATAAAAAAGGTTACTGCAGCGTGATCACTGAATGGATAAAACACAATCTTAAAATGAGAAAAAAGGCCTATTATTGAAGCAGAGACCAAAACATAATCAAGGGTAGAAGAGGAAGAATTATTTAAAACTGTAAATTCTAACTGACCAGTTAAATCATCGGAAACATTTAAAAATAGAAGATTATTTATCATTAGTAATCTGTTTAGGGTGTTACCATATTCTGTATGAGAAAAGTGGGGGACACACTCCCCATCATCATCCTGTATTCCACAAGCTAACTAATTGAACTTATCACATGGGTGAATATTGAAATCCCCAAGCCAAATTATATTACAGGGTTTGGTGCATTTATCTTCTAAGTCAATAACATCAATTTCCAGAGGGACCAACATCGCTGCTTGGTTACTTCCAAGGTTATTATTGTAGAAGTTAATAAGGAGCCAACAGTAATCCAAACAATATTCAATTAAAATTATATGGTAATAAGGTGACCTATTCAAGAATGACTTCACTTTAAAAGGAAAAGCATTAGAGAGTAATGTCAGCAAGCCACCTTTAGCCCCACCAGCAGGTGACGGTACAAGTATGGAAAGAACGGCAGCCATTCAAATATATTGAATGTATTTCCCAGGTCTCTTGAAGGCACACTATATCACTAGATGTCAACAGAGGGAGCCATTCATTATTAGACCTTTTTGGTTGTAACCAGCAATGTTCCAAGACATAGCCGCTATAGAACCAAAAAGATTCCCTTGAGGTTACGGACTCTGGGACAAATGTAGGCTGACTTGACGTCTGGCTAATGTCTCTATGGGAATAATAGAGGGAGCTGTGTGCGAGGGAGACCCCTTTTGTAAATCTAGAACACCATCCTCACTAGTTAACATAATCTGAGAATCCAGTCAGTCTTAGGCAGACAGGCCTTCTAGAGCAGCAAATCAATTTGTTAAAGAAAGGGGAGGGACTAAGGGGGGAAGAAGTTGATTAAACAAGTGACGTGAAGGCCTCCAGGTAAATTGTGATCTAGGAGTAAACATCTGTGATGTAGAATACGGTTTGTAAAAGAAGCCCAAAGGTAGAACAAAAATTTTAGATTGAAATGATGACATGTCTGGTAAAACAGATAATAGTTCACCTACTATATGGTGGCTATCAAAGTTCACTATGATGCAGTCACCTGTGATAGTTTTGGGAGCCCTTCCTACCCAAGATACCCTCCTAGCCATAATGATATTATGGTGGGAATTAGAGTTTTCACCTAGACGATTAGATAGCCAATGCTGAGTTTTATTTATTAGCTGTTCCGTATTTTCTAATGTATTTGGTTTGAGTTCCGGAACATTAACTAGAACTAGAACACATGGACACGGAGCTGGAGGGAGATCTAGTCTTGACTTAGGCTTCCCAATTTCAACTTGATGCTGAGAAGCTCCCTTTCCCAAGCATGATGGTTGTGGCCTTTCCTCCAAACACGTTGTAGGTATAGATGGGGTAGTACGTGGGTGAATAGCAGTAGAGATAGAGGGTATTTGTTGTCTACCATGTACCTTGAACAACCAATATTCTCAGAGTTACCTTGTGCCTGTGTCTGCGTTTGTGTCCTACCGTGAGTTTTATATACATTAGCTCTCATCTTTTTGGCAGAATCACGGACGGAGCCAGGGAAAACAGTAGGAACCCCCATAGTTTGTTGTTGGGCTTGACTTTCCATACTATCAATAATGACATTTGGCCTATCAGGCATCGTAGGGGGGACCAAACCTAGTTGGGGATTGGATCTAACTACGTCAGTTGACACAATGGAATTAGAGAGGGGCTGGGTTGAGAGAGAAGAGGCCTCAAGAGAAGATAGTTTTCCTCTATTTGGGACAATTTATATAATATAGGATTTAATAATACAGTCATCATAGACTCAAGTCTTTTCATTAGATCAGAATCACAAGGATGATCAGACCCCAAAGCTGAGTGATTGGTGATTTCATTTTGTCTGGTGGATCTAGTAGATCTTAGTTGTAATGAAGGTCCTATGTCCATTTTCTTACACCCAGTATCTTTCTCCTTACAGATCCTTTTTAATGTTCTTTGTTTTAAGGGGCCACCTCCCTTACTTTTTTTGAATTTTGTATCTGGATGGTTATTTTCGACTTGGTTGGCCGGTAATTGCTCCTAGGTTGTATTGCAGTCTTCGTCTATAGTGTTGGTAGATTGCGATGGATTCACTGCTGGAGTTATAACAGAACTCAGTTCGTCTACTAATTGGCCAGAATCCAATCGGTCAGAGGCTAGAGTCCCTTGACCTAAAGAGGAACGATTTTGCATGATCAAAGTATCCAAAGACAACCTTCTCTCAGTAAGTTCAATTTCATGAGCCAGAACAGATTCGCCCTAGTTAAAAAGGCATCCAGGGTCCCAACATGGACAGACCCTTGTTTTTCCTTAGGATTCTTTCTTTTATTCATTTTGCCCTCAATAATACTAATCACCCCACTCAACGTGCAACTTTCCCAACGGTACAATAGATAGTATTATAATCTGCAGTTTGTAAGGCCAAACGAGGTCCAACGCCTCCCTACCTTTTCCTTCGAGATGGCAGGACTCAGTCCTAATGCAGCAACGAACTCCTACAACAAGCCAAGAGGGTAGGCTCAGCCCAGCCTCTTCCGGCCCTGACGGGCATGGACGGTCCCGCCGTTGGCCCGGGCTTCGCCCGGGCATGGCCCAGGTACGTCCGCGTGGGTCCCATGCTGCGAGAGCCCGCTCCTGATTTCAAAGCGCCTCCTGGCGCTGGATTGGCTGCATGGCTCTGACCGCAAAGGAACCCAGCAGGAAAAGGAGCTAACGGCGGGACCCGTGCTTTGGGAGCCCGCTCCTGATTTCAAAGCGCCTCCTGACGCTGGATTGGCTGCGCGGCTCCGGCCGCAAAAGGAACGCAGCAGGAAAAGGAGCTGATGGCGGGACCCACACTGCAGGAGTCCGCTCCTGATTTCAAAGCACCTTCTGGCGCTGGATTGGCTGCGCGGCTCCAGCCGCAAAAGGAACCCAGCAGGAAAAGGAGCTGATTGCGGGACCCGCATTGCAGGAGTCTGTTCCTAATTTCAAAGCGCCACCTGGAGTAGTTTTGTAGCTTTTGCTGCCCAATAGGTAGTGGGTTCTCTCGGGAACCCCTCGCCTAACAGAGAAAAATGAGTTAAAATCTCCATCTCATAGGGAAAGCATCTGTGGGTATATATGTCTAATTAGACTGAAACTGGGGCATAGTCAGAAATTATAATGGACCTAATGTCTGCAGCACGTAAAGACTGAGTTAGATGATGTGAAATAAAAATATAATCTATCCTAGATTGTTTGTCGTGAACTGGGGAAAAACATATACTTCCTCAGGGAAGGATCGCAAAATAGCCAAGCATCAGCAAGGTGGCGTTGTTGAATAGCATGTTCAAATGATTTTTGTGGTTTCTTGGGAAAATAATGGGAAGATGAATGTTTGTCAAGAAAGTGATCAACACAATTATTATAATCACCTGCTAGAATAAGATTAGCACCATGGTATTGCAGGTGTTTCATAGCAATGTTGGATCAAAAGTTGAAATCAGCAGCATTAGGAGCATAGACTTTACACACAACAAGGGGAACTTCGTTAGTTAATAATTTAAGCAATAGCCATCTTCCTTCAAGATCCATTTCCTGGGAGAGCATTTCAAGTTTTAAAGATTTATGGCATACATTTATAACCTCATTCTTTTTATCATTGTCAGGTGGAAAAAATACATTTCCTACCCAACTTTTACTAATTTCGTGCACTCATGCTCTTTTAGATGGGGTTTGTGCAAACAAGCAATGTATGCATTAAGTTCTGACAAGAGCGTTAAAATTCATTGGCGTTTTTATGGGAGAATTTAGACCCCTGGAATTCTAGAAAAACACTGTTAAAGTCATGAGAAACATACAACATATATTTGTGCAATCAAATCAAGTTTTAGGAGGAATATAAAACATCAAACAAGATTGGATGAGAAATAAAGCAAATAGCAAAGAAGAAACAATGTGATGAATCAGTAAATATTATGTAATGAAGAAAAGGTATACAGCTAAAGAAGAGACAAGTGAAAAAAAGAAAAGAGGAAAGCATAAGATGATAAAAACAGAGGGGCAGATTTATGAGCCCCTTGCGCCACTTTTGCATCACTTTTAACATGGGAAAAGTGACGCAAAAGTGGCGCAAGGGGCTCATAAATCTGCCCCAGAGGATTTAAGAAAGAAGTAAGATAACAATGAAAATAAACATACCTACAAACGCTATTCATGAATACGGGGGTAGACCACATGAGAAGACAGGACGTCCTAATCCTAGAGGGTAGGGAGGAACACTAAGGACAGTATAAGATATGATGGGGACAGAAACATTAAACAACAACAAACAACTCTGTAAGAAAAATTTGAGTTAGTTAGAATATCATAAAAAAGAAATAAAATCAAAATATAGCTTCATAATAACAAGTCAGAAAATTGAACAAAGAAAAACAGTAACATAATGCCACCACAACAAAAGAACTCGAGTCTAAAGAAAAGCATAGAAAAAAATGTCAAGAAACATAATACTATTATGACACATGAGCTGATGAAGTAAAGCTCATATTCTCCTGCTTATGTATTGCAATAAAGTCCCTCAGACGAGATGGATCTTTGTACGTTGTCATTTTGTTATTGTACGTGACCTCAAAGAGACAATGATGAGAAAGTCCAAAAAGAGATCCAAGAGAGCAAAGCATTGGTCTCATGTTCAGGAACACTCTTCGTTGACCTGCAGTGCTCTTGGCGTAATCTTGAGAAAATAATAAATTGTGTCTAGTCTAAGAGATACATTTGACTTGTCTAGTGGCTGAGATGACTTGCATAAATTGTGTATATTCTAGAAAGTACAAGATGACTCCTCGAGGTTTCCTAGATTTGGCTGGAGATGTGGAAGAATGACCAAGTCTATGACCTCGCTCTATATTTTGTGGAGGGCCATCAGGCAGGTTCAAGACCAGTGGTAGGAAAGTTAAAAAAAAAAAAAAAGGACTTGCTCCTACCATACCTTCATGAAGACCATGAATGCATAAATTATTTCTTCTGTCTAGATTTTTTAAATCTTCAACTTGTTTACGCAAGGTGGTTACCTGTTTCTGAAGAAGATTCAACTTAGAAGGTGTAACCTTGAAAAAACAAAAATGTCTTGCTCCTTATTACTGACACGCTCTTCAACAAGAGACCATCAATCTGAAAGACTTTGTAATTTAGCATTAGTTTTATTTCATGAAAGGGTGCAACGCTCTTATTTTCTCTAATAACAAGTCCAGAGAGGCATTAGAAGATGATTTAGAGGGTGACAAAGGATCTTTTTTTAGCCTTTTAATGGACGCCTTACAAGTGGAAGGTTGTACAGCATTAGTGGATGTAGCCAAGGCTGAAGAAGCAGCATGCACTTGTGTGACATCGAGTTATCCATTCTGAGGTAATTGCAGGATCCAGAATGAAATTTAGACAACCTGCCTGGAGAGAATCGAGTTGGGAGCTTATGACATTTTAATACTCTCATGCACAAGATGCAATTGCTGAAAATCTTTAAGTGTATGAATTAATACAGGGAAATAGGTCTAGGTTTTGGAAACATCAAGTGCCCATTCTACACAGACATCACCCGCGATTCCATACCCTAAAATCTCACAGGTGAGAGCTATTCCTTTCTATCATAACTCCTCTTCAACCTCACAAGGCACACTACCTCTGATACTCCCTGACCCTTTTTACCCCCTTTAAGCTACACTTCCACTATAGAGCTCACAGGCTTACACAACTATTCCATTAAATAGCCCCTAACCTTACAAAAAAGCAGCCAAAGGCTTTAAACATAATCTATTAAAATCTCACCCAGAAACTCTAAACTCTGACCCTTACTTCTTAAATAACAAAGGTCATATAACTAATGGCATCATCTTCTATACCAAAAGAAGAACCCAATGGCAGAAAGCCTTTCTCGCCCTATTCTTGATTGCATCCACTAGGAAAACAGCACATGGTCTTACATTATCCATCATTCCCTCCCCTTCCTACAAAGCGGCAGTAACAATTACCATCTATCATAATTGGATCATCCTCATGCAAGCATCAGACTGTAACCTAAATCTACTGGATAGCTTCTTTCCCCTCATCAAAGAGAATGTTGTAAGACCCCATCCCACCTGCATACCAGCAAACCACTCTCCCAGTTCTCTACCTGACTCCCTATTAACATATTTTCCCTTGATATCCCATCCGGCATATACACCCACCCCAGACCTAATCAACACCCCTAGGGAAGACATACAACTCCCCAAGTCCTACTCGTCCCCCAGCACCACCTCCCCCAGCAAACCACTCTCCCAGTTCTCTGCCCGACTCCCTACCTGACTCCCCATTAAGACAGTTTCCCTCGATATCCCATCGGGCATATACACCCATCCCAGACCTAATCGACATCCCTGGGGATGACATACATCTCCCCAAGTCCTATTCTTCCCCCAGCACCACCATAATTTCAACTGTGCCTATCACACCACACACCCTTATTTCCTCACCTAGAGCATTCCAATACACCCCCTATCCCCCACCACTACTCCCTTACTCTACATCCATACCTCCTCTCACCCTCATGATAACACATCCCTCCCCAGTTCCCACTCCACCCCTAGCAATTCCAATACAAATTATGTACCAATCTCCCCACACACCCTTACATCCACTCAGCCCACGTTCCCACCCTCTCCCTCTCCCCCTCTACAAATCCCACCGCCCCACTTATAGCACACATCAATACGTCCCTTCTCTACTCCCCCTTTCTAGTGATTACCACACTGAAAAACTGCCATACAATGAACCAGATTAAGTTTACCCCCTGGACCCCACACATGGAATATCCACTCTTCCCTTAACTACAGTCCATTCTATAAAAATATTAACTCCGACACCTGACCCTAGACTCAATGAGATATTACTATCTCTACAACAAGTCAAAGAGGACCTCCAAAACTATTCATGACCTGATTCTACAACAACCCAAGTCCACACGCCCCGGAGTAGAAGCTAAGACTTACTGCCATATCAACCACTCGAACGTCACACAGCAGTTATGTGCAAGCTCCCCGAACCAGGAGCTCCATAGATGGAGAACAGTACCTTACCCCAATGCCTCATCCCATCCGGTCAAAAGGAAAGACCCTCTATCATCTAAAGATCTAACTTCCCTACTCCATTCTTACGAGCGCCCAGCTCCACCCCTTAATACTGCGCACACGGATAACTCCCAAAAAAGTCCCTTAATCCAATACATCCCCTCCAATGCCTCTAGAGCTATAAGACACATTTCTAGAGGTATAGTTAAAAACAACCTCACGCGAGTACCCATCCCATACAAACCCAACACTACTCCTACCAAAGCACGGTTAAAATGTATTCTGCTAAACTGTAGGTCGGCCGCAAAAAATGCTGCCAATATAGCTGACCTCACACTAACTAATGAACCTGACCTTCTAATTTTAACTGAAACATTGCTAAATGAATCATCCATGCCCATCCTAGACTTACTAGTACCCCCAAACTATCACATCACAAGACTAGATAGAATTGATAGGCCAGTTGGTGGTATTGCTTGCATACATCGGAACAACCTGTCTGTGAACCGCTCCATCTCCCCGGATCTTTCATCCTGTGAATACCTATGTCTAGACATCACTAATAATAACAAACCAATATGTTCACTACATTCATTTTACCACCCACCAGGGAATAACCTCACCTTCATCGAACACCTCATGGATATCCTAGCCACAAATGTCGGACAACAAAACATTCAAATATTCCTAGGGGACTTTAACCTCCACTGCAATGCCCCTGATGATCCAGAGGTCAATAGCCTCAAAGTCTTCCTATCCGACCTTAACCTGTCCCAACTTTGTGACAGCCCCACCCATGAAAAAGGCTCAACCCTCGCTCTAGTAATTTCCAAAGCAAACTCCACCCAGCTAGAATCGATCCCCCCCTGTGACTGGTCTGACCATAACATCATCACTTTCCATATCAATGAATCAGTTAAACTAATGTCTGTCCAACCCACAAGAATGAAAATTTGGAACAGGAACCTAAAAAATGTCGGTCCTGACTTACTCGCAACCTCTAGTTCTAAATTCATGCTTCCACCGGAAGGGTTGGATGAGGTACATGATCTGACTAATCATTACTTCCACTCTATGAACATGGTATTAGACAATTTAGCTCCCCTACAACTAAAAAGAAGAAGATCACTAAGAGTAATTGAACGACAATGGAGATCGGCACCATCCTCTGACCACCTCAAGTTACTAAGAAGCACAAGGAAATCCTATTACAGAAAGATTAGACGATCAAAAGCAGACTTCTTCAGTAAGCAATTAGACGAAGCCAAGAATTGTCCCAGAAGGCTATTCAAACTAATCAAATCTCAATCCAAGGGTGTCTCCCACTCCCCCCATGTTAATCCAGACACACGTCCCAATTGCGAGGAATTTGCCTCCTTTTTCACAACAAAGACAGAAAACATAAAGACAAACCTGCTTAACGATTTATTATCCCATACCAAGCCTCAGATGATCTCCTCACTGACCCCGCTTGTGACCCCTCTTTGTTGTTCTGCAAATCTCCACCTCAAAAACAACGCATCCTGGGCCACCTTCAACACCCACAGCTAAGAAACTGTCCTAAAAACGCTCACGGCCCTGAATCCCTCCAATCACTTCACAGACGCTCTCCCAGCAAACTACTTTAAAAACTTCATTCGAATGTTAGTGCCTCTATGGACTAGGATTATACTAGGATTATAAACACTTCTCTCCTGCAAGGAACCATCCCAGACTTCCTTAAAGCAGGTCAGGTATCCCCCATCTTAAAGAAGCCATCGGCGGACCCGTCAGACCTGAATAACTGTCGCCCAATATCCAACATCCCCACCCTGGCCAAACTGCTAGAAAAATGTGTTCACACGCAGCTTATCAACCACATAGACCACTTCAACCTGCGCGATCAATTCCAATCAGGTTTCCGTGCAGGGCACAGTACTGAATCAGCCATGACCCACATTATAGTTGTTGCATTAAAACTCCTGGACCAAAGCGAAGTCTGTTTATTTTATTTTATTTATTTGGGTCATTTATATCGCGGACGAATCATCCCCAAGGGGATCTCTTGGTGCTAGAGAAAAAGAACAGGCAGTCAGTGAGGGGCGGCTTAAAAGAGCCATGTTTTGAGCAGTTTTTAAAATTGGTACAGATTCGGACATTCCCGGATTTGTTCAGGGAGGCCGTTCCATAGTTTGGGAGCCTGATGGGAAAAGGAGCGACCCCCCATTTTTACCTTCCTGATTCTTTGGCAGCACAGCAGCTTACGATTACTAGATCTGAGCTGACGTGTAGGTTGATACCATTTAAGTTTGCTGGTCACATAGGCCGGACCCAGTCCGTGCAGGGCCCTAAAGACCAGACACAACATTTTAAAGGTGGCCCGTTTATTGACTGGAAGCCAGTGTAATTGGCGTAGGAGAGGCAAAGAAGGGGTTTGGGCTGGTTTGTCAAGGGCGAGGCGGGAATCTGTATTTTGCACGACCTGTAATTTGGATAAAAGGTCCTCCCTAATTCCAACCAATAAGGAATTTCCATAATCAAGGCGGCTTATTAACAGCGCCTGAATGAGAGTCTTTCTGGCGCTGAGCGGGATCCATGGGAAGGTCTTACTCAACATCTGCATGGTCCCAAAACAGGAAGCTGCAAGCGTCTTCACCTGTGTCTCCATTGAGAGCTGGTTATCTATCTTTATCCCCAGGTTCTTCACCCAGCTTCTCGGGGAGGGGGCCTCTCCCAGTTCTGATGGCCACCAGTCTGGGGACCACAGATCAACAGCCTTGCCAAACAAGAGTATCTCAGTTTTAGAGGAATTTAGTAAAAAATGTCTCCTCATCCAATCTGCTATGTTGATCATGCACTTTGAAAACTTAGCTTCCGTTTCGGCAGGATCTTTATCTATATGTACAATCAGCTGCGTATCATCAGCGTAAGATATAGTTTCAAACCCACAGTTCCTGATGATTGAGGCCAGGGGGCAACATATAGATTAAATAATGTGGGACTCAATATGGAGCCCTGCGGTACCCCCTTGTCCACTGCAGCTGAAGATGACACATAGGACCCTAAGTGGACAGATTGAGCTCTATCTAATCCAGCTTGACCTATCCTCGGCCTTCGACACCGTTAAACACGACAACTTACTAGATCTCTTGAAACACAGAATGGGACTATCGATCGGTCCTAAACTGGTTCACCTCCTTCCTTCAAAATAGAACACAAAGATTCAAGGTCAATCAATCCTTATCCAAGCCCACCCCAGTCACTTTAAGAGTACCACAGGGATCATCCCTCTCCCCTACACTTTTCATCCTCCTTATGGAACCACTCACCAATCTTCTCAGCTCCTCGAATGTCCACTATCACATGTACGCAGATGACACACAACTCTACATAAAGATCCATTCAGTTGAGGACATCAAATCTCTCAATTCAACGCTCCAAAAAACGCAGACCTGGTTGGCCAAAAACCACTTAAAACTAAACACCCTCAAAACCGAATTCTTCTTAATTGCTCCCCCCAGCCAATCAACCATCATCCTCGATTGGATGAAGCACCTAACAGCACTTAACGGTCAACCTCTCATTATCGACTCTGCGAAATCGCTGGGAATAACTCTGGAAAATAAGCTAAATATGCAGAAACACATCAGCGCTTCGACAAAAGGAGCACATTTTCAGATGAACACCCCGAGAAGACTGAAATCCTTCCTGCCCGAAAATGACTTCAAACAGGCAGTTCAAGCTCTAGTAATCCCCAGAGTGGCGTACGGGAGTGTCGCTCTCTGCGGCCTTCCCAGATCGATGACGTCCCCTCTAAGAGCCTCAATGAACGCAGCTGCTAGCCTCATCACAGGCTCCAAAAGAATCTGTCACATCTTTCCTGACCTTTGTGCCCTCAACTGGCTAACTTTGAGGCCAGAATTCATTTGAAAATTGCCTGAATGACGCACAAGGCATTACATCACAAAACCGCGTGATACCTAGCTGAGTAATTGGTGCTATTGGGTGGTAACAGAACCACCAGGAGCTCCTATAATCTTCTACTGAAACCAAAACGATTTACCCAGAAGAAAACATACAACCGGACCTTTTCAGGAATGGCTCCCAGGGTTTGGAATGCCTTGCCCCCAGAAACGAGACAGAACCCGTCCACAGCATTTTTCAAAACAGAAGTGAAATAGATTCTCTTGGCCAAATTCACTGGCACTATTTATACATCCGTGTATATATTTGCTAGTCTGTAATAGTTACTACTTTTGTATTAGTCTAACCTATATTATTTTTATGCGTATTTCTGTCACCTATATTTTCCCTGTAAAGCGCTCTGATACCCGCAAGGGTCTGGTTCGCCCTACGCAAAACCTTCAAAAATAAAAATAAGAAAAATAAAATCAAGTAACCAAAGATGAGTGACAAACAAATTTTACTGGTAATAACTAAGCAGAGTCTATTGCCACAAGCCTACCAAAAAAAAGTAAGTGCTTCAAATAAATAAAAATGTAGGGGCAGATTAATGAGCCCCTTGCGCCTCATTTACGCCGCCGGTGCGTCACTTTTGTGACGCAGCGGCGGCGCAAATCCTGCGCCATGCTGCGGGGTATTTACAACGGGACGCATCTGGGAGATGCGTCACATTGTAAAGCCCTGCGCCAGCAGTAGGCGTACCTGTGCAGGGGGGGGCGTTCCGTCGCAGGAACGCCTCCTAAAAGTGGCTGAGTGAAATCTACTAGATTTCACTCAGTCACTTTTGAGCCCATGCTGCGTCAAAACCCTGCGCCTGCTTGAAGCAGGCGTAAGGATTGACGCAGCATTGAAATGATAGGGCACCCCCGAGCCTTGCTGGAGCTGCGTCGCGCTTGCGACGCAACTCCAGCAATGCGCCGCCTTTCCGACAGGAGATGCATCACGCATCTGCCCATCCGAGTGTCATGGTGCGCCGCATTGTAAATGCGGCGCATCAATGGTGGCGCACGGGTGGGCAGATGCGTCGCAACTCTTCTGGCGCATCTCTGCTGATTAGCAGAGATGTACCAGACGTCATAAATCTGCCCCGTAGTTCGAAGAAAGTCATGGGTTTGAGTCAAGTAGTAAGTATAAGCATTTTCCCTTTTAATATAATTAAAGGTTGCTGGCTAAAGAATTGTTTTTAGAAATGTTGTGACATGCTTGAAATCATATCTCCTCACAGCACGCATAAAATGGCAGCCACAAGTGAGGAGAAAAATGCGACTTGTTGAAATTCAAGTTTTACATACTCCCAATAAAGGAAAATGTGAGTTACAGCATCCGGCTTACTTCCACATATAAGAAAACTGCTTCAGGAATGAAGAAAAAGCGAGGATGCTGCTTTTACTGAGCCACTTCAAGCGCGGTCCCTGAGACAAAAAAAAAAATTAATTTTCCATTCTAAACTGGATATCCGCAGGTTAGAACAGTAAACACAAAATGGGTGCTGTGAATCAAAATGAATTGAAAAGAATGCATAATGACGCCATGTGTGCATGCGTCATGATGCATGCTTCTCATGTGTCACGACCCATGTGTATGTATTAGCATCCATCTTGGACTGGATTTGATAGTAGAAAACACATTGCAAGATTACCGACCATGCATGCACATGCCTCAGCATGTGACAGAACACTTGCAAATGGCAATAAAACAGGCAATGGCAAAGCCGATAGCTCAATCTTTTCCAACCGTACCTATTGGCTTTGTCTATGCTTGTCTCGTATCTATATTATTAACAATGGCTTGGAAAACATGTTTGCTTTTTATTCATCGATCACACTCAAAATAATTCACATAACTTTCTGAAATTTCAGTAGAAATAATGGAGCACAGTTATTTTGAAACCAGTCAGAAGGTAAAAATTTTACAAACAGCTTTAAAGATGTTGTGGTAAAAACATTTTTTTTATGGTTTAGCGCTTTGTGTCATTTGTAATTCATTTGACAAGGTGCTTCAAAATTTCGCTAAACCATAGACTTCCCCATAATGCAGTGAGGAAAATTGTGGAATGGAAATCAAACTTGAAATAATTAATTGATTTCAAAGCATGGTCGATTGTCAGACATTCAGATACGTGTCATAGTGGATCTTGAGACATCAACCACTTATGTTTGTACATTTAACAGCTTTGTTAGCTTTAACCCCTTGCATGCTCATGACGGAACCACGCCGTCATGAGCCACGGGCGGCGTGTGCTCATGACGGCGTGGTTCCGTCATGCTGCGGCAGCTCCGCCCACGCGTCGCTGATTCCCCGCCTGTGCGGGCGAAATAAAGAGTGGGCGGAGTCGTGACGGAACCACGCTGTCATGAGCACAGCTCGCCCGTGACTCATGACGGCGTGGTTCCGTCACGAGCATGGCGGCGCCGCGCTCACCCCGCACCCCCCCAGCTCCGCGGCGGAATTTGCGCCGCGGCGAAGGGGTTAAGAGGGTTGGCAGTTCCATTTCTCCGGAAGTTAAAGCAAAAAAGAAGTAGACAACGTAGAAAGCACAATCATTATATCTGTAGGTGTTGGTTTTCACTATCAAGGCAGGAACAAGGATACAACAATTATTGATTCCTATTGTGTAGGTCCTGTACATCATTACTGGCAACTTTGTAGAGCTGAGTGCTTTGTGGATCAGGTAAGGTCACACACTGGTGAAGGTCATTGCTAGGCTCAGACTCCTTTCCAGACCTTAGTTGGAGTCAAAACACCTTCATTCTTAAACAGGACTCTCAGTGATTTTTCCATTACAGTGCCGCTAGGGGGGAGAGAAAAATAAAAACATGGCCTGTCCAGTCATGGCTTTATGGTGGCTGCTACTCACAGACGCAAGAGAAGAGCTCAATGGAGCTGCCAGGGTGTAGAAAGTTGTGGCTGAACTGACCAATCTGAAGACTGGTACACAGGATGACTCCTTAGATCAGCCGACCGACCCCACACTGCTCTCTCTATCTAGAAAGCTACTTTTCTTCCCGTCAATCCGGTGGTGTGTAAGGTTCAACTGAAATATACAACCAGTGAACCACTGACAGCCCTTTTTATTGACTGCTGGGGTTACAATTTTGTCATTCGTTCAAGCCCAGGCTCACTGACTGGGTGCAGAATGAGGCCTTCTCTGCCGTCCAATACTCTGATAGTAATTATATCTGAGTCGTTTTTTTCTATTTTTATTACTTTAGCACTGGTACATGAGACAAAGGCCACTAAACATGAATACAGCAGTCAGGAGATAAGGTAACATGAGCAATAAAAAAACAAACACATACACTAGATTAAAAAAAGCCTCAAGGCTTCTAGTTTTATGAATGTATTTTTCACTACAATGCTAATCTACAGGAGAGATATGTCAGTGCTATGTAGAAGATTTGACATTATTCCCTTATCTAGCGATATTAAACCATCCAAAACAAGATTGCAATAAATGCCAAATCAAGACCGCCATAGATTGCCACCTTTAAAATACCAACCATAAATTATTTTGCAGTGTATTGAAAACTTACTAAATATCTTAAATAATTCTGTCAATATTTAATCTCCATATGAAATTAAAGTATGTGGTGAAAGATAATCTTAAAACTGGCATAAGCCCAAAAAAATATGCTAGAACTGTCAGCATTAGGGTGGTCTTTTACAAACTTTTTGCTTACTTGCCTATACTTTTGTGCGGAAATTCCTTTTTTTAGCCTAAACCAGTGATAAAGTGCTTGTGTTTACTCTCCTAAACATTGCTTATACCTGATTGGCATATTTAATGTACTAGTAAGTCCCTTGTAATGTTGTATACCTTATACCCATGGCATGTAAATTAAATGCTTCCAGTGGAGCTGCTGCAGATATTATGCCACCGATTAAGTATCCCTTTAGAACATGTTGCATGCCTGCCATTGCAGCCTGCATGTAGTTTTAAACTACCAATTTGACTTGGCCCTATAACCCCTTTGCCAAGCCTTAGATTCCTCTTTTATTGCATGTTAGTCACCTCAAAAGTAGGTCCTATGTAGCACATAGGGCAGGGTGCATTGTGATTAAAAGGCTGGACATAACATTTAAGTTTTACATGTCCTGGTAATGAAGCATTTATTTTTCACTTCTGTGAGGCCTACCTGTCCCATAGGATAACATTGGGTTGCCACATTACATTTAATAAATACTAACATTTGATTGGGAGCAAGTATCCAGGTGATGGTCAGTATCTATGACATTGTAATAAAACTTCACCTTTGATGATAAAGCCGGATTTACAATTACAATTTTGAATTTTGGAAATTCCACTTTTGGAAAGTTGGTATTTTCCTGCCATTAGACCTCTGTGCCTTCAGTCTGTCTTGGGCCACAGGAATGGGTGTAACTGACAGATAGATGTTTGCAAATTCCCCCCAGACAGTTACATAGTGTGTCTGAATGGGCCATCTGTTGGCAGGATGGGGCAGAGCTGAGCACTTGCAACTGAATAAGGTGTGCTCTGCCTTCACACAAAGGATCTAACACCTTCATATTGTCACTGCAGCCAGCTTGGAGCCAGGGCAGAGGAATCAGGAAATTCCATACACTTCAAATACACTTTTTAGAAGCTTCTCTCACCTTCTAGAAGAGGTGAAACAGGGTATACAAAAAGACCCTTCAGACCGACTCATCAGTTTGCTCCTGGAGGTTCAGAATGGCTCTAAAAGGACTGCCTGCTGCTGTGACCTGCTCTGCACTCTGTAAGTCTGCTTTGCTGTACCTACAGTGACTGCTTGCTGCCTGGAGCCAGCTTTGAACACTCATAGGCCAGCCCTGTATCTTCACATGACTCAGGACTACCATACTGACTCCAGGGACTAGTTTGCTGGCTTCCTGTTCTGGGCCACAGGGAAACAACAAGCTCCCACCATCTTGAAATCACACCTGGACCCAGTTCTCAACTCCAAAGTGGTGTCCCATCAGTCCTGGACTCTTGGTTGTTGTGCTAAACATGCTCAGATGGCCTAATTTTAAAACTGAGGACCCAGAATATTTCTGTCCAAATGCTGTTCTAGGAACCACTAGGAGCCTGGGACCACCCTGCTCAACTCTCTACCTGAGGTGCATCGCTGGTGGGATTGACTTTGTGGCTTCTCCCGCTACGTTCTTCTCCACAGCAGCAAATTCTGTTCACCGGTCCTTCACCAAAGGGGTATCTGGCCTTATAGAACTGTCTTCAACTACAGCCCTTTACCTCGTCCTGCTGGAAATTTGGGACTTCCTTAGTCCTAATGTAGAGATCTTCGTTGCACTGCACCCCAATACTCGCTGACAAGGAAATCCTCTCCTCGAACACCGCCTACAGCCTTGCTTCGCTGAACCCTATCTTCTCAGAAATTCTTTCTCAAAATGTCTTTTAAGTCCAAAGGTAAGCAGTGACTGTACCCAATTCACTTCTCGTATCTGAACTGAGAGCCATCGCGGTTGGCCGTATTTTTTTACTTTGACCCAGTCTTGCATGACTAGATGCCCTTGGTTGGCGCTTTAAACTTTTAGGCATTAGTTTTACTAAATGCTTTAAAAATTCTGACTGGATTTTTGTTGTTATGGTGTCAATTAATTTAGTAGAATTAACTCTATTTTTGTAAATTTGTGTGGGATTTTTCTTGTGTGGTTTTTTCACTTTATTACTGTGTTTACACAACACCTCTGGATGAACCGCCACTGCATCCCCTTCTCCTTCTCAAAACCAACCACACACAAGCCTACACCACGCCCCCATGCAGTAACTGGAGCAAGATCACCGAAGAGCACCTCATCTCCGCCCTGAATAGTCTTCTCCATCTACCATGACCAATGCCAACTCTGCAGCCAATGAACTCCACAATGGATCAATGACTACGCAAGCACACTCTCCCCCCTCCAGAACTCCGACAGATAACACACCACAAAACCCACCTGGTTCACAACCGACCTCCAAGAAACAAAGCACACATGACGATTACTCGAGAAAGATTGGAGGAACAGCAAAACCTCAGAAGCATGCACCGCCTACTAGACCGCCATGACAGAACACAACCATTCATCAGAACCACGAAGAAGAACTTTGTCCAGGACAGAATCCTCTACAACTACCACAACTCTAAGGAATTCTTCAGCATCAGACAAGAATACACCAAAGCTCCCAGCGAAACCTTTGACGTCCTTCCCTCCCACGACCTCTGCAACAAACTTGTCTCCTACTTCCTTCACAAGATCAGGACTCTGTACGTCAATTTAGACGAGCGCAACAAAGGCACTGACACTTCATCTACCACCAGCAACGCCACCCGCCTACCATTCACTGCCTGGACGCCTGTCACCAAAGAAGACACCATTAAGACCATGAGGAGCATACACACAGGAGCCCCCACCGAACACTGCCAGCCCCACATCTTCCACATAGCCGCTTCTGCTATAGCACCTGAACTACGGCGTACCATCAACTAAATCCTTGAAACAGGGACATTACCGAATGACTGGAAACATGCAGACGTCAAGCCCCTCCTCAAGAAGCCCTCTGCAGACCCGACGGACCTCAATAACTACAGACCCATCTCTCTCCTCCCCTCCGCAGCAAAAGTCACCAAGAAGATCATCAACAACCAGTTCACAAACTTTATAGAATCCAACTCGATCCTCGACACTTCCCAATCCGGATTCTGCCGCAACCACAGCACCGAGACTGCCCTACTAGCACTCACGGACGATATCTGCACCCTCCTCGACCAAAGCCACATGGCTGCCCTTATCCTACTAGACATTCAGCAGCCGTCGACACCGTCTCTCCACCGCACACTAACCACCAGACTCCATGACGCCGGCATATAGAGAACTGCCCTAGACTGGATCCGCTCCATTCTCACTGGCTGAAGTCAAATAATCAGACTCCTGCCCCACTTCTTCAAGCCCACAGAGATCAGCTGCGGAGTATCCCAAAGATTGTCACTCAGCCTCACTCAGCCGCATGCCCCTTGTTAAAGTACCTCGCCTTCGGTTCTGGCTTTTAACTAAGCCTGGGCAAAGCACTACGCTACGTTCGCATAGTTTGCGAAGTTTGCGCTACTTCGCACTATGCGAATTGCACATAGCACAGTGCAAACATGTGTAGCGTAGCGTTGCGTAGTGCAGCAGTAATTTTCTGCTTGCTCGCGGTCCTCAACATCAAGTTGGCGACCGCGAGCAAGCAAAATGACATCCCGGCGAGACTTTTTCCTTGTTCGCGATCAGCAACATCAAGTTGCCGATCGTGAGCGTGGAAAATAAACAACCCGGCGAGGTTCCCAACGCGAGGAGGTCAGATTTCTCCTTGCGAGTGGTCGTGTATGCTCGCGACCGTTCGCGATGAGAAACTACCAGTCCGCGTTGAGAAAGCTGCCGCTCAAGTAAAAATCTACTCGAACGGCAGAAAACTACAGCTCGCACTGTGCAAGATGCCGTTTTCAATGATTGCACAGTGCTGGATGCTTGTCCGCACTGTGCGATCATTGAAAACTGCATCTTGCACAGTGCGAACAGGGTACTATGCAGTTCGCGAAGTGCTACGCGTAGCTCGCGTAGTGCGAAGTGCACTTTGCGTAGCTTCGTGTAGTGCTACTTCGCGAAATACGCCCAGGGTTACTTTTAACGCTGGAGTGGGCCTTTAATAGATGTTATAGCATGCTACGGTGGGCTATAAGGCTATAGTAAAGTGTCCTGATAATCGCCCTCTGAAATATATTTGAACAGGCGGCTCTGTTAGACCTGTCAGCCTTAGGATAGTCTTCCCCCTAACATTTTGCCCAAGTACCTACACTTGTCACTGGAGTTTTGCTTTTGTTGGCCTTAGGACTCTGTTCACTTTACCTTTGCTAATTAGTGTTCAAGTGCTTTTGCTCACTTCAGTAAACATAGTTTGAGTGTCATACACCAAATTGGCATATTTAATTTACTCATACGTCCCTTGTAGAGTGTTATACTGCTAGACCTTGCATCTTTTGGCGTGTTTCCCCTGTTTTTTGCATTCTGACCTCCTGGTTTTTACAGTGTTAAAGTGCAAGTGCTCGTAAGGTAAATTTTGTTATGGATTGATCTTTCCACAATTGGTTATTTGATCCACTGCTAAGTCCCTAGTACAGTGCACAAGGTGTGGCCAGGGCCTATAAATCAAATTCTACTAGTAGGCCTGCAGCACTGGTTGTGCCACCCACAGACGTAGGCATGTGAGTGTATCACAGACCTGACACTGCAGTGTCTGCACGCAGTTTGTGACTGCCATGTTGACCTGCCAAGTGCACCCACTTGCCAAGCCCCAAACCTTCCATTTTCTTACATGTAGGGCACCCCTCAGGTAGGCTTAAGTTACCCCCATGAGCAGGGTGCAGTGCTTGTAAAAGGTAGGACATGTACTGATGTGTATAGCATGTCCTGATAGTGAAATACAGTGTATTTCGTTTTCCACTATTGAAAGGTTAGCTGTCCCATAGGCTAGAATAGGAGATACTTTGCGACATCTTACAAGTATAACTTCCCATTGGGACAGTGGGAAAATGGAGTTTGGGTCTCTGAACTCGGAATTGAATACCACATATTTTAATAAAGATGGTTTTTACATTGTGAGATTGAAAATTCCACTTTTAGAAAGTAGCCATATTCTTGCTTAACCATCCTGTGTGTGTGCCTTTGCTGGGTTGTGGATTGACAGTCTGGCTTTGGAGTGACAGGGGATAGGTATGTGCATTCACTGTAGACAGCCACTGGGGGTGATAAGGTGTGTCCTGCTTTTCCTGCTGGATGTCAGGGCTGCATTTAGAGTAGTGGGAGGAGATCTCGACAGGACTGGTTTGGTCTAAGCACATAGACTCTTTGACAGGGGAACAAAGGGAAATGTGGTATAAATATTGGGGCCCAGACCCCAGAAACTTAGAACTCTTTTAGATCAAGGAACCTGCCAAGAAGAAGAGCGGGAGAAGCTGTGAGGAGGAACTACCACTTTGCTGTGTGTTTTGTTGTGTTGGCTTGCAGTGGCTGCTTCTTGTGTCTTGGGCAGAGAAAGGACTGGAGTAAACTTTCTGCAACTTCTTTGTTTGAGTTTCTCCAAGGGATTGAGGTAGATCTTGCCCCCCTTCAAGAAGTCTCAGGAACAGCAAAGACTTAAAGTTCATCTGCTACCAGTACTGGGAGCTGTATGTTTTGTGATGAAACAGAAGAAAAAGCAACCCAATGCCGTCACCGATGCCGGTGTCGGCTCCATGTCCTGAAGGCACCACAGAGGGCATCTCCACACTGCACACAACAACCCTGGTCTCACTGACAATGACGCCTGATGTGCCACTGTGCTTCTGCTTGCACCATGACCTGTGGGCACTGCACTTTGCACTTCCTTGCTTTGTGCCCTGGTATCCCCGATGACGCCGCTCCATGCTGACATCGACGCTACTGCTTGGTTTGTGGGCACATGACGCACCACCCTCTTCACGCACAGCAGCCATTGCCTACTGATGCCTGTGCCATCGACTCCAATTCAGAAGCTAACGACATCACTTCAACAAAGACGATGTTGCTGCTTGTACTGTGACCTGCCAGCACCGCAATGAGCACCGCATCACTTCGCACTTTAGCTGTGCTCTCAGTGTCGCTGGTTGATGACCGTCACCGAGCCGCTGCCTGCTCCGTGACCTTAGGGCACCACATGCCACACCCCTGCACTTCACACCACAGCCCGACGCCTGCCGACACGGCACACCCAACTTCAACCGCGAGTAATTCAATCCCAACGACTCCTGCACAGACCTCCAAACCGACGCCTGCTAACGCCAGCTCTTCAGAGCTCACTGCGAGGTCCCTGATGCCCTGCATTCTAAAGGCACTGTTTTGTGGGTCTTTACAACACGTAGCTGGCCTGCGACACCACAATGAGCCAGAACTGTTTGGATTTGTTGTTCATGATGCTGTGATAGCTCCAGACACAGCTATTGACTTCAAGGAAGTGTATTTTAAGTCTATTTTTGCTTATTGATATTTCCAAGAACTGTATATTTGATTTTTGTCATTGTTTTTGGTCTTGTTTTGCACAGATAAAATGTTGAATATTTTACTAAAACTGGTGTGGTGTCCTGTTGTAGTGTTTTCAATGTATTACTGTTGGTTATGTGCAAATGCTTCACACACTGCCTTTGAGATAAGCTTGACTACTCGTGCCAAGCTTCAAGGAGGTGAGCAGGAGTTGTATTAGAAGTGAATCCCCTTATCCTGACTAGGAAGAAGGGTTACTATTTAGACAGGGTAAAAACCTGCTAAATAAAGACCTCCATTTCTAACATATACTATATACCCAGAGCCTGTTAATGAAATGGTACCAGTGAGTATACAGCACTTATTGTGCCACCGACTTGAGTAGCCCCCCCAAAACATGTTACAAGCATGCCATTGTGGTCTGAATGCAGTATAACACTGCTATATCATCTTGCCATTTAAAACCCCTTCACAAGCCTTAAACCTCCTTTTTCTGACAGTCACCCCTAAAGTAGGCTTTAGGTAGCCCATAGGACAGGGTGCTGTGTAATGAAAAGGCTGAACATGTACTTTTGAATTTTACATGTCCTGGTAGTGAACAACTCCCAAATTAGTTTTTTACTACTCTGAGGCCTACCCCCTCCCTTAGCCCAAAGGATACCATTGGGGACTCATTACATGTATTAAGCTGTAATTCCTAATTGAGAGGATGTAATATCTGATGTTTAGTAGTAATGAAATTGTAATGATAAGCCCTCTAAAAGTAACATGGGATTTTCTCAGTACAATTTAGAAAATGCAACATTTGGAGAGCCGGCATTTTCCTGCCCTTACACTTTTGTGCCTGCAGACTGTTTTGGGTCATATGACTGAGTGTAGCTGACAGTTAGACTTTGTGAATGTCTCCCAGATAGCCATACAACAGAGGGATTAGGTGTGCCTCCAGGGGAGTCAGAAAATTCCATGCACTTCAGAGAACATTTCCAGAAGCTTTTCCCACATTCCAGAAAAAGGGCACGAGGGTATAGAAATAGGACCATCAGACCCACAATTCAGTTCACTATTGGACCAGCAAAAGGACTCCCCGGGGACTACCTGCTGCAGTGACCTGTTGTGCACTGTCAGACTGTTTCTGTACCTGCAAGGACTGTCCTGTCCTGTTGCCTCGAGCCCACCTTAACACTCCTGAGACCAACCCTTCTGTTGAATCCTGCATCTACACCTGCACCCAGGACTACCAGATGTGACTCCAAGGGCTAGCTTGCTGAGCTCCTGTTTAGAGCCACAGGGACATAACAAGCTCCCACCATATTGAACTGGCACCGGGACCTAGCCTGAGTGAGTCCTGAATCCCATCAGTCCTGGACCCTCGGTTGTTGTGCCCAGATGGCCATTTCGGAAACTGAGGACTTCAATAAAATTTGACTAAAAAGTGTCTTAAAACCAGGAGGAGGCTGGGAGCAATCTGCTTGCCTAGCCAACCGAGTTGCATCGCCAGTCAGTTTAACTTCATGGTTTGTGCCACTACATTCTTCTGTGTAGCAGCAAATCCATTTCAGCAGTCCTGCGCAAAGAGGTATCCGACCTTGTGAAACTGTCTTTGCTTACAGATTTCTGACTCATACCGCTGGAGTTTTTTAAGTTCCATTTTGGTGACTAAGTCCGAACCTAGAACTCTTCAATGACCCAAGGGCGCCCAACAATGACGCTCCCTATTCGGACACTCCCTAGATCCTTGCCATGCTGAATTTTACCTTCGCAGACATTTTTCTTCCAAGCATTTTCCAAAGGTAAGCACCGACCTGGCCCATTCCACTTCTTCTGTCATACTGCACCCCATCGTGATCAGTTGTAACTTCTGACTTTGACTCAGTCTCACGCAACTAAATGTCCCCGGTCAGTACTTTGATCTCTTAGGCAATATTTTGAACCTTAAACTTTAAAAATTCTGTTTCTAGTGTTTGGATTTTTGTTGTTTTGATGGACAAATAATTTATTGTAATATACTATATATTGGTTTGGGATTTTTCTTGTGTTGTGTTTTTACTTTATTACTGTTTGAGCGCTACATAATTATTTTACACTAAATTGACTTCTTTTTGTGCCAAGCTACCCAAGGTTAAGTGCAGGTTAATTTTGAGACCTTTCGTGGTTCAACCTAGAACAAACTGTGGATGTTGCTTTTAACAGAGCTCACAACCCAATCAACCAACAACCCAGTTTCTCACATTGGTGTTCAGCAGTGTGGATCTGGACTTGTGTTTATGCAGTATCATACAGTGATTTATGTAACACAAAATCCCAGGACAATAATTTGATACCAACTCAAGCCTTTTTAAATCTTCAATTGCTGTTTTAATTTGTATAAATTTGAGCAACCCTGCCTTCCTCTACTGCCATGGATATAGATGGACCTTATGTATATTGCAACCTCACTAATGCTGAGTGGTAACGTCTCTGCAAGGAGAAGGGGTGAATGTGGGCAGGAAAGATTCCAAAGAGGATCTACAGATAGTCCTCCAAGCCTATTAGGAAGTTAAGCAGTAACAGTGGAGGATGGCCCTGAAGGGGACCTGGGTCTGAATGAGGATGAGGACCAGGACCCAGAGGAGAACCCTGAGCTGCAGAAAAGACCCCATTCACACAAGAAGAGATTTAGTATGCACAAGGGGTTTCCAGGGGCCTGTCACAAGTGGAGTTTAAGGACAGGGGGGAGGAGAGGACACTCAAACTGGAGCTGGAGCTATTTATTTATTTATTTATTTTACACATTTATAAAGCGCACTGTTACCCAGAGGTGTCCTGGCGCTGATTGACAGAGAGTGTATGGGGAGGGGATTAGTGTGTAAAGAGCCACGTCTTTAGAGCCCTCCTAAAGGACAGGAGGTCCCACAATTGTCTGAGGTGCAACGGCAGAGCATTCCATGCCTTAGCTGCACCTAGGGAGAAGCTCCTCCCTCCCCAATGAGCTTTCCTGACTCTGGGGATGACTACCAGACCCTGCTCAGCTGACCTCAGCAGTCTTATTGGTCTGTGCCATTGGAAAAGTTGGGAAATGCAGTGAGGCCCCAGGCCATGCAGGGCCTTGAAAGCTATGCAAAGGGATTTAAAAATAATTCTTTTGCGAACTGGTAGCCAGTGTAGCTTCACCAGATCCCGTGACACTGAGGCAAATTTAGGTGTGCCTGTAATCAGTCGGGCTGCAGCATTCTGCAGAATTTGAAGTTTGTTGAGGAGCCCCTGTTGGGCATTCAACAGTAGGCTGTTACAATAGTCTAGTCGGGACATCACCAATCCTGTAACCACGGTCTTCTTGTGTTCGTCAGCAAGAAAAGGCAAAACTTTCCGAATAGTTTTTAGGACGAAGTGGGTTGCTGAGAAGAGAGCATTGATTTGAGGCCTGAAGGACAGTGAGTCGTCCATCAGAACACCCACATTTTTGACCTTCAAGACCGGAGCTGGGGGGGGTGCCCATTTCCTCCGGCCACCAACGTGGGGACCAGAAGTTGTTTCTGGACCCGAACAGCAACACTTCGGTTTTAGCTGAGTTAAGCTTGAGACAGTTTTCAGCCATCCAATTACTGACTTCCCGCATGCAGCCTCTGAACCTTTCAGCAGTGCTGTCTGTTTCCCCCGGTAGAAGTGACACCACTATCTGAGTGTCATCAGCATATGATGTTAGCTTGAAGCCAAAGGATCTAATAACTGGTGCCAGGGTGGAGACATATACATTAAAAAGAGTGGGACTCAAGGAAGACCCCCTGAGGGACTCCGCAGGAAAGCACAAAAGGGTCAGATTCATAATCCCCAAGTGCCACCTTCTGAGTCCTGCTGGACAGGAAGGCAAGCAAGATTTTAAGCGCATTTCCTTGAATGCCGCTAGCCCTGAGCCGGTCCCCTAGTATCTTGTGGTGGACCGTATCGAAGGCCGCGGACAAGTCCAACAGGATCAGGGCGGCTCTGCCACCTGCATCCATCACTGTTCTCATGTCCTCTGCTGATTTAATCAGTGCAGATTCGGTACTGTGGCCCGTCCGAAATCCATGTTGAGATGGATCCAGGCTCTGGCCTACCCCCAGAAAGGCGCTCAGCTGTGTGTTTAAAATACCCTCCAGGACTTTTGCCGGAAGGGGCAGCCTGGCAATTGGCCGATAATTGTTCAGGTCGGACACCTCTAGATTCGGTTTCTTCAGCAAGGGAAGAATAGAAGCTTGTTTCCAGCGTGAAGGGAACTCCCCGCTGTCCAGCATAGCATTGAACAGTGGGGTGAGTCCTACGGCCAAGGTCGATGAGGCTAGTTTGGCCACGCTGGCCGGGCAGGGATCATTAGGGGAGCCTGATTTTATCCGTTGAAGTCGGTTTTCCACCTCCTCCTCCCTAATGGGGGAGAAGTTGAGTAGTCTCGGTAGGTTGCTGTCTGCCTCAGGATTGTTTTCTGGAGCAGCCGTCTTGACACGAGTGTCCAGAGGAAGGAAGATGTTTTCTACCTTATCCTGGAAGAATTTCGCCAGGTCTTCGCAAAGTTTGCGACTAGGAGGTATCTCCGCTGGTTTGGGGGCAGCCAGGGACGATACTGTGCGAAATAGTTCCTTGGAGGAATTATTAGCCTCCTTAATGCGTTTCGTGTAAAACTCATGTTTGGTCTTTTGGATCGCGTGTTTGTACCTTTTCAACTCTGCGTTGAGAAGCTTTCTATCCTCATCTTTGTAGTTTTTCCGCCAGAATCTTTCCAGCTTTTTGCAGAGCATTTTATGGTCCCTGATATGTTCGGAGAACCAGGGCGCAGAGGGGCTAGAACATGTAGAGTGATACGTTTTAGGAGGGGCTAGGTTGAGGCAGGCTGCCTCCAGCCAGTTCGTATAGGCAGTGGCCGCATCTTCCACACTGACTGGGATGGGCTCCATGGAGATTTTAAGCAAATTCTCTAGGGCCTCTCCATCTATATTTTTCCACCTCCTGATTGTTCTGGGCGGATTCATGACTTTACTAAGTCTAGGAGGCGGGACCAGGCTAATCTCAAATTGCACAGCCGCGTGGTCAGACCAGGAGACCGGTCGAACTGCAGTGATTTCTAGGTTGGGAAGATTGGAAAAAATCCCGTCTAGAGTGTGTCCTTCCCTGTGGGTCGGGCCAATGACCCTTTTGTTTAACTCTACCCCATGCATCAGTTCTATGAAGTCTCGCGTATCAGGGTCTGATTCACACTCCAGATGGAAGTTAAAGTCTCCCAGCATTGTGAATGTTTTAGCGCAGAGCGCTTCTTCTAGCAGGCAACTGAGTGCAGGGAGGAACGGGGCTTTGGGTCCGGGGGGCCTGTAAATTAGCCCGCCCTTGAGGGTTTGATGGTTAGAAAGGGTAAAGTTGTAGATAAGTGCTTCGAATAGGTCAGTGGTGGTCGGCTGGAAGGATCCTCTGACCGAGTTAGGGTAGATAATGACAAGGCCTCCTCCCCTTTTACTTTCTCTGTTCTGGACAAAACACTGGTACTCAGGGGGGGTGGCTTTAACAACATCTGGACCTGAAGCTGCATCTGTCCAGGATTCAGTTACGAATACTATCAGAGATTTGGTTTCAACTATTAAATCCGCTAGCTCTATACTGTGTCTCACCAGAGATCTGGAGTTCAGTAGCAGGCATTTGACTACAGCGTGTTCTTTCCTCTTCCTAGGCATGGATAGGGTCGTAAGATGGTTACTGGTTTGCCAACATACCTTGGGGAGGGCCTGCATACAGTTTATGCAGCGCAGGGGGGGGGCAACAGATCCTCCCGCATATCTAGGATCACGCAACCCGGGCTCCAGCCTTTGCACCGAAGTGCCAGAAGAGTGTCACGACTGTAGAAGTGACAACTTGAGTTTTTCCATGACCTTGGACCAGTGGTTCTGGCACTAGGCGCGGGACCGGCGCGGACGGGCGCAGACCGGCTCGCCTTTGGCGAGCCTTCGGCGCGCCGGTGGCACGCCCGCTGCGCTCGTCCGCTGCGCTTCCTGAAGAAGGTGGCCATCTTATACTGATCGGGTAGTGAGGGGCGGAGCACTAGTCTGATCGCCCAGCTCCTCTGAGAAGAGGGCGGGACAAGGACCACAAGTCACGGGTTCGAGACCCGAATGTGCAAAAAATGCAAATATACAAAGTGTGCAAGATTAAATAAAACGGGCAGTAAGATTAAAATGAGTACTTTTTAAAAACAAGCAGCAATATGTAAGGCCTAAATACCACATACAATGGCAATGTCACGGAGCATAAAGTCTGGGCTTCCGCCTCAGGACCGTTAACGTACACACACAGGCAATCCTAATTGCAAAACTAATACTGGAATCAAAGGAGAGGATGACAAGAGAGAGACTGGCCATGGAGTAGAAGAGAATGACCTATGAGCTCAGTCTCAAGGAGTTAGACTTAAGAGATCAGCAGATGGAGACCAGCAGTAATGGTGCTGTCATACCAGCAGTGACAAAGAGTAAAGTGAGTGCACAAGGTCCGAGAGGATTATGAGGGTGCTTGTGGAAGTACATGCTCATGATGGGGAGGAACTCCTAACACTAGCGTTGGAGGATCAGACCAGGGATGCCCCCATGAAGGCCATTATTCTTACCAAATTTGGGTTGACCCTTGAGAAATACAGACAGAGGTTAAAGGACACCCACAAACCCCCAAAGCAGGCCTGGGTGGTCTTCTTAGACTATTTCAGCAAAGCATTGAAGGGCTGGGTGGGGATCAGCAAGGTAGATGATTTCAATGGGCTGTACAACCTTATTTGGAGGGATAAAAAGAAGTTCACTCAAAGCCCCCAAAATAGTTCTCAAGGGAAAGGGCCCCAATCCAAATCCAGCCAACTGAAGAAAGGCTTCTCTGAAAAGTATCTTAACAAGTCTGCCCCCAGGTGCTCTGAATGTTATGAGCAATGGCATACAAGGGTGATCCCATGGGCCTCAAGAGGGTACTGCCTCCCACCACGGGAAAACACCTGGAGTTGGCTAGTGTAGTGCTTGGGGAGGAGTTGCCTCCAGTTAGTTGGGGAGAGTCAGTGCAGTTACTCTAGTGTGCCCACATGCTTTCCAATACTGCAAAGTATAGGCAGTAGGTCACCATCAGTGGGGAGAAGGTGAAGACTCTGTGGAATACAGGAGCCAGTAAAACTACCCTTAAGTGTCATATGGTGTCCTCAGACAAATGATTTCCAATATGTTCCACTTGGTTGCAGTAGCAGACAATCCGGAGAACCACTACTCTGTGTTTCTAGTTCCCTTTGAGTGGGGTGGTGGGTCTGACATCTTTTGAATGTTGCTGTGAGCCCTTTCTAGCCTGTAGACAATCTGCTAGAGAATGATCTTGAGCACAAAGAGTCTGGAGCTTGGAAAATGGCCAAGACAAAAAGCCAAGCAAGTGGAGGGCAGGGGACATGGAAAACCAACCCCTGAATGTTCCACAGAGGAGGTGGAGGGGGCACTGCAGGATGACACCTTGGAGCCTATTGGGGAGGACATTGCTCCCTTGGTGACCTGCCTGAGCTTTCTGGATGGAAAGCAGAGGGGGGACACACCATGGAGGAGATCTGTAAAGCACAGACAGAGTGCCCAATCCTGGAGGGGATGAGGCAGCAAGCTGAAGTGATACCTCTGGAGATTACTGCACCTGTTGGGAGAATGACCTTCTGTATAGTGAGCCTAAGGCACCTGTGCATGAGACATCACTTGTATTTGTAGTTTTATGATTGCTACAGGACGTTCCTACTGGGGTCGGCTCATGAGCTCCCCTGAATCCCTTGCCTGTCCTTTGCACCCCCTTTGAAAGGGTGGGCATCAATAATGTAGGGCCCTTGGACCCCAAGATAGCCCCAGGCAACAGCGGTATTCTAGTCTTGGTGAGCCATGCCACTAGGTACCCAGAGGCCATACCTCTGAGGACTGCTACTGCATCAGCAGTAGCTAGGGCCCTGATGGGGATTTTGACCAGAGTGGGTTTCCCTAAGGAAGTGGTGTCTGACAGTAACACCAACTTCATGTCTGCATAAATGCAGTCCATGTGGAAGGAGTGTGGGGTTCCTTACAAGTTTTCCACCCTACTATCCACAAACAAATGGGCTTTTTGAGAGATTCAACAAGACCCTGAAGGGCATGATTATGACCTACCTGAGCCAATGAGGCAGAAGAGGGACGCTCTCTTACCATACCTGCTCTTTGCTTACAGGGAAGAACTACAGAATGGTGTTGGATTTATCCCCTTTGAACTTCTGCATGGTTACTCTGTTAGGTGACCTCTCAGTCTCACAGCAAACCCCCAAGAAGGAGGGGGTTAGCTACATGATAGCCCTGTGGAACCAGATGGCCAGCTTCTAGAAGAAGGCTTCTGAGAACGTGGAGGCTAGCCATGAGGTAATGAAGCAATGGTAGGACCAAATGGCTAACCTTGTGGAATTTCAACCTGGGCAGAAAGTGTTTGGAGATGGAGCCAGTGAGGTCCAGGGCCCTGCAATACCGTTGGATTGGTCCTTGTGAGATAGTTGAGAGGAAGAGGGAGACCACCTAACTGGTGGACCTCTATATCAACCGTCTCATGTCTCACTTTGAATGGTCTGAAGTCACCATGCTGTTGGTGACTGATGATGGGGAGGAGGGGGAGAGTGAACCTCTCCCCGACCTCCTGTCATCAAAAGATATAGATGGGCCAGTGAAGGTTTGCAACCTCTACCCCAGAGCAGCAGAGGGGCTGTCATCAATTGTTGGGGCAGTTTGTTTCTCTATTTTCCCTCAGACCTGGACTGACACATATGTGTGCCCATGACATTAAAACTGGAGACAGTCCCTGTCAAAAACAAAAAATAAAGGTTGTCTGACAAAATGAGGGCCAGCATCAAGGAGTAAGTGTGTAAGATGTTGGAGTTAGGGGTGATTGGGCACTCCAGTAGCCCCTGGTCCAGCCCAGGTGCCCTGGTAACAGAAGCTGTCCCACTGGCCACTACCTTAGAAATCTGATTCTGTGTGGACAACAGTGGACTCAACTCTGTCATCAAGACTGAAGCTCACCCCAGCCCTAGAGCTGATAATCTTATTGATAGATTAGGGGATGCTCAGTTCTTGAGAACCTTTGACTTAACATCAGGGTACTGGCAGATTGTTCTAACTGAAGGAACTAAAGAGAGGTCTGCCTTTTCCACTACAGAGGGACACTTTCAGTTCAAATTGATGCCCTTTCGGCTGAAAAACGCCCCGGCCCCCTTTCAGAGGCTGGTGAAACAAGATTTGGCTGGTATGGTAGCCTTCAGTGCTGCTTACCTGGATGACGTAGCTGGAAGGGTCATCTCTTTCACCTGCAGGAAGTGCTTCAGGCCCAGCAGAATGGTCTGTGGTATCCTAGGGACATGTGGTTGGTAGGGGTATGGGGCAGTAGTATAAGCTGATACCATCGATCACCATGCGTGTCCTTAAAAGTGACAGGTCCCCTCTGTAGGTCCCCCTGCCCCTCGCTGTGTCCTTAAAAGTGACATGTGTGGCTGCAAAAGTGACATGCGTGTGTGTGTCCTTAAAAGTGACGTGTGTGGCTGCAAAATTGACATATCTGTGTGTCCTTAAAAGTGCCAGCTGCTTGTCCTTAAAAGTGACAGGCATCAAGCCCCTGGAAATACAAGGATGTGGCACAGGGTTTGTGTCAGAGGGTGAGCATGTGTTGAAGGTGGTGTTAGGTTTAGAAGCAGCATATGGTTAGGGTAGTGTAAATTTGGTGACATGACAGTGTATGCAAAACTGACTGTGTCTAAGAGGGGCATGCCAGGGTTTGTTCAAGCCATGACAAAAAAAACGAGCTGGGCCATAAATGTCACTGCAGGGGGATTTGTGAAAACGCGCCGGCAGACAGCACCCAGCCCCTTGTTGACACAGCTCAGAGGGGAGGTTTAAATGTTAAAAGAAGAGTTTGTGAAAAGTAATTAAGCACAGATGGAACTGCAAAAGGGTCAAACAAGGGAAGCATCTTAAAGTCCTGAAATGTAAATGCACAGATGCAGAGGCCATCCTTCCCCCCAAAAAAGAGGTGAACGGAGGGATTAGTAGATGTCCCCGGGATAAGTGGAGGGATTAGTAGATGTCCCCGGGATAAGTTACACTGTAGCAGGAGGCGCCCTAGGGCCTGCGAACCGAACTTAAGCACAGAGGCAGCTACAGCAAACTTCAATAAATGGGTTGTCAATCATGCTTATCAGAAGACGGGGTAAAGTACAAGGTGATCACACAAGGAAGCATCTTAAAGTCCTGAAATGTAATTAGCCAATTATGTAGGGTCAAGGGTCATGCAGCCCTAAAAAAGTGCCAGTCCTAATTAGCAAATGGTTTGGGATAAGATGAACGCAAAAGGATGACCCCTAGGACCAGCAAAACGACCTTAAGTGCAGATGCTGCAACCGCCTAACCCCCCAAAAAAAAAAAAAAAATAAGAGATGTCGTGCATGACAGTAGAGGCTGGTGTACAAGATGATCCCAAAGGTAAGCCCTCAGGACCAGGGTTGGGAAATGAAACCGCAAATCAATGCACTATCACCCATTAGGAGCCCACTCCACAAAGGACGGCTTGTGTAATTAGCATACCCTTCAAAGTATAAGACCCCAAAAGTACGTGACTCAAGAACAAAGCACATACAGAGGCCACACTTCTGGAACGTTGTATTGGGGAATTGCAGTGGTACAGACCCAGCCCAGGACTTTAAAGGGAATAATGGATCAGAGCAACTTGTCACAGATTGACGCTGCATGCGACAGTTTAAGGGAGGTATGTAAATAAGGGGATGGATCAGTGATGCATGCTTATGGGTTATTTAATGTGTTCGGGAATGCATTTAAGTGAACAAAGTTGCATTTTAAATGGGGTTTTAGAGCTATGTAGGACGGTGTTCATATGGTTTTAAATAATGTTTAAGACGTTGCGATACGTTGTTTAATGTGAATAATGGGGGCTGTGAAACATGGTTGTAATTTTAATTTTTAAAAGACGCAAAGCGCAATGCATTTAATGTGAACACTTGTATTTTAAAAGGGTGCTTAACGCAATGTATGCTGGTGTTTACGCTGTTTTAATTAATGTTAAATGTGGGTGTTGGTAGGATGCTTAGTATGAATAATGAGGGGTGTTAAGTATGGTTGTAATTTTAACTTTTAACAATGTCTAGAAGTACTTTTTCATAGTTATCTATTGCTTTAGAGACCCCAGAGTCCGCAAATTTAATCCCCAAACAACTTACATTAATTAAAAACTGTTTAAGTACTCACCAACGGGTCGGGACCTGTGGTGCTGATGGTGAACTTCCTGTTGATAGCGGTCCAGGCAGTTATGCGCAAGGTAAAAAATGTAGCAAGTCCAAGCTGGGGTCCAGGTCCCTAATAGTTGGAGTGCTGGTGAGGGATGGGGCTGGGGTGTGGATGTAGACTGTAGGATCTTAAAAAATAAAAGCCCAGAGTCCATGCGGATCAGGGCAGTGGTCGAGATGTAGTGGGCCCCAGCATATATTTTTTAAATAAAACCCTGAGCACACTGAGGGCCGGACGGTGCTCCGGGGCTGTGGGACCATGGGCGGCGTGATCCTTTTAGCCCAGAGGCCCTATAGTAGCTTCTTAAGCCCCCAGAGCACACTGCCCCCAGCTGGTGCTCCGGGGTTGCTGGGGCAAGGCTGCGTAAATAAAAGCCCACGAGCCCGCTTGCGGAAGGCGCTGCTCGGGGTGTGAGGCCGGTGTGCGTGGGCTTGAGGCCCCGTACGTTTAAAATAAAAGCCCCCCGAGCCCGCTTGCGGAAGGGGCTGCTTGGGGTGTGAGGCCTGTGTGCGTGGGCTCGAGGCCCCGTAAGTTTAAAATAAAAACCCCCGAGCCCGCTTGCGGAAGGGGCTGCTCGGGGTGTGAGGCCTGTGTGCGTTGGCTCGAGGCCCCGTAAGTTTAAAATAAAAGCCCCCGAGCCCGCCTGCGGAAGGCGCTGCTCGGGGTGTGAGGTCATTGTGTGTGGGCTCGAGACTCCGTAAGTTTAAAATAAATGCCCCGAGCCCGCTTGCGGAAGGCGCTGCTCGGGGTGTAAGGCCAGTGTGCATGGGCTCATGGCCCCGCAAGTTTAAAATAAAAGCCCCCGAGCCCGCTTGCGGAAGGCGCTGCTCATGGTGTGAGGCCGGTGTGCGTGTGCTTGCTGCCCCGCAAGTTTAAAATAAATCCCCCCGAGCCCGCTTGCAGAAGGCGCTGCTCGGGGGTGTGAGGCCGGTGGGCGCGGGTTCGAGGCCCTGTTTTTTCAAAATTGAAGCCCCCAAGAGACCACTGTGCTCCATGCGGAGCTCCGGGGTGCTTGTATGGCAAGGGTGGGGGCTCCTGTGCCCTTGGGGTCTTATGGGGCTCGAGGCCCGAAGCATAAAAAAATAATGCCTCAGAGCCCGCTTTCCATAGGCACTGCTCTGGGGCGGATGGCGGCGGTTCCGGGGCTCCCTTGTGGATACCGATGGCGGCTGGGGCAGTGGAGCAGGGAACTTCCCCTCCTTGGTAGAGGTGGTAGGACCCACCCCTTCAGTGATGTCAGGGGAGTCTCCGGTGACATCACTGAAGGGGCTGGTCCTTCTACCTCTACCACGGCGGGGAAGCTCCCGGTTGGGGATTCCCACAGTGTGACTGTGCCCTGGGGAATGGCCTCAAATTTATTTAGCGTGACATCGGCCCTGAGTGTGGGGGATAAATAAAATTAAAAAAATAAAAATAAAGATGTATTTACAGCCACAGGGAATGTATAGCAGCATCCCTGTGGCTTTTATTTTATTTATTTATTTTTATTCTTTTTATCAATGATGCCATTTTATATAGCGCAAACTCAACCTGAAGGTCTTGGAGCGCTTTGTACGGGCACAATGATTGTTACACAAGGGCACATTTATTTCAGGTCAGTATGTGTTGGTACATTAAGTGCTTTACCCAGAATCCCAGGATATGTAGCAGGGTTTTTCTCATGCTTTTGCCCCCCACCAGTCGTCCTTTTAAAATGCCTGCTTTTGCGCCCTAACAGTCGCCACTTTTAAAAGTGAATGCTTCTGCTCCCACCAGGCCATCCATTTAAATGTCGCCCAGAGTGTATATAATGTTAGTGCGGCACAAAGCATTGTGTATTACCACTATAACCATTTGTTACGTGCCGTTTATAAGTTAAATGCCTAATATAAAGCCCTGATTATTAAAGGGTTCCCCTGAGCAGCATGCACAATCCCTTATATAGATATGTGTATAGGCTGTGTTTGTACATGCGATGGGGCTTGTGGGTAAGAATCAGGGCTGGGTTCTTATTAAAAAGTAGATGTAAATGCACATGTGGTGTTTTTCAATTTTCAATTTATGATTTGTGTTTTCTGAGGTGTATGTAACTGTAATATCATGTTTATGAGGTGTGTTTTTAAAGTAAACTTTTTTTTTTTATATTTAACCCAGACGCAGGACATGCCGGAATTAATCCTCACAGACGATGAAATGAGCGCCCTACAGACAGGTATATGTATTTAGAGGCGTATAGTTCTCAGTAGTTCCTTACAACGGTATCTTAAAGGGAGTTCTCATGTATGTGTGATTTTATAGTTATGGATTCCGAGCTGCAAAGGATTCTTGATGATCTACAACGCTACACAGGGGCTCAAGACGCGTCAACGAGTGTACAGGATAACACTGTTCTTACAGGTAAATCAAAAAGGCCCTGGTTCTTTAAACGGTCTAAGAATTGGGAAAAAAATCCATCAGTGAACTATAGCAATGCTCCTCAGAGGAGACTGCTAAGGCCTGATTTATACTACAAATATGATTTTTTTTTTCTCTTTACAGGGCCCACAGAGTCACGCCAGGACGTCGTGGTTGTGCAAGAGACGCCGCAGCAACCAAAAGAAAGGCCTGTGAAAAGAAAATCCTCAGCATCTAAAGATGGACCTGTGACAAAGAAAGGAGTTGGCAAAAGCCATCTAAAAGGTGTGTTTTTACAAAAGGGTGTGAAAAACGAACTCTCTGGGTTGTATTCTCTCAAACAAAGGGGGCCACCGTCATGTAGTACCAGGTGTACTACGGTGGGTAGTGTAAACATCTTATACGGGATCCTTATTGTTTCTAATATATATTTTTTATGTTACATTCTAGGAGCTGTTCAGAAGAACAGCGGTGAAGATACGTATAAGGCTGAGAGGGCGACAAAAACGCTGGCGGATATAACAAAGACTGTCCTGGACACTGGGCCTGCGGCAAAAGGTGTGAGTAGGCTTGTACGCCAGAATAAGATCTACACATACTACACCCACATACAGTAGAGAACCGACGCATCCGCTATGTATCTGAACCCTCTCAAGCCCTCAAAAGGGAAGCTCATCTCAAGCAAACCAACCCTTAAGAAGAAACAGCCGAACTCAGTACCCCAAACAGGTCCTTTAAACCTCAAGAAGAAGTCATTGGTCATGGTGTCCCAAGCAGACCCTTTAGACCTCAGCAAGAAACCGATGGTCCCTGAACCCCTAATGATTTCATTAGATCTCTCATTAAAAAATGTTGTTAAGCAGGGGAATGAACCCGATACACCCGAACTCTCTAAGGCACCATCGGCTGTGACGCCGCTTGTAGAAGCACTTTTACAACCCAAAACCCCTAAAGTCAACAGGCTTTCAAGAAAATATCTTAACAATAAGCAAGGGGTCCAGGCATTACAAGTAGAAGCAATGGAAGTGCCCTTAATCAAACTTGTTACACCGCAGGACCCTTCCCATCCTCTGAAGACCTCTATAGTTTCAAATAAACTAGCGACGCCGGTAGAGGAATGCCCCATAGACCAAACCCCGAAACCTTTTATAGTCGTTCCTTCTGGGTTTAGGGACAGTGTGTCTGAAAAGAGGCAACCCTTAGGAGGAGCTTCTACCAACAGCAAAGGGTGTCTCGAGACAGTGACATGTTCTGTAGACAAACTTGATAGACCGTCAGAAGCAGCGTTCGGGGGGTCTTCTAACACAGACAATGTGGTTTTGCAGGCACCTGTTACACATGCACCAGACCCCCTCCCTGACAATGTCTTAGGCGTTAGCACCCTCGATTATTTCGACAGGCATTTACACTCACTGTGCCTTATGTCACCTACAACCCCTGAGGGGGCATACGACCCAACAAGCCCCTCGGTCTGTGTAAACCCTGTATCAACCCCAACAATATACACCCATAACAGTACGGGTTGGGACGACTGGTCAAATCAGAGTATGGAGGTGTCATTTAGTGAGGTCCCTTCACCAAACGCTCCAGCGTGTTCGCACTGGGATCCTGTTTCTATGATACCCCCAAGCCCTCAGTTACAGAATGGTGTTAGGATGGAGGCGTTAGAGAGGACCCTGGGGTGTTAAAGGTTGTTATACAACCAAACACGGTATTCATCCCTACCCCTCCACAATATGACTCTGTAAACCCAAAACCGGTACTAGATGCTCATGTAAAGGATATACAAATGGCCGTCAGGAAGCTTAAATGCCAAGCGAACAACGCAACTTTAAAATTGGTGTTGGGGGTAGCAGTGACAGGGCCATGGTGGAGGCGCAGCAGAAGATACTGCAAAGGGTTGACCTGTGTAAAAGGATGATCCATCAAACATGTCAGGAAGCGGGATCGGACATATGGCGTATACAGGCGTGACTAGGGCAGCTCCATACCCTGAAGAAAACCTGTGCCTCTGGTGTTAATAAAAAAACACACACATCAAAATATATCAGTAAGGTCCAAACAGTACTGACAAAGTCCCTACGCTTCTTATGCTTACTCAGGCGTAAAAAGTACATAGAACACCGCAAACACCGTCATACCATTTCACAAGCTATGTCTGAACCACATGCAACAGTACCAGCCATCCACCATTACACAAGTTCAGGAGAGAACAACCCCGGTGGCGGCCACTTGAAGGGCGTGGGTGTTAGAACGCCAACACTCCACCACAAGGAACACATAGAGGGGTCGCGGGGTGGGTCTGTAGCAGAGGTCACCATGAGTTCAGCGCCCCCAGACACAAACCATACTGTTCAGATAGTCGGGGGCCGGTTACCCAGAAAAGCCTGGGACGTAAAAAACAAAAGTGGGCTAATAGCGCTAAGCAGCGCCGACTTTTAATAAGTAAACTGAAGAAAGACAGAGTATGCGCTACCCGGATGCTTAAAAGACACCCAGAGCCCGTACTAAAACAGAATCCCCAAAACGATACAGCAGCAAGCTTCCCAGCAAGTCAAATCCCTCAAGATGAGGATTCAGAGATCGGATATTTAGAGAGCACTACGAGAAGTTTACGTTTGCTAACCATCACCAGATAAGGTCGTCCGATCAGGGTGTTTTAGCTATACATCAGGAGGTGCAAACGCTCATAGAAAGGTTGTTACGCGATGTGAATCCTAATGATTTTTTCCAACTACGTTTCCAGGGACAGGGTTTTGACAGTCCGCTGTTCACCAAAAGGAGGTCCCGAGATGTGTTTGACGCTGTGGAATTTTTAGAAAACCTTTCGAGGCTTTTACAGTGTAAGGCTGAACCAGTCGCCTATGGCACTTTCCGAGTCATAGCCCTCATTGTACGGGGTCGTGAGGGGGGGTGTTTCCAGACCTTTAAAGAGCGTGCTATACAGCAAGATAATTGGTAAGAAACAACGTTGGCTGCTCGACTTTAACAACGATACAACCAACACATGTCTGGCGGCCAGCATCGTAGGTCTGCTGATGGGGCGCAACACCACCGACGCTGTCATCATGCCTAGAGCGGCTGAAGCCCATGAGGTTCTTGAAATACCTCCAGACCGCATGGTCGGCTTTGGTGATATAGGTCTTTTTGAGAACTAGTTTTCTGTGACTGGGAAAGTTCTTTATCACAATGGCTCTTGAAAGTACTTTACAACAGGCTGCCATGTGAGAAAGAAGACCGTAAATGTCCTTCACCACAAAAATCACTTTTACGGGATCTTGAACCTTAAAGGTTTTCTGGGTGTCAAGTACGTGTGCACACATTGCGACCATATATACAGCATTAAGGAACATCATCAGTGTAAAATTAATTGTAAGATGTGCCAGAGGGATGGTTGCGTCGTAGATACCGCCCTGAAGGTGAAGTGTCGCACCTGTAAGATGTTTTGTCGCTCTCAAGACTGTTTGAGCATCCATAAGAAAGCTGTTAAATGCAACCCTAAAATGGATTGCTTTGAGTGTGGTCGGTATGTGGCATCTGATCACAAATGCAAAGCCATGAAATGCCCACTATGCCAGACATCTTTTGAGGCGGGTACCAACTACAGTTGCTACATGGTTAAAGGCAGACCCCAGACCAAAACCGAAGCCTATATAGTGTTTGATATAGAGTGCACACAAGAGACGGGAGTACACCAACCTAACTATATTTACGCACACCATCTAACTTCCGACGACAGCTGGGAGATTGAAGGCAGAACGTACATTGGTGATTTCCTTAACACCAAACCAAATTCAAAGGGTATACCATGTTGGCCCACAACTCAAAAGCCTACAACTCATTCTTTATTTTACAAAATATGATTCGTGAAAAGGTACAAGTAGAACTCATCACTCAGGGTTCCAAGCTGATGTTGTTAACAGCAGGCCACTTACAAATAAGGTTTATAGACACCCTGAATTTCCTACCCATGAAATTGAGCAAGCTGCCAAAAGCCTTTGGTTTCCCAGGGTGTAAGGGTTATTTTCCACACTTTTTTAACACATGGGCGAACCAGAATTATGTGGGCCCCATGCCAACTCCTGACAGTTACGGGGTTGAATATATGATGCCATCCGAGAAAGAGAGCTTTCTACAATGGTACTCTGAAAACCGTGAAAAGGAGTTTCATTGGGGGCGTGGCCAAGATGGCGGGGTGAGCGGACGCTTCCTCCCGTAGCTCCTCCGGCCCGGCCAAGCTAAAGCCTTTTTGTTATGCTTTTCTCCCCCCGCTGAGGCTCAGCGCGGGAGAGGAGCGTGGCGGAACATCAGGGGCACACATCGGTGCTGTTTTGGTCCGGATCGCCCCGGGGGAACCCCCCCAAAAGTTCGTCTGAGATCAGGGGACGACGGCGGTGAGCCCGAGGGGCGGAGCGTATTGGAGAGCTGTCCGGGCGCCTCGGTTGGGCCTGGTGCTGAAAGCTGCGGTCTGGAGGGGATCTGGCCCGCCGCTCGACGGTGACTGAAGGAGCCTGGCGGGAAGGGGCCCGACGGTGTGGAGGGCTTGGGACGGGTGCCCCGGCACTCGGACTGGTGACGGCGACACCTGGCACTGCGGAGGCCCTGACCCCTAGCCGAGGTACGGCGGACTCCTTGTTGGGGCCGGATCATCTGGCCCCCTGTGCGTGACTAACGGGGGCCGGTGGTGGAACTTATTTCACGGCGGGGCACCTCGGAGGCCCCGGGGGTGTCGCCGGGCCTAGTCGGTGTGGCTTGCTCCGCCCGGCCGCCATTTTGTCCCCGAAGGAGCAGTGGTGGCGACCTCCGCTGAGCCCTGGATGCTGGCTGCACACGACCTCCCGATATTGCTGTCTTGACTACCGGAGGGATGAGCTGTTGGGACCCCCTCGCTGCGGCCCCCTTGGTTGTCTCACGCTAGCTCTTGCGGCTGACGGTGACCGGGCTCGGCCGCCATTTTGTCACCTGTGACGCAGCGACCTCACTTGTGGGGGATCCCCCGGCCCGAGTGCTTGCCGGCGGCTGAGCATCTCTGGGGCGCCTGGATCGGGGCCCGACTGCGGAGCTGACGATGGCTGGGAAAGGAGGCCCGAAGAAAGGGGACCGTACTCTGCCGGACATGCTTGGCAGGGCCCAGCACTTGCGGGACAGGACACAGCCCTCGCCGGGGCCCTCCCGGGCTCCGGCGGATGTGACTGGAGGGGAGCCACCCGTCACGAGGGCCTTCATGGAGGAACTGTTTAGCTCCCTCAGGGAGGACTTCCAGACACTGAAGCGGGAGGTGGCCAGCGAGGTCCGAGAAGTGCGCAGAGAGGTGGAGGGCCTAGGTGAGCGTGTGGAGGCGGTGGAGACGGAGGGCCAACAGCGAGCGGAGGAGATAGTCCACCTCCAGCAGGACGTTCTTCGCCTCCGGGAACAGTGTGTGGAGCTCCAGGCCCACTCTGAGGACCTCGAGAACAGATCTCGGAGGAACAACATCCGAGTGCGTGGCGTGCCGACTGCGGATGAGGGGTCCGATCTGGGGGGCTATCTGCGGGCCCTGTTCCGAGAAATCCTGGGGGAGGCCGCGGACTTTCCCATCAGCATCGACAGGGCGCATAGGGTTGGCCGCCAGCGCCAGCCATCGGCACCCCCACCGGACATTCTGGCCTTCCTGCCCGACTTTCCACTAAAGGAGCGTATCATGGCTGAAGCCCGCAGGAAACAGCCCCTGACCTTTCGGGATCGGCCGGTGGCGCTGTACCAGGACCTCTCTGCCATCACTCTACAGAAACGCAGGTCCTTTAGGATTGCCACTGACTTTTTGCGCGAGCATGAGACGCCGTACTCTTGGGGTCACCCCTTCCGCTTGATTTTTCGGTGGAACGGGGTATTGCATCAGCTACGCTCCTTGCAAGACATTTGTGGTGTCCTGGGGCTCACGGCAGCGGAGGAAGAGGGAGCTACGCCGTCGTGGAGGTCCTCGGAGGGACGGAATCGGCGGAGGTCATCGAGGCGGCGCTCAGCGACCAGTGCAGGGCGCCCGGACTCCCCTACCATTAGGGCGGACATGGCAGACGCCCTGAGGGCGGCGGCCGGGGACTCGATCGGCTCCTCTAGCGTGGCCTTGACGGCCTAACATACACTCCGGGGGGAGATGTCTTTAGCTTCTTAACATGCTTGGCACGGGGCGGGGGGGTTGGGGGGGAGCGGGCAGAGGTGAGTGGCTGGACGTCCACTTTGCTATTTTCTACGGACTTGCCCGTTTTGGGGCTTGACTGAGACTATGGGGTGTTTGAGTTTGGGGATGGCTAGTTGCCAAGGTTGTGTTTTGGGTGGGGGAGGGGGTTGTTTTGGGGTTGGGAAGGTCCCGTCCGATGTTGTCTTTGCCCGCTTTGTCTTGGCTTGTCCCGCGCTGCGGCCCCGCGCGCCCCACCCGCTGATTCCCTACCCATTGCATGGCGCTCCCGATCCCTGCGAGGAATGCCGGGCCTAAAGGTAGTGACCCTTAATGTTCAGGGTCTGAATAACCCGGTGAAGCGCAGGGCGATCCTGTCGTTGCTGGAGGGGACGCAGGCGGACATTTGCCTTTTGCAGGAGACACACTTATTGCCCCGAGACTGCCACAGGATGCGCTCTGCTAAGTTCCCCACCCAGTTCTTTTCCTCGGCAGCGAACAAGACGGCAGGGGTAGCCATTCTCCTAGCGAGCTCCTTTCGGGGGGAGGTGTTGCATAAGTGTGCTGAACAGAAGGGGAGGCTCCTTGCGTATCGCATGAGCCTGGGAGGCATAGCATTTACGGTTGGCTCCGTTTATAGCCCAAACGAGCACCAGGAGCGCTTCCTAGACTCCGCGCTGGTGGATGTCACTGCTTCCCCGGACCGACACGTTATCTTGGGCGGAGACCTCAACATTGTCTTTGACTCTGGGATGGACAGATCGGCGCAGCGCTTCCCGCAGACGGGGGAACTGTCCCAGGCTGGGAAGGCCCGAATTGCGGACATGGACTTGCATGATCTCTGGCGCTCCCTGCACCCCACGGATAGGGACTACTCTTTCTTCTCGCACGCACACCGCACTTACTCACGGCTGGACTACCTCCTGGTGAGTGGACCGATGCGTGCCGCTGCCACGGCGGCGGACATCGGGGTCCTGACCCTGTCTGACCACTCTCCAGTTATCGGCGTTTTCCAGTGGCCGGCGGCCTCCCCCTCTCGGGGGGTGTGGCGCCTCCGGGACACACTTCTACACAAAAAATCGGTGGTGCAACGCATCGGGGAGGTCATACAGGACTATCTCACTCACAATAGCAACACTGACACCTCGCAGGCGACACAGTGGGCGGCATTGAAGGCCGTCCTACGGGGGGAATTCATCTCTATCTCTGCAGCCGAGAATAAGGAGCGACAACTGAAGAGGGATGAGTTGACGGCTCAAGTTCGGGAGCTTGAGCAGGTCCACCGCCGTACGGGAGCGCCGAGGGTCTGGAGGCAGTTGAAGGCAGCGAGGAAGCTCCTCTCGGCTCTGGATCTTGATAGGGCGGAGTACGCCGCCTTACGTTTGAAACATGCCTACTACACTGGGGGGGACAGATGTGGCAAGCTCCTAGCACACCGGCTCCGGGTCGCGCAACAGCGCAGCGTCGTGAAAGAATTGGTGGGCGCGGACGGGGGGGTTGTCTCCGGGGACGCGGAAGTAGCGGAGTCTTTCCGCGGCTTCTACGAGGCGCTGTATGCTGAGGAGCCCTCCCCGCCACGGGAGACCGATAGCTATTTGGAGTCGGTGACCCTCCCGGTACTGGACCCGGCTCAGGCTGACCACCTGGAGCGGGACATCCATGTGGAGGAAGTGATTTCAGCTATTGCGCGGCTGAAACATGGCAAGGCCCCGGGCCCGGACGGGTTCACGTCGCTATTCTACAAGACTTTTTGCACGGCCGTGGCCCCTGTCCTTACGCGGCTGTTTAACTCTTTCTCCGCACCGGGAGCCATCCCTCCGGATCTCCTGAGGGCGACGGTCGCGGTAATCCCGAAGCCTGGGAAGGACCGGGCCCTTTGCGGCTCATACCGGCCCATCTCTCTCCTAAATGTCGACCTCAAGTTGTACACGGGGATTCTCGCAGCCAGGCTGGGTCCACACCTCCCCGACCTGGTGGAGGCGGACCAGGCTGGTTTTGTGCCCGGTAGACAGACGGTTGACAACACCAAGAGGGTGACACATGTTCTGGAGAAGGCCTCAAGGATCTCGGGGGAGCGGATGTTGTTGTCCGTTGATGCAGAGAAGGCCTTCGACAGAGTTCACTGGCCGTATCTTGAGCGGGTCCTTAAGAAACTGGGAATCGGCGATAAGTTCCGCACCATGGTATTTAATTGCTATAAGCATCCTTCAGCGTCGGTGCGGGTAAACGGGTGTAGCTCTGGTAGCTTTGCCATCGAGCGCGGCACGCGGCAGGGCTGCCCTCTCTCGCCGCTCCTGTTTGCCCTCTACATGGAGCCGTTTGCTCAGAGGATTCGTGACAATCCGGATGCTGTCGGGGTCCGGATGGGCCAGTACGTCCACACCGTCAGTCTCTATGCGGACGATGTCCTGCTGACTTTGGACGACCCTAGGAGGTCGCTGCCTACTTGCCTCCGAGAGTTGGACGCCTTCGCGGGGGTGGCCGGCTTCAAAATGAATATGAGCAAGTCGATGGCACTGGACGTGTCCCTGGCTGCGGAAACCAGGAGGGATCTTCAACGGCTCTTCCCCATGCAGTGGTCCTCGTCCACGGTGCCGTATCTGGGGATTCTGCTGGCGCCTACACTGTCGGAGATGGTTACGGCCAATTATGCCTCCCTCAGCAGGAAGATCAAGGACGAGCTTGGCCGCTGGAACAAGGGCCTGCTGTCCTGGCTGGGGCGAATCGCGGCGGTCAAAATGACGGTGCTGCCCCAGATACTATATCTTTTCCGGGCCCTTCCACTCCAACCCCCGGTGGGCTGGATACGACAAATGCAGGCTGACATCTCCCGCTTTGTCTGGCAGGGCCGCAGGCCACGCATGAAGAGGGTCCTCTCCACGCTTGCTCCGGAAGCGGGGGGTCTCGGCATTCCGGACCTCCGTAAGTACTTTCAGGCGGCACAGCTCCGCTATCTGGTGGAGTGGAGCAGGTGGGAGTCCGACAAACATTGGCTCTTCCAAGACCAGGCAGTGGCGGGCCGCACCTTACAAGAGGTTCCATTCCTGCGCCGCGCGCACCGCCCCGCTAATCTTTACGCTTCCTTTGTTACGCGGGTCCCCCTGCGTGTGTGGGACGCGGTCTGTGAGGCCCGGGGCCTTACCACCTTCCCTTCGCCGCTCACGCCCATTGCGGGCAACCCGGACTTCTCCCCTGGGATGGAGCCGGGGGTTTTCTCCCACTGGGTGCAGGCGGGCTGCAGGGCACTCTTCCAGATCTATGGCCCGGAAGGAGTGGTTCCTTTTCAGCAACTCCGCCAGGAGTTCGGCCTGACGGAGCTGGACAGATTGCGCTACATGCAAGTTCGGCATTGGGCCCTCCAGCCTCAGGTGCGTGCCGCCGCTGCCCGTCCAATTACACCGTATGAGCGGTGGTTGGCTACTCGGACCTCCGACGCTAAACTGATCACTGATCTGTACAAACACCTACAACCCCCGCCGTTTCACTACTACAATCCGGGGAGGGAGCGTTGGCACAGGGAATTGGGTAGGACACTCAGCCACAAGGAATGGGACAAAATTGCGTATCGGGCGCGGCACTCTGCATACCACACGGGCCTTACGGAAACCTTCACTAAAGTGTCCACATACTGGTACTACACCCCGGAGAGACTGTATGAAATGCATAGACACACTGACAAGGGGTGCTGGCGGAGCTGCGGGCAGGAAGGTACCCTTACACACATCCTATGGGATTGCCCAGTGCTGACCGCCTACTGGAAGGAAGTTCTGGACGAGGTGGATGAGCACTTTGGCATAGAGCTGCCGCGCCTCCCGGCGTATGTCCTGCTGGGCCTCCCCAATGACCTAATGTACCCACTGAAGTCCCGCAGGGGTAGGCAGATTGCGATAGCGCTGGGGTCTGCGGTTCAGAACATTCTGATCCACTGGCGCACATCCACCGCCCCCTCCATCACCGGTTGGTTGCACAGACTCTGGCATGTGCTGGGGATGGAGAAGCTGTCGCTTACGGTTGCGGGGGAGATAGACCAATTTGAGGAGCTATGGCAACCCTTTCTAGCGCTGCTGTCCACTGAATTCCGGGAGCTCACCTGCCCGAGGTATCTTAGGCTTCTCAGGCTGCGGCCGCCGGTGACCCCGGCGGACTAGCTTACATGTGAGGTGGGGACCCCCGGCGGGGGGGGGGGGGGCTGTGCGGGGCTTCCTGGTTAGGGCTACTTTGCTGCGGGACCATAGGACGGGGGGAGGGGGGAGTGTTGTTGTTTTTGTACTGGGAGGATGGGGGATGGGAGGGGGGGGACTGTGTTCTGTTGAGGGGTTGATTGGGGGGGGTTTTATTGCTCTGCTTTTGGGTGTCGGATACGCGCGTGGGATTCCACAGCTTGTAATTCTAGCGTTCATTTACTGTGTTCTTCCCTCTGAGCCAACGCTTCACCTATTGCCAACCCTCTGGAGATGCATCCCTTCTTCTTTGACTGTATTCCACGTATCCTGCCTCCTGTCCCCCTCCCCCATGGTTTGTTTTGTCTCAATAAAAACGTTTTAAACATAAAAGGAGTTTCATTTTCAAACAGAGTTGAAAGCTTATTGTCAGGCTGATGTAATGATCCTGAGACAAGCGTGCAACCTCTTCAGAGATGTTGTGTGGAGATGACTAAGAAAGTCAGGATGTTGAAGCATAAGAAGCCTCAAATGACAAAGAAAGCCAGGGTCTTGAAACCCAAGATGCCTCAAATGATAAAGGAGGTCAAATACATAGACCCTTTTCAAAACATCACTTTGGCATCCATGTGTATGTCCATTTACAAACACATGTTTTTAAGACCAAAAAGTATCGCTCTAGTGCCGCCAGACCTCTATACGGCAAACAGACGTTATTCAACCCCCTCGATCTGGTGGCTCATGTACATCTCTGAGAAGGAAGACGTACATATTCAACATGCCTTACAGGGTGGCGAATACCGTGTGGGCCCCTATTACCTGAATGGGTACGCTGTGCCGATAGCCTTTGAATACAACGGCTGTTTTTACCACGGCTGCCCTCAGTGTTACAAGCCCCATGAGTTTAAGAAACTTCTGGGTGTCAAATTTGAACACTTACACAGACGTACTCTGTTGAAGGCCCAGTATGTTGAAAAATGTGGCTTTGCTATGAGGGTTCTATGGGAGCATGAGTGGTTATAGATGTTAACAACTGACACCGAGCTCTGCTCTTTCCTTCAGAGTCGTGTTTTACCAGAACCCCTGGATCCCCGCGATGCCTTATTCGGAGGTCGTACAAATGCCATACAATTGTACAGGGCCGCGGGTGAGGGTGAGAAAATACACTACTATGATTTCAACAGCCTGTACCCCTTTGTAAACAAAATGAAGGTATACCCCTTAGGACACCCCACCATCATATATAGAGACTTTAAGCCCCTTTCCGAATACTTTGGGCTAGTTAAATGTGAAATCTATCCTCCAAGGCAGCTTTACTTTCCAGTGTTACCATACAGAGTCGATTGTAAGCTGATGTTCCCCCTCTGTCGAACATGCGCCGTATTTAAAGAGGTCGGTGGTTGTAGTCACACCGAAGAACAAACGATGCTCACAGGGACCTGGTGCAGCATCGAGGTATAAGCGGCCTTAGAGAAAGGTTACAGACTCGGGAGGATACACGAGGCATTTTAAGAAGACCACGACCCGGCTCTTTGCCCCATACATTAATCTTTTTCTCAGACAAGCAGGAGGCTTCAGGGTATCCCGAATGGTGTACTAGTCATGATGCAAAGCAGAAATACATCGATGACTACTACGCTCACGAGGGTATCCATTTACGCCCCCATTTGATAGAGGTCAACCCAGCCCGTCGCCAGTTATCCAAACTCTGCCTCAACTCCTTATGGGGAAAATTCGCACAGCGTACAAACCTATCAAATACGACCAAAACAGATCCTGACGAACTGTTTAAGTACCTATTTGTCCCTTGTTACGAGGTATCCAGCTGTGAGTTTATCGATGATGAGACAGCGGCAGTGTGCTGGAAATACACAAAAGCTTGCCCCACAATGTGTAACAACATAAATATCTTCATAGCATGCTTCACTACCGCCCACGCTCGTCTAGAGCTTTACAGGGTTATGGACAAACTCCAGGACCGTTGCTTGTATCATGATATCGACGCTGTGATTTTTCTGAATGAACCAGGGGATGAAGACCCTCCTCTTGGGGATTATCTGGGTAATTTGAACAGCGAGCTCGATAAGGATGAGCATATAATAGAATACGCCTCAGCCGGGCCTAAGACCTACACCTACCGCACAAACGAGCACAAAGTATGTATGAAGGTCAAAGGCATAACCTTAAATGTCAGCAATACCCTAAAAATCAATTTTGACAGCCTAAAGAATCTGGAGCACGAATACGCTGCATCAGCCGACTGTGAAAATGCTAAAACCATAGTTGTGAACCAGCCGTGCATAGTCAGATCCAAAAAGAAGTGGGAAATTACAACCCAGCCCTTACATAAAACTTTACGCGTTGTTTTTGATAAAAGGGTCCTGACAGCTGACTACAAAACAATCCCGTATGGTTATTAGCCCCATTAGAGAGACAACCCCCACACCATGGACACCAGATTACAACATCCATTCTCCTGCGGGTTAGCAGGGCCCGCAAACTGCGGTAAGAGCTACTTTATATAAAAGCTCTTAGAAAATGCTGCCGATGCTATCCCAAACCCCTAATAACATTGTATGGCTTTATTCATGCTGGCAACCTCTTTATACAGCCCTGTCCCGTAGTTTCCCCCATATCGGATTTATAAAAGGTACACCTGATAATCTCAACGATGATGAGCTATTGCCACCGTCCCTTGTAAACATGATAATTGTTGATGACCTTATGCGTGAAGGGGGGGATCATCCGGAGTTAGACAGAGCTTTTACTCAGTATTCACATCATCGCTATCTAAGCATATGCTACATTGTACAGAACATGTTTTACAAGGGCAAGAACAGCCGATCTATAGCTCTCAACACTTCATAACTTGTTTTATTTAAAAACCCCCAGGACAAACAACAAATAGCCGTCATAGCTAAACAGATGTACCCCGGAAACACACACTTCTTCATGGAGGCCTTTAATGACGCTACAGCAAAATCCCACGGCTATCTGCTGGTCGACTTAAAAAATGAAACTCTAGAAGACTATAGACTGAGGGCTGATATTTTTCCCCCCGAGCTACCAGTCGTTTACCCCAAAGACCAAGCCCCGGCCCTATAAAAAGCAGCTTTGATGCCTTCTAGAGACATTTACACTCAGGCCCTTATAATACAAGGTGTTGACCATGTCTGCCCACCTGCACCGCAATCTAGCTCTCCTGAAAATGCTTGTTACAGCCAGTCCCCAACACAGAAAGGCCATCCTGTGCGTTGCTTCTGACGACTTAGTGGATGCCATTTCAGAAATAGCCCTAAACACCATAAAAGGCAACGTCCCTATATCAAGGAGTCAGTTACAGGTGCTGAAGAAGAAGAGGGGTCTTATCAAGAAGCTCAGTAATAAAAGGGCCTCACTCATTACCAAGAAGAAACTGGAGAAACAGTCTGGGGGGTTTATAGGCTCTTTGCTGGGCAAATGTATTTGGTCCCTAAACAGCAAATGGACCAGCTGGGTTCTTCCGCAGACAACGCATGGGATATACGCAGAAATGAGACTCTGCGCCTGGATGTTGAAATTAACATTTTGAACTGCACTGATCTAAACCCCTACGACAAGGCAAACCTTTACACCAGCACCCTTAAAAACTCTTTAAGTTACTACAACCAGTGGAATACTGAGAAAAACAAGCTGACTCTATATACCTCGGACTCTGAACAACCAGCTGCCCCTACGAATACCCCTCAGCCCCTACAACCACTGCCAGACCTCGCGACACCCTCAGATCCCTTTGTTGATGACCTCTTAAAAAATATAAGCCAAAGACATAGAGGGGCAGTGCAAATGTCAACTTCTAAAGACCTCGCATCTTGGAATGAACGAGGCAAATTTCTCTACAAGGGACAACCGGTTGCAGGGCGCACATGTACGACCTAGTCAAAGGTCTCACGCACACCAAAATCCTAACGCCTCAAAATGCACCGCGCGGTTGGGATCAGTTTCTGCGAGCCGCTGCTGAACTCAACATCCCTTCTACGCTCGTTGGTAATAACGATCATCACCGCATGCTTGAAAGTGTGAAGACATCCCTCCCTCCATCGCCGGCCGCCTCTGACGGCCTACGGATATCTCCCTCTTGGACTACCCCACTTGCGCCATCTGCACGGCAAAAAAAGCCTTTGTCCATACCCCATACATGGATTCATCCTTAATTTAAAAAAATAAAATAAACTGTACCTATTACGTGTATGAGTGTGTCTGATTTTTCTTCATATATTTCTTCAGCAAAGTTTGTCAATGTAATGCACAACCTACATACACGATTGTAATAAACACTTTTGTAACTTTTCAACCAGTCTCACGTGTCTTTTTAAACCATTTTTTAATTATGATGCATGTATAAGCAATGAAATACAAAGTCTGAATGCCTGCTTTTTAAAAAACATTGTCTTTTATTTTAGACGTTCATCATTAAACACATACAGGGCATAAACCCTTACAATTTTGACAAGCTACATATTCTGTTCTAGCAGGTCTGACCGAGGCCCTTGTGTTTTCTTTTACATATTTCACAACTAGACTGTCGTTGTTAATAAGGTCTCTCGAATATAGATTTAAGAAATTTCTAAATGAAATACCCTCTGACATTTTACTGATAAAATAAATACAGTGTTCCCCACATGTCATGGCTACCGAATCCTGTACCCTCACCTTATTAAACACCACTCGCTCTGCAACTTTTTTCACAAACTTGAATATGGGCTGTGTATATATACTGTGTTCAGGGAACTCTGCTGTACTGTCAAAAACTGTAACCGTGTCACTATCTATAAACACGGCGGCCCAGTGTGTTCCACCCTTGTAACGCGGATCAGTGTTAAAGACTAGGGTGCGTGGTCTTTCTGCCCCTATTTCAGCCGGTAGCCCATCGCTAGGGAAAACACCTAAAAAGTATTTCCTAGCGTATTTATACCGACTTAAGAAGTCCTGTAGCTGCACAGTGTCCACTTCATAATTGATTTAAAGATAGTCAAACAAAATCTGTCTGGCGTGGTTGATCTGAATGAGGCTGTCGAATACCAAGAATATGACCATGTTCACATTCGCAGTTAGCGGATTACTAAATCGTATTTCAGCTTTTATATTCCCGTTTTTGACCAGGTTGTAGTGATCACCATCTTCCATGTCGGGTGTCAGGTCGAATGCGAGCAACGTGTATCCGGCCCCATAGCCTTCTTGTGACACGGCTACACCGTAGTCCCTGTTATTGAAACCAACCCCTGATATTCCCTGATGTAGTTGGAGGTTATTAAATCTGGGTGTGTAGGGTTTTGCAGGAATCACATTGCCCTCATGGACCAGCGTGGTGTAGTTGATGCTGTAGTGTTTAAAATTGAAGGGGTTTGAGGCATAGGTGCCGCTAAAAGCTGTATTGTCCACAAATCCGATGATGATGAGTTTGGGAAGTTGCCCCAGAAATAAATTCTGCTGCTGTGTTAAGCGGGTCCCTGCTGGAATACTGAATACCTTCAGAGCCACTCTTTCCACAGCGTACTTGGCGTTTGATATTTGTAAAGCGTCGGCGTGCGCTAACCTGGCACTATAGGACCCTTTCACTCTCTTTACAAACAGGCTCGCTGACAGTATGTCCAGTTTGTACAGTTCCGCATCACCGCTGATGAGGCAGAATGAGTCCTTGTTGCAAGTGAGTTTGAACTTAAGGTCAATTCCGTTGATGAGCAGTTTATCTTGGAAGAAGAGGTCTGAATGTATGCGTCCCAGGAGGTCAAAGGGGTGACTGCCTGCTGCAAGCCCTGCGGTTTTACAAAACCCCTATTGGCACCATCCAGAGCTGTGACTTCGAACTGGGCGTGTGTATCCCTGTAGAAGAGACTCGCTGAAAGATGGGTGTCAAGGGCGTCGCAACTGTACTTTAGAATGCTCTTGAGGTAGGCTCTGTAGGCATAAATGTTATCGTTATGTGTGATGAGCCGATCGCCCAGGGTGATGTCCACCTGATTAAACATGGTAGCTAGGGGGTAAGCGATCGTTGCCACTTTAGCGTCTGCTGCTATGGTGGCCCCATCCGCTTTTATGATTTTACACACAATATGCAGCAACGTGTTGTTGAGATCCAAATACATATCCGTGGACCCTGACACAAAAAACTCTATAGGGGCCAGAGGTGTCAATGCGGCTAAAGGTGATACCTCCATGAAGAAGCTGTTTTTGATGCTCGTCTGCGTGGGTTTTAGAGTAAGCAAGTCTAACTCGGATTTGGTGCACTCTCCAGATGCGCAGTGTACGAAGGCCATGGTTTAGTTTACGATGCTTTAAAAAATATTTACTATAGAGCCGTTTCTCTTCTTCTTCTCTTCCGTCTTGGAGCTCTTCTTTTCTGAGTGCGTTTTGTAGAGCTTTTTTTTTATTGGGGACAGGTGGGCCACGGTGTCTCGAAGCACGACGCTTCCTTTTAACACTCGTGCGCGGTGTGCACACCAACCCCGATCCTTCTTGCGGCTGTTAGTTCATGCGTTCTGCAACAGCCGAAGTAACAGACCCAACCACATCCTGGGCAATGCTCGAATATACGCGACCACTCGCATTGAGAAACCTGACCTCCTCGCGTTGGGAATCTCGCCAGGAGGTTTATTTTTCATGCTCGCGATCGCCAACTTGATGTTGCTGATCGCGAACAAGGAAAAAGTCTCGCCGGGATGTCATTTTGCTTGCTCGCGGTCGCCAACTTGACGTTGAGGACTGCGAGCAAGCAAAAAATGACCGCAGCACTACGCAAACACTACGCTACGCGTGTTCGCACTGTGCTACGTGCAATTCGCGTAGTGCAAACTACGCGAGCGTAGCGTAGTGCTTTGCCCAGGCTTATTAATTTCTCACCTCTCATAGTAGAACACTCCATCATCGTCCTTTTCACACGCAACGCTCTTAGAGCCGCATACACACTTGTCGCAACCCTCACGGTTTTGGCATGTGGAGCTTTCAGCCTGTTTTGAACACCAAAGATAATTGAAGATTACATTGCATGCTTTTGCAGGCCGCCACTCTGTCGCAGGTCCTTTTGGGGCTTCTCTCTAGGGTTCAAAAGAAGAAATATTGACAGGTCATTAGTTGAAGAAACAAAATACGGCAATTATGTAGTTGACTGCTCATAACCTTTTCCTACTAACCTCCGCATGTTCACCACCCTCTGCGAAGGCTCTGAAATCTTGAGAGTCCTGTGATGCCCCATCATCCTCGATGCTTGTACCAGGCTGTTGCAGAACAACCTCCTCAGCAGCCGTATCCTTCTGAAGGTCCATGTCTTCATAGACGGGTGTGTTAGGAGGTGCTGCAGCCTCCTTACCATAGCACATTATGAAGTGGGTGCTTCCAGCTGGTGTTGCTCTCTAGGGGTCAAAAAGAAGGACGATTGACATGCCAGTAGTTGAAGACATAAAATACATCATTTTTGTAACTGACTGTGCATAACATATATTTTTTGTTTTTTACTAACCTCTGCATTTTTACCGCCCTCTGTGGCGGGTCTGAAATCTTGAGAGTCGCTAATGTCCTGCGATGCCCCATCATCTTCGACGCTTGTACCGCGACTTTCTCAGGCTCCGTATCATCCTGAAGATCCATGTCTTCATAGACGGGTGTGTTAGGAGGTGCTACATCTTCTTCATCTTCCTCCATGTCCACGAAACTGAGGCCAGCAAACCCGCTGCCACTACACGAGACCTAACTCTCGCTGCTGGCATCCTTAATCGGCGACATCCGGCATACACACTCCTTGAGACTGAGTTTTTGCACCCCCGACAAAGGCCAGTACCAAAACCAGTAACGTCGCAGCCCATATCCTTAGGTGTTTCCTGTTGAGCATTCTAGTCCATTACCAGGGGTGTTAAGCTGGAGTAATATCTATCGATAGTGGGGTGGGAGCCAACCCACATGGGACTTTTCACGAGCGGGCTGTATCTCTTCATTTTGCTGTGGGAACCTTTTCGTATTCAGGCAGCGGGATGCTATACAAGGCTCTTAAGGATGCCTTATATGTATTCTAAACAGATCCTAAAAAGGGGGCGTACCCCTCTACACAACAACAAGGACATACACGCTTCATAGGGCTCTGGTTTGCTGCGGTCTCCAAAAGAAGACCCGCACTATGCCCGCCCCTTGGGCCAGATGGTCACCTACATATATCCTGGGGTTTGGGACATGCCACTTTTAAGGACACACAGATATGTCATTTTTGCAGCCACACACGTCACTTTTAAGGACACACACAAACACATGTCACTTTTGCAGTCACACATGTCACTTTTAAGGACACACAGACATGTCACTTTTGCAGCCACACATGTCACTTTTAAGGACACAGCGAAGGGCGGGGGGACCTACAGAGGAGACCTGTCACTTTTAAGTACACGCATGGTGATCAATGGTATCAGCTTATACTACTTGGTGCAGCTGCTCCCGGCCAAAATAGAGACCATTCTGACCTGGGAGCCTCTAAAAATTTGAACTGAGGTGAGGGCCGTCCTGGGCCTCACAGGATGTTACAGGAGGTTTGTCAAGGGGTAGGGCACCATTGTTGCCCCTTTACTGAGTTGACTTCCAAGAAGCAGCTAATTAGGGTGATCTGGACTGCCGCTTACCAGGGAGCCATAGACAGCCTCAAACAGGCCATGTGGATAGCCCTGTGCTCAAGGCCCCTGGATTTTCCAAGGAATTTAGAGTACAACCAGATGCCTCAGAGCAAGGATTAGGGATAGTCTATCACAGCTCAATGATGAGGGCCTAGACGGATCCTGTAGCTTTTATCTCTCAGAGGTTACTTTCCAGAGAACAGAAGTAGTGTTTTGAAAAGGGAAGGCTTGGCAGTGATCTTGGCACTGAAGAAGCTGAGACCATACTTGTTTGTGACTCACTTCTGGGTTCAGACACACCAAAAGCCCCTTAGGTGGCTAATCTAAATGAAGTTTGGGAATCCAAAATTGTTGAGGTGGTAGATCCCCCTACTGGTAATGGACATTCGGTGGAACACAGAACTGAGCCCAACCACTCCAATGCCTCTCCAGTTTCTTCCACCTTAGTGATCAGATCTCCCAGAAGGCTGGGCAGTTCTCTTCACTTTCAGCTGGGGGACATGTTTTAGACCTGACAGCCTCAGGCTGGTCGCCCCCCAAACCTTTTGCCTACTTATCTCCACTTTTTGTTCAAGTTTTGCTTTTGTTGCCTTTAGGACTCTGTGTGCTTTACCCATGCCTAATCAGTGCACCCATGCTTGTGCTTACTCCCCTAAACATGGTTTGATTGGCATTTTGGGATTTCTAATTTACTGATAAGTCGCTTGCAGAGTGGTATGCCATATATCCAGGCCCTTTCAATTAATTGCTACCTGTGGACCTGAAGCATCTATTGTACCACCCACTTAAGTAGGCCTCCAAAACATGTCCCAGGCATGCCATTGCAGCCTGGAAGCAGTGTCACTGTGCCTTGTCGGCTTAGCATTTAAACCACCTTGCCAAATCTTAAACTTCCCTTTTATTACATATACATTACCCCTAAGGTAGGCCTTAGGTAGCCCATAGGGAAGGGTGCTGTCAAATTAAAAGGTTTAGCATTTACTTTTAATTTGTACATTATTGGTAGTGAACAACTATCCAATTAGTTTTTCACTACTGTGAGGCCTACCCCTCCCATGGATAATATTGGGGATCCCTTATTGCATTTAGTAAGCTGCAATTCCTAATTGAGAGGAGGTAGCTATCTCATATTTTGTACCTATGTCATTGTAATGATTACCCCTCCTTATTGATAACATCATATTTTTCATCACAGTTTGGATAATGCCACTTTTAGAAAGTTGTATTTTCTGCCTTTACCCCTTTTGTGCCTGGAGACTGTATTGATACACAAGCATGGGGGAAGCTAACAATTAGGCTTTGCGAATTCCTCCAAGCCAGTCACTCAATAGAGGAATTAGGTATGCCGCAATGTGCTATCGGCTGGCAGGGTGGAGGGGGTGAGCTCAGCACAGCCCTAGTTACACCTGAATAGCATGTGCTCTGCCTTCACACAAAGGACCTAACCACCCTGCAGCCAGTTCAGAGCCAGGGCAGGGAAGTAAGAAAAGTCCATGAACTTCAAAGTACCTTGCCAGAAGCTGCTCCCACCTTCCAGAAGAATTGCACCAAGGTATAAAATTAGGACCTTCAGACCAACTCTTCAGGTCACTACTGGACCTGCGCAAGGCCCTCAGAGGACTGCCTGCTGCTGTGACCTGCTGTGTACTCTGCCAGACTGTTGCTGTACCTGCAAGGACTGTCCTGCTGTCCGGAGTTCACCTTACATCCTCACAGGCCAGCCCTGCTGTTGAGCCCTGCACCTTATCTGCACCCATGAATGCCAGAAGTGACCCGAAGGGCTAGTTTGCTGGTCTCCTGTTCAGAGCCAGAGGGACATAACAGGATCCCACCATCTTGAACCCACACCTGGACCCATCCTGAATGAGCACTGAACCTCAAAGAGGTGGCCCATCAGTCCTAGACCCTTGGTTATTGTGCTAAGTGAGCCCGGGGCAGAGGACACAGAAAACAGATCTCATCAAAATAGTATAAGAATTATTTGTCTGCAGGAATGTATTGAGGGCACTGCTGTCAATTTGATTGACTTTTTAGAGGCATGGATTAAGGAAAAGCCGGCCTCAGAGGGCTTCTCTCCATACTATTCTTTAGAGCATGCTCATCATGTTCCCTTGAGAACCCCTACCTAGTGCAGCTCCCCGTCCAATAGTGGCTAAATAATTACGTTATAGAGACCATAATCACATTCTGACACAAGACAGACTCTGTGGAAATATTATGGTTGGAAATCATAAAGTCATGTTATTCCCAAACTTCTTTCATGAAGTCCATAATCCAAGGGCTTCATTCACAGATGCCAAAAAGTGCATTTGCCTACTTGGCATATTTTATGCTATGTTTTTCCCTGCCAAACTGAAGGTGACGTTTGGTGGGGAGGTGCAATTTTTCTCTGCTTCAAACTCACTTTGGCAATGGATTGATAGCCTTCCTCGGCAAAAAAAATAGTTCAAACTGAAGTAAATCCAATGTAGCTGGAGAGAACCTAAAAAGAGTGCCAGGGGTGTCCAAGTAGATGCTCCATCGCAGTTACAGGTGCACTACGAGCACAGGCAGGTTGTAGAGGTGATAGCAGCCTTGAGTAGTGAGGAGGCTGCTCTACCAGCTGTCAATAGAGAAAGTGGCCAAACGTGACTCAGACTCTCACCAAACATCTGTCTCTTTTCAGGATTCTGTAATGTAGCTGCCAAAAATCACTCCAGGCAGATCAGATGAGATAATCTGAAAGCTAGTGAAAGCTGTAATTAGGGGCTTGTACTAGGGCTTTATCATGAGGTGAATTTTCTGTTTGAAATTTTCAGATGGTGTGCTATGCTTCATCCACCTCCCTCTTTTGTGGTTTTTTGTGCTTGTTATGCATGCACGCAAGTTGGATGATGCTCGACTGGTTTGGATAAGGAGTTGTCTGCTTTTGTTCCTGGGGATAGGAAGTTGGGATAGTTTTATTAGGTTTTTGGTTGTAGCTACAGTTACCCCTGTCTTCTGCTTTAGGGCAGCATTAGAACAAATGAGTGCCACTATAGTAGACTAAAGTAATCACTATCTCTAGCTATTCTACATGACCACCGTGGAGTATAATTTTGTATCCTGGAATGTCCAGGGTCTAAGTAGAATGTCTGAATGGTACAAAGTGTATTCTTATCTTAAGAGACAGATAATTTAATTTGCCCTCCTGCAGGAAACCCATCATATTAGATTTGAAGGATTGGCTCTTATTCGGCATTTGCTAGAGGAGTATTGATTTGGGTGAGACCTGAAGTACCCTATCAAAAAACTAATGAAGTTGTGGAATCTGAGGTTTGATTTGTGGTTGTCTCATGGATCTTGGCAGGATGTGACCTTATTGTTGTCTGAATTTATGCTTCAAGACCAGGGTGGGTTTCTTGTGGACCTGTCTAGGGCAGTGGCAACTTTCTTATCTCAGCCCATGTTATTAGGTGAAGATTTCAACTGTATTGCAGATCTGGCCTTTGATCGTTCACACCTACTGTTAGGGAGTTCTCCTGTGAACCCAACAGCTCATAGTTTTAGGGCCTGGCAGTAGCAGTGGGGGGCTTGTTGACTTTTTAAGGCGAATGCACCCTGTGGCACATGGCTACTCATTTTATTCTGGCTTATATGAACTTCATGGTTATTTTGTCATGAAAATACACAGCTAACAGGCTACATCAGTCAGCTATAGATTGTTGGCATCTAATAGCATCACCTGGATGCTTATATGTTTTAACAATTTTATCTTTACAATTTTTATTTGACTTTTCAATTCTAGTCTCCATAAATATATTTTATGCTGAGCAGACCTTTGAATAATTATCTTTTAATGCTGTCTTATAGGTATATTTGTCCTCAAATTCCTCTCAAGATGTTTAGAATGTTTTTTATAACTCGTAGGATTCTCATTGAACCAAGAGGCCAATTGTTTGGTTCTGAGGGATCTGTGTGGGGAGACTGGAGCCTAGTCATTAATAGTATTAAGAATCCAGTCATCCATGCACTCAGCATCCATTTTAAGATCTCCAGACAAAGAAGGGGGGGTCTGCATCCATGGAGCATCACAGGTCTTTCAGGAGAACTTTCTTAAAAGGCGCAAGACATGGTCCAAGTTTCTTTGAAGGAGAGCTGATTGTGATTGGATTTTAACCATTTGAACCTAATTAGATGGTGATCAGACCATACTAATGGTAAGGGCTTGAACTGTACTTTACATTTAAAAAGATCTGTGCTAGAATATGTCAGGCCTGGTGAGAGGGTTTGAACACATGTTTGGCAAGATCAAGGGAGGAATCTAATGCTTTGTACATATGGAGGTTAAAATCACCTAATGCTAAACAATATGTATATTTGAGGGACCAAAAGGTCCGTGATCTCAACAAGGGGAGGTCTATAGATCAGGGCCACCGGCGATAGACTGCTGAGAGGATAGAGTGCAGCGAAAGCCTAAAAATTAGCTTCATATAGTTCCTCCAGGGGAATGGGAACACATTCGTATTCGTTTTTATCAATTATAGCTACCCCTCCACTTCTTCCCTTAGGCAGTCCTTTCTAAGGATTTTATATCCCAGAGGAATGGCTATGGATAAGGTTGGATTAGAGAATTCTGTAAGTCATGTTTCTGTTACATACAGGAAGTCTGGCTTTTCTTCATCCAATAGCTCAGAGATGTACATTTCATGCTTTTGCAGAGAGCGGACATTCAAAAGTGCCCCCAAGAACTCCACCAGGGCTGGACTACATTGATGGATATGAGTAGTAGACTTACTCTTCACTATGACTTTAAGGGTCCAAAGGTAGTGTGTACATCAGAAATCAGTTTTCAATATATTAGGTGAAAAATGGGGGCAGAGAATGGCTTGGGGGCTAAGTTGTACCATTTACGAGGGGGGACCCCAAATGCACAATAAAGAACCGGTTTATGCGGGGTTAGAGACAATCAACTAAAGAAGAGAATCAAAAAACGGTTTCAGAGATATCAATTAGGGCCTAGAAAGTAGGTCCCTATTATAGAGCAAGACAAAACTGGGAAAAAATAATCCAAAAAATATTATACATCAGACACCCACTCAAGATGTGAATATAAATATAAAGGTAAGGATATATGTACACCTTATTACTAGTTTTTTGGGGTATTTTTAATTCAGTGATTTATTTTAGTAGTTCATTTTCATTGATACAAAAAGACATTCTTAATCTAATAAATACATGACAATAAACCATACATTTACAAAACATCAATATATGTGTGATCATAAAAGACAAAGTTCAAGGCCCCGTAAACAAACAATCAAATTCATACACCTACTCATTCAATCTAAATCACATTCATCAATACACATCACAAAATAAACAAATTATCCTTGGGTATATAGATGGACATGGTCGTTGGTGTATCTTCCAACGATGGCCAGATGGTACATAAAGAGAAAGGAGGTCGCCAAATCAAGCGCCAACGCGCGTTTCGGTATCGGACCCACAAAGGGATCCCACCTTCATCAGGGCAAGGACCAAGGATAATAGGGGACAAGAACACACCTAGGAATTTAAAAAAATAAACATAAATAAACCATATATAACATCAACCAACAATAATAAGCAATATTAAACGCAAATTTCTTCAAAAAAGAGTGGGCATTAATTATTGATACAAAAACAATTTCCAGTTACTTGCAAATGTAAATAGATCACAAAATTATTTCACACGGCCCAATGGGTCCGTAGGTAGCTCAAGCAGACATTTACTAAAAAGATAAAAGGTGTGTAAAAAGGTATAGTAAAGAACCCAACACCAAGGTATATGCAAAAGAGATTGAAACAGCGACAAAACAGATCCAATAAGTTCGTTAAAGAATTAAAAAGATAATGACAGAAAGACAGAATGGCACCTGTGTCGAGAATCCAAATTAAGAAGGGTAAAGATAGAAAAATAACCCCGTAGAGATAGCAAGATTAGCTATAGCTAATACATACTGGACACACAGGTCCTCGATAAAACGTTGGTGCTAATGAATCGCACCCAAGCTCAAAGCGTCGTCAGACGACGGACAGAAACATCTCATCTTTTCTACACAGAAAAAAAGGGTTAGATTGGTCATTGAAGGCTATGTGATAGAAGAAGAACCTTCAGATGGTACGAGAAGGTCACAGTGTCTTAACAATAGGTTACATAAGCAAAAGCCAAGGTTAACAACCTACTTAGATAGATGAATATGGCGAGTAGAAATAGATAGCCAAAGCTGTACAGTGGATAACGTCTGGCTAGCGAGCGTAGGGAAGCAGGAGTGAGTGCTTAAAGATTAAGAGACCAAAGTTGAGGCAACAATGGTAGGGATGTATGTACAAATCTATGTTGGAGAAAAAATATAAATGAATATGCTAACATATTAATATCCTCAATCTTCGTTAGTGGTAAGGTGCTTAAAACTAAGATTTAAAATAGGTCTAATTCCGCCTCGACAGTGTCAAGTTGGTATCCCTCCTAAGGGTAGGGTGAGGTGCGAGAAAAATATGTTGCCGGCAGGTACCCCACGGGGTATCCAAGCAACAAAACTACAAACTACTCCCCGTAGGAGTATGTAATAGTCACAGGGAGGTTAATAAGGCAGCTAAACGCTAATCAAAGCCTACCTGTTAGCTGATCAAGAATTAGAATGTTGCGTTCCCTCAATATTTCACGCACAGCACATATCGATGTAGGACAGATTCCTCGCTACACGGTCAAACAGTCCCGCCATGATAGAGGCGTGTAGCAGTTAAATCGTGGGCAGTCGTCTCGGCAGTGTTAAATAAATATCTCTCCTAAGAATAAAATAAGGTACGAAGACAATATATGTTACCAGTATATGCCCCACGGGATACCAAAGCAACTAAACTACAAGTTAATCTCCATTAAGGCAAGTAATAATCACGAGGTAGTTAATAGGGCAGAAAGAGGCTTGTCAAAGCCTACCTGTTAGCTGATCGAGTATTCAGATATCGCGTTCCCTCAGTGTTTCACGCACAGCATAGATGGATATAAAACGAATTCCTCGCTAAACGATCAAACAGTCCCGCCATAATAAATATGCGTAGCAGTTAAATCGTGAGCCAATGGTATATAAGGTGAAAGGTGGAAGGCTTCCCATGGAAAGTGGACTGACATGCTATCGGTGGAGCCGTGGATTCAGCACCATGTTGAAACTGGTTGCTGATATATAAAGTCCAGAGCAGTGTATCAGATAAAAATTATAGTACTAATCTTAAACGGGCTATTGGGTCCGAAAATAGGTAGATATAAATACCTCCAAAGTAATCTACATCGAAGGCTGTAATTCCAATGTCAAGGACTATGTCAGGAGGCTCTTACTGGCATAAACAAAACAAATACCCGATATAAAGAAAAGAAAAAAAGGGGAAAGAAGAGATATTCAAAACCCGACAGTTCTATAATAGCATTTTCAGGCAGTTATATAATAGCATTTTCCCAAGAGATGGTTTCATTTAGACCACACTGGACAGAGTTCAGATAAAAAATCCAAAAAGTTTCTCTTTTCTTTCTGATGGAAGTGGGATTTCTGCCCAGCAGGGTGTGTATCTTCTCCAAGATAGTCCATCTCAGCTCAGTATCTATGTGGTTCTTGCTAAGCCAATGGCTGACTAAAGGGGCTGATGTTTTGTTGGTCCGGATATTTGATTTATGTTCACATATTTGCAATCTTACCTCCCGACCGGTTTCCCCGATATAGGGGAGTTTGCAGGGACACATAATGGTATATACCACATTGGATGACCGGCAGTTGGTCATTCCTTGAAGCATGACTGTTCGATTGTTAATGTCAATAGTGCTGCCTACAATTGCCTGAGGGCATGCTTGGCAAATACCACATCTGTGGTTGCCTTCTACAGGTTTGGTGCCGACAATGGCTGTTTGAGTTAAGGTTTTATTCTCTTTGTCCGATACCTTGCCTCAAATCAGGCAGTTTTTCAAGTTTTTTTTGTGTTTAAAAGCAAAAAGAGGTTTGGGAATCCCCATCTCCTCGTTGCCTACATTGAGCAGATACCAGAGGGAATTGATTGTTTGTCTGACCTTATGGTTGATGTTAGAATGCTTTGTAACATACACCAATTTGTCCATCGGGTCAGGTTCTTTTTGTTGAAACATGGTATCTCTGTTGAAGTAACGAGCTCTTTTAAAGGAATCTTTAATGAGCTTTTGAGGGTAGCCTCTTTTGAGAAATTTGGTTTTAAGGATATCGGCTTGGACCAAAAAGTCTTTCATTTGTGAGCAATTTCTACGCAAACGTAGAAATTGGCTAAAAGGGATACTATCCCTCTGACTTCTCGGATGATAACTGCCATACTGAAGCAGTGTGTTTCTAGCAGTTGGCTTAGTGTATAGAGACACACTGATTTTGTTGTTACAATGTTCGACCCAAACGTCTAGGAATTCAACCTTGGTATTGCTGGAGTGAACTGTAAATTTGAGATTCAAATCAGCTGCGTTTAACCAGGATACGAATTCGCCCAAAGAGTCATGGTCATCGCTCCAGATGAAAAATATTGGCTACCCTCAAAAGCTGTTTCGTTTATGCCAGTAAGAGCCTCCTGACATAGTCCTTGACATTGGAATTACAGCCTTCGATGTAGATTACTTTGGAGGTATTTATATCTACCTATTTTCGGACCCAATAGCCCGTTTAAGATTAGTACTATAATTTTTATCTGATACACTGCTCTGGACTTTATATATCAGCAACCAGTTTCAATATGGCGCTGAATCCACGGCTCCACCGATAGCATGTCAGTCCTCTTTCCATGGGAAGCCTTCCACCTTTCACCTTGTATCCCATTGGCTCACGATTTAACTGCTACGCATATTTATTATGGTGGGACTGTTTGATCGTTTAGCGAGGAATTCGTTTTATATCCATCTATGCTGTGCGTGAAACACTGAGGGAACGCGATATCTGAATACTCGATCAGCTAACAGGTAGGCTTTGACAAGCCTCTTTCTGCCCTATTAACTACCTCGTGACTATTACTTGCCTTAATGGAGATTAACTTGTAGTTTAGTTGCTTTGGTATCCCGTGGGGCATATACTGGTAACATATATTGTCTTCGTACCTTATTTTATTCTTAGGAGAGATATTTATTTAACACTGCCGAGACGACTGCCCACGATTTAACTGCTACACGCCTCTATCATGGCGGGACTGTTTGACCGTGTAGCGAGGAATCTGTCCTACATCGATATGTGCTGTGCATGAAATATTGAGGGAACGCAACATTCTAATTCTTGATCAGCTAACAGGTAGGCTTTGATTAGCGTTTAGCTGCCTTATTAACCTCCCCGTGACTATTACATACTCCTACGGGGAGTAGTTTGTAGTTTTGTTGCTTGGATACCCCGTGGGGTACCTGCCGGCAACATATTTTTCTCGCACCTCACCCTACCCTTAGGAGGGATACCAACTTGACACTGTCGAGGCGGAATTAGACCTATTTTAAATCTTAGTTTTAAGCACCTTACCACTAACGAAGATTGAGGATATTAATATGTTAGCATATTCATTTATATTTTTTCTCCAACATAGATTTGTACATACATCCCTACCATTGTCGCCTCAACTTTGGTCTCTTGATCTTCAAGCACTCACTCCTGCTTCCCTATGCTCGCTAGCCAGACGTTATACACTGTACAGCTTTGGCTATCTATTTCTACTCGCCATATTCATCTATCTAAGTAGGTTGTTAACCTTGGCTTTTGCTTATGTAACCTATTGTTAAGACACTGTGACCTTCTCGTACCATCTGAAGGTTCTTCTTCTATCACATAGCCTTCAATTACCAATCTAACCCTTTTTTTCTGTGTAGAAAAGACGAGATGTTTCTGTCCGTCGTCTGACGACGCTTTGAGCTTGGGTGCGATTCATTAGCACCAACGTTTTATCGAGGACCTGTGTGTCCAGTATGTATTAGCTATAGCTAATCTTGCTATCTCTACGGGGTTATTTTTCTATCTTTACACTTCTTAATTTGGATTCTCGACACAGGTGCCATTCTGTCTTTCTGTCATTATCTTTTTAATTCTTTAACGAACTTATTGGATCTGTTTTGTCGCTGTTTCAATCTCTTTTGCATATACCTTGGTGTTGGGTTCTTTACTATACCTTTTTACACACCTTTTACCTTTTTGGTAAATGTCTGCTTGAGCTACCTACGGACCCATTGGGCCGTGTGAAATAATTTTGTGATCTATTTACATTTGCAAGTAACTGGAAATTGTTTTTGTATCAATAATTAATGCCCACTCTTTTTTGAAGAAATTTGCGTTTAATATTGCTTATTATTGTTGGTTGATGTTATATATGGTTTATTTATGTTTATTTTTTTAAATTCCTAGGTGTGTTCTTGTCCCCTATTATCCTTGGTCCTTGCCCTGATGAAGGTGGGATCCCTTTGTGGGTCCGATACCGAAACGCGCGTTGGCGCTTGATTTGGCGACTTCCTTTCTCTTTATGTACCATCTGGCCATCGTTGGAAGATACACCAACGACCATATCCATCTATATACCCAAGGATAATTTGTTTATTTTGTGATGTGTATTGATGAATATGATTTAGATTGAATGAGTAGGTGTATGAATTTGATTGTTTGTTTACGGGGCCTTGAACTTTGTCTTTTATGATCACACATATATTGATGTTTTGTAAATGTATGGTTTATTGTCATGTATTTATTAGATTAAGAATGTCTTTTTGTATCAATGAAAATGAACTACTAAAATAAATCACTGAATTAAAAATACCAAAAAAAACTAGTAATAAGGTGTACATATATCCTTAACTTTATATTTATATTCACATCTTGAGTGGGTGTCTGATGTATAATATTTTTTGGATTATTTTTTCCCAGTTTTGTCTTGCTCTATAATAGGGACCTACTTTCTAGGCCCTAATTGATATCTCTGAAACCGGTTTTTGATTCTCTTCTTTAGTTGATTGGGGGCTAAGTTGCACAGGGCCAGACTATCATATGTAGAACTGGTCCTACCTTCTGTCTCAAAACTGGCATAGTGGCTGGCCGCTTCTGAGACACTGATGAGCGCAGATGGGCTTGCCTTTGGTGCGTCTTCAGCGTGTCAGCCCCGCGTCTGTGCAGCACCTCTTTTTAAATACATGTGACTAGAGACTAGAGCGCACACTGCTCAAAATGGTACCACTCAGTGTCCTAAAGTAGAAGAAATGCCCATGAAAAGGATCAGTTTGTGTGCAAAGATTTTTACGTGCTCCTACCTTTCTGAAAGACCTTCAAGTTCTTTATTACATGCAAACTATCAAAAGTGACCAAAGTTTCACAAGAATTAAAACACAGTTAAAATAAGCAGGGAGACCTTGCTCATGGTGAGCGTGATAAAGGAGGATCCCTTTTGAAATGGCTTATTAATCTAAAAATACAGAAATCGTTGATTCTGGAGTTTGACTCTGCTGCAGGTGAAGCATTATATAATAAAGCTGCTATTTATAATGATAATTTTCGTGAATATTGCACTTTCCTACATGCTCTAGCGCCTAGTGCACCACCTCGGGGTTATTGAGTATTTTTTATCAATAAACCAACTGTGGGTTCTCTCTTGTGAAGATGCAGATGATTTGGGTGGGGATATTACTATAATAGAAATTAGAGCGGATGCGGTGGGGAAACATGGCGGCGGGCTGATGCCAGTCACACGATCTCCTGGTCCTAGAGGGGAGAGAGTGCTGGCATATCGGGAACATTTTTTTGGAAACAGCCTACAAAACAGCATGGAATTTGCGTGATATTTCAACACTTTTTTTCTGCAGGATAAAACATTAATATCAACGTTAAAGAAGTTTGTTTTTAACCAATTCAATTGGGGTAAGAAAAGCGGGCTCACCTGGTTTTTGCCTAGCGTTCCCTGCCTATGGCTTTGGATGCGGAGCTGCAGCGGGGTGCTTGGTATAAAGCTGCGCTCTTGTTCCAGAAGGCTCGTGCTGCACTTATGGTAGCAGGCTTCCGGGGTGTGAGAGGCAGAGGGAGCACAGTGCACAGGTCACTGGGGAAGAACGGACCTGCAAGCGGAGCCAGCAGCTGTAATACTGAGAGGGAACAGACAAAGTCTATGCTCCGTAATACGCAAGTGGAGGGGCAGCAGGGTGTTGTGCTTGGAGGTAGGAGGCACGAGACGACCGGCAGTCTTCAGGTACCGGGCTCTGTGCGAGGAGGGTTGACGCCGATGGAAAGTGACCCCCAATCATTAGCGCCACAGCTACAGTCACACCAGGAGGCTAGGGAGAGTGGTGAAGATTGCTGTGATGGGGGGGGTAACAAGACTAGAAACGGAAACACGGTTAAGAATAAAACTGAAAACCTAGTAAAAAAACGATACCAGCTTCGGCCACTGCCAGAGGCGAAGGGTAAAGGAAAGGGAGGTAAGGGAGGAAGCAGTAGGGAATCGCTGGCTGGTGCTGAGACTTTAGCAATTTCTCCCAAAAAGAAGGTGTTGAAGTCAGGAGGAAAACCTAGATGTTGTGGCCCAAAGAAGGGGGGGGGTGTGTCTGCTAAAACTGCACCCTCCTTGAGATCTTATTTTAAAATCATGGAGCATGTTGAAAGCTCGCAGGTACGGGGGTGTATGCCACAAAATAAGCCACAAGATGCCTCACTTCCCCTGGAGAACCGATTCACTCCGCTGGTGGTGCTTTCACAAGGTGCAGAGTCACAAGTTGAATGTTTAAGCCCCGAGACAACCTTTGAGCTTAGCCCTGATTCTAGTCTTACTTGCACCACTGGGACATTCGAGGGAACTACCAATGGGGGGCAGGCAGAGAATTCTAGGCAAAAGGAGGGCAATTTAAGTGGTAATAGAGGTGAATATCTTATGGAGAAGATGTTCCTAACTCTACATCAAGATATTCTCTCAAATTTCGAGATATCTGAGATTAATCAAAAGGGGATCCGTGATAAATGCGAGGTACTCGAGGAAAAGTTCGATGATCTTGCGCTACGCACTGGAATATTAGAAGAGGAGTTTAAAGCCCTCTCAGTAGCAGTGACGGACAACTCTAAGGATATTGAGTTTTTAAGGAAGCAGAACAAATCATTACAAGATGATTTGGAATGGCTTGAAACTCGATCCCGGCGTAACAATCTAACATTCATCAAAATTCCTGAGGGGGCTGAGAAAGGGGATGTGAAGGCCCTCATATGTTGTCTTTTGAGAGAAGTTTTGAAGGATAGGCCAGATATTGACTGGGAGAAGGAGATCTAGAGGGCCCAAAGGGATCCCTTTAGGTTGAATCCGGATCGGAAGACCCCCAGAAAGATTTTGATAAATTTTCTAACCTTTGCTGTAAAAGAGTTAGTATTGGAATGGGCTTTGAAAGGGGGATCTTTAAGTCATGATGGGTTTTCTTATCAAATCAGGTCAGACCTTGGTAAGAGGACTGCCCAGAGGCAGTGGGAATTGGGTACCAGAATCAATGAGTTGCGGAGAAAGGGGGCGCAAGTTCAGCTAAAATTTCCTGCAATGCTAAAAATTATGTGGCAAAACAGAATGTATAATATAAGTAATCCAGAAGAAGTTGATACCTTTATATTACAGATGGTATGATAAGATATCTGATTTAAGTTTATGCCACTACGGGTGAGCCTCATAATGAAGAGGTATTTTGGTTTGGAAGAAAGTTATGGATAGGCTGGTATCCTTGTTTGTATTTCCACTTTTTTATATTCTTTTTTGTATGTCTTTGATTAGGTCTCTCCTCTCAGGGAGGGATGGGGGAGGTCGCAAAGGGTGGAGTGTATTGCCTTAGGTTTGGAGAGGGGGTTTCCCTGGGGGAGGGTGAATGGGGGGGCACTTGGTCTAGGGAGCAGTGGGAGAAAAACTAAAAAATAGTCCTCATCTGCATATTTCTTGAAGAGGAAGAGATAAGAGCATATATGTTTATGGGCCGGAACCAAGATTATAGGGTAAGAATTGGCATTTCAGGTTAAGAGAATGGATACGTTAAAAGTAGTTAATTTTCTAACTTGGAATGTGAACGGGCTGAGATCTAGGAGGAAAGTATCTAGGGTTATGGAAACTCTTAAGGAAAGCGCTGCTCAAATTATACTACTACAGGAAACGCATGTGGAAAGTATTGAATATAGACAATGTTTTGAAAAGTGTAGATGGGTTCAGGAGGTAGTATGTTCTGACCAGATAGGGAGCACCCGAGGAGTTGCCATTATTATTAAAAGTAATAATGGAATAAGATTACTTAAATATGAAACTGATTGTTCAGGTAGATGGTTAGTTGCGACTCTAGTAATTCAAAATAGGTCTCTGGTATGTGCAGTATATTATAGGCCAAATAACGATAACCCAGATGCTTTAATTAAGATGGAATCTTGTTTATTAGAGACAACAGCCCCTATTGTGATGGGAGGAGATTTTAATTTAGTTATGGATAAGGGATTGGATAGGACCTCAAAAGTAAAGTATATAAATCCACCAAGATCATTTACCAGGCTAAAAAGCATGATTGTCAGGGCCGGTGCTCTTCTGAATCGCTCGGGAGCAGAATGTCGCTGTTCCCAATGCCCCTTCCCAGCTTTCTGGATCACACGCCTTTAGATACGAGTTGGCCCAAGAAACCCAAGGGGGGGAAAGGGGATGGGACAGAGAAGTGACAGTCACTACGTCTTTTTCTTTCTTGAGTGTTGTCGCTCTTTCTATCTTCCTTGCGGTGACAGTTGTGTGTATACTGTAAAAGAAGTAATCACATTAGTAAGTACCCTATTCTTACACTCTACTCTATCTATGCTCAGAGTGATCTTTCCTCTCTAATACCCACCCTGTCTTTATTGACCAATGCTCCTCTTCTGTTGTGGGGGGTGGTGTTGTCTTGGTGTGAAGTTTACTGCAATGACAAAAGTCCTTTCTTTTAGAGTTGTCTTACTCTCTCTACTTATCTCATTGTTCCTTATTTCTTTTCCCTCCTATAGGTTCTCTTACCCAAGATACCACTGAAGGTGCCTCAACTGGATTCTGGATTGGTGAGTACTTCTTCTTAGACTTCCTGAGTAACTGCTATCATAGTTTTCCTTTCCTTTTGTGTCTGCTTAGTCGTTACTCTGTACTTCCGTAATTTTTTCCTAATAAGGAGATTCTGTGGTGTACCCCTAACTAGCTACACTCGGGTATGCTCTCCTCACAAGGACTTGGTTCTGTGTACGGTCCTGTTTATGACGCTCTACTCTGAGGGTAGCTGTCTGTGCAATTTGTGAACTTTCTCCACTGTGATACTGTAAGCCGGGCTCACTTCTCTGACAGAAACAAACTGGAATTTCTCCTGTGACGCTATAAATAATTATCGTTGAACATTCTCCTCATGAAATATTTCTCTTGTTGTTTGTTACGTATTGTGCCCTGAACAACGATTCAAAGGGGAAAGGAGGAGAGCTTGCATTTGCTTTTCCTTCTCTCGCAAGTTTTTGAGGAAATACTCTCCAAAAATATTCCACGCCGAGCAACGGAACAGTCTTACTGTATTTTCAGGAACCTGGAACTCGACTTTTCTACAACTTGACGAATATCTCTCCTCATAAGCGCACGACACACAACAGGTGACCTTCTCTCCTCATAACTCCGGTGAAGTGCGCCTCTCCACCGGGCTGACACCTGGATCTTACTGATTACTATGGAACGCTAGAGCGCTAACCTGTTGCTCAAGCGTTCCAACTGCAGCGGCCATCTTAGATTCTGGTCTTACTTTATTTCGCTTAAGGTTCGCTGTCAAGTATGGTCTGCTGGTCCTGACAGTACCCCCTCTCAAAGAACGTCCTCCCGCTCTGGGCTTATTAGGATATCTCTTGTGAAAGTCCCTAATTAATCTAGGAGCATGAATGTTTGAAGAAACTTCCCAAGCTCTTTCTTCGGGCCCATAACCTTTCCAATCTAACAAATAGTACATCTGTCCATTTCGTATCTTGGAGTCTAAGACTCGCTGTACCTCAAATTCTTCCCCTAATTCTGTTTGGATTGGTTTTGGGGGTATTTTAACTCGTAGATCTCTTGACACCTTTTTCAATAAGGAGACATGAAACACGGGATGCACACGCAATCCTTTGGGCAACTTCAACTGATAATTTACGGCACTTAGTTTTTTCTCAATCTCATATGGCCCTACAAATCTTGGTTGAAACTTTCTAACTCCCTTAAGTCTAAGGTTCTTTGTGTTTAACCACACCTTATCTCCAACTAGTAAGTCTGGTTCCTTCCTTCTTTTTTTATCTGAATAAAACTTGTAAGTTGCCTTTGCCTTGGTTAAATTGTCTGGCTATTGAGTGCACTCTTGTCATGTGATCAACTAAATTAGTCACTGCTGGAACATCAACCTCTTGAAAATCTACAGATTGATGGGGATGTCTTCCTGTGTTTAAATAAAAAGGGGAATAACCTGTGGACATGTTTTTTGCATTATTGTGGGCAAATTCTGCTGCCCACAGATAATCCGGCCAATCTCCTTCCTGTTCTAATAAACATAATCTTAGGTACTGCTCTAACTCTTGATTTGTGCGCTCTGGTTGGCCATCTGTCTCTGGGTGATAACTGGTCGTGTAGCTGGAGTCAATACTTAGTTTCTTAGTGAAAGCCTTCCAAAAATGGGATAAGAATTGGGACCCCCTGTCTGATATCAAAACCTTGGGTACTCCATGGGCTCGAACTATGTGTTGACTAAAGGCATGCGCCAAGATTGCTGCCGTGGGAACTCCTTTCAAAGGTACAAAATGCGCCATTTTAGTAAATGCATCTACACACACCAAAATTGTATCATAACCCTTGCTGGATGGTAAATCTACTATTAAGTCTAAGGTTATAGTGTGCCAAGGGTGTGGTGGCGTAGGCAAAGGCTGTAGTAGCCCCTGCGGGGCTTGTCTTTCCGGCTTTCTCCTAGCGCAAATGTCACAAGTGGCTACATATTGTCGTACATCCTTTTGCCAAACTGGGCCACCAAAAACGTCGCCTCACTAGGTCTTCGGTCTTTGTTATTCCCCTATGGCCTGCCAAAAGATCATCGTGACTTTCTTTCAAGGCCTTTTGCTGCATTTCTGCTGTCGGCAAGTAAAGGACTCCATGATGATACGGTAAACCTTCCCGAATCTCTCGTCCAGAATCTTCTCTCACCCATTCTTCCAATTCTTCTTCTGACATGGAGAACTGCTTCTTCCTTTCCTGCGATTCTCGCAAAACTGCTCCAATTACCTTTTCTGAAGGGATGATGGTCTGGACCTTAATCTCCTCCATAACTTCTTCTGTCCCTCTCCTAGATAAAGCATCCGCCTTACCATTTTGTGCACCAGGACGGTAAGTAATTATGAAGTCATAGTCCGCAAAATATAATGACCATCTTAACTGTCTCGGTGTTAAAGTTCTTGCAGACTTCAGGAATTTCAAATTTCGATGATCTGTGTGAACTGTTACCACATGTCTGGCCCCCATTAGGTAGTGTCTCCAGTCCTTGAAAGCATCCTTAATTGCTAACAACTCTTTCTCTGTGATGGTATAGTTAACTTCCGGTGCAGTTAACTTCCTAGAGCGATAGGCCAACGGGTGCAGTTGTCCAGTTGACTTGTGTCTTTGTGATAGCACTCCTCCTAAAGCCCAATTGGAGGCATCCGTTTCTACAAAAAATGGCTCAGATGGATCTGGATGCAGTAGAATAGCGGCGGAAGTAAAATCCTTTTTTAACTGCTTAAACAACTCTTCTGCTTCCTCAGTCCACTCAAATTTGACGCCTTTCCTTAGTAGCCTTGTCATTGAAATTAGTTTCTGCGAGAAATTTTGAATAAACCTCCTATAAAAATTAGCAAATCCGATGAAACTTTGGATTTCCTTCACGGATTTCGGAGATTCCCACTCCAGAACTGCCTTGATTTTGCTTTCATCCATAGTCACACCACTGGGAGCGAGCACAAAACCCAAGAATTCCACGGATGTTACACTAAAGGCACACTTTTCCAATTTGACATAAAGTCTGTGCTCTCGCAATTTCTGCAACACCTTCTTGACATGCTCTTCATGTTCTTCCACGTTGTTCGAGTAAATTAGTATGTCGTCTATATACACCAATGCATTCTGATCGATAAACTCCTTCAAGACGTCATTGATGAAGTGCTGGAAGGCTGCTAGGGCATTACATAGGCCATACAGCATCACTTGATATTCAAATAGGCATTGTTTTGTCCTAAATGCCGTCTTCCATTCATCTCCTTCCAGAATTCGGACCAGATGGTAGGCCCCTCTCAAGTCCAGTTTGGTATAGATTTTGGCTTCCTTCACCTGGTCCAATAATACAGAGATCAAGGGCAAGGGATACCGGTTCTTAATGGTTATTCTATTTATTGCCCTATAGTCAATGCAGGTTCTCAATTCTCCACTCTTTTTTGGAATAAAAAAAAGTGGCGAGGAGACGGGGGACTGTGATGGTCTTATAAACCCGTTCTCCAGATATTTGTGCAGATACTCCTTCAGGTGCTCATCCTCTCTCTCTGTCAGAGCATAGATTCTACTACATGGGAGATTGGATCCCGGTTCCAATTCTATTTTGCAATCAAAGTCTCGATGCGGAGGAAGCCTTTCCGCTTCTACTTCACTAAAAACATCTAAATACTCTGCATATTCTTCAGGTAGTTCTGTGGTGCTGATTACACAGATCGTGGATTCTCCTTCTAGACTTCCGTGACCTTCCAAATAACAGTGTTCCTTACAATATTCTGAGTTCAAGGTCACGGTACGGGCTCCCCAATCTATTGTAGGGTTATGTTCGGTGAGCCATGGCAACCCCAAAATTAATTGGAACTGTGGAGCATCAATCAAATTAAATTGGAGATCTTCTCGATGACCTTCTTCGGATTCCAGCTCCACTATTTCGGTATGACTCACAATGGGTCCAGATAAAAGATTTGTTCCGTCTACTGCTCGAACTGCCTCACTTCTTTCCTTCTTGATTGCCTTTAACCCAATTTTGACGGCGAATTTTAGATCACAGAAATTGCCTGTTGCTCCCGAATCTAACATTACTGTGACTCGCCTTAATATTTGTTCCCTGTATCTCAGCGTCATCATTAAAGTCAAATGCGGAGCCGCAGACTGCAAGGTATTCGCCAGGGTATGAGCATCTGGAGCTGTTTCTGCATCAGCAACCACCAGTCCAACTCCACTCACTGGTGGTGCAAGGCGTTTCCCGACGGCTTCTGCTTGGGCTTTTTCTGGCAATCCCGAACAAAATGCCCAGTTCCTCCACAATATAGGCATTGCTTGTTCAACCTCCTTTTTTCTTTCTCCTCTTTGGAAAGCGGACCTCGAATCGTTCCAATCTGCATGGGTTCACCCCCACGGGCTAAGTCGCCTTCCTTGCTGCCTTCAGTTCTCACCCGATCAAACCGAGCCACACTTGGACGATAATCTCGCTTCCTTTCTCCTCTTCTCTCTCCTTGACGGAAGTCAATCTCTAAGACTAGATCGATCAGTGCTGATATCTCCGTGGGTCGATTGGGTACTTGTGCTAAGGCATCCTTCAACTCATCCTTTAAGCCTCGATAAAACACAGCTGCTCTTTTGTTCTCTGGCCATTCGGTTTCTACCACCAACTTATTGAACTGAGCCAAGTAGGCTACTAAATCTCTGCTCCCCTGTTTTATTTCCAATAATTCATTGTCTGTGGCCTGGGAGACTCTTCTTCTTTCGAAGATGCGAAGGAATTCCTTCTTGAATTCATCCAAATCATATAATAATAATTGAGCGTTACTGGTGACCAGAGGCATAGACCACGACGCCGCATCTCCACTTAAGTACGACAATATGAATGCCACTCTAGACTGCGCATCAGGGAATAAGGCCGGACGACACATAAAATGTAGTGTGCATTGGGTTAAAAACACCTGTGCCTTTTGTGGATCACCACTTAAACGCTCTGGGGGCACCAAAGGAATTACAGGTGACAAGGAATGAATTACTTGTGTCGTTATTTTAGGCTGAGTGACTGAAGGCTCACTGGAAGTTCCTTCTGGATTAACTGGATACCTAAAACTTGAATCAGAGACTAAGCTACTCATTTTTAAGTTTAAATCTGTGGTTTCCTTTCTCAGTTCCCTATTCTCCTCTCTAACAGAAATTAATTCTCTTTGGATTCCTTCTAAAACTTCTCCTAATTTCTTCAAATCCAATCCTTCAGCCATTCTGCTCAAGAGCGAACAAAACATGTGGGCACTTCACTCTGTCAGGGCCGGTGCTCTTCTGAATCGCTTGGGAGCAGAATGTCGCTGTTCCCAATGCCCCTTCCCAGCTTTCTGGACCACACGCCTTTAGATACGAGTTGGCCCAAGAAACCCAAGGGGGGGAAAGGGGATGGGACAGAGAAGAGACAGTCACTACGTCTTTTTCTTTCTTGAGTGTTGTCGCTCTTTCTATCTTCCTTGCGGTGACAGTTGTGTGTATACTGTAAAAGAAGTAATCACATTAGTAAGTACCCTATTCTTGCACTCTACTCTATCTATGCTCAGAGTAATCTTTCCTCTCTAATACCCACTCTGTCTTTAGTGACCAATGCTCCTCTTCTGTTGTGGGGGGTGGTGTTGTCTTGGTGTGAAGTTTACTGCAATGACAAAAGTCCTTTCTTTTAGAGTTGTCTTACTCTCTCTACTTATCTCATTGTTCCTTATTTCTTTCCCCTCCTATAGGTTCTCTTAATCAAGATACCACTGAAGGTGCCTCAACTGGATTCTTGATTGGTGAGTACTTCTTCTTAGACTTCCTGAGTAACTGCTATCATAGTTTTCCTTTCCTTTTGTGTCTGCTTAGTCGTTACTCTGTACTTCCGTAATTTTTTCCTAATAAGGAGATTCTGTGGTGTACCCCTAACTAGCTACACTCGGGTATGCTCTCCTCACAAGGACTTGGTTCTGTGTACTGTCCTGTTTATGACGCTCTACTCTGAGGGTAGCTGTCTGTGCAATTTGTGAACTCTCTCCACTGTGATACTGTAAGCCGGGCTCACTTCTCTGACAGAAACAAACTGGAATTTCTCCTGTGACGCTATAAATAATTATTATCGCTGAACATTCTCCTCATGAAATATCGCTCTTGTTGTTTGTTACGTATTGTGCCCTGAACAACGATTCAAAGGGGAAAGGAGGAGAGCTTGCGTTTGCTTTTCCTTCTCTCGCAAGTTTTTGAGGAAATACTCTCCAAAAATATTCCGCGCCGAGCAACGGAACAGTCTTACTGTATTTTCAGGAACCTGGAACTCGACTTTTCTACAACTTGACGAATATCTCTCCTCATAAGCGCACGACACACAACAGGTGACCTTCTCTCCTCATAACTCCGGTGAAGTGCGCCTCTCCACCGGGCTGACACCTGGATCTTACTGATTACTATGGAACGCTAGAGCGCTAACCTGTTGCTCAAGCGTTCCAACTGCAGCGGCCATCTTAGATTCTGGTCTTACTTTATTTCGCTTAAGGTTCGCTGTCAAGTATGGTCTGCTGGTCCTGACAGTACCCCCTCTCAAAGAACGTCTTCCCGCTCTGGGCTTATTAGGATATCTCTTGTGAAAGTCCCTAATTAATCTAGGAGCATGAATGTTTGAAGAAACTTCCCAAGCTCTTTCTTCGGGCCCATAACCTTTCCAATCCAACAAATAGTACATCTGTCCATTTCGTATCTTGGAGTCTAAGACTCGCTGTACCTCAAATTCTTCCCCTAATTCTGTTTGGATTGGTTTTGGGGGTATTTTAACTCGTAGATCTCTTGACACCTTTTTCAATAAGGAGACATGAAACACTGGATGCACACGCAATCCTTTGGGCAACTTCAACTGATAATTTACGGCACTTAGTTTTTTCTCAATCTCATATGGCCCTACAAATCTTGGTTGAAACTTTCTAACTCCCTTAAGTCTAAGGTTCTTTGTGTTTAACCACACCTTATCTCCAACTAGTAAGTCTGGTTCCTTCCTTCTTTTTTTATCTGAATAAAACTTGTAAGTTGCCTTTGCCTTGGTTAAATTCTCTGTGGCCATTGAGTGCACTCTTGTCATGTGATCAACTAAATTAGTCACTGCTGGAACATCAACCTCTTGAAAATCTACAGATTGATGGGGATGTCTTCCTGTGTTTAAATAAAAAGGGGAATAACCTGTGGACATGTTTTTTGCATTATTGTGGGCAAATTCTGCTGCCCACAGATAATCCGGCCAATCTCCTTCCTGTTCTAATAAACATAATCTTAGGTACTGCTCTAACTCTTGATTTGTGCGCTCTGTTTGGCCATCTGTCTCTGGGTGATAACTGGTCGTGTACCTGGAGTCAATACTTAGTTTCTTAGTGAAAGCCTTCCAAAAATGGGATAAGAATTGGGACCCCCTGTCTGATATCAAAACCTTGGGTACTCCATGGGCTCGAACTATGTGTTGACTAAAGGCATGCGCCAAGATTGCTGCCGTGGGAACTCCTTTCAAAGGTACAAAATGCGCCATTTTAGTAAATGCATCTACACACACCAAAATTGTATCATAACCCTTGCTGGATGGTAAATCTACTATTAAGTCTAAGGTTATAGTGTGCGAAGGGTGTGGTGGCGTAGGCAAAGGCTGTAGTAGCCCCTGCGGGGCTTGTCTTTCCGGCTTTCCCCTAGCACAAATGTCACAAGTGGCTACATATTGTCGTACATCCTTTGCCAAACTGGGCCACCAAAAACGTCGCCTCACTAGGTCTTCGGTCTTTGTTATTCCCTTATGGCCTGCCAAAAGATCATCGTGACTTTCTTTCAAGGCCTTTTGCTGCATTTCTGCTGTCGGCAAGTAAAGGACTCCATGATGATACGGTAAACCTTCCCGAATCTCTCGTCTAGAATCTTCTCACCCATTCTTCCAATTCTTCTTCTGACATGGAGAACTGCTTCTTCCTTTCCTGCAATTCTCGCAAAACTGCTCCAATTACCTTTTCTGAAGGGATGATGGTCTGGACCTTAATCTCCTCCATAACTTCTTCTGTCCCTCTCCTAGATAAAGCATCCGCCTTACCATTTTGTGCACCAGGACGGTAAGTAATTATGAAGTCATAGTCCGCAAAATATAATGACCATCTTAACTGTCTCGGTGTTAAAGTTCTTGCAGACTTCAGGAATTTCAAATTTCGATGATCTGTGTAAACTGTTACCACATGTCTGGCCCCCATTAGGTAGTGTCTCCAGTCCTTGAAAGCATCCTTAATTGCTAACAACTCTTTCTCTGTGATGGTATAGTTAACTTCCGGTGCAGTTAACTTCCTAGAGCGATAGGCCACCGGGTGCAGTTGTCCAGTTGACTTGTGTCTTTGCGATAGCACTCCTCCTAAAGCCCAATTGGAGGCATCCGTTTCTACAAAAAATGGCTCAGATGGATCTGGATGCAGTAGAATCGGGGCGGAAGTAAAATCCTTTTTTAACTGCTTAAACGACTCTTCTGCTTCCTCAGTCCACTCAAATTTGACGCCTTTCCTTAGTAGCCTTGTCATTGGAATTAGTTTCTGCGAGAAATTTTGAATAAACCTCCTATAAAAATTAGCAAATCCGATGAAACTTTGGATTTCCTTCACGGATTTCGGAGATACCCACTCCAGAACTGCCTTGATTTTGCTTTCATCCATAGTCACACCACTGGGAGCGAGCACAAAACCCAAGAATTTCACGGATGTTACACTAAAGGCACACTTTTCCAATTTGACATAAAGACTGTGCTCTCGCAATTTCTGCAACACCTTCTTGACATGCTCTTCATGTTCTTCCACGTTGTTCGAGTAAATTAGTATGTCGTCTATATACACCAATGCATTCTGATCGATAAACTCCTTCAAGACGTCATTGATGAAGTGCTGGAAGGCTGCTGGGGCATTACATAGGCCATACGGCATCACTTGATATTCAAATAGGCCATGTTTTGTCCTAAATGCCGTCTTCCATTCATCTCCTTCCCGAATTCGGACCAGATGGTAGGCCCCTCTCAAGTCCAGTTTGGTATAGATTTTGGCTTCCTTCACCTGGTCCAATAATACAGAGATCAAGGGCAAGGGATACCGGTTCTTAATGGTTATTCTATTTATTGCCCTATAGTCAATGCAGGTTCTCAATTCTCCACTCTTTTTTGGAATAAAAAAAAGTGGCGAGGAGACGGGGGACTGTGATGGTCTTATAAACCCGTTCTCCAGATATTTGTGCAGATACTCCTTCAGGTGCTCATCTTCTCTCTCTGTCAGAGCATAGATTCTACTACATGGGAGATTGGATCCCGGTTCCAATTCTTTTTTGCAATCAAAGTCTCGATGCGGAGGAAGCCTTTCCGCTTCTACTTCACTAAAAACATCTAAATACTCTGCATATTCTTCAGGTAGTTCTGTGGTGCTGATTACACAGATCGTGGATCCTCCTTCGCTTAAAAGAAGGGCCTGCGTCTTTTCTAGACTTCTGTGACCTTCCAAATAACAGTGTTCCTTACAATAATCTGAGTTCAAGGTCACGGTACGGGCTCCCCAATCTATTGTAGGGTTATGTTCGGTGAGCCATGGCAACCCCAAAATTAATTGGAACTGTGGAGCATCAATCAAATTAAATTGGAGATCTTCTCGATGACCTTCTTCGGATTCCAGCTCCACTATTTCGGTATGACTCACAATGGGTCCAGATGAAAGATTCGTTCCGTCTACTGCTCGAACTGCCTCACTTCTTTCCTTCTTGATTGCCTTTAACCCAATTTTTTCGGCGAATTTTAGATCACAGAAATTACCTGTTGCTCCCGAATCTAACATTACTGTGACTCGCCTTAATATTTGTTCCCTGTATCTCAGCGTCATCATTAAAGTCAAATGCGGAGCCGCAGACTGCAAGGTCTTCGCCAGGGTATGAGCATCTGGAGCTGTTTCTGCATCAGCAACCACTAGTCCAACTCCACTTACTGGTGGTGCAAGGCGTTTCCCGACGGCTTCTGCTTGGGCTTTTTCTGGCAATCCCGAACAAAAATGCCCAGTTGCTCCACAATATAGGCATTGCTTGTTCAACCTCCTTTTTTCTTTCTCCTCTTTGGAAAGCGGACCTCGAATCGTCCCAATCTGCATGGGTTCACCCCCACGGGCTAAGTCGCCTTCCTTGCTGCCTTCAGTTCTCACCCGATCAAACCGAGCCACACTTGGACGATAATCTCGCTTCCTTTCTCCTCTTCTCTCTCCTTGACGGAAGTCAATCTCTAAGACTAGATCGATCAGTGCTGATATCTCCGTGGGTCGATTGGGTACTTGTGCTAATGCATCCTTCAACTCATCCTTTAAGCCTCGATAAAACACAGCTGCTCTTTTGTTCTCTGGCCATTCGGTTTCTACCACTAACTTATTGAACTGAGCCAAGTAAGCACTAAATCTCTGCTCCCCTGTTTTATTTCCAATAATTCATTGTCTGTGGCCTGGGAGATTCTTCTTCTTTCGAAGATGCGAAGGAATTCCTTCTTGAATTCCTCCAAATCATATAATAATTGAGCGTTACTGGTGACCAGAGGCATAGACTACGACGCCGCATCTCCACTTAAGTACGACAATATGAATGCCACTCTAGACTGCGCATCAGGGAATAAGGCCGGACGACACATAAAATGTAGTGTGCATTGGGTTAAAAACACCTGTGCCTTTTGTGGATCACCACTTAAACGCTCTGGGGGCGCCAAAGGAATTACAGGTGACAAGGAATGAATTACTTGTGTCGGTATTTTAGGCTGAGTGACTGAAGGCTCACTGGAAGTTCCTTCTGGATTAACTGGATACCTAAAACTTGAATCCGAGACTAAGCTACTCATTTTTAAGTTTAAATCTGTGGTTTCCTTTCTCAGTTCCCTATTCTCCTCTCTAACAGAAATTAATTCTCTTTGGATTCCTTCTAAAACTTCTCCTAATTTCTTCAAATCCAATCCTTCAGCCATTCTGCTCAAGAGCGAACAAAACACGTGGGCACTTCACTCTGTCAGGGCCGGTGCTCTTCTGAATCGCTCGGGAGCAGAATGTCGCTGATCCCAATGCCCCTTCCCAGCTTTCTGGACCACACGCCTTTAGATACGAGTTGGCCCAAGAAACCCAAGGGGGGGAAAGGGGATGGGACAGAGAAGAGACAGTCACTACGTCTTTTTCTTTCTTGAGTGTTGTCGCTCTTTCTATCTTCCTTGCGGTGACAGTTGTGTGTATACAGTAAAAGAAGTAATCACATTAGTAAGTACCCTATTCTTACACTCTACTCTATCTATGCTCAGAGTGATCTTTCCTCTCTAATACCCACCCTGTCTTTAGTGACCAATGCTCCTCTTCTGTTGTGGGGGGTGGTGTTGTCTTGGTGTGAAGTTTACTGCAATGACAAAAGTCCTTTCTTTTAGAGTTGTCTTACTCTCTCTACTTATCTCATTGTTCCTTATTTCTTTTCCCTCCTATAGGTTCTCTTACCCAAGATACCACTGAAGGTGCCTCAACTGGATTCTGGATTGGTGAGTACTTCTTCTTAGACTTCCTGAGTAACTGCTATCATAGTTTTCCTTTCCTTTTGTGTCTGCTTAGTCGTTACTCTGTACTTCTGTAATTTTTTCCTAATAAGGAGATTCTGTGGTGTACCCCTAACTAGCTACACTCGGGTATGCTCTCCTCACAAGGACTTGGTTCTGTGTACTGTCCTGTGTATGACGCTCTACTCTGAGGGTAGCTGTCTGTGCAATTTGTGAACTCTCTCCACTGTGATACTGTAAGCCGGGCTCACTTCTCTGACAGAAACAAACTGGAATTTCTCCTGTGACGCTATAAATAATTATCGCTGAACATTCTCCTGATGAAATATCGCTCTTGTTGTTTGTTACGTATTGTGTCCTGAACAACGATTCAAAGGGGAAAGGAGGAGAGCTTGCGTTTGCTTTTCCTGCGTTTTCAGGAACCTGGAACTCGACTTTTCTACAACTTGACGAATATCTCTCCTCATAAGCGCACGACACACAACAGGTGACCTTGTCTCCTCATAACTCCGGTGAAGTGCACCTCTCCACCGGGCTGACACCTGGATCTTACTGATTACTATGGAACGCTAGAGTGCTAACCTGTTGCTCAAGCGTTCCAACTGCAGCGGCCATCTTAGATTCTGGTCTTACTTTATTTCGCTTAAGGTTCGCTGTCAAGTATGGTCTGCTGGTCCTGACAGTGATGAAGGAGTTTAATTTAATTGATATCTGGCGTATTAGGTGGAGGGTTTTAGGGAGTTTACTTTTTATAGTAAAAAGTAGAGACATCATTCTCGTATTGATTATTTTTTATTAGATCAAGAGTTGTCTGGAGATGTAATTGAGATAGCACATACTCCCACGATAGTGTCGGATCACTCTGCTGTTGCCCTGGCGCTGACGATACAGCAAAAGGAGGGGCAGAGAAGATGGACAGTAGACAGAACTATTTTTTTGGATGAGGGGATAGTTAGAGATTTAAGAGAAACATCTGAGTTATATTTCCATGTAAATATTGGATTGGCAGGATATCAAATAGTCTGGGATGCCTATAAGGCCTACTTCAGGGGGGTTTTAAGATCTATAATGGTAGGAAAAAGAAGGGTGGAGAAACGAGAGGATGAGCATAAACTTGAGGAGATCAAGGTAAAAGAAAGGGAATTGCAGAAGGCCTCAACGGATGACACAGATAAAGTCCATGTCCTGAGCAAAGAGTTAGAGGGGTTACAGGCAGTATTTCAGGGGAGTATTGATAAAAAAATATCCGATAAATGGAAAGCCAGTAAACTCCGGCATTTTGCCTACGGAGAAAAATTTAGTTCTCTACTAGCTTGGAAGGTTAAGGTGGATAGAGCTAGAAATACTATTCGAGAGCTAACTAGTAGAAGCTCAGGCGAAATATTGTATACCAATGACGATATCTGTGGAGAGGCCTGTAGTTTTATTAGAGACTTATATAGGGAGGATATCCATCCTGATTTAGGGGCTATCACTGAGTGATTAGGATTAACGGCCCTTCCTCATCTTACTAATGAGAAACAGCAAGTCTTAGAAAGAGAGATTACTGATGGTGAAATTAGAGCTCAGTGTAAGAGAATGGTAAAGGGGAAAGCCGCAGGGCCAGATGGCCTTCCAGTGGAGGCTTTTCTATGTATTATTGATACAATAATTACAGTTCTAAAAGTTTTGTTTAATGTAATCTATATTAGTGGGGAAAATGCTCCTGCGTCATGGTCAGAGACTATAGTGACTTTGATTTTAAAGCCAAATAAAGACCCAAGGAATGTTGACTCATACAGACCGATCTCTTTACTAAATTCGGACTACAAGATTTTTTCCGGTGTCATAGCAGCTCGGGTAGCCAGGATAATAAAACAGGTTATTCATCCTAATCAAAGAGGCTCTATCCCTGGGAGACAACTAAATGAATTAACTTTTCAGTTGGTAGGGGTGGTGGATGTAGCTGAGACACGGAATGAGCCTCTTACTATAGTAGCGGTCGATGCAGCCAAAGCTTTTGACCAGGTGCATTGGCCATATTTGTGGGAGTCCTTACGTAGTTTTGGATTTCCACGGAATATGGTCATGGCGGTGCAAAAACTGTATCATGGTCCAAAGGCTAGGGTTTTGGTAAATGGGGAACTGTCCGACTGGTTCGATATTTTTAGGGGGACAAGGCAGGGTTGTCCCCTGTCCCCGCTTCTTTTTAACCTGTATATAGAACCTTGAGCAAATTTGATTAGACTAGATACTACTATCCTTCCTTTTAGATCAAATGATTTTAAGGTTAAATTAGCTTTGTATGCGGACGATTTAATGTTGTATACAAGAAATCCGCAGTATGCGATTCCGAACTTAATGAGGAAGGCAGAGCTATTTGGTCAGGTCTCTGGGTATAAAGTAAATATAGATAAAACTGAGATTATGGAGTGGAATCAGGACCTACAAAGTCATGGGGTAAAAACCCAAATACGATATCTAGGGATTTTAATTGCACAGAAGATTGAGGATATCACAAAAAGAAGTCCCATACTTCTCGAGCTATGCCCCAATATGGGATTCTCCCGGAACCCCTGAATGTCTGAGAGATCAGCTTAGCCAGCCTTTGAAATCAGGGGGTATTTACTATTGGGCTGATCTTAAGCAGGGTTTAAATATGATGAGTTGGGAAGAAATGAATAATTTGTGTAAGGGGCAGTTAACTAGATTTAAATATTATCAACTAAGTTCCTGGTGGGCCACACAAGATTGGGTGGAGGATGAGGAAACAAAATGTAGTCAGGTGATGAGAACTGACAAGTGGAAAAAAGAGGTGTAATTTTTGTCCTGGGCCTTTTGGGAAAAAGACAAAGAACTACAGACTGAAATTATGAAGCTTTGGGGTCAGGAGTTTGGAGAAGAGGACTTGATGCAAATGTGGCGCAACTCCTATGACACTCTACGAATAGTAGTTAAACCACCATCACTCAAAAGAAATCATCTATTTACTACTTATAGAGTGTACTGGTCACCTGCAAAGTTAACTAAGATCACCAGTAACCCATATAACTGGCCTAGATGTATGCTGTTAGCGGCAGATGACATCCACCTATTCATGACATGTCCAAATATATCCTCCTATTGGAATTCAGTTTGTGATTTTATCAGGGAAACTACTGGGATGCAGATTACAGTCTGTACTCGGTTAATCTTCTTTGGTTTAACTTTGGAGGAAAATGTGCAGCTTTCCACGTGTAACGTGAAATTTTTGTTTTATGTGATTCTCTTGGCCAGACGGGAGATATGCAGGTTATGAAAATCAGGAAATCCACCATTGTTTATTGAATGTCTTAGAAATATAATATATACCAGTGAGTCTGATATGGCATGTGACTGTGAGACCGGCCTCACGGCGTTGCCCTCTCCATCATCCCGCCAACCTGCAACCACCCTCAAGACCCGACATCCCCGACTCCGGCCGCCCCAGCCACCCCCGATCCACGGGCCGGCCAGAGACCTGACAGACTCAACACCCTACCACGCATGCCCAACCGAGGGAGCGGGAACCCTCGAGCCAGACCCAGAGGCGCCAGCCCAGTCACACCTCGGGTCGCCTTCCCCGGGAGGACTCAATCGGCCACCAGGCCCCTGGGGAGCAGGCGCCTCCCCTACCGAGCGTCTGGGGTCCCTCCCAGACCCACCTGAAAGGACCAAGAAGTGAGCGGCAGGAAATCCCGCCGAACCCCCTCCGTCATCCCAGTCCCCCCTCTGCGAGCACTCCGGACTTCAAAGAACCAGCGGAGTATAACAAGGGGTGCCGGAGGAACAAGGACAGAGAAGACCTGGAACCATCTGAGCCTGCGGACGCTGTCGCGGCTCCTGAACGCTGAAGTCACCTGGGCCTGCTGAGTGACTCGCGGCCTCTTGCTATTGAACCATCTGAGCCCTGCGGACGAGGTCGCGGCTCCCGAACACTGAACCACCTAGGCCCGCTGAGCGACTCGCGGCCCCCAGCATTGAACCATCTGAGCCTGCTGACGGAATCGCGGCTCCTGAACTCCGACCACCTGTGCCTGCTGAGAGACTCGCGGCGCTCCCCTTGAGGACGGCTCGATAAGAGATCGCCCAGAGACACGACACCCTCCAGCTCGAGGATTGTGAGCTTCCGCAGGGTATTTCGCAGAGACACTATCTTGAAAGACTGTCCCGCTACCCCCATTCCCCACGACTGAATTGTGGTACGTTGTGCCACTGCTGTACTATTTGCCTTTTGGGTCATAAAGATCCCTGAAATCATCGATAAAAGAACTTATCGTCCTACAAAGAATACGTGTGGTGTCCCTCTGTTCACAGTGCAGCTCAGGGTGTGCGCGCCTGGTTCGGCTTACTTGGGAGAGGTGGGTCAAAAGGGTGGGCAAGACGTGTTCGAACCCCCTTCCGGCGGACGCCTTTCCAACAGTGACCCTAAGAGTGAGAGGAGAATTTGGGCTACATTGGTGAGATGGAAAGAAAAGGAAATGTGAATCCTATGATTAAGCCAAATTTGCTGTTGGCTACTATTCTCTCCTATTGGCGGTATCACTGGGTACAGGAGAGGGAAGTGGATGCAGCAGTAAGCTTGTGGGTCACTACTCATGATTGTCTCATGGTCCACCGGTCAAATTTCCCTTTATAAGACCTAGAGGGATCAGAGTATACCCTAACAAGAATGTTGGCAGAATGAGGACACAAAAAAAATAATAATAATACAAATTAGAGCTGCCATAAATTAATCATTTTGTGGACAAGTAGAGGGCAGCTGACATGGCAATAAATATTGAGAATGCCTTTGAAAGTTTAAGCTAGGAGGTCTTATGTTCTGTAATATCTTGAATGGGTTTCGGTGAAAGATTTATTTGATGAATCAAACTTCTCTATGCAGGCCGTAAGGCGCAGTTGCATACTGGCAGAGTGGTATCCAAACCCTATGATGTGGGATGCGGGACTAGACAGACTAGTCTATCGCAAAGGAGCCCCCGACCAGTTGTACCTGCAATGGCAATTTTTATCATAGGATGGAGGCCCGTTTGCAAACCCGTTTTGCAGCATTATTTGCTGATTATATGCTGCTCTTTCTCCGAGATGTTGGGATACATTTGCCTGTTTGCATAGACTTATTAATCCACATTGGTATAGTATCTGATACACAATAATTGGCAAAAATCTCACTTGTTTTCACTCTGCCGAGATGCTGCACTGCCCCTGAATTTCCATGGGCTCAATTGGAGCCCTACCTGCATTAAATATTTAGGTGTTAAAACAAATCAGAGCCTGCAAGATTTATTAGATGGGAATAGTGGAGCAGCTGCTGGAGCACTTAGAACTAGTTCTCATTTTTGGACGAGATTACCATTATCTGTGGCTGGCAGAAGAGATGTAGCTAAGATGGTGGCACTACCAATATTGCTCTATATCTTGTGCATGTTGCCATTGGTGGTGCCTTGCCAATTGTTTAGGGAACTCTAATCGCCACTTCTGGAATTGTTTTGGGGAACAGGTAGGAGTAGAATAGCACTAACAAAACTACAGCGCCCTGTAAAGGAAGGAGTGTTAGCTGCTCCTGATCTTGAATCCTATTATCTGGTGACTCAACTACAATGGTTAAACATTTGAGTTCACTGTCGAATGAACACTGAGGAGGGTGTTATTGGCTCACTGTTTGATTTGCAGGACTTATTGAAACTCTTCTTGCTTCCTCGGCTGAGACTGCCTGCAATTTCTCAAGAGATCTTAGTGATACAGCAGCGCTGATGACTTTGCCTGCAGCAAACCCAGGTCCAGGTACCTATTCACCTAATATGCCATTAAAATGGAGAGACTTGGAGCTCCAAATTATGATGTGGACTGGAATAGGATTATAGCATAGATACCAGCTGACTCTAGAAATGCTATGGTCAAATTAATTTACATATCCTGTATAAAGCTTATCTAACACCTGGCAGGATTAACTAGTTCTACGTGACTGCTGCTGCAAAATGCCCTAGATGAAGGGAGTTGGGGAGGAAATGTTCCACATTGTATGGTCATGTCTTTTATTATAGAGTTCTGGAAGGACGTAATTGACTATATTATGGAATAACCTTAAGGGATATCCCTAGTACACCCTTGGTCTGCCTCCTAGGGGCATACCCTCACCGCAAAAATGGTAAAACTACTTCTAGAATGACTGGCATGTTTAATTCTGGCAAAACAAGAATTGACTATGCACTGCAAATCAGCACATGGCTTATGGAAATGGCTAAATGGGCAAGTCTGGAGAGTGCTGTGTTGTTTCATGAGATAAAGAGAGGATGACAAAAAATTGAAAGGTTAAAGCATAGGAACACCTGGTGGATAGTTTGTTGGCCCTGGAAGCAGATACTGGATCATCGAATAGCTCCCTGAGTCCTTGTGAGTGAAAAGAGAGAAATCTGGTTAAATTTAGATATGTTGGTTGATAATGTGTACTACTGAGATATACTTGTTCATGTGGAATGTTTTGGCACTTCATTAATGACTGCTTTACTTGATATGGGATAACTGTGGGGGGGATTGGTGTTATAGTTTTATTGTAGTGGTTTTAGTGAACCTAAGATAGCAATGAAATGTAATGTAGGGAAATATGTTTGAATGCTTGGGGATGCAAGTCATATGAGATATACTGATTACCATTTTTAATCTACTACTTATAGTTATCTAGGTATTTCTCCTTTTCAATCTGTCTTTTAACTGTACACATCTCCTGTTGAAAGCAAATTATTGTATAAGTAGTGCACATCATTTATGATCTGTATTATATGCCTGTCACTATTGCACTAAGGTCTATTTAACAATACTAATACGAATTATTTAAGACTAAACTAAGACTAAACTATTGGACTAAATATGCCCAGATTGCCTTTTTCCAAAACTGAAGACTTGGACAAATTTGGCCAAAAAGTGCTCTGAGAAACAGGAGAAGACCAGGACCAACCTGGTCGACTATCCACCTGAGGTGCATTGCTGGTTGGATTGACTCTGCAGCTTCTCCCTCTATGTTTTTATCCGCAGCAGCAAATACATTTTGAACAGTCCTTTGTCAAAGGGGTATCCGTCCTCTTGGAACTGTTTTTGGCGACAGCATTCTGACTCGTCCTGCTGGGGTCTTTTGTCCATTTAGTTGGCGAAGTCCGAACGTAGAAATCTCTACCACATCTTTGACCCATGCTATCCAACGATGATGCTCCCTGCTTGGACACTTTCTGTAGCCATGCCTCGCTAAACATTACCTTCTCAGAAAATTTTCTTCAGAAATGTTATTAAGTTTAAATGTAAAAGCTGACCGGACCTAATCCACTTCTTGTATCCGAACCATACTCAGTAGCAGCTGGTGCAGGTAAGCTTGGTGAGGTGGTGCGGTGGTCGCGAAATATGTCGAATGATGACAGAATAAGGACAATTAAATAACTATATAATTCCTATTCTGTTGTTTTTTGACATACCCCCACCCTGCCACACCGTGCTTACCTGCACCGCCCGCTGCTGACCGCACACCATACGGATTGGCCCTAACTTATGCCTTTGACCCGGTCTTGCACGTTAGATTTCCACGGCTGGAGCTTTGATCTTTTAGGAACTTTTTGAACCTTAAACGTTAAACATTCAGAACTCTGGTTCTACTGATTGGATTTTTGTCATTCTGATGTCAAGTAATTTATTAAAATGTAGCTTATTTTTCTAAGCTGGTTTGGGAATTTTTGTTGTGTTGTGTTTTCACTTTATTACTGTTGGTGTGCTGCATAAAGACTTTAAACATTGCCTCTAAATTAAGCCAGACTGAGATTTGGGCCCAGCTACCTAGGGTTAAGCACAGGTTAGTTTAGTGACTTTTTGTGGTTCACTCTGCAAGAAATTGTGGCTGTTGCTTGACCAGGGCTCTCACACCAGTCAATCAACAACAACATTCTCACAGGCTTGTTATACATGTTTTAGATATATAAAGAAACTCCTGCTGGTCCCAAACCAGGTTAGCCACACCCACAGAATGGGAGAGGCCATGTTGAAGAAGGTGTTAATATTCAAGAGAATCATGGCAGCAGGGAATCCCTGAATTAATATTATATCAAACATGGGTACAGCATTATTGATGTGCTCATTTGTATCGTGGCCTGGCAGAAATGATTGCTACACAGGAGACATATTGTCTTCTAAATTCATAATATATTGTTCGTCACTTTCAAAGCATGCAACTGCCACAAGTGTGGGATCATGCCACTCAGGCAGCGTGTAACAATTAAAGGCGGATATACATGTTTGATTGTAGAGGACTTCGGTTGTAGTTGACTTTTGTGGGAAAGGTTTGGTGAGGTAGATGAGGTCTTGACTTGATGTCCTAATATTTTGTAATACATATGGTGCTGCTCTTGTTTGTGCTCATTTTTAAAGGGCAAATGAGGAAGTTAGATTGCTCTACCTGCAGCTTTATTTGTCCTGAAAAATTATTTTCTGGAAATTGCATTATCCTTTTTGCATTGCAGTTCACTAGTTTAATTGTTGATGAGTGTATTCTTGAAGTTCCTTGGAAAGGCACTTTGGGCTGGAATACTCAAGGAGCCATGTTTCTATAACATTTAACAAAGCAAGATACTTTTCATTTTACCTTCTGTAGGTGAAAAGGGTGTTCAATCCTTTGCTTGGTTTGACTGTGAAAGATGGTGCTCCCAATTGGGATTTGTTAAAGTGTGACACTTTCAGTTGTTGGAGTGTACTGGATCACAAACTTTCTCTAGCAAAGTGGGTAAGATGTTTTTGTTTCCTAAACGTAGGTTTGATTCCTTGCAGCGCTCAATATATTATCCACAATGATTTGAATGTCATCCTTTGAGACACTTGTTGCCATTAAAATTCATAAGGACTTCTGTACTGGTGACCCATTATGTAGAAGTTGTGGGGATTTCTGAACTATAGGTATAAATGGCTTGTGCATTTCAGGCAAGAAAGCACATGTTCAGCTTTGGTTTGTACTTTGTGTGGAAAGCCTAGCCAGGGAAAAATCTATCTGAGACTTGTTTCTTAAAGATTTCACTAAAATAACTATTTGCAGTTCCTGAACAAGAATTGCATTTTGGATAACTCCTAAGCATTTGGTTCTGTTTCGAGGCACTTCTCCTAGGTATGTAGGCCAGGACAGAATAATTTGTACAAGTGGCCAGTTTCTACATCTTAACTCTTCTAATTTTTCGAGGGGGGGAGAGGGTGTAGGATTTTTGGTGGTCATCAAATCTTTTACCGCAACCATGCATACCGTATGTGCAAATGTAACAAGACAGACCAAGAGACTTAATAAATCCTGACAAAGTTCTGACTCAGACATTGATAAGCTGGAGAGAGCTATTTCATCCCTTGGAGATTCTAGCATCCAAGGAGGTAAGGTTTGCGACAAATGGTGGTACTTTGATGATATTTCTCCGGTTGGAACTGGAAAGCGGTGATGTAATCCAAAACATTTATTATGATGCCCTTATTCTTTACTAGTCAGTAGTGTTGGTTAGGGACCATGTCAAAAATGGTGAGAGGGCAACTAGGATCAAAGTGGCTACTACATTACCAGATACTTGCCTTTTCTGGTTTATTCTTAGCAGAAGATAGGTGGTCTTCTTTACTAAAGAGTTGTCTAGACATAAGACAGTCTGAAGTTTGTTTTAAGTCAGGGAAGAGAGTTTGATGCACTTTACTTTGAAATAATTTTACACTGGATTAGGGAAGCCTTATTACAATATTAAAACTGGCATGCCTGCCTTAGAATTAGTTTTTCCCCCTGACTAAAACCAAACTTAAGTCTGTTTTCTAACTTTAACCTCATGGTTGTTGCAAGTCATTTCCCCTCATGTAGCCAAACCAATAAATATTTATCATCAGAAACGCTAATTATTTTTCAACAGGACCTCAATCCCTTCCTTACATTGCTTCGAATATATGTTCTTAGAAAAAACATGCTGTTCCCAGCTTGATATTTCATTCTAGTTCTTCAACTCTCAAGTTCAAGATTATTATGATTGATTTAGATCTCATTTTCAACACTTTATATGTAATCTGCCTAAATATTACCAAGAAACATAAAAAAAAAGTTTATTTTAAAAAATGCCATTCGATGGTGACATTCTAAACTTTGTGAATCAAGTTTTGTAACACTGAATTTTAAATACGATGAGTTTAAAAAATATCACCGATGTTGTGTAATTGCGGAACAAATGTATAGTACATGGCGGAAATCTTTTATCCCAAGTGACCATATGCTAATTATATGGGTCAGTGGTGCAAATCTCGTATCGCTCCATGACACAATTATATTTCTATGGATCTGTAAGTAAGAATGCATTCACCCATAATAAATTTACATTAAATTATGCTGCACATTTTGCATACATCAATCATTTTTGTGACGTCTATACGAAAACATTGAGCAATTCTTCTGATTTTTGTACAACAATACAATTTTCATTTATTATGCAGAAGGTGTTATTAGTTAGTTGTACAGCCAACATGTGTTTTGCTCTGTTTGAATGCAAGTGAGGGCTTTTTAAAGATAGAAGTAATTTTTTAGGCAAGACAGCAGTAAATTCTCTGATGTAGCCATATTTTCTCTGGGTTGGTGTCAGCATATGACTAGTTCTTCTGTTAAATGAATCAACAAATATGTCCCGTCTGAAATGACATCACTGAGGGAATTGACTGCTTCCATACCCAAAAATGTACATGTATTTAAGCTTTGAAAAAGCCCTATGCTTGCATGCCTAAAAATGATTGGCGTATTGTTCATCATCGCCTTGTGTTTGCCTTGTTCGCCCTAAGTTGGCAGGGTATGCCCAGACGTGGGTCCCTTGCTCACTTTGCCACTTGATTTAAGCTAGCCTGGCTGAGGAGGGGTGTTACCCCGAAACCGGTCCCAGGATGCTTGTTTCTGGTCCAGGGAAGACATGGCTTGGCAGTTCGGGCTGGACTGTGCCCATGAGGCACAGGGCCAAGACTGATTTGCATAGAGCTGTGTCTGAACTGGGGTGGCGAAGTGAGCTAAAAAATGATGATGGACTTAACCCAGATCTGTGACTGGGGTTGAGTGTCTGAAAAGTTTCAGCGCTCCGTCCATCATCTCCTTGTGTTTGCTTTGTACGCCCTAAGTTGACAGGGTATGCCCAGATGTGGCTCCCTTGCTCACTTTGCCCCCGGATTCAAGCTAGCCTGAGGAGGGGTGTTACCCCGAAATGGCTCCCAGGATGCTTGTTTTCGGTCCAGGGAAGACATGGCTTGGGAGTTCGGGCTGGACTGTTCCCATGAGGCACAGGGCCAAGACTGATTTGCATATAGCTGTTTCTGAACTGGGGTGGCGAAGTGAGCTAAAGAATGATGATGGATTCAACACAGATCTGTGACTGGGGGTGAGTGTCTGAAAAGTTTCAGCGCTCCGTCCATCATCTCCTTGTGTATGGTGAAACTTACAACATAATTAAATGTCGAGACATTTTGGATGGATGCATTCTTACTTACCATGTTTATCTATTAGAAAATCAGCAGGCTGACCTTACCTGAATTCACTTTTGTCTCATCCACCCATCCATATGCATAAGGAATTATTTTAGTATGAGCATATATGGCAAAGAATTGCTGGGTCACTCACACACTGCAACTTTTATATGGATCACTCTTCTGGTTTACCCATTTGCATGTATTGGCCTTGAGAGGCTTGACTGATTTGCCTAATGTTAGCAGTATCATTAATCTACTAACACTGTATTAATGAGGGATGTATGACGTTACAACGCACACTTTTACAACGCATGCACTTACAACGCATTTTTTACAACGCATAATCCATTACAACGCATGACATTACAACGCATGACACTACAACGCATTTTTAAAAAATACCTTTACAACGCATTACCATTACAACGCATACTACCTTTACAACGCATACCATTACAACGCATAATATTAAATTACATTTAAGGTAAGTATTAGATAGTATAGGGGTAAAAATTACTATTCTAACTCCAGGGGGTGCAACAGTAGGGTAAGTGTTGGATAGTATAGGGGTAAAAATTACTATTCTAACTCCAGGGGGTGCAACAGTAGGGTAAGTGTTGGATAGTATAGGGGTAAAAATTACTATTCTAACTCCAGGGGGTGCAACAGTAGGGTAAGTGTTGGATAGTGTAGGGGTAAAAATTACTATTCTAACTCCAGGGGGTGCATCAGTAGGGTAAGTGTTGGATAGTATAGGGGTAAAAATTACTATTCTAACTCCAGGGGGTGCATCAGTAGGGTAAGTGTTGGATAGTATAGGGGTAAAAATTACTATTCTAACTCCAGGGGGTGCATCAGTAGGGTAAGTGTTGGATAGTATAGGGGTAAAAATTACTATTCTAACTCCAGGGGGTGCATCAGTAGGGTAAGTGTTGGATAGTATAGGGGTAAAAATTACTATTCTAACTCCAGGGGGTGCATCAGTAGGGTAAGTGTTGGATAGTATAGGGGTAAAAATTACTATTCTAACTCCAGGGGGTGCATCAGTAGGGTAAGTGTTGGATAGTATAGGGGTAAAAATTACTATTCTAACTCCAGGGGGTGCATCAGTAGGGTAAGTGTTGGATAGTATAGGGGTAAAAATTACTATTCTAACTCCAGGGGGTGCATCAGTAGGGTAAGTGTTGGATAGATAGTATAGGGGTAAAAATTACTATTCTAACTCCAGGGGGTGCATCAGTAGGGTAAGTGTTGGATAGTATAGTGTAATATTATGCGTTGTAATGGTATGCGTTGTAATGGTAGTATGCGTTGTAATGGAATGCGTTGTAAAGGTAGTTTTTAAAAATGCGTTGTAGTGTCATGCGTTGTAATGTCATGCGTTGTAATGGATTATGCGTTGTAAAAAATGCGTTGTAATGGTAGTGCGTTGTAAAAGTTGCGTTGTAAAGGTTGTTCCCCATTAATGAGACAAAGATAAATACGGTTTAACCTGATTTTTAAAATACCTCTCTAATAAAAGATTGGTACAATTTATGATTACTACAGTGGTCAGTATCTATTGTAAAACTTAATTGAGAAATGACATGTTTAAAAAAATTGTTAGTAATCGGGAGACCATTACTGGAAGAATTAAATTCTGCATGTTAGTCTATCTAGAGCATGTGGTAGATTTGTTGTGAAGGTGGCATTGCTTGGTTTCATAATTGAACATTTGTTTCATAGTAAACTTTGGAGAATGCATGAAACAGTAGGTCCAATGTATGATTTTTGCGACTGCTTGGACATTTGTACCAATACACCAAATTCCAAGTGCAATGCCTGAACTGGTATTCTGAATTTACTCTACAAAATTTCTGTAGAATCTTACCCTTACACACATTCAGATAAGACTCTACTCCTATGGGGTATTTTCTAGGAAATACCTTAATTTAGGAGATCTTTTTACTTTTACCTTATAGATTTTCTATAATAGCATAAACTGTCTTTTCCCCATAGACTTATAATATTTAATTGATGCACCTGTATGGGTCAGTGCCTTGCAGCATATTTGTTTAAAGTCCTGATTATTTTCGAGATTTTGAGGAAAGGGTCTGTTGAGATAAGCGTGTCTCTTCACCACCTCTCATTTATCATCACCCAGCAGCGTAAACGTGGTGGGGCAGTTGAGCAGGGGGAGGTTGACAGACGACGGAATAGGATTTATTGAATTTTCCCTATTCAGTCATTTGTCGACTTGCCCCCCCCCCCCCTCCTTTCCAACCCCACTGTGCTTACCTGCACGGACCAACACTGTCATCAACTATAAACCAACTAAACATTTTACAATATTTTCTACCCTTAAACACTACTACCTTCATTCTGGAAATGTTAATTTTCGGTTTTGGACCAGGTAGTCTGTAAACCAGTAATCCATAGGAAAAGATCTATCCACCGATCTCTCATCTCCCGGTGCCAGCTAACATTCAAGAGAGACACTTACATGCTGTGCTTTCTGAATATCTAGACCAAACAACATTTTCGATATGGCCCAAATCAGCTTTAGGAAATTTCACAACACTAAATCTTAGGCAAAAGTGGAAAGACTGTGGTGGTCCTATTGGATGTATCGCAGCCTTTGACACTGTTCTGAAACAACGACTGGCTGATATAGGAATTGGGAGCTCTACTTTCAATTTGCTATGCTCCTTCCTTAATGAAAAGGAGTAAACAGTCTCTCTTGGTGATTTCACCTCCCTGCCTTTTTGGCTACCTTGTGGCAATGTTACAAGGGTCTTTATTAAGTACCAAGGGGCACATCAGCAACAACCAGCGATAATTATTGCTAAGCACACTTAGCGCTAGGATAATTATCGCCGGCTATCGCCGAATTTTATCGCTGAGATAGCGTTCTATTAGCAACGCTTATCTCAAAAGCGATAAAATTCCAGACGCAAGCTGGCAATTGTACGATCATCGCTGGAAATACAGCGATAATCACACAACGTTTGATGATAGCTTGCTGATAGGGCAGGGCAGACTCAGCCATGAAATTCACCTTCCATTGGATATCATGGCTAAGTCAAACTAAAAGCAGGCGTAAGGAAAGTAGCGATAACCAAGGTTAGCGTTACTTTTCTTATCGCTATGCTTGTTAGCGTGCCCATTGATAATTGGAGAAATGTCAGTTAGTGACATTTCTCCAGTTATTTTGAGCTGGAATGCCATCTTTGCATCTCATTAGAGTGATCTCCCAAAGTCAGCATCGAAAGTAAGGAATGTAGGTATCATCTTTGATTCCAAACTGACTTTCATAGATCAGACCAACAAATCTTCATGCTCCTTCATTTTAAAAGCATGGAAGAAGATCTTTCTGTTTATATCCTAAGACCTGCAGAAAACAGTTATGACCTTCCTTCTTCTATTGAGGTTGGACCACTACAACGCTCTTTACATCCGGGCGCAGCAAAGCATTTTGAAGAAAACTCCATAGACGTCAGAAAGCAGCAGTCCACCTCCTTAAGACCATCATGAAACATGAACCAGTATTGAAAGCTTTGGAGGAGATACATTGGCTACCCATTAAAAAGAGTCTTTTTTAAAACGCCTTAATAGATGTCTTCGATCAGCAATTGTGAAACAATTATTCAGACCTACAATATCCTAAACTTATTGGGGAGGCAGAAGTTTTGTCGATGCTACTTCCCAGCTCTGGAACCAAATGCTGATGAATTTGAGAAGTCAATCCAATCTGCTGATATTTACAAAGCATCTCAAAACTTGGTTATTTGGTCTTCTCTCACGGTTTCTGTCATGAGTCCTTTCGCTTTTAGGCAGTATGTTATGCAATTATTAGTCTGAATACATTTGCTGGCATGCCTAGCGCCGAAACCATTTCCCAAAAGCTTAGCCTATCTAACAGGTTATTAAGTATTGAAGAAATTGTTTTTAAGTCAGCTTATTTAGCTCTACTGAGTTTTACATCTGTAGTGTCTTTGAAAGTGTTTTTTTACTCTTGTTGTTTCTGTTGCACACTCAATTCCCTCTATTATCTTTGATATACCTTTCTCATACTCCGTTATTAGATCATGCTCAGCAACCTTTGTTACATCCACGCTAACTACGGCCTTCTTATTGAAACTGTTTATATTGGTAATGTTTCAGTGCAATCAACCATGTTTTTGGTAACCAAATCTGACAATTAATCAATTTCCTGCGACAATTAAAAAGTGTATTTCAACTTTCAGCCAAAGTTCAATGGTGACTTGCAGAATATCATGGTCACTACATTTAAAGTTTGACACTGTTACCGCTGAAATTAGACTGAATAATAGATCATTTGAGATTATCTAGTCTATTTTTTATTAACCTGTGGGGTTTCTTCTAGTCAGTCTGGCGGGTATATCAGAATTGACTTCTCCATTATTTATAACTTAACCTATAAGTTTGTAGGAACTCAAAAAGCTGTTTGCTATGTTTGTCAGTTTTACAATTGTTTGGTTACAAGAATTTGGGTATTTTCCATTCTTCTTCTAAGACATTGTAATACCTACGGTCGTGCATGAGCAGGCACCACCCCTATTGTAAGGAATACGATCTGACCTACGGTCAGCCAGGCTCCTTGATCCTGTCGGAAACATCGGTCGGTCCTTCCAACCGATGCGGTTTGACTAACCGTATGAAAATGTGCCGGCTCAACCTCTCTGCTGGATGTCGGTCTGACTGCCACAAACGACCGAATGAGGCCCAGGGTGTAAAGATTTATCCTAGCAACCCTCTTTCACCTCTACACCCCTCACCCTTCTGCAAGGAACATTTTGTTCTTTATGAATGTCCTTACGTGATATCAAAGGTACCCAAGGCTGGTGAACAGTGTGCCTTGTCTGTGTCCTCTAGACCAAATGCCTATTAAGAAGACCATAGTGAAGAAACTTACCACTTGGATGCGGCTGGTATATACCCTGTCTCAGGAGGCTTGGGACTCCTTTTACCATCTTCTTACATAGGATTCCTTTAGTGCAGATTCAACCCAATGTACCCAATTGCAACTATCATTATATTCACCTGTGTGAATTGAGATGCAAGAAAACCTTTAAGTCAGAGTTTCAAAGTCAATCAAATCATGCTCGTGCAGGGCAGTCTATTCCTCTTGTGGCTCATCCTACCCTTTGACTCTGGAGCGACTGATTAGTGCTGAAAAACATGTATGGGAGACTTTTAACATTTCAATATCCTCCATACATTTACATTGGCTCCCCAGTGACATCCCAGTTGCGCATTTGGATGAAATAGGAAGCAATTCAGTGCTTTCTGTTTTTTTCCTCTAGTGTTTTTTTGTATCTGCTTAATGGTTTTGTACTGTGTGCATATGAAACTCATTATGAACATTATTTTATTTAGCTCTTAACTTGTTATTACTCTTTGGTTATTAATATGTGAACCCTCAACACTCTGACAGAATCAAGACTTTCATGCTGTCCTTGCTACCCAAAGCTGATCCAAGGGCACATAAAGGAGGTCATTGGTTTCACTCTTTTTTTTTAGAAGCAATAAAGACTCCCATGCCCCTGTCTGGTAACTCTCAGATGACTATGTCCAGTGGTAAGCACACAAGAACCAGATGGGTCAGGTCATCTCCAAGAAACCACCTGGGATATCCACATACTGAATAAATTCATAAATCAACCAAACAAATAATGAATAGATGCCTAAAGTAAAAGGAGAAAGGAGATCTCCTTTAGGGGTCCTTTGACTGACTGCTGGGTATCGGCATGCATGAGAACTGCAGAATGCCTTTGCAGCTTGTCCACTGTGCTTCGATTTACAAATGTGTGATGTGAATTCGTTCCAGTTAAAACGAGTTTATAGCTTTAACTACCTTTGGACATTGATGCCAATAACTAGGTCGTCAGAGAACAAAATAGATTCAACAAGCACGTAACTAGCAAAAAGAACAGGTTTGCAAGAGCTAACTGCTGTCTTCACTGGTTTTGCGATGCGCAATCTGCCAATAAATCTTACGTTTGTCATTATGGTTATAATGTATTGGGCTCAGTCTGTTTTGTTGTAGTTGTCTGTCACATACACGGCTGTGCATTCTCTAACTTATTGGGCCCGATTCACAGAATTAACTTAAGACAAAATCCTAAACTTACTACTTTTGCTATTCACAGAATGCACTTACTACTTTTGGTATTCACAGAATGCACTTACTACTTTTGGTCCGCACTCGGGCCAGAAATTCCGGCCCGGAGGCGGGGCTTCCGGACCGGAGTGCGGACGTAAAGTTAGTAGTCATAAATCCATTCTGTGAATACCAAAAGTAGTAAGTGCATTCTGTGAATACCAAAAGTAGCAAGTTTAGGATTTTGTCTTAAGTTAATTCTGTGAATCGGGCCCAAGGTCTTTATCTTTTCAGCTCCTTCCTATGCTCTGGACTATCTATCAAAGTGGAACTGAATACAGAAATAGGTGGGTAGGTGTGCCTATGTGATAATATCAGGATGCTCAGGTGCCATGACCTACAACATGAGCTGCTACTCTAGGCCAAAACCTAACTGAAATCATGCTAACTTACATCCGCTTGTGCTGGTTTCCTCAAAACATATTCTGGGACCAGTGGTGTAGAAAAAGGGGAAGGGGCAGTCCGATCCAGGCGGCACGAGTTTTGTGGACGGCGGCTGACTGCCCCCGCTCTTACCTGTGGCCGTCTCAGGACGGCGGCTGCAAGTATCACCAGCACTCACCGCTCAGATTTGGCCGCCGCGGGCATCAAACGCAGGGCCTGCCACAAGCAGCTTAAGGCCTAGCAAAGCCACTGTCAGTACCCTGTCCTGTTTGAAAAAGAAGGCCACAACCTAAATGGCTCTCTGTCAATATAGAGCTTCTTGTGATCCTATGCCAGTTTCACTCTTACAGGTGCACATAACAGGTGAAAGAGCCACAAGAACAATGTTGACGGAGGCTGGAAAAGGCATGAGGGAATAAAAGTTATAGAGCCTGCATACAGTGGCGAAGCAAGGGGGAGTGGGAGGCATGCCACCCCGGGTGGCACAAGTTTTGGGGGCAGCGGCACTTTTACCCACTGCTACCCCCATACCACTGCTCTAACCTGTTGGTGGGGCGGTAAAGGCAGGGACGGCCACACGTGGCTAAAGGTGTAGCTATGCCACTGCCTGCAAGTGTTCAAGCTGGGAATGACAATAAGTATAATTTTTTAAGGTTAGAATGGGTATATTGTTTCAATGTTTCTTAGGTCTTAACACATTTTGTACATCAAACCATGATGCCAAACACATATTAGAAGAACCATATCTCATCACTGTGTCCTCAAAACAATATTTGTCCAAATCCATGTGAGCACTATTTACCCTCTCGTACCTCCATACACTGTCTCAAGCTTTCTGCTTTCAATTAATTCTATGAATGTGTTAGTCCATGTTCTTAAATCCACCAGCTCTTCCTGTACATCGTTGATCATATAATCAATACATTATTAAATTCTGGTCCATTACTCATGGAACCTTGCATCACTTTTTGATCTATTTGGCACAACGATAATTTCAGGCGTCTCCCTCCAGTGTTTCTGGTTCATCGTGGTTTTATGTCTTCTGCAACAATTGATAGTTTCTTGTCTCTAACTACTGATCTGTCAACCAGCTACTTTTCTGTTGAAAATTTTTGATTTTTTAAAAATTTAAACAGATTTACAGTATTGCTGAAAATAACATCATACAAAAGATTTCTAGTCAAATTTCCCACTCTTTGCTCAAGTGAGGCAATTTGCTTTCTCTATCCTGTTTTCATTTTTTGAATTGGGAAAACCAGAACCAACTAACAACTATAAGGATTCTCTTTGATCTAGCAAAAATATGTTACACTACAAGGTGCAATATGTAACATCCTCTCCAGCCCGGTAGCATGTAAATGAATCATGCCACACATAGAGCTCGGTATTGCACATCTTTATTCTCTAGGGGATATCTGTTAATTGACATGTACTGCGTCATTAATTTTATCAACCACACTCATTCAGGTGACTAGTCTACATAGTCCATTATAGACCAGTGCTACATAGTCACTTTTATTTATAATCCCAACGCTGCCTTTGAATATTTATTTCTATGTTCTTCTCATTCTCTTCAGTAGCTTTCATCTCTATTACTGAGTTCTTCATCCATTTCTAGTCGCACTATGCACTTCTTTGAGTGAAACTATCTCCTATCTATCTCGTAACTTAGATTCCCATAATCTATATGCTGATTCACATGTTGTTCACTTTGTCCTTTTTTACCAAGCAACTCACACCTAAATCTTCTTTTAGCTCATTACACTTATGATATACAAAGGTAAACTTACACTTTTGTGTAATTTTAGAAATGTTAGCAATTCACCATGGAATTTTAGAGTATTATCTTTATGACTGCCTATCTTTTAATGTGCGGTGTCTCCAACACCAGTGCAGAGACTCAGCAGTCTTAAAGATACTTCTCGTATAATTCTTTTATAAATTGCACAAAATCATGAACTTACATAAAGTGAAAGTTTACATTTGTGAATTAGGCCCTGAGTGCCTATAAGATCCCTTGTGCTCAATTCATCCTAAATGGTGTTCATCTATTGTCCAGCCTTCAGAACCCTAGCATCCTTGATCCCACCAACATCTTTTCCACCTCAGAGAGTAACCCCCGTCTTCCTTCGAGTGCTCCTCCGCACTATCATGTGCTCTTACTCCTTCATTGACACTACAGAAAATGCACAAGATCAGTGAAATACAACTGTGCTGCCTCCCATTGATTGCTATGATGTCCTTTATGTAAAATAATTAAGGGCCTGATTATGAGTTTCGCTGTGATTGTCCTGCCGTCACGGTGGTGTTGGATTCCCAGCGCGCCTAGCTGGTGGTCTACCCACCAAATTACAATTTTGATGGGTTGTTGGAAAGAAGACCGCTGGAGTACTGCCAATGCCACCAGCCATTTGCAGACCGCCACTACGGTGGCAGGGGGGAAGCAGCTGTCAGAGGGCAGTACAGGCAAGGTGACCACCATCTGGATTCCGAGCTGCCTTTTCGTCGAGCTGACCATGGCCACGAGACCACCTGCTACGATTCAGCAGAATTCAAGGAAATGAAGTGCAGACTCAACCATTTCCTTTTTTCCCCTTTAGTCTTCTATCTGGATCCCTTCCTCCAGGGATCCCCTCTAAAGGAGCAACTTGACCCCCGAAGAAAACAATTCTGTCAGCGCCGAAATGCAGGTAAATCCATTTCCTGCTTGTCACCCATTCACTGTACTGGACCCACATGCTCCAGACCCCAGCATTGGCAAAGTACACATACCAGGTGTTTTTACACGTGTTATGCATAGGTGCACAGTTAACACTTGTGCAGTCAAGATGTACACACCTGCATCAACACATATGGAAAAACATTCCCTGCCATCAGAAACACCGCCACTGGGCCAGCGATAACATCGTAATATGGCAGGCAAGAGTCCGCCTACTCGATGCTGCACTTGGGAAAGCCGCCAGGGTGGTAAGACCGCCAAACTTGTGATCCGGCCCTAAGTGACGTTAATGGAGCTGTCTTCTTCTGAGCCTCCCTAGCTTGTTTTTTCCATTCTCAACAAGATTTCAACTTTGTAACCTGATGATGGCTTTGATTCTTTATGATAACAACTCCCTCCACCATCTAAATTCAGGCTACCTTTCTGCCAGCAGCAGAGCCCATAGCAACCTCATTGTCTCGGTATGCAAAGCTATTTTTTGCAGCAGCAGTTATATATCGCTTAAAATCGACCCTAAGGTATTGGAGTTTTTTACAGGGGAACCCCATACATTAGGCACAGTCACATTTTTTTTTTTTTTTAGGAACAGGAAATAAAGGGTCTCATTAGCGGCCCGTAAACTGTATGATATTTATTGTACGTGTTAAAATCCGACCTGCAGAGTTGGAATTTATAGTTTTTGGAGACCAATGTGTGTATTTTAGTGCTTACAGGTTTGACCTGTCGGAATCTATCAGGAGAAAAGTACAAAGGTGCGCTGATTGTCACACAACTCGTAATTCATTTTTTAAAATAGTTTCTTGCAGAAATGCCAGGTACCTTAAGTAAGTACTTAACTAACTAACTGAATGACTAACTAACTGAATGACTAACTAACTAAATGAGTGTAAAGTTAACTTGAACACATGTTCATATTTTCCAAAATGCCTGGTTAACAGGGGGTGACTCAATATCCCAACATATAAAAACCATCCATCACCCTTTAACATGGCTAACACTTACCTTTACACTATGCATAGTTTAATTGCATCCTGTGATGTATCCCTATTGAGCATACAATAAAAAGCCTAAAACGGATTTGACTCTGATCAGCATGCTCCTAAGGGCTAGGTTATTTAAATGTGCCCGAAAATTAATGATATGCTTAACGTCGTATTACTTTATAAAACCAGATGGCCGGAGTTTCCGTCATACTTCAGTGTGTGAAATGCTGTAAATCTTGAGAAATAATAGTTTTGCACTTATAAATAGCTTAGCTATTTCACTCCTTGTCATACAGATATCTAGTATGTGAATACACGGTGTGCATCATTAGTTCTCTATGCTGAAAGTCAACACAGTGTGTGGAATAGTGGCGTTGCTGGCCCATTAAGCATCCTGGCAGCACAACATAGCAGCAAAGTGGTGACAGGTAAATGAACAGAAAATCAACATCCTGACTGTGAACAACAAAGTTCTAACTAAACGTTTTAATTGCTAGCACAACTTTATAATTAAGCGTTTGGTAGGCACAGGGTTAAGCAGCCAAGGAGACACGAAATGGAATTATAACTGTGCGCATTGCATAAATAGCCCTAACCCCTGCCTTTCCATGTAGCACAAACCTGGCCCAAGGGTACCTGGACACTCTACATGTGCACCAGATTACGTTACACAAGTTTAATTTTTTTATGGGCGAACGGGGGGCAGATTTACAAGGAATCCACGCAACCAGTGCAGCAAGACAAATCGCTGCGTTGCGTGAATGGGAGGCAGCTCCAGAGCGCCATATTCACAAAGTTATGACGGACTTCAGCGCTCTCCTGGCACTGGTGCACTTGTGGCTGCCCATCACCAATGTAGGCACCCTTGCACTATGGTGAAAGGGTGCGTGCAGTAAGGGCAGGATTGTTTTTGTACAGGAGGGAATACCTACCTGCACAAAACCATCCTAAGAGGCAGAATGCATCACGCATAGAAAGAGAAAGTAACGAGGAGAAACTGATACATCTCTCATTCTTAGGCCACTCTGTGGTAGAAATAACATTTATTGCAATCCCAGCTTTACTCACCTCAGTAAATCTGCAGGAAATCAGTTTTTGGATACATAGGAACACCTACGCTTCAACCATGAAACTTCTACAACAAAGAAATGTAACGCAATGATGCACGAGCATTGCCTTTCTCGACAAAGTCATGCAAATCACACAAATCAAGCCTTGCATGGTTTTGAAAATCTCAAATAAGTCTTTAAGTTACCCTATATCACCTTGAGCAAAGAAAAGCCAAGTAAATCTGGTCAAGGAAGGTTAAGTGATTTGCTCTGATTCGCAAGATGTTGCACCAAGGCGGAGGCTTGTACCAGATTCCCCAGATTCTTTGTGGGCAGCAGACTCTGTTACAACATAGCCTTCCTGTTAGAAATGGAGATTTCTGGTTGGCTAGGGAATGCGCCTAAGCCAGGCAGAAACCACCACTCTAGTCAGGGCAATGGAGTTACACACTGAAGATAACCCCTGCTCACCCCCTTGGTAGCTTGGCACGAGCAGTCAGGCTTATCCCAGAGGCAATGTATAAAGCGTTTGCGCAACACACACACATAGCAGAAACACACGAGGCACACCACAAAAGAAACTCCACACAAAGTTATATAAAAAATAGCCTTTGTATTATCCAAAACACATTAGAATCATAATCACACATATACACTGTGCCCACTGGCACTGGGTAATAATTTACATGGGATTATATACAAGACAGGGCCTATCGGGCCACTGTCAGAACCATCACAAAGCACAAGTAGCAAATATAAAACACAACCAGTAACTACTGGTAAAATACTGTACTCAGCATTAGCACTAGCAACATAAACACATTATGTCTGCATCACATAAAGCATAAAACACCATTATGCATAAACATCATAAGCATAAACACATTATGCAATCTCTGTAGGCATAACATTAGAAATAACCCCAGGCCAACTGGCCTTTCACTGGGGCCCAAATGCCCTCTGTCCCAACGTCAGGGCTCTTAATTGTAGGGCCTTCCACTCGCCATCTAGCTGCCTTGGCAGTGAAAACACTGTTTGCAATGCGCTGGGGGAGTGGGGTGTATCTTACCCCTTCCTTGGTAATCAAACACACATGCCCCCATTGTTGCAGCTGCCCGCGCTCCTATGGTGCAGCTGTGAAAACAAGCCTGGCACTAACTGTGCCTTTGAAGACCCACTCCAGGACTTCTGAACAAACTTGCCCCCACGTTGCAGCCGCCCGTGCTTGTGGTGCAGCTGTGAAACAATTAGGCACCAACAGAGTGCCGTGGGAGCCCCTCCTTCCCGGGGCTCCTCTGCAGGACAAGCACTGGCACCGACTGTGCCTTGTGAGCCCCCTTTCCCGGGCTCCTCCTGAAGCCTTCAGTCAGCACTCGCAATGCTTCAGGGGGGCGGGAATACCTCACTCGGTTTCTCCCTTATGGGCAAACCCCTCGCTGGCAATGTTAGAACTCTGCCGATCGACACACGGAGCCCTCGAGGCTCCGGACGAGCCCCTCCTCTGCAGCCTCACTCACTGGGATTCTTTCCTGGGCGGCCGTCAACGAAATGAAGTGGGTCTCGTGGCAGGACACAGCAGCAGCGGGACGTGGATCGAAGCCTCCGTCTCCGTCGGTGGCGTCCCCTCCACTGTTCCTTTCCTGCAACAGTCTCTGGCCATACACAGGGCTTCCACCGGCACAGGAGCTCCACCCACAATCAGGCCTCCCTCTTCCTGTCTTCCGGCCCTCGCAATGCCCACAGTCAGGCAGAGGCACCTGACTTCCGCTCCCCGCGATCTCGGCGGCTCCTCTTTGCTGCAATGTACCAATGCGGGGTAGGCTCCCACTTCTCTGGACAAAAGTGCGGGGTGAGCTCCCTCTCAACAAAAAATGCGGAAGGAGATAGACAAATGCAGGGTGGGCTCCCGCTGTCCTCTGGCAAAGCAGGGGAATCCGTCGGGATCTCCTCTGGGCACTTCGCAGTCCAGCACGGCCGGTTAAAAAATGGTCCCCTCATCCTGGAGCATAAGGCAGACAGTGCAGTCCCAAGAGGCGCTTGAACCCCAGAGTTTCCAGGGCAAAGGATGGGCCCAGACAGGCTAGCTCACAGGCGCCTCCAGCAGGGAGGCAGTCCCTTGTGGCGGTTCCTCCTGGGGCCCAGCATGCAGCAAGCACCCCAAAGCAGTACACCTTTCAAGGGGTCACATCCCTTAGATTTATACAGCATTTCTTCTTTGTTCTGCCCTGGCACAGGGCTTGGGGGTAATTAGTCTCAACTGGTTTTGGGGGGTATTGGAGCACTCTGTTTACCATGCTCCTCTTCACCTTTGTCAGGTGGGGGCTCGGTCATCAGACACACCACAGGGGCGCGGAGCCAGCATTCACCCAGGCAGGCACAGACCAATTCAGGGTCAGGGGACTACTCCTCCCACTACCCCAAATGCAGATCTCCTATTCAGCCTAGCGCTGACTCACCATGCCCTCCCTGGAGCCACACACATCACCAGCCCCTGTCACTCCAGAGCCAGACATGCAATACACATCAGGCAGGCAGACACATAGCACACAGAAATGCCAACTTCTAAAAGTGGCATTTCTAAAATAGTAATAATAAGTCTGCGCACACCATTGCGCAGTTTTTATTATTACTATTCCATACATACCAAACTTGACCATGCTCCCCTCTCATATCAGGAATTACCATTGAAACACTTATCAGGGAATCCCCAATGTATTCCTGTGGTTGGCTGCCTCACAGCAGTGAGAAAACAAAATGGCTGTTTTTCACTACCAGGACATGTCACACACTTAAGGTACATGTCCTACCTTTTAACTACAATGCACCCTGCCCATAGGGTTAGCTAGGGCCTACCTTAGGGGTGACTGACATGCAGTAAAAGGGGGGTCACAGACGTGGCACACACTTTAGGTGCCACGGCACAGCAGCAGCAACACTGGGTGCACATACCCTGCAATGGCAGAGGCCTAAGACAGGTCTGAAAGGCTACTTTGGTGGGTGGCGCAACTAGCGCTGCAAGCCCACCAGTAGCATTTAAATCAAGTCCAACACTTCCTTTGATACTTTAGAAAAGATGCCAATGCACCCAGCTCATCCCCACCTGAATACTCAAAATGCAGCATTTGGAGCACAGTGAGTGGGAGCAGATTCTATGATGAAAACAAGACCCCGAAAGACTAATGTCCATTGCCACCACATGCAGGCACATTCTTATGGATACCACATATTAGTTGGGTAGGTAGGTAAATAATGTATTTTGTATATTATTAAAGCTATTCCAATATTATGTTACAAGTAAAACATAATGATTTAAAAAACTCTAAAAACATGTGCTCATGTTGGCCTCCCCCGTACAGAAACTTAAGCATGATGATGTAACGAGACTTCTAATCAGCTCATCTTTTTATTATTAAACTATGATGACAATTTCTGGTTATTTCTTAACTTTTGGAACAGTCTGTATATATTTGACATATCAAGTGCTTAATTTGAGCCCGTAGTCTTTGGTGCTGTGCACCACTTAATTGTCAACACCAGCACTTATGACAGTCTGCCTTACGTGGCACTTTTTGCCTGATTTACAGATGAGCACAGCAACAGATGTTTACTATTTCAATGTTCAATGAAATAACTCAAGTCTGCCGCCCAAGATATTCTTATAGCTTTTAGGGCTCGGAATAGTCTGGATTGTCAAACTTGTAGGAGAGTGATGGTTAATAGTGGTGCTAGTACCGTCATTGGTAGCGTTGGCAGGGGCAATGGGTGGTGCAAGTTGCAGTGGCTTCCTGGTTAGGGTCTTGGTAGTAAACCATTTTTGCCAATTAAGCACTGGCCCTATCAGTTATCTTTCTCCCACCTACCTTCGAGCATGATTTAACCACTTGGCAAATGTTGAACCATCTCCTGACTGAAAAATCGGCGACACCTATCTAGTAATATGCAGTTTTAACTGTTTGCGGGGTAGGGGAGTTAAAAAAAGAAAATTCTGCGTAAAAAGAACCACGCCCACCTAAAACGGAATTCTGAGTAATTTCGGCCAATTCGTCTCCCCCAGGCCACCTTATGAATAAAGTCATCGATACCTCCGCTGGGTATAAATATTTAATCTTTTTTCAGCAATAACATGCGAGATCAGGTGTTTCTGCAATAATCCACCACGATTTCCCTGGATGTTTGTGTTTCTGAAGAATTCTGCTATTTTCAAAATCTCTAGGTGAGAAACCAAAACATGTAATCACGTTGGGGACAGTAACTTCCAATACATCCTTGAATTCAACTACTGAGGTGACTTTAAATGAGGCCCTTAGTCAGTCGGCAGGATCTAACAAAGGAAAGCCATCCACTGGCTGAAGCACAGGGTCTGGAGACAGAAAACAAATTGGATCACAATGCCACAGTGATAACGTCCCATTGTCACCTATCACTCCTAACAATTACTCATTTTACCTCGTAGGATGCCCAAACATCTTCCATGATGTTGTTTTAAAGGTATATTTAGGAGTGTCCAGCCAACTTATTTGTGGAACTTACAACCATGCACATGCTTTAATATGTAGAAATGTGCATCTACATATAATTCGAATTTAATTGTTATGGTGCCTTTCTTTATGGTTCCCTAGCACTGGAATTTATTATGTGTCTCTGGAGCTAGTTGTCATTGTCTTGTTTTACTGGATTATGGTTTTCACTCACTTCTTAAAGTTTTGATTGTTCCTTGAAACAGGCCTGTCTGACAAACAGACCGAGGGACAGTTTGCCTTGGTTTAAAAGATACACTGGGACATGTTATGAATTCTAGTGACTGCATCTCCTTCTGCATTGCCCTCTGCTGCTACTTTGAAATGTGCAGTGGTTTGTTTTCGAACGTTCACGTCCCTTGAGAGCTCAACCTGCAGTTGTATGTGTATGTATGTGAGATACTGCTAGTGTTACCAGCTCAGCTTACACAGACCCGCTCCAGCCTCCACCATCTGTGCCAATTACAAGCTATAATAACTGAAACTAATGCAGAAAGTAATCAGTTTTAATTGGGTTTGGCGATTGTACATTACACCTTCTCATATCGTCGTGTGTTCTTCTGCTGTGAACACTACTAGGTTCCTAGCAGTTTAAAAGGTGTTATTTTTTTCTAACGGAAGGGCATAAGAAACATCCTTCAGAAAATAGGTCTCCAAAGAATAAAATGCATGTAGTGTGTAGAGCTAAATTGTCAGGAAAGTTCCAAGTCAGAGAAAATGTTAAGGGGATTGTTTCATGCAAAGCTGAATTTAATAAATTGTTAATCATTTTAATGTTAGTCAGAAAATGTAAGCAGGTCCCTGTTGACATTTTTTATCGCAAATAGGATTAAGCCTTTAATTGGATTGTTGTCTGGTAATTATTCAAGTGCGAAAATTGAGATAAAATTGATTTAAGAAAACAGCCAACAGGGCGTTTTAAGATTTCTTTATTCTTCCGAACTGAACTTATCAGTACAGTCAGTATTTTCAGCTAAAGTAAATCAGCACTGTGGAATACACAAAGAGCACCCTTAGTTTTCTCTGATAGCCACAGTGATATGATAAAATATCTGCATCGAATACGACAGTAAGAACAGATGGAGTGGCCAGGATTCAATGGCCCAGGGGCACTGACACTGCACATATCCGTTACATTTTTGCTGCCCATGCATACTGCATGATGGTCATGTCACTGTTGCTTGATTCACTCATAGGGGGATATTCACAAGGACTTATCTCCGATTTATCTCCACCTTAATGCATCAAAAGTGGAGATAGATTTAACACCCCATTCACAAGCTGGTGCAAATTGCAGACAATGCCAGTATTCCTGCGATAACTGCCCCAAAATGTATCTCCCAAGTGGACACCATCAACTAACCCTAATGAGATGCAGAGTAGGCGTTCCTGTGCAAAAACACACGAAAAAACCACAACACCACTTTCACAATGAACTGCCAGATCCACGATGTGAGTCAAAACCACGCGATAAGCCGCGGTAGCAGCAGGTATTTAACACCTGCCTCCTGAAGGTGTAAAGCCAGACGACTACCTGCAGTAGGCAACGGAGACCCGCACACAGCCACATCCGAAGAACAAACAACGCCATGGAGGTACTCATCATGCTGCTCGGAGCCCCAACATGGCCACAACACCCACCGTCGCTACCCCCAGGACCGCCACCATCCCCTGGACCCAGACCCACCCCCCCGGACCACCACAGAGGCACTGCAGAGTAAGACTGCGGACCTACCGAAAATGCACCAGTCTCACAGACCTAACGCCCGAGGAATTCATTGCTCACTACAGGTTCAAAAGGACAATCATCATCCTCATCATGACCCATATCGGCCACAGGTTGATGGTCCCAACACAGTGGAGAACCAACACCCCTATGCAGACAAAGCTGCCGGCTGTGCTGCACCTGTTGGCCACTGCCAGAGTCGGAGGGGTCTCACAGCAGCCTAATCAAAGTTCATCACACCTGTCCTGGATGCCTTCCTCAGCTTCATACCCCAGTACCTTCACTTCCCGCACACTGCGCAAGAACATCAGGAGACCGAGCAAGGCTTCTACAACATAGCTGGATTCCTGGCCGTGTTGGGGGCAATAGATGGCACACATGTCACACTTGTGCTCCCTGCGGATACTGCACACCACTAACGTAACAGAAAGCACACGCATTCAATCAATGTGCAGGCAATAGTAGACCACCGGGGAATGTTCACCTATGTCGTAGAAAACTAACCCGGCAGTGTGCACGATTACTACATCTTCCAAGAGTTCATCATCAACCAGCGCATTCAGGATGGCACATATGGAACTGGGCTGCTCGCTGGTGAGTGCCAAATCAACATACCACACACCTCAAAGCCACCATCACATAACATGTGAATGCACATGTGACCAAACCACATACAACATGTCAATCAACATGCCCACCTACCAGACACAGCAACACTACTCCATGGTGATCCTGGGCTACCCCTGCACACAATACAGCTATATCATTGCACCACAGCCAGACAACAGCTGAACGTGTGTAGATGCAGAATGCAGCCATGTGCGAAGGATGCAAGTGACCCCTGAATGGAAATGTACACAATGACAAGTGAGGCGTGGATGTGCAGGATAGACATGGGTAGGCAAACCACAGATATGTCCATGCAGACCACAACTGCTGGTGACTGGAGAGTAGTGAACAGTGGACGCAACCATGTCACCCCAGGCCGTGGGTCAGATAGTGGAAATGTCGCTCGCTGCATCCCCACTGTGTGCGTGAGCATAGTGGGTTAGCCCTGAGTATGCCAGGGCTGTGCAGGGGTGTGGACAAAAACCCTGTGGTGCAGAGCATGGTTCTGTCCCGGAAAGGCCAACGTCACTGACAGGGCAGCGCCTCACTGTCCACCACAAGGCCAACGCCGTAAGTAGCGGGGCCTGCAACCCTGTGCGCCTGCTGCACACCCGGATGCTGATACCCAGACCAGGCCTGCACGCCCCAGTGCCCCAAGGCCTCACTGCTCACCTGCCAACAACGCCGTGTGTCAAAGAGTGCCCACCACGTGCTGGGGCAAGCTCCAAGTCACAGTCCTGCGACCTCTGTACCCTCCGCAGACCATCGCTGGCACCCACCATGCTGGCCCACATCACTCCTTTCTCATTGATATACTCCACCATAGTCCTCTTCGTACCAGTTGATCCCACATGTGGAACTGTGTCCTGAGTCCTGAATGGCAGTAACCCCAAGTCCATGGCAGCGGCCACAGCACCAGACTCCCTTTGATCAGTGAGGCATAATTCCATAATGCAGGCCTGCCACACGTGGTGCCACTAACCCTGTTCAACACAGGCCTGCGACATGTGGTGCCACTAACCCTGTTCAACGCAAGCCTGTGACACATGGTGCCACTAACCCTGTGCGGCGTGAGTGACCGTCAGCCTCAGGCGGAACATCATTGGTGTCTAAGCCTGTGGCCTGGGAGTTGTCATCAGCAACAGGCAGGTACAAACTTGGTGTCTGGCATGAGTCTGTGGCATTCATATCCGCCATGTTGCTGGACACAGCTGGCATGGGCCCTCTGCATCATGCCCTGGGGGTAGACCTCCCATTCTTGCCCGTGATACTCCGCAGATGGCACCTAAGACACATACAAGACCCTGCTCTGCCCTCATGACCCTACCCCAGTCTCCCGCAGGTCAGCTTCCCGTGGCGGTAGGCCCGTGTCTGCTGCTGTGCATCTGGGGCCACTAACCCTGTGAGACTCAAGTCATCCCCCTTGTTGTTCTGACATTGCATTTCTGTTTGCCTGATGACTGTTGGATTTGTTGCCAGTACCAGCTACTCCCTGAGGGCTGGCTTACACCCACCCCACACACAGCCAGCACAGGCATCGCTGGATTAGTGGGCCTGCCATCACATCCTGCCGAACCAAGTATTGACGCTTTTCTCCCTGCACTGTCACAAGTGATCAAGGATATGCACTCTGCCCATGGATGATGACACCGCTCCGAGACCCGAACAACCCCACCCAGAGGTAGTACAATGTGGCCCACATACACACCAGGGGAATGGTTGAACACACTTTTGGCGTGTTGAAGTCACGTTTCAGATGCCTGGACGGCCCATGTGGAAAGCTCCTGTACATCCCGGACATTGTGTGCAAGATGATCGTGGCATGTTGTGTGTTGCACAACATTTGTGTATGCACCAATGCTCCATGGATCCCAGTTCCAGAAGTACCGGACGATGATGGGGACGATGGGGCAGGTGGCCCACATCCCACATCAGCTGAGGCAGGAATGGCCCGTAGGAACACCATCATTGACAATTACTTCTCATGAGCACGTGACAATGTGGGTGTCCCTGGCAATCATGGGACAGTACAAAATGTCCATAAGCACAGCATGTGTGAATAAAACATATTTGCAGGTTACAGGTTGTACTTGTACATTGTCATGTCACAGTTTCCTGCTGTGCCAGATGTGATTTTCCATGTTGTGCACATTTGCGGCACCAGTTGTGTCTTGTGTTCCGTTGTGGAGGTGCTGCTGTTTTTACCAGGATGTTGTCAATGTCGAGGTGCACTTATACTTATGTGCGTATTCTGCACGGTGGGTGATTTGCTCCTGTGGGTCTGATTTGTCTACCACTGCTTCCTTTCATGCGGTGTGCCTGTCAGTTCTGTGCTTCCACGATGCTGACGTGTTGCAGACTTGGGTAACTTGTGCTCTTTGTCGAGTTGTGATCCTTGGGCATGGTTTTTCCACAGATGCGTCGTTGACGTCAGGGGTTGTTTGTGCAAGTGGTTGTGTCCGAGTGTGACCTGCTCCTTTCCGGTTGTGGTCCATACTCAGCCACCTCAGTGTTGTGCCGTGTACATTGTCATGGTGATTGGACTGCAGCCATGCTACTCGTCATGTGGTGTCTCTTGCATTGTCAGTGTGGCTGACATATATGCATGTTTGCTGTGTTTCGCACGTGTGCATGTGTTGGTTGTGTTCTTGTTGATGTGTTGTGTGGGTGCCCCTTTGGGCACATGGTGTACGTGGGACTATTTGGTGTTTGTTTGTGTGCTGAAGTGTTCCCGTGGGATCAGGGAATGATCCTGAGTCATTGTGGGTGTGCAGTTTGGTCTGCTTAATTGTGCATGTGTGCCAATGGGCCCATCTCCCCCTGTCCACCCACTCCCTGGTCAGTGCGCACCCTGTTGATGTGGTGTCGGGTCATGTTGGACAGTGTCCGGATCCCTGACTCCTGTCACCGTCTCCCGACTGGGGACTAATGCCACCATCTTCTCCATGTCATTCAGCTCCTGGTCTTCTGCTGGCCCCCCTTCTCTGGGGTGCGTTGCTGCTTTCATGTTGGCAGCAAGTTTCTGCTTGGTTTTGCCATTCACATCAGTCCAGGGCCTCTTGTGCTCTTCCATTGTCCTCCTCTGCCATGCGACGGCATTCACATGGTCCGAGGTGGTGTGCCATCTTTGCCTCTTTGTTGCCAATGACACGTTGAAGGTGAGGTACAGTTGGTGGTGGTGTTCTGGCTCATTCATGGCGAGAATCAGGTTTTCCTGGAGTCTGTACCCCGTCTTCCTCTTCTCATTGGCCTTCCACGGGTTCTGTATTCCTGGGTGTTCCTCCGTGGGGATTGTGGGGTTCATGTTGTCCTCTGCAGTCGGTCAGGGTGCATCTGTGGTACTCCGCAGTTGATGTTGTTTTTTTGTGGCATATTCCGTATGCTGTTCTTGTGCTTTTTCCCGCTTTATGCGTGGGTATTGCTGGCCTCTTGCTGGTTGTCACTGTTTTCTTATTGCGTTTGGGCACATTGCGTCTTTTTACGCGTTGGGGTTTGTGTTTTCATCTCTGTTGCGGTAGTAGAATCGCGGACATTGGCCGTGTTTTCGGCGGAACATCGCATGGTACCGCTGTGTTGTGAATTCCACGTCGACACAGGGTTATTTTCCCGCGATAGGTTGTGATGTGTAAAGTTGCGTTAGCATTTTTTGGTGATGTTTAGCACACGCTCTTGTGAATATACCCCTTAGTCCGTTATATCTTCTGTGTAATTGTCTTAGCAGACAAAGAATACAGAAAGTATTCAGCGCAATGAACTAAGCTCATCCTTGTCCATTTTCATTGGCCCACAGTAATGATGTTTTTGTTTTTCACATGTTCAGAATTTTGATAATTTTACTTCCTAAAGAATAAAGTCTACCTTTGGCTTTAAAAAAAATATCCAAGATCATAAAAGATCTCTCTGCTAAAGTGCAGGCATTTGTTTATTTTAAAACGAGTGTTAATTTTATAAATTTTTGGCTGCATTGCCAAACCATCAGTCTTGCATTTGGTGTGGGTCGGGGGATTTGTGGGTGCAATGAGGATCACCGAAAATACCGAATTATCTGCTAGTGTCTATGGCCACGCCAACAAAAAGTGAAATATTAGCAACAGAGAACTATTTACACAATATGAGTAATTAATGTAAAATGTTGTATGCGCACAGCGTACATCTGATTACTAGTTTTACTAAGCTGAGAAAGCTAATTTAGATAAATTTAGATAATTTAGCTCTGTTTAGGACAGACGTTAAAACCACAAACCTGGCTGCACTATTTAGCTGTGGGCTCGGTTTGGGGCAATATTTATCAATGAGTGTCATTGCCCTAGTGCCATACAATGGGGGACAAGAGTGACACAACTCATAAGTTATATTTATCAAGCCGCGCAAGGCTTCCTTTCAAGGCCCTGAGTGGCTTGATAAATCCAGAGCAACGCAATGCAGCACAAATTTCTGTGTTACGTTAGTCTGCCCGAGGGACACGTTCCATGAGTGGTTCATAGGTGTTCCATTCAACACTCATGGATTTTGGTGCATTTCCAGATTTACCATTACTTGTAGACCTGGGATTGAGTCAAAATGCTATACATCCTGGAGGAGGCACGATGAAGAGAAATATCTTTATTTTGCCTTGTTTTCTCCTCTTTCTATGTGTGCTGCATTCTGTAGCACACATAGAAAGAAGAAAATGGCACACATAGAAAGAGTGAAATGCCTTAGGGGTTTGTTTTGTGCAGGAAGGTGTGCTTACAGGTATATGTGGAGATATCCGCCCAATGCAGATCTGCCCACACACATGCGAATATGTATTAGTATTAGTAGTATTAGTATTAGTAGTAAATGTCGGAGAAGTACACTGGCATAAGCCACTTACCTGGATCCCAGATGATGCTAATGGGGCAACAACGCTAGTTCCCGAATCCACCCTAGATTTGCCCTAAGTTTACAGGTGGCAAACTGTGGTGAGTATGATCTCAGCATCAAACCTACAAGCAAGTGGAATGATAGTAGGGGACTCTGCTGTGGATTAGGAAGATAAACATATCCCAGTCTAGAAAGAACATCAGACTGTAACTGCTTAGACCCTGGGTGATAGGTGATGATGAAACTGAACCCACTAAAGAAATGCTGCCATCCCATTTGACGGGGGTGAGAGCCCTAACGGAGGTAAAGAATTGTAAATTTTTATGATCAGACAATATTGTGACTGTATGTTTACCCCCCTGTCGGTAATGCCTCCATTCAGTAAATACCAGTTTGATAGCCAGAAGTTCTCTTACAGCCAACATATAGTTTTGCTCCGCTGGTAGAAGTCTTTTGGAATCAAAGGCTATGGGATGCATATGGCCCGTTCTTGGGTTCTTTTGAGATAAAGTTCCTCCTACAGCTACCTGCGAAGCATCGGTTTTGACGTAATAGGGCCGGTCTGGATTAGGATGTTGAAGAATGGGTGCAGTGGGGAATTTAGTTTTAACAGTTGCAATGCCTGATTGGCTTCTGGAGACCATGTGAGTGATTGCCCCTTTTTTAGCAGCTGTGTTAGGTACGCCACTATCTCTGAAAAGTGCGGGATGAAACAACGATAAAAATTGGCGAAGCCAAGTATCTGTTGACATTTATTGGAGTTGGCCAATTGGTAATGGCTTCTACCTTTTTGGGGTCCATAATGATGCCTGTCAGAGATAAATGATACCCCACAAACTCTACTAACTAGACATGGAAGGAACATTTGTTTAACTTAGCAGAGAGAGCATTTTCCCTAAGGCGCTGCAAGATGGAGCATACATGTTGTACATGTTCTTGTTCTCAGTTTGAATAAATCAGAATGTCGTCTATGTAGACAATTGCACAAATATCCCAAAATTCCCTTAAGACCTTGTTAATAAAATACTGCAATGCTGCCAGAGCATTACATGGCCTGAAGGTCATAACAATAGACTCATATCCCTAGTAGTTCATCTAGATATTTGCGTACATATTGAGTTTCAGGTTCTGTCAACACGTAAACTCTACTGCAGGGCAGTCTTCTTCCAGGGAGGAGATCTATTCATCAATCAAAGGCTCTGTGTGGGCGCAGTGGGCTGACTTTCACGGGATCAAAATCATCTTGAAAGTCCTGGTATTCTTTGGGTAGTTTAAGGTTTTCCGGTCCTTGGACCAAGTCACACTGCAGAGGTATTCCTACCTCTGGAGCCTCTTGGTAGCAGGAAGTAATGCAGAATGGTGAGTCCAAGGTAACAGTGCAGTGTACCCAATTGAATTTTGGATTATGGTGTTCTAGCCAAAGTACTCAAAACAATGACCCTAAAGGTGCGAGTTTCTATTAAACCAAAGACGTCATTCAGTCTGCCCATTATCACACACAAAGGTTATAGCCTCTGTCTGAAAACAAATTAGTCCAGAAGACAACTCTGAACCACCTACAGCTCGCACAGGCTCAGATTTTTCTTTGTGAAGTTTGTGAGCTCAAGCTTGGCAGCTAGGGTCAGATCAAAGAAACTACCTGTGGCCCCTGAATCAATAACCATGGCTATTATGTGCTTCTACTCTGAGGATAGGATTAGTGTGACTCGGATAGTCAAATGCTGTTGAATTTGTGTTCCTACATTGGTCAAATATTGTGAGATCTGTACTGCTTCTCTCGATGAGACCATCTTCATTCTGGTCGAGAGCCAAAATTTACTCTGTTCTTGATTGACCTCTACACTAGCCACAGCCTTAGTGTTTGGGGGATGTCCAGAACATTACCTATTGAAATACCAGCTTTGCCACAATAAACACATAGGCTTAATTTGCGGTAATGTTCCTTTTCCTCATTAGATAGTGGACCCCTTATACCTCCTATCTGCATAGGTTCAATATCAAGAGTCTTACAGTCCGACTCCTTCTCGGTTTTGAGGACAGTCACTCTGGTGTGACTGTGAGAATGGTCACCCTTTCATAGCCTAATTGGTTATCTAGGCTAACCACAAGATCAATAAATTTTGAACAATAATCAGGCAGATCAACGATGTGCGAGATGGAATCTTTAAGGTCTACCTCTTTAACCCTCAATAGAATAAGGATGTTCTTTCTCTTCCTGCCAGTGTGTTTCCGCTGTTGCAGCGCGGAACATCAAATTCCCCCTTCGTCACAGACCAAATACCTCAGCATCAAATTCACTCATATACATTCATTGGTGGGGCCCATAACACCAATACTTACACTCCGTTGATCTGCTTTCCTAGGGAAATAAACTTCCAAACGCTGACATGAAAGGAATACCTTTACCTTACACTAAACACATTGGGGCAGATTTATAATAACTGGCGCATCCCTGCATATCAGCAGGGATGCGCCAGTTATTATGCGCCACAGCTGCGCCACCATGGATGCGCCGCATTTATAATGCGGCGCACCATGGGGCAAAAACGGCACAGATGCGTGACGCATCTGTGCCGTAAAAGTGGCGCATTGCTGGAGCGACTCAGCTCCAGCAATGCTCTGGGGGGCCCTATCTTTACAATGCTGCGTCAATCCTCACGCCTGCTTCAAGCAGGCGCAGGGTTTTGACGCAGCATGGGCCTAAAAGTGACTGAGTGAAATCTTGTAGATTTCACTCAGCCACTTTTAGGAGGCGTTCTGCGCCGGAACGGCCCCACCTGCACATCACTTCTTGTCAATCGTACCAAAGGTTTTACAATCAATGAAAAGTTTCCTATCCACTGACGACAATATCCAACCATTTCCAGAAACATTCTCACTTCTCTTTGGGTCATTGGTGGACTCATTCTTTTTATGATCCTGATTCTGTCTATGGTTATTTTCCTGTGTCCTTTCTCAATGCTGTGTCCCAAATATAGGACTTCTTTCTTACAAAATTGTAATTTCGATTTAATCCTCCATCGGCCAAATGATTCAGCAAAGCTACCGTGTCTACCTCACAACCTTCATGAGTTTTCGATGCCACAAGTAGGTCATCGATATACTGGACTAGTACTGAATTTTCAGGCATTTCTAGACTCTCCAAAGACTTTTTCAATAGCTGATTAAATATTGAGGGGCTTTCCGTATACCCCTGTGGAATTCGGCACCACGCCAAAATACGCTCGCCGAAACGAAATGCAAAAATTTGCTGACTGTCATGGTGCAATGGGATGGAAAAGAAAGCATGGCACAAATCAATCACTGTGTACCATTCTGCCTCATGAGGGATCTGATATAAAATCACAGATGGATTCGGAACAATGGGACAACATGGTACAACAATTTTGTTTATCTTTCTCATATCTTGCACTATTCTGAACTTCCCACTAGGCTTTTTCAGTCCCATTATTGGTGAATTACATGGGCAACTCATTATTTCTCTCAAAATTCTTTGTTTTATCATTTTCTCAATCACATGAGTAACTCCTTCGATTATTTCAGGGGTCAATTTATATTGTGGGACATTTGGATAACATACTCCTTCTTTTACAGTTATTTTTACTGGATCTACATTTCTCATTAATCCTACGTCTTCTCCTGTAAAGTCCCAAACTTCTGCTTTTACAGATTGTTTTAATTCTTTTAGTAATTCATCAGGGTTAAATACAGCATAGGTTCCTGTAACCTCTTTCTCTCTGTTTGCCATTGTCATTTTATACAACACATCATCATCTGGTGTTTCAAAGGGTATTCCATCTGGAGTACAAAATATAGTGCAATTCATGTTGCACAATAAATCTCTACCTAACAAGTTCACAGGACTGGTATCGCACACTACGAATCTGTGCATTTCAGAAGATTTCCCTATACTAACTTTCCCTGGTTCTGTAAGGTAAGTTTTAATCTGTCTGTTGGACACACCAACTACTTGGATCGTTTCATCCGAGAGAGGAAGATTCTTAACATCAGCTGATCTAACTGTTGATCGAGTAGCACCAGTATCCACTAGGAAAGTAATATTTTCATTATTAACTTTTCCATCTACAAATGGGCCTGTCTGGTCTACTTCTAGAGTTGCGCCAAGTACGCACTCTTCTTCCTCCCTTCGGCACCGTCAATGACCCTCTTCTGAATCGCTTTCATCGCGTTGCAGCCAATACTGTGAAGCAGCGCAAGCGTTGCGGCTTATTTACCTGTTCTTCGTTGTAGAATCCATTCTCCTTACTATACTTCTGCTTTTGTTGTTGCTGTTGACCACTCACCTCATTCTGCACCTGTGGATTCAAGGATGAATTTTCATCATTAGTACTTGGTGGATTCTTACACTCAGATTTCCAATGCCCTATCCTACCGCAATTATGACACGGAAATTTCTTTTTGGCTTCCTCAATATTCCCTTTATTTTTCCCAGGATTAAATCTTTGTTTTGACCCAGCTTGTTCTACTAATTGTGCTTCCTGTCTCTCTGCTACTTTTACCTGTGCCCACATAGCCTTCTCTTTTAGTTTTCGCTGTTTTGCTTCAATTTCATCACTGAAATATTTAGCATGTCTCAATACTTCGTCTATTTTCTTATTTTGCCAATCTACCGTATGCTGTTTTATCATTTCACTAATTTCTGGTTGAAGACCATATACAAACCTGTATACGAAATGACTCAAATCCTTGTCACTTAAATTTTCATCTCCACTGAATTGTTTAAAGGCTAAAATTAACCTCTCATAATAGGCATGTACTGATTCTTTGCTTTCCTGATGTGTTCTGTCAATTTTCACCCAATCTGTCTCTTTAGGTAGTACCTTGTTCTTCAAAAATGCCATAGCCTGTTCGTATTTCTTCATTACCTCGGGGTCTGGAGCTCCTGTCTTTGGATCCCTTGTGTATTCCTGTGTCAGCCAATCTATTACTATTTTGCATTCTGTCCATAGATCTGCTGGTACTATTATGTCAAACAAGCTATTCAGATCAATCCACAATACTTTGGATAGCTTCACAAATCTGTCCACCTGTCTATACCACTCGACGGGTTCTTCACGCAGTCAAGGGAAGTCATTCGTAAATGACAAAATATCCTGTCTGGTCCATGGGACATGTACATATCCTCCTCCCGGAATCTCTCTCATAGGGCATTCTGTCACAACCTTCTCTTTTTCTTTCATAGGATAGGCTGAAAACGTTTTGTCTGAAACTTCGTGTCGCTTACGATACCATCTGCTCTTCCATTTAGTCCACATCTCCCCACTTTCTCAACAAAATAATTATTTCCTTAATCTGACCTATTCGTCCTGTGGTATTCATGTTTTCAAAATCTTTTTCGGTGAAATCTACTCGATAGGGTTTCTGTAGGGCTTTTACCTTTTCAATATCAATACCCATTTCATTTGCCACTTCTTCTAATCTTTCATGAAGACTCTTCGCTCTCCATGGTATGATTTTGCACAGAAAAAACAACTCCTCATCTTGGTAAGTTTTTAACTTCTCTGTCGGAATAGTTTCTACTATTAATTCTTCCATTACCATTCGTTATTTTGCCACATCTATTGACTGAGATTCCTTGTCTTTCTTTTGCAAGCTTCTCAACCATTCACTCAACTCCTCTGTAGACGGTCCTACTGGCTTCTCTACATTTCCTTGTCCAAAATCTTTTTGAGTTTCTGACATTGTCTCTATCATGGTCATACGTTTTTATGCACAGTTTTGACCTACAAACGGGTTATTTGAAAAATTTGGTTCAATCATACTCCTTGTCTGTCTCCATGGATTCTCACTCTGACTCATTCTTGTTTGTTCTACTGATTTATTACTTTTATAAGGGACTGTCAAACAATGTTCACTGTCTTTCTGCTTGTCAAAAATAGGCATTACTGGACCTATTATTACTGGTACAGTTACCGCTTCTAGATTCTTAGTCAATTCTCTTATTTTCTCGGTTAATTCTAGTGTTGTTTTTGCTAATTCTGCAGAATTTTCTCCATCCAATTTTCCACCAGACTTCTTTTCTACCTCTCTAATGGAATTGCTTCTTCCCAAATCTTGGAACTCTGGTTACGATTTTATGATTCGTACTATTTCTTTCATTGGGGCGCTTGGGGTTAATATTTCTGGTTCTGGTCGGTATGGTGGTGGATTCTTGTGAAACATATCATCAAGAACATCATCCTCTGACTCATTCATTCCATACCCTCTCGATTCCACATTATGCCTCTTTTCTACACACTTTCGTCCTTCATTCTCTCCTGCAGTTCTTACTGGAAACAAACCCTCTGTCATTCTTGCATTCCGCCACCGTCTCATCCGATCATCATGCGTCTCATGTCCGTCTGATCTGCCAAACAGGTATCTACCATTTCTCTGTCTTTCTCGGTCATGCATTTTGTCTTCCCACTCCGTCAAAGCCTCGAATTGAGTCGGTCTAGGTCTCGGTTCTAAATTCATCATTTTCTCTCTCAAATTTCTCAAAACAGCCAAATAAAATGAACCATGCTCTGGAAAAGCCAACACTCCGTCTTTCTCAGTGTATTTTACCCAGTTATCTAACCAAATACAGGTGTGGTATCCATATTTCGCAACCATGAAGGATGCAGGGGTTTTCGGCGGAGGAAGTAACTGTCCTTCCCTAGTTATGATCGGTTTGTCCTTCTTAAATCACTTCTTAATTTTGCCAAACCATGACTTTTTCTCTTTTTCTGGTGGATCGTAATACATTTTCTTTTCTTTCATGTCTCACTAGTCTCTCTTATGACTGTACTGCTTTTCTATCCAATCGCAGCGCGACTCACACTAACGCACCAATCCGGAGCGTCTACGTCACTGTCACAATTTTCAAATCCCAGCACGACTCACACTAACACACAAATAGGGAGCGTTTACGTCACCCTGTATTTCTCCACTCCTAACGCGGAGCACACTAACGCACCAATCCAGAGCGTTTTACGTTTCTGACCGTCTGTCCAATCCCAGCGCAGTCGTTCTGACGTCAGCAGCCGCTGCGGCAGCTCCTGCTCCTGTCTACCCCTCCTTTACAAATCTGCTCAGTAAGTTTTTGTTTCAATTTCTACAATTCTGTTAGTAACAACATAAAAACGCCACCATTGTCCACTTTGCTAACCAAGGAATAGCAATAGACCTTTCTCACGAGAATTCCGTCTTTCCCGAGAGGAGCGCTTACCTCTGCCCTACTACAGAATCGTTACTTCCGTTGATAAAGTAGCACATCCCTCTACTTCACCCTTCTAACAAGCATAAGCTAACCGTTTCTCCAGAATTAAAACACATAGTTGGAGACCCAATGCTCCTGAGAAATAAAATCAGAGTTTCACAATTAACCTAAATGCTATTTCATTCACGCACTTTCACACAAGAAAAAAAATAGTACATTCACACAGAATCCTGTCTTTCCTGAGAACAGCGAACAGTCTGTCCTACTACCGAATTATGACATACGTTAACAAAGCAGCGCTTACCTCTCCTTTGTCCTAACAAGCTCAGAGAGTACCTATTACCTTTCCAGTGATAAGCGTTATCGGAATGCCAGTTGGATCCCTGGTACCTAAGACCAGAATTTCACAGGTAACCTTCGCTATCATACACACTTCTCTCACACAGAAAATGTCTCTAATTGCAACACACGGCGATGTCACCGAATCGAACCCAGACAATGCGTCGTGCAACTTCAATCGTCACACGTTTCTCCAGTGTAACTACAGGATAACAACAATTCCGTCTTTCCCGAGAACAGCGCTTACCTCTGCTCTACTACGGAACCGTTACAAACTTCCGACTTCCTACATCCCAGGAGCCGTGCAAACAACATAAAACTCAACACGACTCACCATAGAGTGTTAGTACATAAACCAATATCAATAACCAATAATCAATAAGCTATTTACAAGCAATAATCACCAAACCGAAACAATAAAAACCATCGTCTTGCTACCAGAAAAACTGTTGCAGCGCGGAACATCAAATTCCCCCTTCGTCACAGACCAAATACCTCAGCATCAAATTCACTCATATACATTCATTGGTGGGGCCCATAACACCAATACTTACACTCCGTTGATCTGCTTTCCTAGGGAAATAAGCATCCAAACGCTGACATGAAAGGAATACCTTTACCTTACACTAAACACATTGACTTCAGTCCTAAGATATCCCTCTCATAAGGAGATGGATCATTTAGTTGCTGTGTATGATTTTAGTGACTAAACTCATCTATCAACACATTACTTCTTTATCCTAATGCTCTTCTTCAAATAATCGACACAACACATTTATCAATGAATCAAATATTCTTTATCTAAGAAATATTGCAAGAAATGTTAGAAATCATCATCAGCTTTTCAGAGCATCATATTTACCTAATCTGGCGAAAGTCGTCCTCTAAGTCAGTCAGTCAAGAAGAATTTTATTCAGCAAAGTTAGGCCGCAATTCAGTCTCTCAAAGATTCAGGATAACAGCTGTCAAGCAGTGTCACCGTCCTCTCCGTCAGCATAACGTCAGGAAATTGAGTTCGTAAAAGAAGAGCCAGACCTTAAACCCATTTGTTCAATTCCCTACCTACTTTTATAATGAAAATAATGTCAAAAAGTATCAAGATCGGGGTTTAGAAAGTCCTGATTGGTCGACTCTGGGTCGTGAGGTACAGTTCTCAGGGTGTCAAATGATGAAGTCATAGAACTCGCTAGTTCCGTTTTTTAAATCGAGCATTGTCTTTGGTATTGGCTAGGTTCCCGGAGCATCCTTGAAGAGTACATGTTCTCCCGGGGACAGGTCCAGGCTACTGCTACTGGTGGTGACGCCTGCGCACTTCACCCAGAACCTCGTGTTGTCGGGCAGTCACGTTTAACGTCTCGTTCAGCCATCTTGTCTAGGCCGAAATGGTCAACTTAAGCAGAAGAAACACAAAAACGTAATTAAAACATAGAAATGGCTAATAAAATGTTATCCCCTTGCTAATACTCATATGTGTGTGTATTTATCTACCAGAAGCAACACTTAGAGCGATTTATACTTACGAAATAAAGCACAAATCACAAATACATCACCAAAGCAACATATAACATGCAATATTCTAATTTTCTACTATTAATATGCGTACTCAAGTTAGTTTACAATTAATATAGCCATGCAAGGTGCAATTCCCACGTGTAATTCATTCGTTAGTATGATTGATTAATGTTTTCACTGCAAACCAATTAATATGATTACTATTAGTTAATTATTCAGATTAATATAATCATGTAGAATGGGGGGGTATAGAAAATGTTGTACTACCCGCTCCAGTACCGCCACCAGTCAATTGAAAGTAGTGTTATTGATCAGCAAGTCCTTAGAACATTGTCATAGATTTAATAACTCACTGTCACTTGCTTGGATAAAAATACGTTTTGCAAATAACAAGGACATGGAGCCTTAAAAGCAGAATAGTTACACAAAAAGGGATTGTTTGTTTCTATTAAAGGAATTGCCCAGTTAGTGGATACACCTCTCACATAAGAGATTTACAAATGCTACTTTAGCAGCGTCATTGGGGGGCACCTGAGGTTTGCATAGGAAATGTAATTGACATTCACTCATAAAGGCTGCAAATTTAGTACTGTCGCCATGAAAGCGCTCTGGAGCTGCTAAGGGCACAGGACTGGGTGTAGAGACAGATACATGCAGATTCTGGTCAGTAGCTGTAAACGCCCATCTCAGAAATGGTTCTCCAAACACAAGCTGGGTCAAAACTCGGCAACTATCCTTGGGTTTAGTATCCTTCCATTGTGTGAAATGTGTCCTCTCTTGTTGCAACTGTTCCTTAAGTGTTGCATTTTCTGCTTTTAACCTATTCTGATCTAGTTGCAATTGCTGCATTAACTCAGACAGATTGTTAGCATCATTGAGGTTCCCTGATAAGGCACATATTAGATTATCCTTAAATATTTGGTCTTGATTGGTCATGGCGCCACTCGAAAGGAATCTTCGGTCTGTCTTTGCCTTCTGTAATAAGCCAACTACCTGGATCCCAGATGATTCCAATGGGCCAGCGATGCTAGTTCCCAAATACGTCCGAGACTTGTCCTCCGTTTACAGGAGGAGACACCTCTCCAGTGGAAAATCCCAGGGGGAAGGAGGTTGGGATGGAGAGAGCATTTAGAGTCAAAGATGTTGTGGCTCATCTATTCAACAGCAACACTGCAGAGGGCATTCACACATGATTGTGAAAAGGAGCATGAGTTACTAATGATGTATGGTAGCATTGTGTAATTAAAGGGAATTGTGCACTTGGGACATGATTGTTGAACCTAATGATACCCGAAGGGGTAACAAGACATAATGAATCTTGTGTGGTGGTGTGGGGCACTGGCACTGGAGCCCCCTTAGGTTGATTTACATTGTAGACCTTATTTTGGAAGTGACCATTGGAGAAAAAATAAGAAATGCTTGAGAAAGTGTCAAGTCCCACCTGAAGACAAGCCTCAAAAGTGTGCTCCTGACTTTATATGGTTACTAATGTGTTAGGAGTATATCATGGAATGGAAGCTAACATGGCATCTGTGGCTCCCAGCAAAAAAGAGGTTCAGGATCCAAGTGTGCAACTATTATTCTCTTAACCATTTCAAGATGATAGTAGTTTAGGGAATAAAGGCTTGTACTTATCCAAGATGGAGAACAAGTTTCCCTTCTGGTTCACAATAATCAGAACTGCATAAAGGAGCTGTGATTCCAGAAGGACTTAGCCTGGCAGCTATGCATAGTGGTGGGCACCCTTGCTCTTAGTTATAGTTCACACCTGGCTCCCTTGTATTTCATATTTGTTGTTTTTATGTAATCCTTTGGGTAGTTCCCTTTCAGCAAGATTGCTGTGTGACCTATCTCTCCAATTTCCTCACTCTAGTCTAGTCATCCTGGAAACTTCAGTATCCACCCTGTTAAAAAGCTGGCCTATGGTCTGCAATTATAACGTGGAAAGTCTAAAATTGCATGCATATCTAGATTGTTAAAATCTGTAAAACCCATTGAAACATGATTTTGTAATATCTTTTATTTACAGGTACTGAATGGGACTCATAACGTTACATATTCTGGTGTTTCTCATGCTATGTTTTCTTGTCCCCTGTATACTCAGACCTTGAGTCTAACTAAGTGTTTGTGATGATAATATCTGTACCAAGATCCTTGGGTGTTGGCCTATCTACTTGGTTTCTCATACTACCTAATGTCATAATGAGTAGTATGAGAGCTGTAAATGTAGATTACTCAACACAAATATCCTGATGAAAAGTCATGGAGTGGCAGAAGGACCAGTCCCTCTGGGTTTTCACTTTGAGGGCCAGAACAGACTGAACTGAGGCATCTAAAAGTATCGAACTGCTTTGAAAATCTGACAATGTTGAGGCAATGCAGTGGGATCTTGATGGGTTGATGGAAGAAATGGAAATAATAGTTAGGAATCTGGGGGTATCATGGTCCTGAGGGAAATGTGAGCTTTACAAACTCAAAGAAGAGGTTGATATTTGAAACTGATGAGTAATAGATGTCTGTATTCCTGACTGGGTTGGGCTGGGGATTCAGAACTAAATAGGGGATGAGTCACTTGGGTACTGTGGACGCATTGTCCTGTTTGGGGTACTATACAGATGGGGAAGAGAAGGAGGACCTGGTGGGGGTTGGACAATTGGGACCTGATGAATGGAAGGTGTATTTATGGATGTCCCGAAGGAGGTTATGTACTAGAAACATTATGGGGGAGATTGAATAAAAAAATGAAAGGGCATAAAACGGGGCAACGTGAGCACATTCTGACCCCCATACCCATGTGGGAGAGGAGATCCTAAAGAGACCCTCATGTGTACACTTGAAAAATAATAATATATTTTGTGACAGGATCAATCAATCCAGTGTCAGGATTCAAGGATCCTAGTGAGGAATGCAATGTGGATTTGAAGATTCAGATTCAGATCTATAGGTCCCAAAAAATCAATAAAGGACTGGTGATAAATCAGACCTTGTGGGCAAAGTCATTTCACAGAACATCTACAGTGGGGTTGGCCATATAAGTGCTACTATCGACTGTCTAGTACTCCACCACTGGGTCCAAGCTTCACAGACTCAAGGGACACAGCTGTAAAGGCACTACTGCAACCTGCCTAATGCACTACTAACGGCTGCAAAACTAATGGACTCTAGGGGCCTGTCTGCAGAGGTACTATTACTAGTTCAGTCCAACCGGTATAGCACGAAGGGGTGCAAGCTGCACGGACATATGGAGGCACTAGTACAGCCCACTTGGTACTCCACCACCTGGTGCAAGCTTCATGGACTGGGGGGCCTCAGCTGTAGCAGTGCTAGTATCAACCTCCCTTTACATTGTCACCTGGTTCAAGCATTGTGATCTCAATGGACTCAGCTGTGGAGGCGCTAGTAAGACCTGTTTGATACACCACCAAGTGCAAACTTTACAGACTTAAGGGGTCCAGCTGCAGAGGTGTTAGCACAGCCCACATGGTACACCACCAAAGAGTACAAGCTTTGACGCACTCAAGAGGCCCAGTTGCAGAGCTTCTAGCACCACCTGCCCGGTACATCATAAAGATGTGCACACTTCACAGGGTCAAGGGGAATGGCTGCAGAGGTGTGAGTAACACCCACCCAGTACACCACCACTGGGAGAATACTTAACAGATTCAAGGGGTCCGGCTGGAGATGTTCTAGTACTGCCCATTCAGCACCACCATCAGATGCAAGTTTTACGAACTTGAGGAGCCCAGCTACAGTTGCGCTAGTACCACCCAGCCAGGACCTTACCACTGTGTGTCAATCTATAAAGAGTTTAAATCAAAGTTCGTTTAATCACGGTATAATGCTCTTTGCACTTGAGTTTTAGAATTTCACATGTTACTACAATAGCGATACCAACGGAGATCCCCAATGCATTTCGGGTTGTAAACCCTTCATCAGGAGGAATCCTATAAAAGAAATAGGAGACAATGTAGCATACCCCGTCAGGGATTCAAAGAAATCAATGATAATGACAAAAGTTGTGAGAATCCTTAAAATGAACACTGAACTGGTGACCAGTGTTGAAGCTAAAGATAAGGGGCTTAGTTGTGAAGGATCAAAAAGAGGGTTTGGAAATTAGACCCAAATGTACCGATGTGACAAATTCAAAACGTATAAACGCGCCAAAAAGTGCACCGAAACGTAAGCGGTGACAAGTTGAAGAAATGAAGGAAATAAGAATAGACCCACATTCCAAAGTTATGTTAGAAAAATTAGATAGGAAAATTACCTCGGTTGACGCGTTAGACGAGCATCGTCAAAATGCTCTGAAGAATACGGAAGAGTGTTGTTGTGCGTGTGACCGGGTTATAACGGAAAGCGGGTTGTGAACAGAAAAAGAGGACTAGAAGTATGGCGGCCATCTTTAAAGAGGAAAATGCGCTTGGTGAAAATATGACGATGTCAAGCCGTGGCTGTAAAAAGAATTGTTAGAAACAAGAGAATGTGGGTTTCAGAGTGTTACTAAGGTCCAGGGTGAAATAAAATAGTTGAAAGATGGATAGTGAAAAAATAGATAGTGAAAAAATGGAGGTTCAGATAAAGTATGATGATTGAATAAAGTTGTGTCGAGAACAATAAAGTTAGAAAAAATCAGAAAAAAATCAGAAAAAAAGAAAAAAAAAAAGAAGAAAAAAAAAAAGATCCAAGAATAGTTAAAATGAGATGATGACTGCGATGCAGAAGGAGTAAGAGTAAAGTGAAATGCAGTTAAGAAATAATACAGAAGAAGAGACTGACAAGTCTCAATGTAAACAAGTGAGTTAGGTAGGAGTGAATAAACAAATGAAAATGAAAGTAAAAACCGAAATTGATGTAATTAAGAACTGAACATAAGACATTTAAACATTAACATAGGCACCTATACAAGTTCAGATAAAGCAACTGAGTTCAATACGGTCATTCAGTCCAAAGGGTACCATGGAATTCATTCTGTATATCCAAGATGTTTCTCTTTGAATCAAAAATTTTTTGTTGTCACATCCTTCTTTTATTTTAATGGAACAGTTTCACACACTAGAAAACGCAGTTGGCTGACGTTGTGTTTGTGTTCATTGAAGTGTACAGCCACAGTGGATTTCAAGTTGTTATTGCGAATGTTGCTCTTATGTTCATTCAACCGGGTTTTTATTTTTCTTTCAGTTTTACCAATGTACGGCAAGCCGCATGGACACTTTAGCATATACACAACGTTTTTAGAATCGCAGGTCGCTGAAACAAAAAGCTTGATGTTGTGGCCCTTTGTTGGATGCTGTATACTATTGCCTAAGATGATGTTGTTGCAGTTTCCGCAATTGTGACAAGGTATGGTGCCCTTGTATTTAGAAAAAACCTGTGGAGAGCATGTGGGTTTCAGTAACTCCATGAAGTTTTTGCTCCTTTCGTATGCAAACAGTGGTTGATCTGAAAAAATCTGATTGAAGTCAGACTCCATTTGTAGTAAAGGCCAGTGTCTGAGAACAGATTTCCTGATGTTAAAGCTTTCTGTGGAATACTTTGTGACCATAACGATTCTTGAGGACGATTTCAAAGATGTTGATTGTTTTTCCAACAGCGTTTTCCTTTGTTTGTTTAGAGATTTGTCAATTGCCTTAGCAAAAACTTGTGATGGATAACCTCGTTCTACAAAGCGTCGTTCCATATCAAAAGTTTGTTGTGTTAGTTGTTGAGGTTCAGACGTGATCCGTTTTATCCTGAGAATTTGTGAATATGGTAGATGACGTTTGAGTGAGGGCTGGTGAAAACTGAGATAGTGTAACAAGTTATTTCTGTCCGTCTCCTTCCTGTAAAGTGTTGTTTGGATGTGTTGATCAGTGATGTAAATGGAAACGTCCAAAAAGTTTATATGTGTATCACTGATGTGAGAGGTGAACTTCAACCTGTCGTTGATGGTGTTAAGATTCGCAATGGCTTCAATCAATGTGGTCTTGGAACCTCTCCAAATTAAAAAAATTTCATCAATGTAGCGGACAAACAGTAACAAATGACTCTCCCAAGGTGTGGTGTGAAGTATGTGATCCAACTCAAACTTGTGCATGAACAGGTTGGCGTAGCAAGGAGCTGCACAATTTCCCATGGATGTTCCATTCAATTGAAGAAAAAATTGGTTGTTGTGACAAAAATAACTGTGATACAGTGTAAAATGTAGTAGTTCCATCAAAAAAACCTGTAAATCATAAGGTGTCTGTGATTGTAACAAAAAGTATTCCGTTGCCTCTAGCCCCAAATCATGGGGAATCGAGGTGTAGAGGGAAGTAACATCTATCGTACAAAAATACATGTCAGTTTCCCATGGGGTGGTGAAGTTGAGAAGAATGTTCAAAAAGTCTGTAGTGTCTTTGATGAAGGTAGACATGGACTGCACTAAAGGTTGGAGGTGCCTGTCCAGATATTTACCAACGGGTTCGTGAAGCGAGCCTCTGGTTGAAACGATGGGCCGCATAGGAGGATCCAACAAGTTTTTGTGTATCTTGGGTAACATCCGTAGAGATGGGCTTCTAGGGAATTTGGAAATTAAGAATTTCCTTTCTGAGTCTCCAATGGTACCTGATAGAACTCCTCCTGATGAAGGGTTTACAACCCGAAATGCATTGGGGATCTCCGTTGGTATCGCTATTGAAGTAACATGTGAAATTCTAAAACTCAAGTGCAAAGAGCATTATACCGTGATTAAACAAACTTTGATTTAAACTCTTTTGGTGTTACATTTGGTAACTTCGTTACCGACCAGCACTGTGCTTACAGAGGGACACTACCCATGACAGGTTAGTGCAACACCGACCTTGGTTTAGAGGTCGCTCCTCTCCCAGCACGCCATTACCTGTTCAAGAATCACTTATATTTGGATTAAAAAACGGTGTGCGTGATATTCCAACTTTCTCAATCTATAAAGACTCATGAGGCCTAGTTGTGGAGGTGGTAGTATCATGCACTTGGTACTTGACCAAGGGGTACACACGCAGTATAAGGCAGTGCTGTCAAGCTACTTCCCACCTGGCATATCAACACCTTGACAAGCTTCAGGGACTGAAGAGGACTGGATCTGCAACAGACCCCCATTTGGTATTGCTGAAAGCTGCACAAAATGGATGTCAAACACCTGTGGGAGTTGGGTGCAGGGCCTGACAATTGACCAGGCCCTGCAGCTTACTCTCACTGCGCATGGCCAAAGTCATTCTGCAATTGTGGTTTAACAGCCACAGAGTGTGTGTTACACTGAAAAGGCCAAAGTCCAGGCCCAGTACTCTGCCCATACAGTGTACATCTTTCAGACCAGTGATCTCACCCACACTGCAGACATTCAAAGTCTGTCCACTATAAGTGATTATGGCATTCTAACATCTTAGCTAGTCCCATATGTTAACTGCAGTTATTAGAGTCCTATATCCTGTTTCCTTGCATATAGAGACAGTTCCTTCCTAGAGTGCATTAGTTGAGAACATCACTATGATCCTAGGCCTGAGACAAGAGAGCGTTTTGCCACCAAAGACCAGCACATGTTATCTCTCTCTCTCCTCATCTCCTTCCGAGTGGGTACTGGATCCAGTAACGATCTTACAACACCCATTACAAGAATATGTTGTGGGAACTTCACTGCAAGGTTGATGGGGATCCACAATACTTTTAATTATTTTTGGCACAACATGGTTAGCATTTGTTTACACAGCCTTGGCATTATTCATCTTATTAGTTGAAATCTGCTCACATAATTGTATATTTAACTAAAGATGCACTAGTATGAGCTCCTGACTACATCCAAATGACGTATTCATTGAACATTTTAAGGCTGTTTTCAGTCAAAGACAGACTACCCTGGAGGTCCATGTGGTCTCGTATCTCTTGGACACTTGGTCAAGTTTATTCAGTTAACTGAAATCTAAGGCAGTGTGTATGAAACAAGCATCTGCTGCCATAATTTGAAGAATACTTTGTTGCTTGCTGCTAATCCTCCTTCTACTATTAGTGCATTAATTGACCTTTTTCACTAAATTAATCATTAATAAAAGGAGAGGGAATGAGAAGAGAGACCGAACAGCAAAGCTTAGGTTGACACCAAACATTCTGTTAGTATCCTCTGAGTCATCACCTTTGGAAGAACCTATGCAAACATGCAAAGTGTGAAAAACCCTTACAAAAGAGAAAAGGATAGACAAACAGATATGGAGTTATGTATGCACCCCAGACAACCTGGATATTTTGTAAGAACCAGCTGCAGGGAAAATGGACAAGGCCAATCTTAAGCAACAGACAAGGCGAAAGAATTATTCAAGTATCTGCAGAGAACAGAGCTCATTTCTTGCTGAAAATAACCATAGCAGATCCTTATGGTCCCTTAGATTTTTGAGCTTTGCTAAACTCAGGAGTTGCAGATGCATATCAGATCCCAACATGCCCTAACTGCGGAGTCCTCTATATGCATAGAGAAACTAAAAATTCAAAATATGTATTTAACTTGAAAATAAATATTATATGTATTTTCATGTGAAATATTAATTTAAATTAATTTAAAATATTTATAATAAAATAAATGCTACAGCACTATTAAATTAAATTTGAATGGAAACTATAATTATTGGAATGGTAGTAAATTACATATTTGTAATGTGAATTAATAAAAGTAATGCATAGCATTCATTACAATTCATTTAACTTTACCATATTTATCACGTGTTTATATTTATAATTATGTTAAATCATTTAATTAAATTTAACATGATTTCTTATTGGGCTCCCTCCCTCCTTTATTTTCTGTGGGAGAGTGTTGTAGTACCAGTGGTTTACCATATGCAGTGTTGGACTTACAAGAAAAGTGTAAGTTACTACAAAAGTATAAGGGCTTGATTTTGAGTATGGTGCTCTTTGACCATCAATCAGGTGTTTGTTAAGCGCGGCTACTTACCCGTAAGGGTCTCAAGGCGCTGGCGGGGGGGGGGGGGTGGGGCACAGGTTCCAGTCCATCAAGGAGGGTGTCTGTCGAAATGCCACTTCTTGAGATTTCTCGCGAAGATGGAGAGCGATGTTGTTTGTCTGAGGTGGAGTGGAAGGGTGTTCAAGGCCCTGGCTACAAAAAAGGAGAAGGAGCAGCCTCCCGATGTGGTCTTTCTGGTGCAGGGGACCATGGCGTAGGAGAGCTGGGCTGATCGTAGGGTCCTTTAGGGTGCGTGGAATTTGAGTCGGCTGTTCAGGAATGCTGGTCCGGTGTCGTGGAGGGCCTTTTGTGCGTGGGTGAGAATCTTGAACGTGATTCTAGCCTCGATGGAGAGCCAATGGAGTGTGCGTAGGTGCTGGGAGATGTGGCTGTGTCTTGGCAGGTTGAGGATCAGTCTTGCGGCGGGGTTCTGGATGTTTTGTAGCTCATGGGTCAGGTTTTTGTTTATTCCAGCGTAGAGTGCGTTGCCGTAGTCGAGTTTGCTGGTGACGAGGGCGTGAGTGACGGTCTTTCTGTGCTCGAGGGGGATCCACTTGAAGGTCTTATGTAGGAGGTGGAGGGTGTGGAAGCAGTAAGATGCAATGGAGTTGATCTGGCGGTCCATTTTGAGCTCGGAACCCAGGATTATTCCAAGGTTGTGTGCATGGTCCGTGGGTGTGGGTGAGCTTCTGAGGCTGGGGGCCACCAGGTGTCGTTCCAGGCGTTGGGGTTTGGGCCCATGATGAATACTTCTGTTTAGTCGGTGTTGAGTTGTAGGCAGCAGCTGCTCTTCATCCATTTGGCGACAGCTTCCAAGCCTTCTTGAAAGTTGTGTTTGGAGGTGTTGGGTTTGTTGGATACGGGGAGGATGAGTTGGGTGTTGTCTGCGTATAACACAATGTTGACTTCGTATGTTCTGACGATGAGGGCGAGCGGAGCCATGTAGATGCTGAAGAGCCTGGGGCTGAGGGATGACCCCTGGAGGACTCCGCAGGTGGTTGGTGTGGGGTCAGAGAGGAAAGGGAGGCGTATGACCTGTTGCACTCTGCCAGAGAGGAATGAGTGGATCCAGTTGAGGGCCTTGTCCTGGATTCCTGCTTCGTGGAGTCTGCGTGTTAGGGTGTGGTGAGAGACTGTGTTGAATGCCGCTGAGAGGTAGAGGAGGATGAGGGTTGCTGTTTCTCCTCGGTCCAGTAGGGTGCGGATGTCATCTGTTGGGGTGAGGAGGGCGGTCTCTTTGCTGTGGTTTTTCTGAAGCTGGATTGGGAGGAGTCGAGGATGTTGTGCTCTTCAATGAAGATGGCGAGTTGGCTGTTGATGGCTTTCTAAATGACTTTTGCTGGGAACAGGAGCAGGGAGATGGGTCTGTAGTTCTTGAGGTCGGTGGGGCTGCCAAGGGGTTCTTCAGGAGGGGGTTTATCTCAGCGTGTTTCCAGTCATTGGTGAACAAGGCGTTCATCAGGGAGCAGTTGATGGTGTGGTGGAGCATTGGTGCGATGTTGTCGGCGGCTCTGTTGAAGATGCGGTGGGGGCAGTGGTCCATGGAGGCCCACGGACAGCCCTCACCACCGAAGACACACTGAAGTCAATAAAGTCAATCCACTCACCAGAAGCATGACGAGCGCGTCAACCAGCGGAGCGACGACCTAACTGTCAACCTTGGTCAGAGATGTCTCACCCCCCTTGAAATACAAGTTCTTGAGAAGGGGTTGGGTTTTGTGCCCACCTACATGGGTGATGATTTTAAGACGCACCAGGAACTCTTTAAATTCTTTCGTTAGATACGCTTATCCTTTTTCTTTGATAAACAGAATGATACTACAGGAGATACTGCCGGTAATACTGGTTTAAGGAACAAATCTATGTTTCTCCCCACACTTCAACAGGTACCCTCAGAGGTGGCTACTTTTGAGAAGGCAGTCCTGAAGTACTTCACTTCTAATAAAGGTTCAGCAAAACACCCCTTTTTCAATCTTACCCAAGAGGAAGAACGATGTCTGCATGCATTGGGATCGGATCCCCAGATTGTTGTGAAGCCGGCCGACAAAGGTGCGGCCACAGTAGTTATATGTGCCGTAATATATTGAGCAGAATGTTTATGACAACTCCAGGACACCAAATACTACAAACCCATCGCACTTGACCTCACACCTAGATTGCAGAAAATCATCAAGACTATTGTATCTAAGACATCTGAAGCAGGATGGATTACTAAAAGTGAGGCCGACTTTCTTACTCTCACCCATCCTAAGATCCTGGCATTCTACATCTTACCCAAGATACATAAAGTGCAGAAACCGCCACCGGGTAGACCAATCGTGTTGGGTATTGGTTTTATTTTAGAATCTCTATCCCAATTTGTGGACTGGTTTCTCAGCCCCATAGTGGATCAAATGCCCTCATACCTCCAGGACAAAAGCATATTCTGTCCTTTCTGACCACTATTCATTTTGATCCTGAAAAACATCTTTTGGCCTCCTTTAATTTAAAGGCTTTATATACAAATATCCCACAAGAAGATACTCTCAGGACGATTGAACAGTTATTAGCACTACATCCACGCAGTGATCAGACACCAACATCTTTTGTCATGAAGTGTGTGTCCCTGGCCATGGGACAGAGTTTCTTCTCCTTTGAAGACCAACTATATTGGCAGGTGACGGGCACTTTTATGGGCAGCACCTGTGATCCTAGCATGGCAAATTTGTATATGCATTTGTTCGAAGAGGCACATATCCATCCTACAGGGAACCCCTACCACAGCAATTTGTTGCTGTGAAAGATATATTGACGACATTCTGGTAATCTGGAAGGGTGACCAGGTCTCCTTGGAGGCCTTTTCTGTATGGCTTAATGCTTTGAACACTCACCTCAAATTCATGTGTGAATTTAGCAAGAATGAACTTTCATTTCTTGACCTTAAATTATATCCCAAACATGGTCAGAGTTTTACGGAACTATATCAGAAACCGGAGGCACGCATATCGCTACTGAGCTGTAGGAGCTTCCATCCACGAGCCCTTCGTGACAACCTCACAGTGGGTCAACTTCTGCGGCTGAAGAGGAATTATACAGAGTTGATGAAATACCGAGAACATGCCAGTAATCTTACTCAGAATCTTTTGACATGACAATATCCATCCCATTTGGTCAGCAGAGCATCTAAACGGGCACGTAACAATAACCGTGATGCACTACTATACTCTTATCCAAAATCTCCTTCTGATCACCTGGTAGGTGTGAGCAGGTTCAGCCATATTACTGAGACCATCAAGAAGGCTATTAAAACCAATTGGCACATTCTTAATAAGGGTAACAAGGTTTGTGAGAAACCCCTCTTCTTCTTTAAACGCAGCAGAAATTTGAGCAATATTTTGGTATACACAAGGCCGTGAAACACCACGACGACTGATACCCCACGCACCATCTCGACAGGGGCACCCATGCAGGGCCACTTCCTTTGTGGCTCATGTGTGGCTTGTCATTTGACAACATGTAATAAACAATTGGACCTGGGTTTAAAAACTCCCTGGAACCAATCACACTAATTGCAATTCTGAAGAACTCATCTACTTGATTAAATGCCCTTACAATATGATGTACGTGAGTATCACAACCCGTAAGGTCAAAACCAGAATTATTGAACACAGGAGTTCCATCAAGTGTTAGAAATCAAATACCAAACTTACACTGCATTTTCTGGATGTGGAACATACTGAAGAAGATATCACATGGGTAGTTCTGGACAAACCACACAACTGTAGCGACATGGGCCCTCTAGACAGAGTACTGTTTCACAGAGAACAGCGCTGGCTGTTCAGACTGTGCTGTCATCTTAGTGGTCTAAATGATGATATAACATAGTGTGCATTATAAATCAATGCTCTGTTCTTCTGACATCTAATTGCTCCTCATTTAATGGCTGAAGGAAGAGCATTTCTACATGGACACATGATATTGACTCAATGTTACCATTCGTCTCTGTCCATTATCCAATGCAAATTCATACATGTCTATTCATACTCCCCCATTAACGATTGTTTACTACAGTGTATCCATGATATTCAAACAGTAGACCTATTTCAGGCTGCTAAATGTTTCTTTTGAAATTGGTTACACTGGCATGACAGGAACGGTAATAGTAAAAAGGTTTTCTGATCAAAGTTTGTTTGACTGCAGTTCCCAGGCCATAGAGAAGACTGTTACATGCTTCCTTTGAATTTGTTTACACTAGCATGATAGGGACAGTCATAATAACAAGTCTTTTTGACTACAGTTCCCAGGCAAGCCCAGCGGTTTTGCTCACGCACGACTATGAGGCTATTAACAGGCGCCAGACCCGCTGCACAATTACTCCCACCAGAGTCTCTGTATAGTAAGGTTCTTCTGCACACACAAGGTGAGGATATATGGAGCTTGGTCAGTTAGTCTGCCATTTTTCTAAAGGCTGCGATTTAGTTTGTAATTATTATTTTTAATGTTCCCCGCTTATCTGTTACCGCGACAGGCTGGCATGAAACTATAGACACCCGAAAGTCGCACATTGGGTCTGAGGGCTATTTGAATATGGGGCAAGTCTTACTCCATAGTTATCCTAACCCACTGCACACAATATCCTTTTGGCTCAATTTGCATTTTACTGTTAAGACGGTTATAGTAATTGACTTCAGTTCCCAGGTAGCCTTAACGTGTTCGCGCATGCTCAGTAATGACGCTCATAACAGGCGCCTGACTCGCGGCTCAATTACTCCCGCCAGAGTCTCCGTAGATCACAGATCCCCACATGTAAGGTGAGTTTATAAAAGGGTTTGTTTGCCATTTTTAAGGGCAGCAGTCTGGGTTGCTACCATTTGTAGGGTCTTTGCTCAGTGCTTTCCGCGACCGGCTGCCTTTCGATACCCAACAGTCGTACCTCGGGTCTGAGGGCTTATTAAATATGGTGTAACTTATTCTTTACAGTTATTTCCTACAGTTGCATTTACTCACTTTACATGATGTCCAATAAGGCATGGATTTGGCTCGTTCATAATAGGACAGGTGGTTTTGATTGACCTACGAGCACCATGGCCTCATGAGAGATACATTTAGAACACAGTAGGAGCTTTATTAGGGAATATTGGGCGCTTTGCCAGAGTAACGCGCAGAGCGTTCCCTTAACTCCATTCTTTACTTTTATTTCATTCACTTGCGCATTGGAGACAAGGTATATGCACTTGTCCAGCATAGTATTGTGCTTTTAACTAAAAGAAATGTGTGTGTTATATGTTCTTTGACCTTCATTTATGTTGTTGCACCTCAATAGAGAGTTCTATGTGTGAAGAGACTCTGTAGATGGTACAGTCAGACCTTATACATTGCCCTTGGGTAAGGTCCCTATATATAATGTTTGGGAAGAAGTATACACGTTTGATTGAGGTACTGGTGTTTTCAAATTTACATTGATGCATATGTTTGATATGTGCCTCTTTACAATTCCTATGTAGGGCCATCTGACCCACTCATCAACCCGTTGCCACTGTGCACTGTTGGTCAAGATATAGGCCCAAGTATATTTTTGATATTTTTGATATTATAATTTGTACACGTTTATATAGCAGAGTGACAATACACTATGGTCCTGAAGAACGTCTGGAACATCTAAGCCACATAGGCCAGAAAAAAATTGACCCTATACAGGGTGAATATCCATAACCCTGTCTCACTATGCTTTTAACCTCTATCCATTAGGGCATAGGAATACAGTTGTTTTGTCCTCATTAAGATAGTTTTAAGACACTTTTTGTGTTGCACTCTGCCCCTCACTCTTACCCTAGAGGTCCTAACACATAGACAACCTACTAAAAACACTCCTGCTCCTTTCCTGCGGGAAAGGTGTAGCTCACAATGGGTACCTTGAGGTCCCAGCGTGTGGAGGGACCCAATGATGAAGCATGTCACCCTCGGGTGAGTGAGGGTTCTCGACCAAACACCAGTAGTGTCCCCACCTTTTGTCCCTATTTCTTTTGTTCTTCTTGCACCTCACTATACTACACTCTGTGTGAGCATAAAAACCTAAAAAAAATATATTCATTGCAAAGATATTCTTGCATCAAGGTACTTTAATATCACACTATTTTATTTACAATATTTCCGTCTCCTGATATTTACAACTGGATATTTTGTCCAAACACCCATCTCTCTCTCACTCTCTGTCTCTTTCTCCCTCTCTCTCTCTCTCTCTCTCTCTTTCTTCCTCTCTCATTCAATTTCCCATTCCCTTCTGTATTTAGTTCTGTCTGGAACTTGCTCCTTGGGTCGGGCAGTTCTATAATCTGACGAGGGGGGTGCATAATCAGGAGAACCTGATAGATATCACTCAGAAATCCTGACAGTTTGCCAGTTCACCATACAGGCATGAGTTCTGATCCGTATTCACTGTCAAAAGTTATGGTGTCAGCCATTACAGACATTTAAGCAGATCTTAAAACTGTTTATGGTGAGCTGACTTACCTATTGAATCGTTTAATCCACATTTATTTACTCCACCACATTCTTGGATTCTCTTGAGAAACTTATAAGGGATCCATAATTCTTTCAATCATTTTTGCCCCAATGTAGTTTGCATTTTATTACACAGCTGTGGCAGTTTTAAATTGATCTGCTGAAAAATGCTTATACACAAACTAAAGATACATTTGTATGCGTAACACCTCTGATATTAATCAAAGGCACTTCGTTACATCAGTATGAAATAATCATTGAGCAATTTAAGGCTCTGTTAGGTTGGTCAAAACAGGATTCCTATCTCTTCGACCAAGTTTCAAAGACATAACTTTCTTTATCAGATTATTTAGTCAACTGAAATCACAGGTAATGTTAATGGATGAAATGTCAGCTGCTACATTTTACCATGGGCTACAAGAAGATTTAAAGGATGATTTATTGTTGATTATTAATCATCCCACTACTACTAATGTATTAAATAGCTTAGGGCCTGATTTTGATGTCGGGCGTTTGGGTCACCAACAGGCCATCAGTGGTGGTCCGACCGTTGACATCACTTCAGTTTTACCACCACATTACAATGCTAGCGGTCGGTCCCACAGCTGTCGGACAGAAGACTGCTGCCTATGCCAGGATCTGAGATCCCGATGGGGTTGTGGTCAGAGCAATGTCTTAGCATGACAGCAGTGTCTGTGTCAGGAATACAATATCCCTTTCCGATAACCTTTTCGTGGTGGGAACACCGACATAAAAGGTTGCTGGAAAGGGATATTTGGGCCACCAAACAGGGTTCCCGTCCATCGTGGGCCAATGAAAAGTGGCCCTAGGGGCACATGTAGTGCCCCCACTCACCTCTGTGCACCGTGTGACATGCACGTCATGGAGCATGGCACACGGTGCACAGACATGCAGGATATGCTGTAGGAAGTTGGCATTTGCTGCGGCCCTTTATCAGGACTACACCATGTCCCCAATGAGTTTGCGACCACCAACCCTGCAGTCTCATTGTACTACGGCGAACGGAATAACCACATGCTTGTCGGCGGTCTCCTGAAAGCTGCAGTAGCTGTCTCTGGTCTGACCGTCGGCATCATAATTATGCCCTTAGGTCTCAAAATTAATTATCAACAGAAAGAGAGGAACCACATATCACCCACAAATTCAGACTGCTGGTTGCTCAGGGGCATGTCTGGGGAAAGGAGCAGTCCCCTGCTCTTCAACTACTCCAAACTAGTTCATAGACTAGCACTTACTCCAAATGAAAAGGAGAAAAGCTGGCTACAGTTGGTCCTAGTTTCAAAGGTCCCCTCTTCCCAAGGTCTCAATTTACAGTTTACTATCAATTGGCAGGCCTCACTTTTGTCCTTTTCAAGTTAAATAACTTCCTTAAACTACTCAACTACCTTTCATGAGAGAGAATGAGTGACATTTCTCCCACAAAGTTCTTCCTGCTGACAGGTCCTAGTCATTGGCACTGCCTCTCAGAGCAGTTTACACACCTCTTCAAAGGCAAACCATTGGCAGGGGACAACTGCGGGCTGTCTAATGTTAATTTTAACTTCTTCAATTAATTAGATTTTTGATAAATAATAAAAACAATGGTTGAATGGACTCTATATCTTTTATTGCAAACTAAAGTTCCTTAAATAGTATTGTAATTCTTGTAAAGCTTTTCCTCATGGAAATAAACAGATTTAAATAGTGAAAATGCCTTTTGGGAACTAGACACTGAATGATTGTCAGCCATAATTCCTTTCATGTTCAACCTATAAAGTACCTGCCACTCCACATTGTGGGTCCCAACAACTTCATAGGGATAGCATACCTAAAATGAAAAAATATGGTTGTTTTCGTTAAAGAAAAGGGCTATGCCTGCAGGTTTAAAAGTTGCAGCATTCAGACAATACATGTAGGCCAGATAGCCTAGTAGGTGACACAATACGTGCGTTAGTTCACGGGTGACATTTAACTATTTCCATGCCATTGCTGCATTTCCTGCACGGCGTACTATGGCATGGGTACTCACAAATATTTCCCCAGGGGCATTAAACTGTGGTCTCTGGTGTGCCCAAAGGCCGCATTATTGGCAGTGGGAGTGAGGGTTTCTAGGGGAGTTAAGGTGCCCGTAGAGAAAGTGAATCACATACATGGTGTGGTCAGTAAGCCATGGATTTATTTGAGTATTTCTTTCCATACAGATCTCTAATTAAGCCCCTAGACTCTAGAAGAGTCATTAGTTTGTGTTATCATGTATCTGAATTTCTATCTCGCTACCACACCTTGAGGTAAGTCTTTCTACTTGCTATTGCTACCTCAGGAGATGCAAGTGTAAAAAGGAAGTAACTTGATTGTTGAACTGATTTGAAATTACATAGAATTGCACAACGTGAAACCAGAAGACCTAGAATCAATCCCTGCTTCCCCACTTGACCCAATTGTCTGAACCTAAGTGATTGCCTAATTTTCCTTTTCCTCCTTTTTCTTCATTATGTGATATAAGAGCACCTTGAAATGCATGAGTTTAGGATATATGTTGTACAAACTTCTTGTGTTTTATTTAATAAACGATAATGTTATCCATGTACAATAACAACCCTGACAACCTAGAGGGTTCCATGTGGCAGCTGATTTGACTCTTAGTTCACTATTGTTGTCAGGGTGTGAGGAAGCATGAATATTTCTACACTCATTCTTGAAAATGATTAGTTTTAAATAAATTACTGTTATCTCTTCTGATGTGCTAAGGTCTAAAAATACTTTATCATATGGTTACAAGAATGTGTTCTTAAATTATGTTTTGCAGGAGACCCTATTTCCTTATTTTCTTTTAATTCAGTTTGCATGTAAATAAGCGCTTTCTCATTGTGGAGAGTAGGATCTGCTTCTTATGGTTACCCCCACGTTTTTCTAAATGTGATACTGTTTTTGACTAGTCTGACTGGGATCCTGCTAATGAGGGCCCCAATGTATTTTGTTTCTCCTTAAACGGTTATGTTATGAACTTAGGTACACTCCAAATAGGATATTGGGGTATCCTTGTCAGTCCCTAGTATATGGTACCCATGTACCCAAGGCATAGGTAACCCATAGGCCTCTCTTGGGGTGAAGCATGTATTATGCCACCCATGAGAGGCCATGCAAAATAGAAACTACAGGCCTGCCATTGCAACCTCTGTAAATTGGTGCATGCACCACTTACTTAAGATATACGTTTACTATATCTATGGGTCACTGCAATTAAAACCTGTCAGTCACCCCTTTAGCGGGCCTTTACAATCCTGAGGGCAGGGTGCTTGGTTCTAAGTGAGAGGGTTCCACTTCATGAACAGAACACCCCTGCAGCCTATGGAGTCCACTCTCCCTGGTTGTTAGTGAAGCAGCCATTTACGACATATAGAGTGGCATTATGCAGCCGCGTGATGACGAGTTCGAAAATGGCTGAAACTAACCCTATCGTGTTTGGTGTCAAACGTGTTGGAATCTTACCCCCACCATTGTGGGAGGTATGATTCCATTCCCTCTGAAGCAAGCTTCATGGGGTCCCTGTTGTTCCCAGTACCAGCCTTCTTGTCCCGGACAGCACAAAATGGTTGCTGTCGATCAGAGACACATTTCTGCCCTCCTGCTGCTGAGCCATGCTTGAGCAGAGGAAGGCAGAACAATAGGCATCCTGTTGCAGGGAGGTGTGACCACCTCCCAGACAGGATTTAGTGCATTAGGGCTGCAAGCAACTGAAAGTCTACCTGAGGGGCACATTTGGTGTCCCTGTGCATAGTGTAGTTCAAACCAGTCCTGGGAGCCGTTGGCTTATGCTCTTGCGCGAAACTGGACTAAGGACATGGAAGTAACCTCTCCACTGTCCAGACCCTCCCGTGGGAAGGTCCCCTGAATCTTGCCAACCATCTTTCATGGGTATATTAGGGCTTAACTGGTTGTAGGACCCTAGATTTGACGTGGACAAGATTTTGAACCAGAAACCACTGAACTTCGACCGTCTGGACACTCTGGACTTTGCTGGACTTCATTTGGGCCCAACTTCATCTCCGACTTAGTCTGCTGCATCGTCTGTGCTCGTGCACCATACAGGATCTGTGCAGGACCGGTGGAGCATCAAGGACAACCAAAGATATCTCCCTTAGAGTTATGTAGTCACTCCCCTGCATTTGCAGGCACCTCAACACTGCTGTCCGGTCTGCTGATCCTGAGCTCATACAGACTCCGAAGGCTCCAGCAACATAAGAGGTGGGTTTCTATGTCCCTTGAGGTCTGAGCTGAAGTTTCACCAAATTTGAGGTCAGAATCCCTCTTGGGGGCTGCAATAACCGAACCCCTGTGAACCACGTACATTTGCAAGTGCATATGCTTTTTGGTATTTCCTGTATAAGTGCATTGGGCTCCAGATAGCCCTAAACTTTGGCACCATTTCCTACCAAGACCTTTGGCCTCCTTGCACCCAGTGCTCCGTGGGCTGTTTTTGGTGAAACCATTCGAGGTCCTCTCATGACCTCATGACTCCTGTGCCTCCGGCCTGTGGGTCCACTTGAGGGTCAACTTTGCTTTTCCTGGGCTCCCCTGGTTGCTCTAGGCCTGCCCTGACTCCCTTTGCTGAGGTGAGTCTCCTGGACCTTGAAGGTCTGAACCGTACATATCCTTGATGTAGGTGAGTAGGATCTGCTTCACATGTTTACCCCCACTTTTTGCTGGTGTTTCACTGTTTTTCGACTTTAGTCTGGCAGGGACCCTGCTATTCAGGGCTCCGGCCTAGCTGCTTCCTCTCTAAAATGATTCCATGTACTTTAGGAACAGTGCAGATTGGAACTGAGGTGCCCTTGTAAGCCCCTAGTATATGGTATACTATGTACCAAGGGCATAGGTACCCCAGAGGCCTACCAGGGGCTGAAGCATGTATTATGCCACCCCTGGAAAGCCACCCAAAATGACACCACACGTCTGCTACTGCAGCCTGGGTAAGGTGGTGCAAGCACCCCTTACTAAGATATAGGTTCACTATATCTCACCATATACCCACATATAAACCTATAAGTCACTCCTATGGCAGGTCTTATCAATCCTGAAGGCAGAGTGCTTGGTTCCTATGTGAGAGGGTGCCTCTGCATGAGCAGAGCCCCTCTGCAGTGTTCGGAGACCCTTCTCTGATGCTGTTGGTAGTGCAGCCTGACCATATACTCTTAAGTGCATTATAACCAAATGATAAATGCTAACTTTGGACTGGCTGCACAGAAACATGTCGAGTTTGGTGTTAAACACCTTGGAATCATACCCCCACACCAGTAACTGGTGTGGGAGTATGACCCCACCCTTCTAGAGGGAGAGACATGACAACACTGGTATACCCGGTAGAAACTTAATAGAGCCCTGGCATCACAAATTGATGCTCCAGCCACAGACACATAGGTTTCCTGTCACAGGGAGGTGTAACCACCTACCAGACAGGCTTATGTGTATTGGGACTGGGTGGGAGCACTCTCTGAGTGCTTTGAAGTCCTGCACTTGGGGCACACTTGGTGTCCCTGTGCATAGTCCAGCTCAAACCAGTTCAGGGGCTTCCAGCCCCTGCTCTGGTGCAAAACTGGACAAAGGAAATGGGTGTAGCCACCCCTATTTCCAAACCCTCCCATTGGTGGGTCCCCAGAGTCTGTCCAACCCCCTACCTTAGTATAAGTATGGGACCCCTGTCCTTAGGACTTTAGATTACCCTGGATGAAACTCTGATGCTGAATCCTGGACCTTCGACGCTCTGCTCAAGACCAGAGGACTGAAGAAATATCCCTTGGGGTCAAGGAGTGACTCACCTGCTTGGCAGGCACCAACAAAGCAATTTGCCGGTCTGCATCATCGAAGCTCCCACCGGACTCCAAAGTATTTGCAGCCCAGGAAGAGGATTTTCAGACATCTTAGAGGCCGACCCAAGTCCCCAGCAAAGGTGAGACCCGCAGCCCTCGTGAGTAGCGTGGAACCGGAACTCCTGGTCACTGTGAATTTCTGCAAGTGCATTGACTTCTTGACGTCTCTTGAAGTCGTGCTTGGACTGACTTGTAGCCCCCACCTCGAACACTGAATCCACTAAAGATTGTCAGCCTGGTCATTCCGAGTGACTCGTGGGCCCCCATTTTGTGTCTCATCTTGAGGTCCCTTCGCGATCCCTGGTCCATTGACTGGTGGGTCCCTGAGGGGATAACTTTGCATTTCCTTTGGCTTTCCTGGTTGCTCCAGATGTGCCCTGACTCCCATCCAAGTGGTGAGTCCCACAGACCTTGCTGGTCATCACCGAAGCATCTTTCTTGTTTCTGTGTGGGTTGCTGTCGCCAAGGCTTGTTATGTTCAATCCAGGCACCGATGATGCAGCACTCAACATCCTTCAAGGGACAGCTAGAATCCAGCTACTGGTTGTCCTTGACGCCTTCTGGTCCTCGTGGCTGAAGAGTCAAGCTGCACCTCCTTCACCTGAAATCACCCGACATCGGTGGGCATCTGCTCATCGCCTTCCTGGTCACTGGCAAATGACCCAGACTCTGTCCCCTCTGCTTTGAGTTTCTACTTATCTTTGATCCAGGCTTGGATCTCTTCGGACACTTCGCATCTTCACGGCAGCAGCCCTTCTTCGCCAGCTCCCATTGAAATCGATGACGCGACCTGACACCAAAAGACACCTATGCACCCGGCTTCCCTGGATGAGGTAACATGGGTACTCTGGTGCAACCGTGGTTGCTAGCCCTAAAACTTCCTAATGCCAAAAGGGTTTGGTCCTGACTCAATTCTAAGTGTCCCTAATCTTTAAAAATCTAACAGCGCCTTTCCCCATAGAAGCTAACGGGAGCTCGGGGCTGTGTTCACACACTGCACACGGCCCCCGTGGGTCCTCTGTGTCACTACCTTGGGTGGTTCCTTGGGGTCCCAATGTCATACTAGATAGTGTTATATTAGTAAATACATATCTTTATAACTACTGTGTGGTTCTCCTCTCATTTACCAATACTATAAGGTTGCATTCTGGCAAAACAAGCTTCTTAACATTCCTACAAGACTAAGCCTGAAGGCTTCTCTCCACAGCTACCACTTGGATAGCTTTCTAAGGTTATCTTTGACCTCTTAAATTACCATAAGGGTTGTTTGGGCTGGTGCAGGGAGCCCACTTTAATTAGTGGATAGCATATACCAGGCCAACTTCTCACAATCATTTATTGAACATATTTTTTAAAATGTTTAGTGCTTTCTAAAGTAAACAGCAGCCCTGTGCAGTTATTCAGCTGGGGCCAGATGTGAAGGTAATGAGGGCCACATGTGGCCCCTGGACAGTACTTTGACTGCCATTGTACTAAGGCCTTACAGGAGAGGGAAGTATGGCAATTTGGAATTAGCCAATTTTATCATATTTCAATAGTGAGAGCACACATATTGGGACCTGGTTAGCATTGCCTCCAGTGTGGAGTTCAAAATCTAGCAATACCAATCAGCAAAAAACAAATGGTGATGCCTGCAGAAAAAGAGAGATTTAATCACACTGCCCCACATGTCAAGAAGCAACCTAGCCATTCTCTATGCAGTTCGCATTATCTGAGAAGAACCCATTTGGAAAAGACATCTAAATTGATGCGGCCAGTTCCAGACTCACATTCATTTTTTTTTTTTTTAGAGATTTCTATAGCAAAAACAAGACCCCGGGTAGGGTATCAGAGCGTTTTACAAAGAAAGCAGAGCAACGATAGTACATTCTACAAAACGACTGAGCAGACAGTTTAATAAAAATATTTCTAACAAGGTTCGGTGTGTAACAGCAACGAAAATGGAGAAGTAGGAACAAGTTCGAGTAAGCTTAAGTCATAGAGGCGAAGGAGTCATTGAGGGAAGTGTGTAAATAGGTTTGAAGTAGACAACTGATTCCATGCCTTGCGGAGTTAAGGGAGGAATTTGCTCATCAGGAATGATTTTGCTTCCCTTGTAAAATAGTGGTGTAGAAGAGTTTTTTCAAATGCACGGAGGTAGCGAGTTCCATATTCTTGGCGCCGCTCTGGTGAATGCTCTGTCAGATGTTTTTTCTTGCTGAAATAAGGTAAGGTTTTGGGATAGGCACTGGGGGTATTGTGGTGTAGAGCTTTATGGGTGATGCAAGCTATCTTTAGGTGGATTCTAGCTTCATAGGGTAGCCAGTTGATCGCCTTCAGGTGTGGTGATATGTGGTCAAATTTCCTGGATCCTGTTAGTTAAGAGTCTTGCTTCTGCATTGAGACAGGCTCTTAAATGGGCTGTTCAGATTTTGGGAAGCCCTGAGAGGGTGGTACATCCGTACACCAACCTTGAAATGACTAAGGCATGGACTGCAGTTTTGAGGTCAGGGTTCTCGATGAATGGTTTCATTTTTCTGAGATAGCTGAGGTGAAAGTGGGCATATTTAGTCAACAGGTTGATGTGCGTTTGCATGTTATGGTTCTTATCCAGTGTAATTCCAAGCGATTTGGTGGAGTCCACCAGAGTCAGTGTGCAATTCAGAGCCGTGATCATCTTGGTCCAGTTCTCTATCTCCAGAGAGTTTTTAAGGGGGGAAATTAACAGAAATTCTGTTTTTTGCGAGTTTAGCTTGAGGAAGTTGGTCATTAGCCAGTGAACTGTCTTTTCAGGAGCTTGATTCATAATCTTTATCAATTCAATGGAAGAGATCTTGATGTAAAGTTGAGTGTCGTCTGCGTACATGTGGTAAGAGATATTTGCTTGCTGTAGTAGCTCGGTTAGTGGTTCGACATATAGGTTGAATAATGTGGGGTAGGGTTGAGCCTTGTGGAACTCCAAGTAGGTTGAGTGAGGAGTGAGAAAGATTTTGTTCACCATGAACGATTGCGTTCTGTTTTCCAGAAGGGATTTGAACCATTGGAGGACTGTGCCAGATAAACCCATCCTATTTTCCAGTCTTTTTAGAATTTCTGTCGTGATTGACCGTGTCGAATGCTGATGAGAGGTCGAGAAGGACTAGTAGGCATGTTTCATTACGGTCAAGGGCGAGGAGGGTGTCATCTACTATATGCAGAATGGCTGTTTCTGTGCTGTGGCTGGGTCTGAAACCAGATTGGCAGTCGTTCAGTAGTTTGAAATCCGTGATGTGCTGGTTCAGTTGTTGCTGAACGCATTTTTCCAGGACCTTGGACAGCATGGGAATGTTGGTTATAGGTCAGAAGTTATTTGGGTCGGAGGCATTTGCTGTTGTTTTTTTTAGGATAGGGGTGACTTGATCAGTTTTAAGGCAATCCGGGATGTGACCTTGCGTAAGCGAGGCATTGATGATTTTGGTCCAGAGAGGGGAGATGATACGGTACATGTGGGGTAGGCCTTTTGAGGGACAGGGTCATTGAAGTGGTTGTTGGGTTTGATAGTTGCTAATGTTTTGGTGTTATCACTGAGATCATGCAGTTTGAAGTTGGACCAGTGGGAGTTACTTTTGGGCAAAGGTAGATCCGGTTGTTTAGGATTTTCAGCTTGTGTGTTATTTGGGGTGGCTGAGTTGATAGATGCTGTCCTTATTCGAGTTGGAGGGAATTGGTTTTTGCTGTGAAGAATGAGGAAAATTCCTCGCTGCTAAGCTGTGATTTCGATGTCAAGAGTGCGGTTTTGGCCAATTTGTTGGATTGCTGTTTTAGCATTTCAAAGAGTTTCTTCGGTCTATTTTTGGCTTTGTCTAGTTCTGATCTAAAAAAGTATTTTTTTGATAGAAAAATACTTTTACTATAGGAGTTTCTAGCCTTCCTGAGTAGCTTAAGTTAGAGGGGGGAGGGATGTTATCTCCAGTCTTAGTTTACGTCTCTCTTCGTTCAGGGCACCTGTGAACCATGGGTTTTTGTATTTGTTCGGTATACTTTTGAGTTTTAGTGGGGCTACTTGGTTCAAGATTTTGGTCATCGTGGAGTTTTAGTGAGCAGTGAGTTCTACTGTCAAGTTGACTCTGTGTAGGGAGAGGGACAACCTCAGCAGTTTTGAAGTTTCCCACAGTGTCTGGCTTTGACAGTACTGCCACTGTCAAGCTCAACCACAGCCATTAACCGTACCCATTGGGGACCTGTCCCTCATCTGCAAACTGCTTCTGGGAAAGAGATATATCTTTCCTTCCCACAAAAGTATCCCAGCATGTGAACAGTATTACTGTGGCCAACAAGGTGATGTCACCTATCCTGCCGCCATCTGGTCCAAATTTAGGTCAGACTTTGCCCAAACTACAAGCATTAAACAGAGCCCTCCTATAGCTATCAGTATCAGGAAATCTGGCCACTGGCCATCCCTTGAAATGCAGATATTTCAATCCAGTGTCACTTTCAGACTATGGGCTGTCATGGTGCCTCTCATTTGTTCCTAAGGTCTCATTGTCAATATCGGTTCCTCAGACTGGGTGCTATACATTTAGGGCTTTATTACGAGTTTGGTGGTCCGTGAACCGCCGTGCCCACTTTCGCAATCAAACTGCTTGGAGCTTGTTTGCCCAACATCTGTATTACAAGATGGGTTGATTGATATTGCAAAGACTGCAGCTGAACCACCAACACCGCCAGCACACCGCAGATCGTCTAAGTCGCGGTTGAGGAAAAGCAGCTGCCATTGGGTGGTGCAGAGGAGTTTCACTGCCATTCATATTACGATTTGGCTTCCCGATGAGCCGACCAGGTGGTAGGAATTCTGGCTTTGAGTCAGCAGAAACCAAGGATTTGCAGTGCATACTCAGCCCTCTGCTGTTCTACCTGTCAGAGTTTAATGTGGATCCCTTTCTCTAGGTCCCCCCTTCACAACATCTTCACCTTGAAAAATACAACCTGGTTTGTGGAAAAATGCAGGTAAGCCCATTTTGTATCATATACCCATTGCTTGGATTGGCCACATATGGGCCAGACTCCTGCAATGGGTAGGTGGTATTGACACCTAGCTTGCTGGGTGGGTTAGAACCCTAGTTCCAACAAGGGACTTTCCCCTTCTTTCGACCTGCTTATCTTACAGCTAGGCCCATTTGACAGCCTTGACACATGACAGTACATCCTTCTTCTTTTCCTTGTCTTCTCTAGAGGAACTCTGTACCCTTTTTTTGCACATATCTTTGATGGGGTATGTACATTGGACCTCATTAAACTTACCCCTCTGTCCCCACTATTGTTGATATACTTGCACGGGTTCCTACCCGTGGGACTCTGATCATTAGGTTACCAGCTGATTATAATTCTAATCTAGACTGGCCCTTCTCTTTGTTCTCCCCTTGTCCTCAGTCCAAATAACTCATCCGTCATGGATAACCACCAGGGCTTGAGTTTCAGTGACAATTTCGGTAATGGACATTTTAGATAGAATACCAGCCTTGCTAGGAGCCGATGGTAGCACAGCGTCAGGCTCACAGTCGGATGACTGGAATCCCTTAATTAATTTGAAAAGGGATTGGCTGAAAATAACACTACATGGCGCACTCATGACTGAATATTTGCGGGCAAACATAGCACCTTCAGGTCTGATTGTGAATAATTTCCCCAGATTATTCTTGGATGACGCCACTTTTAAGAAAGAATGGTCCCTAGTGGCATGGAAATGCACTAGGGACTGGTTGGTTTTAATCATAAATAACGCGAGAAGACTGGCTGATGCCATCCTCGTGAGGATCCAGATTGCTGAAGGGGCCTTGAAAACCACTATCCATGTCACGGTTTACAAAACTAGACATGCAGAGATTAATACTGAGATCGCTGATAACAAAGACTACCTAATGAAACAGAAAATAACCAAGTTACAGAAAGATATACAAAAATTCGACAAAGAGAAAATATATCCTTACCTTAAAGCTGTCTACACCTCAGCAAAATCAAGCTACTCCTCTGATGACAACTCAGATAGGAGAGACTCAAGTGATAGTAACTCCAGTACTAATAGTTGGGGTAGTAATAACTCTAGGAGGAATCAATGCACCAACAGATTTTACAATGGACCAGCGTTTCAGGGTCCTTCTATCTTCCAAGGTCCACCACCACCGCCCCCTTTCTGGCTATTTCCCCAATACCAACAGTGCCCCCCTCAGTTCTTCCACGGCAACAACCCCCCTTTTTTAGGCAGAGGTGGTGGCAGAGGAAGAGGGCGCAACAGAAGAGGCTCACAGAAAGAAGTCCAATGGCAAGACCAATCGACCAGCGGTATGGACACCAGGAGCAAAACGAGGGACAAGAGGGATTAGTGGTTAATCTCTCACACCGCATCCTCACTATCCCTGAGGGACAACCTACCCTTTGGCCAATTTTTACGCATTAGACGTAATTGCACGAGGGTGTCTGATTATAGAACAGAGGCCAAAGTTCTAGCATCTAACTTGAAGGCCAGGGGTCATCCCGACAAACAAGTTCGAGACTCCATGAAAAGAGCTAGGAATAACCCACAAGAGTCACTACTTGAGACACAAACCAAACCAAGCTCTGACATACTTACCTGTGTCACTTCCTTCACACCTCACTCCGCTAGAATTAAGAAAATCATTCTGAGACACCGGAATATTCTAGATACTGGCAGCCTAAATATAGCGAAACCAAGGTTTGCTTATAAAAGAACACAAAACCTCAAGGACCTCCTTGTCCATAGTCCATACAAGACCAAGACAGAACATAACTAACAACCAACACACTCTGTGGAGTCTCTCCCTAGTTACTGGACATTTTGCTTGTGGTTCATGTGTGGCATATGCATTGACCACCACTACTAAGGATATTACCTTCAAGACTAATTTCAATTGGGTTTTGACAAAAGCAAAACACACGAACTGCAACACTAGAAAATGCATCTACATGATTACATGCCCCTGTGGATTACAGTATGTAGGAATGACCATGCGCACTGTTAAGACCAGAATAACTGAACACAGAAGCAACATACGCTGCCAGAGAGTTACCACTAAACTCTATACGCATTTCAAGGAGACACGACATCCCGCAGACTGCGCTGGATAGTTCTGAAGGCACATCCACAGATCTCTAGACACACACTGTTCAGGCTTGAACAGAGATGGGTCCTCAGACTGTCTACACATTTGACGGGCCTTAATGATGACATTCCGTGGGGTGCACTCACATAATTGGATCATAATTGGATCTATTGACCCTAGTCTAAGCGACTTTCTCACTGCATTACCCACCTTGGTTGGTTTATTTACAAAGCACCAACTCTGGTTCTTAATATTTTTCTAATACGACTTCCCTTAACCCACTGTTATGGATCACTTTTTCATGGCACTACCGAGGGACTTAATACCGTTCCCTCTGCAGACCATCAGGTGTCTTCTACATTCTAATTACCATTGTTGATAATATACATCAAGAGGAATTACTTTTTACTATCCGAGAGATATATACCCCATGTGACACGTTTTGCTAGTTTGCGAACCGCGTGTCTAATTTCATTTACCTCCTCGCGTAATTTACTGTCTTGCTTAGATACGGTGTCTGTCTGTTTATTTTAATTTACTTTACAACACACACTGGCACTATCGTGTTGGGGCCTGATTACACTCTAGGCTTAGGACACCCCTCCGTGACAAGATGGCCGCCTCCTTTCCCGTCTAGTCACATTACCTTTGAGACGCCCTCTCCACTACCCTACCGGTCACATGACTTTGCTCGCGTCACATGACCTTGCTCGTGTCATCTCCTTCCAGCACTTTAGGCACCAGCCGCCACCAACCTCCCACCATCCCGGTTCCGGCGGCAGGGGTAGGTTCACGAGCATTAGCGTGTCTTCAAGCTGGTGAGTACCGTGTTTATTCCTTTTTCATACGCGCTCCTTTCTGGAACCCTTCCTAGGTGAGATTACAATTTGGAAACCGATCGGACTTCCTGGTTTGCACAAGCATGGCGTTACTTTCTATGATTATCTGCATATCCCATATGGGACGGCTCATGCAGGTGTCGCTGCGGAGAGTGTTTGGTTACCTTACCTTGTCTCCTCCGCTGCGCTTTGCCGCTGACTGCCCACTACGGTGAACATAGTGATCATGGCTGCATATTGTACCCCATGTTGGAGGTTTAACCATGGCTGTGACTTTTCCTTTTTACTCCCCTGAGTGGTCCTTTGGCAGCCACACATCATTGTGTATCCTGATACTTATATCATACTCCCCCTAACATGTCTTTCCATACAACCAGTGTACGCTTACAGGATCCCAATTGGAGTCCGTTTTCACCCGCCGGCAACTGTTGCAAGACCTCCTTGTTAGCAGTTAGGTGAGTTCCTTTGGTTCTCGTCTTTGTTCAACACCGCATTCCCCCTAGTTTTATCACTATGAGATACCTTCAGCATTAACATACCCAATGATCCCTTGGTGTCCATGTTAACCTTTTTATCCTCCCCGTCCTCATAGTTTTATTTGTCTTATTGGCACTATTTTCTCTCTGTGAGTGCTCTTACATGTATTGTTCATTGTTACCCCACGGTTCTCGTTGCAGGTTACCTTACCAAGCCTGTGAGGTATGTAGACTCTTCACATATCCACATATTGTAGATAGTTTCACCACTGATCCTGAGGAAGTGCCCTGACCATTATGGCTACTATGGCACGAAACATGTAGATCTCATTGAGAGTAGGGCATACACAACTAGATTCATTATTTCTAGTTTTAATACCCACCTCAACCACTTTTTATTTAGGCTGTTTACCACTATAATAGAAGTGTCTTTGTGGACAAACAGAACCTATTTTATATTCACTTCACCTATAACTCACATCTACACACACTAGGGCCCCTACCTCCCCTGCACCCACCGGCAGGAACAAAAGATCCCCGCCAAAGAGCCCCAATATTGGGTGCCCGTCAGGTATTGCAGCGCCAACCTGACGAGGGGCAAGCTCAAATGATAAGCATGACACCTAGCTTGCTGGGTGTGTGAGAGCCCTAGTTACAACAAGGGACTTTCCCCTTCTTTTGACCTGCTTATCTTACAGCTAGGCCCATTTGATACCCTTGACACATGACAGTACATCCTTCTTCTTTTCCTTGTCTTCTCTAGAGGAACTCTGTACCCTTTTTTTGCACATATAGGTGGTATTTCGCCACATGTATCATGCATTTGTGTACATTCTACATGTACAGTCAAAATTAACACACAGGCATTGATAGATAGGGAAAACCATTGTTCACCGTCGCAAGACCCCCAGAGCTGCACCATAGGCCCCACGGTCAACTTGTCAATACAGTGGTCGGAAGACCGTCAGCACTGCAGTGCTCTCACGGCTGTAGTGTTCAGATGGTCGGACCAACAAACTCCAATCAGGCCTTTAGTGTGGAGAGACTGTCATTCCACTCTCACTTCTACTAGCTCATTGGTGACACCCTAGGACTGAACAATGACATAATACTTCAGTTCTTCAATGGTGAACCCACAGTCCTCCTTAATGGTGACACACTCCGCCATGTCTTGCAGGAGTCTACCAGGTCCAAGAACCCATCTCCTGTCTCTTTGACAATACAGGCAGCACTTATAGGTCAGAAGTAGCCTCACTCATGCCAGTTTTGGGGTCCTCTCCTTTCAAAACAGGTAACCTGTTTTACTCCCATTGCTTGTGACACATGCCTACTTTCCCATACCCTCCTTCTATGTCTATCCACCCTAAATAAACATAAGGATTGTACCCCCAGAGATCTGTGGTGTGTCTGCCTGAGTGCTCCCATCTTCTGTTTTGCTACTATCCTGTGGTACCTCACTGCACCGGATGTTGTATCTGAGAGATTGGGACACATAAATACCTTCCTCTTAGCAGTTGTCCTGCTCCACTCAAAGGAGAAAATTATGTCAATTAAAATCAAAGACTCATTTTTGCTGTCAAGTGGGTGGAAAGTTTTTTAATTTTGACTGCTATCAATGTAAGAAAATGGGTTGTTAATTGGGGAGGATGTGAGTCTGTCCCAAGTAATAATTTCAAAATCTTGCCAGGTCTAACACTCAAGTTCAATAAAGGTCTTGGGCTCAACCACTTGCAGCTATGGCACAAGACAGACAGGATTAACTTACCAAAATGTGGTAAGAATTTAGAAATACCAATACAATTTGATAGTCAAAACACATTACAATAAAACAATTTAAAAAACTAATTCCAAAAGAAAAATCATCCATTGAAACAAAAAATATCACAAATCCAATAAGGGGAACAAGAGATATGAATTGTTAAAGCTTTAGGGCAAAAAAGTGCCTAGAAAAAGTAAGGCCCAAAGCAAAAGCCACTGTTCACAGTGGATCAGGGCTGAAACGTGATATCAGTCTGATTTTGATGGCGTGGAGGTCATATACCTCCATCAGGATATCCCAGTCAAAGACTTTACCTTCTGACTTAGATGTAAAATTTGGCAGACAGTACTTTGTTCCTCAGGGTAGTGAAGGGCATTTAGTTTGCCACCTTGATGGAATACTGTTCTCCAAATTTAGAGATCACTGTTAACCCAGCAGCATTCTGTAATTTGATAGGATCCGTGGTCATAATATGCCCTTCCAAGGTTAAAACATTTGGTGGGTGGCCAGCCTCCAAATTATTGCTTTCCAAAAGCAAACTCGCAAGTAGGTGTTTGTTGTTGAAAACCAAAACCAAATGACCACAACACCCAGGAAGTGTTTTGCGTGGCTATAAAGATGTAATTATCTGCCTGTCCCTGTCTCTGAGGTTTTTTCTGGCATGACAGACAGAAAAGAAGATCACACCACCTGCCCTACATTTGGTGAGTGAAGTAATGCCCTTCCTCTGTCAGGCTATCAGGGGAAGCTTTCAGTCGATGGAGCCAATAAAGGCTTTATCAATGGAAAAGTCGAAGTTGTAGCAACCCAAAATAGGTAGGGCAGATAGGCAATTTGGAAGATAGGGTCCTCCTTTGCATCTGCGTACCATGTCAGCCAAACTGTAGCCGGTAAGATCCACTCAAAGTCAGATACCAATTGGCTGGAGGGTAATTCAAGCTGTTGGTTTTGACAGAAAAATCTATGAGCATGACAATTAAAATGTCTTATCCAGCAAAGCTCTCTGGGCCTGTTGCACTGTGCAGCGCAGATCTGAGGAGTGATGGAGGTCCTGCGCCAAGATGCCTCATGTTGTATTAGTTCCGATGAAGAGCTATGAAGGCTGCATCAGATTTTGTCATGCTGAGTAGGTTCAGATGGGGACCACACCTGGGCTGGCAGAGCACCTTTCAAGGATCTAGTACCGGAGAGTCACCACTTGGAGGGTTAGGACTGACAGCACACAGAGTCCAGGTGCAGGGTTCAAGATGGTTGGAGCCTTTTCTGCCCCTGATGAGGATGCCAGCCAACTATCTCTTGATGTCACTCTGGTGGTCCTAGGTTAACAAGTGCAGGTCCAAGCCTTACTCAGGCAGAAGGCCAGCTTAGCAGCAGAGAAGTCCTTCTTGCAGAAGAGCAGTCCATATTCTGAGTCTTCTATAGGTCCAGAAGTGATCTGAAGTGTGGGTCTGAGGGTCCAATATTTATACCTGGTAGCTGTTGCCTTGCCCTGGTTCCAGTCTCTCTGGGGGCAAAATAGGCTAGTGTGAAGTCCTTTCTTTGTGTGTGCTTTTCAAGTGCAAATGTGGTAGGTGACATCTCTGCTCTCCTATCATGTCAAAGAAAGCAAATTTTGCCAACACCCAGACCCACTATTGTGATGCTGACTGGGAAGAAAACACAAAGGCTAACTACTCGTATGACCCAGGAAGAGACTGCAAGCACCAAATGGTTAGGACAAGAAAATGGCAACTTTCTAAAAGTACAATAAAGCAGGGTTGGGCCCTATAGTATACCACACAGCTAGATTGGGCCAGTAAATTACAGAAAAAAAGAGATATCTAGATGACTGTTTATTGTGCTGTCAACTATTTAACAGACTGAGACCAAAATCACAAATAAGATGGTCTCCATCATTTAATTATATTTTCTAAAAGTGGCATTTTCAGAATTGTGACTTAAAATCTGACTTTAACATTAAAGAATATTTTAAATTACACTTACTTGGACACCAAACTTGAATTTCCTCCCTGGTCCCAATCAAAGATCAAAGATTAGCACTTATGTAGGTAACAGTATGTTATTTTATGGGAGATAGACCTCACAATAGTGAAAAACACTTTTGTGAGGTTTTCACTATCAGTACACTTGAAATTTAAAAGTACATGTCAAACTTTTATATTAAAATGCACCCTGCCCTATGGGCCGTTTAGGTCCGACCTTATGGGTGACTCATATTTAATAAAACAGGAGTTTTTGACTTGGCAAGGCATTCTGTTTCCAAGTAATATTGACAGTTTAAAACTTCTGGCAGGCTGCAATAGCAGGCCTAAGACATGTTTTAAAGGGCTACTTAAGTTGTTGCCACAATACATGCTGTAGGCCCACTACTAGCATCAAATTAACTAGCCCTGGTAATATGTTATACCACTTTACCAGGGACTTTGAAGTAAACTAAGTGTAAGCCAATTTTACTATGTTTAAAGGGGAGAGCAAAAGCACAGTAGCACTGGTTAGCAGTGGTTAAGAGTGCAAGTTCCTAAATGCCAGCAAAAACAGGTTTCCGAAAACAGGAGGGTTAAAGGCAAAAAGCATGAGGGTGACCCTGCAGAGAGGTCACAGTCCAACAAATTTCCTTCCCCTGATGACCCCTGCTGTAAAACTTGTGCCAATATAAATTTCAGATGCCAGCAGTGATGTAATGTGAGGTCTTAGGTAGTGAATCAGAGCTGTGCAAGTTATACTTATGTCAGTTAGGTGTAACTGGTGAATTTTTGTTTTTTATTAAATGGTAGTTTTTATTTTGATAAGACATAACTCCAGTTCAACCTTTTGCTTTTCTCATTGAATCTCATTGAATCTCTAGTGTTTTTAATGTAAGTTAACATTTTACTATCTTACTTGTGTATAACTCCACTTTAACTTTTGTTTTTTTCAGGTAATTTCCATGATTTTTCTAAATATAAAGTGAGGTCTAATTACAATACATCCAATGCCAACCATTCTGACAAACACCTGCTTTGCATGACCTTTGGCTGTGTGGAGTGAAGGGTTGGCTACAATGCTTGGCCTGTGGGCAGGTCCTTACCCCAACCCCCTGCGAGAGGCCAACCCCCTACCACATATGGCCTCTGCGGTGCTTGGCATGGGGTTGATCGCAGGGCCTGGCCTGTAGCTAGGCCCTACACACAATCCCCAATGCCAGAAAATTCCCCACAAACCTTTACCTACTTTATGCTCATTTCTTTTTTTATTGCAGGTCCTGTGGGACTCACTAAAGAGTAAACTGGGGACGGGATGGCTCCCACAGGAGTTCTGCAGGACTGTGACAATCCCAAAATAATGTGTTCAACTTCTGGTCCAGGGGGTCCCTAGAGGTAGCAGTCAAGGTTTTTCTACCCTGCCCCCTTATAGTCTTTTTGAATTTTTTTAGGACTTGAAGACCGAATCCCCAAGTCTTGAAATGGAGAGTGAAACATTTCCCTTCATTTCAGAGCAAGCCAATCAGATTCTTTGGTCCTGCAGGAGTACCATGGGACCAGCCAATCAGAACACTTTATTTTCCCGCTGGTTTCCTAAGGCACTAAGTATCTCTATTTTTTCTAATCAAAGTTTCTCAGAAATGGTTGGCCACATTCTTTTTTCTTCTGTTGCGTTGTCTAATTTTCCCTTTGGAAATTGCACAGGAAAAAAGCATTTTGTGACCCTTCTTGTTTCTCTAGCTTACATATAACTACACAATGGTGCCTGCCATTGTGCAACATCTATCTATCTATCTATCTGTCTGTCTGTCTGTCTGTCTGTCTGTCTGTCTGTCTGTCTGTCTGTCTGTCTGTCTGTCTGTCTGTCTGTCTGTCTATCTATCTATCTATCTATCTATCTATCTATCTATCTATCTATCTATCTATCTATCTATCTATCTATCTATCTATCTATCTATCTATCTATCTATCTATCTGTGTATCTATCTATCTGTGTATCTATCTATCTGTGTATATATCTATCTGTGTATATATCTATCTGTGTATATATCTGTTAGGATTGTGTTTCCATAGGAAATGCCTTTATTGTCTTGTTAATAACTTTGGTGCGATTTGAACAATCTCCACAAGACTATCCAAAATAAGGTGAGTCCCAAAACACATTTTCCACATTTATTTTTACACAGGAATTGTAGACACAGTAATAACCTAAACGGCTGAACGGATGTATACAAAATTTAGCAGAAAGCTAGATCTTGCTCCAGAAAGAGAGCTTTTTGGGATTTGGTGTAAATCTGTTCAGTAGTTTTTGAGCAATTAATGCTCAAAATAATTATATGCATCATGACACTGAGGATCAGCAGAGCTGACAAATCTCATCCTGAGATCTGATCGGCTGCCACCACTTCAACCAGGAAGTGGCGTCAGACATCCCAGGACTCGAGACTCAGTAAGAAATGCAAAATAAGACATAGGGACTGGAGTATGGATTCCTTGACCCCCTAGGCCTGGGGCTAAAAAAAATTTTGTTTTTACATTGTGCTACAAATTTACAATGGATTCTCGAATAATGTGCTAATAAGTAAAAAGGACAAAAAAAAAAAAAACGCCGGCTCCCTCACTTGTTGTTAGGTCTCACTGAGTCAGCGCGCATGCGCTGCTCGGAGAGACTTTAGTAGGTGAGTTTTCAAAGTGCTACCCACATGGTTTTGCTGGCTACAAGCTTGAGTGCACGATGGCGTGCACATGCACAGCTGCTCTCCGCATTCCCCCCTCCCTTCTCGCCCAGCCCTTTGATGCTCTGCTCGCATCTCCCTCCTCCCTTTTCATCAGTTTCATTGTGGCTCCTTTTCGTCAGTTTCATTCTGGCTCCTCGCATTCCCCTCTGCTCCTCGCATTCCACCCCTTCCTTCTCGCCCGGCCCTTTGATGCTCTGCTCGCATCTCCCTCCTCCCTTTTCGTCACTTTCATTCTGGCTCCTTTTCATCAGTTTCATTCTGGCTCCTCTGCTCCTTGCATTCCCCTCTGCTCCTCGCATTCCCCCCTCCCTTCTCGGCCAGCCCTTTGATGCTTATAACATTGTGTTTCATTTAGGGCATAAAACATAAAGGAGCACTGGCAATGCTGATAAAATGGGTTTCATTTTGAGTAGTGACTAAAACTTTAACCACACACACACAACCACACACACACACAACCACACACACACAACCACAAGCACACACACACAACCACACACACACAACCACAAGCACACACACACAACCACACACACAACCACACACACACACACACACACACACACACACAATAACACACACACACAACCACACACAATAACACACACAACCACAACTACACACACAACCACAACAACCCACAAGCACACACAACCACACACACAACCACTCAGAACCACACACACACAATCACAACCACACACAATCACAACCACACACACACAATCGCACACACACACACAACCACACACAACCACAACCACACCCACACACCCACAACCACACACACACCCACAACCACACCCACAGAACCACACACACAACGACACACAACTGCACACACAACCACACACACACACAACCATGCACACACACAACCGCACAGACACACAACCACACACATACACCCCCACACACAACCACACACACACAACCACACACAACCACAACTACACACACAACCACAACTACACACAACCACAAACACACACACTGCCACACACAACCACAACCACACACAACCAAACCCACACACAACCACAAACACACACCCACACACACACACACCAACACACACACACACACAATAACACACACAACCACAACTACACACACAGGCACAACTACACACAACCACAACACACAACCACAACCACACAACCACAACCACACACACAACCACAACCACTCACAACCACAGCCACACACACACAGAATCACACACACAGAACCACACACACACACAACCACACACACACACAACCACACACACACAACCACACACAACCACACCCACACACAACCACACCCACACACAACCACACCAACACAACCACACACAAACAACCACACACACACAACCACAAACACAACCAAATACACACACACACACAGCCACACACACCCCCCCCACACAAACTCACATACCCACACACATAACTACAACCACACACACACAACCACAAACACACACAACCACACACAATCACACTCAACCACAACCACATACACACATAACCACACACAACCACAAACACACACACAAAACCACAAACACAACCACAACCACTCACACACACAACCACAACCACACACAACCACAGCCACGCACACACAACCACACACACACAACCACACACACACACACAACCACACACAGCCACACCCACACACAACCACACACACACAAAATAACATACACACACACAACCACAGCTACACACACAACCACAACAACACACAACCACAACAACACACAACCACACAACCACACACACAACCACACACACACAGAACCACACACACAACCACCCACACAAACATACACACACACCCACAACCACACACATAACCACACCCACACACCCACACACAACCACACACACACAGCCACACACACACAACCACAACTGCACACACAACCACAAACACAACCACAACCACAAACACATACACAACCACACACACACAACCACACACACACCCACACACAACCACAAGCACACACACAACCACCCACATAACCACACACACAACCACACACACAACCACAACTACACACACAACCACACTCACAACCACAAACACACACACACACAACCACACACGCACACACACAGCCACACACACACCCACACACAACCACACACACAACCACAAGCGCACACACACAACCACACACACAACCACACACAGAAACAACCACACACACAACCACACACAATAAAATGCACACACCACACACACAACCACACCCACACAACCACAACCACACAAACAACCACACACACAACCACACACAAACAACAACACACACAATCACACACATACAACCACACACACACAACCACACACACACAACCACACACAATAACACACACAACCACACACACAACCACAATCACACACACACACACACACACACCCCACACACAACCACACACACGCAACCACAATCACACACACAACCACACACAACCACACACAACCACACACAAACTACAACACACACAACCACAACCACACCCACAACCACACATACACCCACAACCACAAGCACACACAACCACAAGCACACACAACCACACAACCACACACACACAACTACAATCACACACAATTACAATCACACACAACCACAACCACACACACACAACCACACACACACGTACACACACAATAACACACACACATACACACACAACCACACACAACCACAACCACACACACACAACAGTTGCATAACTAAATACTGATAAGGTCCCAAAAGCGAGACCTATTGGCTGTGCCAATGCTTGTTAATAAATTTCCTAGGGTGGACCAGGGCCTGGTGATACACAGGTTGTTTGGGGGGAGGGGTGTGTGGCTCCTATCCCTGATTCCCATAAGGCCCCAGGGTCCCAATTCCCTGGGGCCGACAAGGATAAAATAAAGTGGTGGGGGTGAGCAACACTTTCTCCCCTGACCTTAAAAAGGCACAGCCCCCCTCCATTAACCGTTAATGTCCCTGGGTACTCTATCACTTGCTGCACCCTGGAGAGCCCACCTCTGGGATACAGTGGATTCGCTGTCAACACTGGAGCGGGAGGGAAACTTGTGTTTGCTCCCATCCGGTAGGAGCATTTTCAAATCTCCCACCAAACGAGAGCAACAACAAAGTCTACTCCCAGGGTGGGAGCTTTAAAAATACTCTTGCTGGCTGGGAGCAGACTTGTGTTCTGTTTCCCGGCCTGCACTGATGCGGGCAGGGAAACAGAACAACAGATTACTTCTGTCCGGAGGGAGCAGCATAAATAGCTGCCCCCTATGGGTGTTAGCAAGGCCCGTGGCCAACCCTCTACTGTGCATGGCAAAGGACTTACACAGAATTGGGTTGGATACCTTTGGGGTTGGTCACAGGGCCTGTCTGCAGGCTGAAGCCCATGCACAGGACGGAGTAGGCTGCATGCAATGGTCTGGCAACAAGCCACAGGCCAGGCCATGCAGCCAACCCCCTGCTGTGTTGGCCAGCTTCTTTAATGATGGGCAACTGCATTGCGGTGCAATTTGCTTGATGTTTTCTGATTGATCAAATTATTTCCAAAATGTTAAGGGGCATTATTAATGGTTGTTTCAATGAAATGTCCAGATAAACGTTTTCAGAGCAGATCATGCAAAAGAAAGCCAGTTTCACATGGGGAGTTTGAAACTTGTGAAATGACAAAGTCCAGTTCTTACTTCACATTTTCAACAGGTCTCATCCAAAGTAGAATTTCATTTTTTCATGACGTTGTTCAGTTGGATAGAATTCAATCTCATCCACGTTGGTATCCTTCCTGGCATTATTTCTTTACTCGGAAAAAAATAAGAACCAACCATCAGAAATCAGAAGTGTAATTGTGATTCCACAAAAATATTTGTTACCGATGAATTGAAGGAGGAAACAATAAATCAAAAAAATCTTAAAGCCTCTCAATAGGCCATATCCAATGTTTTTAGAAACATAGACTATGCGTATGTTAGCTCTGGCTTACCTGGGTGCAGAGTTTGACTCTTCTTGTGCCATTTAAGTATCATTGCTTTGATTTTGGTGTTGCTCTGACATGTGGCATCTTTCTGGTATGAGGCTGCGCAGCTTTGCACAGTATGTGTCTTGAGCGTGTTTGCTTCCTAGTGGTACGGTTCAGTATTGTTGTATGCCATGAGGTTGCTGCTTCCTGCACCAGCTCAATAATGGTACAGCCATTGGAAGATTAGGGACTTACTAATTAAGTAGTCCATGACAATTTTCTTCCTTTTGGTATGTCCTCCTTCTTACAGGTATTTAGTATTGATACTGCCAAAGTTAAAATAGTGACTTATCATTTCCTGTTTCTTTCCATAAGTTTGCTTCATGTTTTGGGCAAAAACATGTGACCAGACCATTTCCAAGGTGTGTAGCAAATATGCCTGTTACGTTCTCATTGGACTCACATGTTTTCCTTTATATCCTCCTTCTGGTTCTGCTCCTCATGTTAATTGGCCTGGCTTACTGGAAGATTTGTTTAACTGCATCCAGGTTTTATTCCTCCCATGATGCTTCACTTCCTGTCACATCTCTTGTCCATCTGTGACTCATCTTGAATCTGGGGTTGCCATAGAAAGTAGTCAAACCTTTCTTTGTCTCAAGAAGAGGCTTTTGCTGTCACCTAAAAGATTTGCCTTTGACAGCTTGTTGTATTTGATGCATCGTAGAAGGTGTGAAATTAATCTGCCAAATGTGTACGGAGTTGAATCTGCAAAAGCTGTTGAATTTCGGATATAGATCAGGCTGCCTTCAGAGCAAATATTCCTAACATAGAGGTTAAAGACACCTCTTTCTTTGTCAGAATCGCAACAAGCTTGTTTAATTTATCAAAAGTGAGAATTTATCATTTCTACTTTTGTCCAAGGAACATTACACTTTATTTGGGGGAAGGAAAAATGCAATACCATAGCCGTTTACTGTTTTCTGAACAGATAATACATACATGAAACCGGGATAATTAGATATAAACCAATTCGCATGAGTGTATGATAGGAAGGAATATATAAAATGGGTGCTGAAATGAGTTTACAAATATATTTGAGAATCGAAGGTTTATTTGCGCCATGCAACGTGATAGAATCCAAAAGGAGTGAGTGTCCTAGTGGGTTGGCGAGTGAATATGTGCATTTGAATGTCGGATTCTCTTTTGTTCAACAGCAGAACTCAAAAGGAAATTTCCAGCTGTGTTTAAGAAATGTATTGTGTCTTTTTTTCATACCAACCGAAAGATTTGTGTTATCGACAATCAATAATGAAAAGCAGTGATTGGTAACAGGATTAGTCCTTCAAGAAGATACATAAGGGGCCTGTTTAAAGAGGTAAACATACACTTTTGTGTAAGTTTACAATTTTTCAGTATTCACAAACGCATTTACAAGTAGCATTTTTACAACTGAGGAGTTTTTGCACTCAGGAGGAGTCGCCGCGCTGGTGGATGAGAGTTTGCGCTTGAGTGTAGGACCCCACATGGCAAAGGAGAGCTACACATGGTAAACTAACTAGTAGAACATATCCCCGGAATCAATTAATGACACCTGAAAATTATTACATTCAAACCACAATAAAGCAACCCATAAACAAAGGCTCTGTTTCATCATACCTCATTTCGCTAATTCGTGGCTTCCTTGTCATTGTTGTTCAACAATACTAACTGTGCTGAGGAGGAAGGAGAATTTTACAGAGGAGGACACTGAGAGGACTGTCACATATGTAATGGCACACTACAAAAAACTACATAGACTGCCTCTGTATGTTATTAGTATGACACAGAAGGCAGCCTTATGGCAGAAATTTGCACATGGGGTTAATGCATTCAGGGGATATGTCCAGACCATGGGGCATATTATCAAGACAGGCGATAAAATTATCGCCGCTTTAGCGGCAGAAAACTGCAGCTAAAACGGCAATAATGGGCTTGATAATATGCTTTATGGAATTCCAATTGAAGCCCATGTTAGATGTGAAGGACATCTAACCTGAGCTTCCATTGGAATTCCATAGAGCATATTATCAAGCCCATTATCGCCATTTTATCGGCACTTTTCTGCCGCTAAAGCAGCGATAATTTTATTGCCTGTCTTGATAAAATGCCCCCATGTGTGTCATTTTAAAACAAAGTTGCAGCATGATAGAATGTAGCCAAAGAAGAAGTTCACTAGGATAGAGATAGCTAGACCTCTTCCTGGTGGACAAACTGGATTCCGTATCCACCTCACCTCATTTGAGAAGGACGTCCTATCCACTATGCACCCCTAACTGCTACATGGGCTGCCTGTTACAGACTGCCTTGGTTTCAGGTAATACATTTAGCAACGACATCCATACTATATGTAAAAAGAGTTTTCTATGTAGCATGTGTGACTATGGAAGCTACCCATTGTTGGTTCTTTAACTTTTTGTGAATTTTACTCTAAAGTTTTTTATTTTTTCCATCACACTACAAGTCCCAGATCGTTTTTAGTGAAGTTCTCATGGTCTCCCTGCCTTTTCACATAACTGCTTTTTTTTTTAAAGAACAAAGGTCCTTAGCTTAAACATAAATGATGTAACTATGTTAACATAGACTTAGATAAGAACTATGCACGTTCTTCCAGTGTCCAGCCGGACAGAGGAACATTTATTTAGAACATTACAAAAGGTTTTAAACGAGATAAAGAAGCACGAAAGTAATGAAACAAGGGCACAATCCTGTCTTGAGTTTTTAACAAGGAAATGAAAAAGAAGAAAAGAATCTATTGCACTGCCTGGCCTGTTGCTTACCATGAACGACCTCTTATCAGCGTCTGTTTACAAAATTGCAAGACACCACCCATAGGGACTTTACTATACCTTGACTACATTTATTATGGGGGCAGGGCCTTCTGAGACCGTCTGTGCCCCGTCAAAGAGGTCTCCCTGATGCTAAATATGCATAAACTCCCAAATCTGTCTTTCCCTTTCAAAGGGCAGCCATCTGTGTTAGGTTCGCCAAGATAGTACATGATTTGAACATATAATCCAGCATCTCAATACTTGTCTCCAAACCAAATACATGTTGCAGTTATGTGAAAAGTATGAGTGACAAGGGAACCCGATATAGGAACTTTGGACGTCGGATAATTACGTATTATTAAAGAACAAAGGTCCTTAGCTTAAACATAAATGATGTAACTATGTTAACATAGACTTAGATAAGACCTATGCACGTTCTTCCAGTGTCCAGCCGGACAGAGGAACATTTATTTAGAAAATTTCAAAAGGTTGCCACGGTAGTGGCGGGCTTACCTCAAGAGAGTCTCGATGCGCCGGAACGGGTGGTCGTCCGGACTGTAGAGATTAAGGGTAGATAGCCTTGGTCGGGAATTGAGCTAGTGGACGCTGTCTATAACGAGACCACGAGATTGGGTGGGCATAGAAGAAGGACTGTGCATTGGCTCACCATTGTTCACAAAGTCCTTCGTCTTGTTCACTGTTGCTACTTCATTCAGTGCATGTGTCACAATTCTACGTTCCCATTCACCCTAGGTCCTCACAGTTGTTTTTGTATATTGCCTAAGAATGCTGACATGCTTCCTTTCCTTATTGTAACAGTAGACTATGTTTTCTTGTCTCCTTCTTCTTCCTTGTTCATTCCAACAGGCGCATAACTCACATCAGGCAACTTTTAATTTGTAGTCCTGATGATGATCCCACTGTATTAGGAGCTAGGGATCGAAACGTCGACTTTCCAAAACAGTTCCACAATTTATCCACTGTGAAAAATGTATTGTGGTTTCTGTTGGTCTGAGCTTACTTGAGTTCTATATTGTATTGTAAGCCTCCGTATTTGCTCCCAAGTTTTTGCCTGCGATTCTTTTCTTCTTTTTCATTTCCTTGTTAAAAACTCGGTACAGGATTGTGCCCTTGTTTCATTACTTTCGTGCTTCTTTATCTCGTTTAAAACCTTTTGTAATTTTCTAAATAAATGTTCCTCTGTCCGGCTGGACACTGGAAGAACGTGCATAGGTCTTATCTAAGTCTATGTTAACATAGTTACATCATTTATGTTTAAGCTAAGGACCTTTGTTCTTTAATAATACGTAATTATCCGACGTCCAAAGTTCCTATATCGGGTTCCCTTGTCACTCATACTTTTCACATAACTGCAACATGTATTTGGTTTGGAGACAAGTATTGAGATGCTGGATTATATGTTCAAATCATGTACTATCTTGGCGAACCTAACACAGATGGCTGCCCTTTGAAAGGGAAAGACAGATTTGGGAGTTTATGCATATTTAGCATCAGGGAGACCTCTTTGACGGGGCACAGACGGTCTCAGAGACCTTCTGAAGGCCCTGCCCCCATAATAAATGTAGTCAAGGTATAGTAAAGTCCCTATGGGTGGTGTCTTGCAATTTTGTAAACAGACGCTGATAAGAGGTCGTTCATGGTAAGCAACAGGCCAGGCAGTGCAATAGAACACCGACAAACTATGATGAATGCTCATTTATAGGTTTGTGGTTTCTGTAAATCCGCCGAGAGCCTGGCTGATATATCCCCTGCCAACAGCAGAACTATCACATGCACCTCAAATTAGCACATTTACAGATCAGATCCGAATCTAAAGGAGTAATTCTGTGTGAGACAACCAGAACGCGAGATCCGTTGAGCGCATCATCTTGGCACCATCGCACATAACTTAATTTAAGAAAGAAAGTAATTTAGTTAACCTCACAGAACCACGAAATCAGAAAGAAAAAATACATAGCAAGATAAAAATACAAAACGGACTGGCAGCAAAAGGCGGGACAAATCCTTTAATAGATTTGAAAGACACATTTGCACTGCTGTACTATAATGAGCCAGTGTGTTAATTAAATGTATTAATAACTGAGTCTGCTTGCTGAATCAGATATTGTAGTAAACCCTTGTGCCTCTGATATACGGTTCATTTACTTCCATAACATATAGTCCCTGTGAATCTTAATCAAGTGTGAAAAGTGAGTTTTTGTCAAGTGTAGAGATTGTCTCCCTTGCTTGAGAGATTTTTTTAATGCATTGTTTGCTTGGAATCACACAACATTGAATTAAGTGCTTGAATAATGTTCCAGCGACTTAACGTGTGCTGTGCTTGCTGAAAACAAGTGCATATTAGAATTAAAGCTTTCAATGCAAGCATCAGGGCATTTCCAGTGTTCAACGTATGCGAGTCAAGACAGCTTTCATAAGACATTAAAAATGAACGCATTTTGCGTTAGGTTTACTGAGATTGGGAGCCGGGCGAAGTCAAACACTTTGAATGCTGCCATGTCTCTACTTACTACTTTACAGCAGAGGTGCAACTTAGCTTCATTTGATTTATACCCATTCCCGCAGATGTAATGCGTGTGATGCAAGAAGCGAAGCCTTTTATTGGGCTGAGAATTGAAGTATAAAGATGTTAAAGTGCAATATATTTTAAATTATTCATTGTAAGCTGTTTCGGCAGGCGTTGTGTGCTTAAAAAACAAGGACTACATATTTTAAAGGAAGGGGGGGCAATGTGGTCTAGCAGTTTCGTTTTCGTCGATGGAAACAGGGTAGGTATTTTTTTCATCTTTGCTTCAGTTCTTGACGAGCAATTGTAATTCTACTCTCATCTATTCATCTCTTTTGTGATTTGCACAGCAAAATCTGAATTTGTACATTATATTTTCATAAATAATATCAAATAAAAGCTTTATTTCTGAGTCAATGGCGTGTCCCCATTTTGGATTTAGGACATTTGGCCACACTGCCTCTTTAGTGATTTTTCCCAGCTTTGTTACAGTAATGTGGAGCAGCTCAACTGTAGGGTTGTGGGCCCCAGGACCGCATGCTACATCAGTTCAGTTCAGTTCATGCTCTTTATTCGGTTGAAGACAAAACAACCATAAAAGTACATCCATAAAAACAACATACCAATATAAAATATAGACAATAAAAGCCGGTCACATCATACAATCCATTTCATCTTAGTACTACTAAAAAACACAATGAAAGATAATCAGTCGTCATCTAATATAATATAGTTAAGAGGGATAACTGGTTCATGATCCTCTATAATAAGCTTTCCTTATTTTCATTGAGCTTAATATAAAAAGTGCTATATTGTAGCACAGGAAGGGATCCCCTAATGACACCAAATGCTTCACCGCCCTTTTTTAAGATAATATTTCTGGTTAATAACAAATGTTTTAGATACAATGCCCTGAGGTTCCGGTACAATTTAGAAAATTATAAAAAGTGCAGGGTGCTCTGTTTACTTTGTCCATTGCAGGGACAGGGATATATGTTGGGGGGACGGGATCTCATGGAAGGAAAAGCAATAAGGTGATGCGCTATTCCACATCTCACCCTTGTTAAAACAAATCTATGCTGCATGATGGTTACAGAGACCTAGTAATTGTTATCTCCCTACTCCTTATCCAGTGACTTATAAAATACAACGGATGATTTAAACTCATTGTCTTCTTCACGTTTATCTTGCCTGTTTCAAATAAATATGGTTTTAGTCCTATTCTTAGATAATGATGTAAACTGGATAGGTTCAGACCAAATTGACATTTTAAATAATTTATCCAAGCAAGAGTCGATATAACCAAGGTATATTTAAAGCCTTATCCATGGTTAAGCAGTCGAGAATTATGTTTCTGGGGAAACTAATCTCTTCCCTTGTCCATATCGATGTCCATAATAAGAGAGGTTTCACCAATAATTGGTCTTCAAGGAGGGCTGACCTAATTCTTTGTGTACTATCATATTAGATGCACAGGGTGGCAAGTATAACAGTTGTTTTAAAATTTTATTTTACTCCGTTTGTAATAGGTGGCTATTTTATATAGCCCTGGAGGCCTGACCCATACGTTGCAGCTGTCACACCTTTAGCATTATAGATGGCAACCATTCCACGGATTGGTCTACTACCCAGTTTAGAAGCAAATTTAAAAATCCCCTGGGAGACCCTACTCATTTTGACTCTGGTATTTAACATATGTTGTTGCCAAGAACTATTTCCTGTAATTGAGATTCCCAAATAACAAAAGGAAGTAACTGAGACGATTCTGGTATTGTCAATATAGAAGGCGGGGGGGGGGGGGGGGTTCTACAGAGTTCTCGCCTTTGGCTACATATCATTGTAAACTTTTTAGTTTTACTTATGACCATTTTTATTAGAAGCCATATATTCCCAAAAGGCATACATAATAATGCACACAGACGAATACTTAGTGTACTGGTAACTGGCCCAGTGCACGTGCGCCCAGACCCTTTTATTTGCAGGGTCACCTGACCAGTGACGCCTGTGATTGGTGGGTGTATGGTGTGGGGTGCAAACACAGGCAGGACACTAGAACGTGTCTAGCAGGACACTACATCCCTCACAAACAAAATGTCCAGCCCATGAAGAAAAGCAAACAACAATACACAGCACCAATGAGTTTCTTCAGGCCATCTGCCAGGCGGTGCAGGAACTATGGACCCCACGGTCAGAAAGATTTGGTCCAGCTTGGCGATGAAGTTCATACCGGCCTGGTCTCGCAGTGTTGGAGTTTATTTACACAGTTCAAATAGTGGTGAATCTAAAGTGGGGGTGTAGTCCACTTCGGAGATCTTCTTGCATGCGCTCAGGCTCTGGTGGACAACAAACCTGCAAATACTGAGGATGACCTTGATGGATGATGACCTTCCTTTAAGGCGATAATGTTTTCAAGTTCCCACGGCTGAGCAGCTTCAGACTTGCCTCCACTGCCTAGACTACACTCACACAGGAGTCTTCTGAAGGGCCTTCTTGCCGGGCTGCCATCGGACTGTGTGGGCCTCATGTAAGCCGCACAAAGTTATTGCTGAAGAACTGCCAACAGGATCACAGCGAAGCCGCTGCAAGAGGTGGTGTCTCAGAATCTGTGTGCTCTCGCCATCAGGACTCAGGTTCTACGCCTTCCTCAGGGGGTATTTGGGTGACCAGTCTCCATCTGTGACCTAGCAAGTCATCGAGGACTTCAGTGCAGCACGAGGAGACATTACTCAGTAACAATGCAGCCTGCAGGAATGAAAAAAAAACAGGAGGCTACCTGGACGCACACGGTCCTCATCGGGAGCTGGCAGCATGAAGAGGAAGGCCTACTCACCACGCAGTGCCCACAACTGCCGGAGGACACTGCAGCTGCTTTGCTCTTTCCTTTCTGTCTTTACATAGCCTGTGGCAATGCTGACATTTTGATGTGGGTGGTAAGTAGGGCTGATGCAGCCCTCCTTCTTTGCTAGAGTTAAGCCTTCGGTGCAGCCTTTTGCCGGTTGCTTGTCTGTACGTGCTGCAACGGTGTAGTCTTATATTTATTTATGTTATGAAAGCCCCGGCCGGGGCATCCACCTTCAAGGTGCTCGGTGCTTCCACTGTATGTGTGAGCCACGCAGCTGCTCTACACATGTCACTTCAGGGATGGATACTTCGAAGGCTAGATGTGTGTCTAGCAGGGTGCTTGGCCCGTACTTCATCACTAGGTGGTGCTGCAGGCCTCTTCTCTCCCAGCTGTGGCTGGCGCTGGGAACTGTGCTGGAGTGGAGGTGCCTGTGCGGGCCGTTTGCAGCGCCGGCTAGGCCCAGGACTTCGCTTAATTCTTTTTCTGATCAGGGCCGCTATACACCACTCTTCCCCGGTAAGTGGTGCTGCTTCTTTTTTTTGCCGTAGGGGTAGTAGAAACAGGATCGGGCAGCTCGTGGCCTCCCACTAACATTTGGCCCTCTCCTTGTTCCGTCATGAGCCCGAGGTGCTGTCCCATTAGATTAGGGCCACTGCAGTCCTCCCAGTGTGGCAGGCCTTTACTTTCTCTGGAGGCACTGTGGAAGCAGAGGTGGGGCAGGTAGTGCAAGGGGTGGTGAATCACGGCGACCACCCTGCGCTTGCCAGCCAGCATGGCCCTGCCGTAGGTCCATCAAACTTCTGATTTGCACCGGCTAACAGTGGTAGGCAGGGGCGGCTTGCAAACGCCTCAGTACCTGGGTGCATAACCACTTATTGCCGTGGATCTGTCCTGTTTGTGCCAAGACTCACCAGGCAAGGGGAGCACTGGATTGTGGGAGGTTACCAGTCGCTTCTCTTCCATCTCAGGGCTGGTTGGTGTCGCAGGCTGCATGAACTTGCCAATGTGCTCACAGCAGGGGGAGCCTTCTGTTCCTGCACTCTCCCACCCACAATAAATAGTGGCGTAGCCACCATGGTGTTCGTGGGGTCAGACTCCCTCATCGCCAATGTAGTGTTGTAGGCCCCAGGCCCACATGCTACATAAATAACGTGCACAGACTCATACTTAGTGTACTGGTAACTGGCCCAGGGCATGTGCAACTGGCCCCTTTTATTTACAGGATCAACTAGCCGGTGACACCTGTGATTGGTGGGTGTATGGTGTGGGGTGCAAACACAGGCACCTTGCTGCTCTGCCTTACGTCAAAGTGAAAAGGCAGGAATCTGCTATATTTAAACGATACGGTGCATTCCTGTCCTTCCTGCCTTAGCTAGAGCCCTTTAGGCAGCATAGCGCCAACATAGGCACCCTTGCAACATGGTGCAAGGGTGCCTCCATTGCAGGCACAATTGTTTTTGTGCAGGGAGGGGCACCTCAACCCTACAAGGCATTTTCCTGCAGAATGCATCACACATACAAAACAGGAAAAAATGAGGAGAAATAAACATATTCCACCTCTTTATGCCTTACCTCGGTAGGCTTCCGGAACTGACGCTTACCCATGTTTACGTCACTTTGAAAATCTGGGGCAGCGACAAATTCCATGAGTGTTGTATGGAAAAACCCATTGCAACATCCATGGAATGCCTCCAGGGTGCAGAGTAAGGCACAGAAGTGATTTGCACTGTGTTGCTTTACTCAGGGTGGCTATGCGCAGTTTGATAAATCTTTATGAGAGCCCTGCGTCACGCATTCATGAATTTAGTAGTGCAAAAGTGATGCCAGGCTCTCAAAAGTAACCCCTTTTGTTTGCCAAGGGTCCTATTACAAGCAGCTGTGGCTCTCACATTAACCTAACATTTCACTGGTGGACGAGAAATGTGGCAAACAACTGCAAGAATGTGATGCATATTTTTCTTATAACGGACCAAAGTATGTGGGTGTGCTACTTTTTAATATGAAAGCGGTTCACTGTAGAACTCTTCATACTGTGATAGACTTAGCACTAGTTCGGTATTACATTAATGCAAAATATTTTTCAACGTGTTGGCATCTGCAAGCAGTTTTTGTATACCAGTGCCACTGCAGCTCATTAAAATGTGAACTACTAACTCACCCTTATAAGGACCACAAAGACGATTAATGCCATTGCAGTGGGTTGAAATATAAATATTTTCTGCACAGCTGTGTGCCCGTGCATGGACCTGGATATGTTTTTCCTCAGCAGGCTATCCCTACTTAGAAGACTGAAAAAGGTTATTTTTGAATTTCGCAGTACATGGGAGTTTATTTAAGTACGTTTACTAAATGTTTGGCTCATAGAATTTTGTCAAAAAAAATTTCAATCATAACTTTCTGAGCATTCGAATTTAAGTGATTATGGACATATAAGTCCATGCATCGGATTGCATGTGCACACTGAGGGCCTCCTTTATGAGGTTTTGCCTTAGGGCAGCGCTGCAAGCCTTCCTGCTGTGCTGCCCTATGGCAAAAGAAAAGGTAGGAATGTGACGCATTTATCAGATAAGGTGCATTTCTGTCTTTTTCCCCTGTGCTGGCACACAATGGGCTGCCATGCGCCAATGCAGGCACCTTTGCATCAGGGAGAACGTCCTGCACAACAACAATCACAAGAGGCTTTTCCCTTTTTCTATGTGTGCTGCAGAATACAGCACACATAGAAAAAGGAAAAACGAAGAGAAATAAAGATATTTCTACCCGTTGTGCCCCCCTTACGACTCACCTGGGGAGGCAAAAGTTTTTGGCACAAATCTGGGGCAGTGTCAAAAAGCCCTGGAAGTTGCTGGAAACACCCCGGCAACACCCATTGCAAGCCCCTTTAACTCAGAAAACTGTGTTATTCGTTGCAGAATAAAGCCAAAAAAAGTGGCTGAGTGCTGCCTCGGAAATATGGAGCAGGCTCCTGCACCACGGAACATCACAAAAAAAGTGAGGTTTGTGCGGTGGAAGAGACCTCATAAATGAGTCCCTCAGGGCATTATTCATGGAGTTTTGAGGTAGTGCAGTGCAGGGGTACCTTCCTGCACAGAAACAATAAAGTTATTTCTCCTCGATACGCCTCATCTCTAAAGGCATAAGGAATCCTCAGGTATACATGATTTTGCAAATCTGAGGTAGCATCAAAATCCATGGGTGTTGCTTTGAAACACCCACCACAACACTCATGGACTGCTTCCTAAGCACAGAGTAAGGCAATAAAACAATTTGCACTGTGTTGCCTTACTCAAGATTTATGAAGCCACTCTAAGCAACAGAGGCTGGCTGTGCGTGGCTTCATAAATCTGATCCAAAGCCCTTCCCCATGCATGTACCACTTTATGTGGTGCAAACGTGATGCAGAACTCTCATAAATAAGTTCCTAAACATTCGAGAGGATATATTATTTTATTTGCACATCATTTGGATGCTGTGGTATATTGTGAAGCAGGGAGAACACAGAACACAGACATAGATAATGACCTGCTGCTTCTCTAATTTCCTGAGCTGCTGCACATTCAGGCTACCACCACGCAAACCTTTGCATCAAAGTGTCCATGATGTCTAGCATACAGTTACATCCTGCACACCCTACAAGTACAAAATCCTATCCATAGACAACTCCTATAACATTTCATTTGAATATGTGCTGTACAGTGCAGCACACTTGTAAAGTATGAAATAATTAAAGAAATTAAAACATTTTTCCAACATTGCATCTGCTTCAAGGAGCCATTATTTTTTTACACAAAGCCGAGACTTACTTACTTAGTAGATTAGGCTTTACTTCAAAAACTGAGGGGCATATTTATAATACTGACGCATCCCTGCATATCAGCAGGGATGCGCCAGTTATTTTGCGCCCCAGCTCCGCCATCATGGATGCGCCGCATTTATAATGCGGCGCACCATGGGGCAAAAACGGCACAGATGCGTCACGCATCTGTGCCGTAAAAGTGGCGCATTGCTGGAGTTGCGTCGCAAGTGCGACGCAGCTCCAGCAATGCTCTGGGGGACCCTATCTGCACAATGCTGCGTCAATCCTTACGCCTGCTTCAAGCAGGCACAGGGTTTTGACGCAGCATGGGCTCAAAAGTGACTGAGTGAAATCTTGTAGATTTCACTCAGCCACTTTTAGGAGGCGTTCCTGCGCCGGAACGCCCCCACCTGCCCTGGAACGCCTACATGTGGCGCAGGGCTTTACAACGTGACGCATCTCCCAGATGCGTCACGTTGTAAATACTCCGCACCATGGCGCAGGATTTGCGCCGCTGCTGCGTCACAAAAGTGACGCAACGGCGGCGTAAATGAGGCACAAGTCAAACATAAATCTGCCCCTATGGGTATTTGCCCAGATCCAACCATGTACCACCCATGTAACACCCCCTTGAAGCAAAGTGGCATAACTCAGTGGAAGGCACATTCATCAAAATGTGTGATTAATAGGCACCTTTCCAGTGCAAGTTACCAGGATAGTAATTACCCTTCCAAGAATTTGTACTGCTTTGTGTTACTCTGTTTGACTTTGCATCAGTAAACCTGCCCCCACGAGTGCCAATTTGGGTAGCAGAGGGTGTTTCATTTCCAGCTATGCATGTATATAATCTGATGCTTAGCAGTGACTATTTCCATTAAAATTTCACGGAATGGAATGCATACAGATGGACAAGTGTTCATGCATTTACTGCTGTGATAAGGGAGGTTATTTTAAAAATGATTGAAATATTTGGTTGACATCAGATATCCAGTTTGGCAAATATATTAAGCGTGCTTAAAAAATAATGTTCTTTCATGGAGCAAATAAATGCTCCGCTTGAGCAGCCTATGGAAGGATCCGAATCATCCTTCCGGGGCACAGCTGCAGTATATCATCAGCCAGGCAGAGACATTATTATCTGTAATAGTCCAGGCAAGAGAATACAGTAGTTTAGCCTTGTAGAAAGAACCAATATTTTACACAACAGAAGAGAGCATCGACAATGACAAACCTTTTGCAGGCAAAAGGAGTGTCTTGCCTAAAAACAATCACAGACTGATCACATATGGGGTAGATTTAGTACCCCATTGACACAAATAGGTGCAGTACAATTTTCAGAAAGCTGCATATGTCATTCACTTGGCACGAAACTAAGGCACCAAGCCTGTGTCCCACAAAGGGTGTGTTCAGGAGCTATGCAGTTTTCTGAATTTGAATGTAGCCTTAATAACAAGCTGCAACTGGAGATCTGCTATATAAAGCTGCAAGGAATTGCAAACACAATGTTGGAAAAGGACAGGTGTTCTCCATGCTATCAAAGTAGGGCAGTGATGATGAGATGCACTTTTGTAGCTCACCTTAAATGTTTTCTAGTCAGTTGACAAGAAAGGTGTCATACAATGCAGTAGTAATGCAAAATATATCAACCACATTGATTACATGGAATCTGATGATTATCATGACGTCTATCCTTGTAATGGTTATAGAATACCAGTCACACACACATATATATATATATATATATATTCACTTAAAAAACCATAGGTTTCACACATGTTATAGTTAGCTGGACATTTCACTCGTAAAAAACCAATGAAATTCCCCCGTTATAGTTAGTGCAGGCAACTATAACTCACGCGACCGCAATCCTCTGCTGATGACGTCAGATATTACATCACTGATGACATATGTGTCTTTATGAAAAATAAATATTTGTAATATATGTATAGCTAAAGATTAATGGAAGAAGACATGGGTAAATAAGTGTCTAAATACAGTGATGTAATATCTGACGTCATCAGCAGAGGATTGCGGTCGCGTGAGTTATAGTTGCCTGCACTAACTATAACGGGGGAATTTCATTGGTTTTTTACGAGTGAAATGTCCAGCTAACTATAACATGTGTGAAACCTATGGTTTTTTAAGTGAATTTGCAAGGTTTTTTAAATGCTAATTCGTAACTATAACGTGTGTGAAACCTATGGTTTTTTCAGTGAATGTATAAACATATAAATATAATCTGCATATCTATATAAATATAAATTCATGCAAACATATACATATATGCATACATATGCAGGTATGTACATGAAAGTTTGAAAAACTCTAATACAAGCAAAGCTAAAAAGCCACCTAATTACAAACAGAATTGCTTTAACTTAAATGAGGGCGAGACCTATTGCATTTTCAATGCTTGTTTACTTTGATTCCATCAAGAAGGCATTCAGATGTGTCCCACATTTTCCATAAATTCTGAATGGTAGCACTCTAGTTGCTCATTAGATCACTGTAGTAAAGCTACTACTGCTCACCAGGGAAGTCTGCTGCTGGTATTGAAAGTGCATGTTTCAGTCTGCATGTCAGAGTTTTTTAATGAAATAGAAGAGGTTTTGATAAGTCACTCAAAATGTGCCCTAATTTTTCTTTTTCCTCACTAATCATAATTTCTATGGCAAAATGAACCTCCTCATTGTGTTCCTTTTAAATTAAACTACTCACTCTCTACTACTCACTCGCTACTACTTTCTACTACTCACTCTCTACTACTCACTTTCTACTACTCTCTACTAGTCTACTACTCTCTACTACTCACTCTCTACTACTCACTCTCTACTACTCTCTACTACTCTCTACCACTCACTCTCTACTACTCTACTACTCACTCTCTACTACTCTCTACTACTCTCTCTCTACTACTCTCTCTCTCTACTACTCTCTCTACTACTCACTCTCTACTACTCTCTACCACTCTCTACTACTCTCTACTACTCTCTACTACTCTCTACTACTCACTCTCAACTACTCTCTCTACTACTCTCTCTACTACTCACTCTACTACTCACTCTACTACTCTCTACCACTCACTCTCTACTACTCTCTCTCTCTACTACTCACTCTACTACTCACTCTACTACTCTCTACTACTCTCTACTACTCTCTCTGCTACTCACTTTCTACTACTCACTCTCTACTACTCACTCTCTACTACTCTACTACTCTCTACTACTCTCTCTGCTACTCACTTTCTACTACTCACTCTCTACTACTCACTCTCTACTACTCTACTACTCTCTACTACTCTCTCTACTACTCACTCTCTACTACTCACCCTCTACTACTCTCTACTACTCTCTCTCTACTACACACTCTCTACTACTTGCTCTCTACTACTCACTCTACTACTCACTATACTACTCACTCTCTACTACTCCCTACTACTCATTCTACTACTCACTCTCTACTACTCTCTACTACTCACTCTCTACTTCTCCACTACTCTCTACTAATCACTCTCTACTACTCACTCTGTACTACTCTCTACTACTCTCTCTACTACTCTCTACTACTCACTCTCTCTACTACTCTCTCTCTACTACTCACTCTCTACTACTCACTCTCTACTACTCACTCTCTACTACTCACTCTCTACTACTCTCTCTCTACTACTCTCTACTACTCACTCTCTACTACTCTCTACTACTGACTCTCTACTACTCTCTACTTCTCACTCTACTACTCATTCTCTACTACTCATTCTCTACTACTCTCTCTCTGCTACTCATTCTCCACTACTCACTCTCTACTACTCTCTACTACTCACTCTCTAATACTCACTCTCTACTACTCCCTCTACTACTCACTCTCTACTACTCTCTTCTACTCTCTACTTCTCACTCGCTACTACTCACTCTCTACTACTCACTACTACTCTCGCCTACTCACTCTCTGCTACTCTCTCTACTACTCTCTACTATTCTCTCTACTACTCTCTCTCTACTCTCTACTCTCTATTACTCATCCTCTACTCTCTACCTCTCTACCTTTCTCTACCTCTCTCTCTACTACTCTCTACCTCTCTACCTCTACCTCTCTACCTCTACCTCTCTACCTCTACCTCTCTACCTCTACGTCTCTACCTCTACCTCTCTACCTCTCTCTACCTCTCTCTACACGCACACATATGCACATATATGCATTTATATATATGTATGTGTATATATATGTATATACATACATATATAAACATATATATAATCTGCATATCTATATAAATACAAATATAAATGCATGCATACATATACAGATATGCATGGTATTTAAATGAAATTTTGAAAAACACTAATAAAAGCAAAGCTAAAAAGCCACCTAATTACAAACAGAATTGCTTTAACTTAAACGAGGGCGAGACCTATTGCATTTTCAATGCTTGTTTACTTTGGTTCCATCAAGAAGGCATTCAGATGTGACACATTTGCCATAAATTCTGAATGGTAGCACTCTAGTTCCTCATTAGATCACTGTGGCCATCTTGGGAGATTTATTTGTTATGAAGTTTCATAATTTCCTCATTTACTGCAGTCTCCTCAGTAGGAAATACTTTCAGTTTTTTACTTTGGTTCCATCAAGAAGGCATTCAGATGTGTCACACATTTGCCATGAATTCTGAATGTTAGCACTCTAGTTGCTCATTAGATCACTGTAGTAAAGCTACTGCTCACCAGGGAAGTCTGCTGCTGGTATTCAAAGTGCATGTTTCAGTCTGCATGTCAGAACTTTTTAATGAAATAGAAGAGGATTTGAGAAGTCAAAATGTGCCCTAAGTTTTCTTTCTGCAGCACTAGTCATAATTTCTATGGCAAAATGAACCCCCTCATTTTGTTCCTTTGCAAATTAAATGTTTTAAATGTTACCACTTTATTCCAATCAAGATGGCTGCAGGTGTGCCATACCTTTGTCATAAGTAAGACTGTCAGCGCTCTAGTTGTTCGTTAAAACACACTGGGATTTCTGTCATTGGGCTATACTTGGGCTACATCTGGGTGATATTTCTGCTACATTTGGGCTCTTTTGTCTCTGGTGGCCATCTTGGGAGACTTGTTATGAAGTTTCCTAATTTCCTCATTTACTGCAGTCTCCTCAGTAGGCATACTGTCAGTTTTTTACTTTGATTCAATGAAGAAGGCATTCAGATGTGTCACACATTTGCCATAAATTCAGAATGTTAGCACTCTAGTTGCTCATTAGATCACTGTAGTAAAGCTACTGCTCACCAGGGAAGTCTGCTGCTGGTATTGAAAGTGCATGTTTCAGTCTGCATGTCAGAATTCTTTAATGAAATAGAAGAGGATTTGAGAAGTCACTCAAAATGTGCCCTAATTTTTCTTTCTGCAGCACTAATCATACATTCTATGGCAAAATGAACCCTCTCATTTTGTTCCTTTTTAAATTAAATGTTTTAAATGTTACCACTTTATTCCAATCAAGATGGCTTCAGGTGTGCCATACCTTTGTCATAAGTAAGACTGTTAGCGCTCTAGTTGTTCTTTGGAACACTCTGGGAAGCTGCAGTAGAACACAAAGGAATCAACTGACAGTCTCTGCCCTTGTTGGATGTACATGTTTTACTGAGAATGTCAGACTTCATTCTCACATGACTGAGAAAGATAATGTGAATTTACAGAAAATATGCTCTCAGTTTAGCTTATAGATCACCTTCCAAACCTCTGTGGGAAAAGCATGTGAAAATAGTTTTCTCTCAAACATGATTCATGATAACACAGCAGAAGGCTTTTTCACATGGTAAAATCCCCTTAGAACATACTACAATTCCTAAAATGAGTATGGTACCATCAAAAAATGATTTATAATGTAACTAAAGTCTTAAAACCTTCTATTAACTGCAATGCTTTTTAATGAGGTGCTATCATGTATATTGGTCCCAAGATGGCTGCCAACACTTCTTGGATGAAGTGCTGACAGCCAATCAGATCTCACAATGAGATGTGTGGTTAGGCTCCGCCCAGATATGTATATGATTTTACTTTTGATTTTCTCAGGAACTACTGAACGGATTTACACCATATATGCAAAAGGCACATGCCTGACCTGAGGACTACCTCTTTGCCAAATTTCAAGTAATTCTGTTCAGCCGTTCTGGCTGTAGCTGTGTCTAAAGGTCCTATGGAAAAATGCATGGGGAAAACGCGTTTTGGGACCCCCCTTTTTTCTCGGCCCCCGCTTGATGAATCACCCCGAGACGTTCAGGGTAGGAGCTGAACGGAACGCCCCATTAGTTTTGAAAATTTCGGGAGGATTCGTCAACCGACGCCAAAGTTATTCAAAATAGAATTTTGAGATTTCCTATGGAAACTAGGTTGTAACTATAACTATCTACTGGCGACCGCCAGTAGATAATATATATATATATATATATATATATATATATATATATATATATATATATATATATAAATGTATATATATATATTCACTGGAAAAAACATAGTTTTCAGGCACCTTATAGTTAGGAATTAGCATTTAAAAATCCTTAGAAATTCACTGAAAAAACCATAGGTTTCAGAGGCGTTATAGTTAGCTTGGCATTTCACTCATACAAAACCATTGAAATTCCCCCGTTATAGTTAGTTCAGCTAACTATAACTCGCGCGCCCGCAATGCACTGCTGATGACGTCACATATTACATCACTCATGACATGGTCAGTGACATCACTCATGACATCACTGATGACATTTCAAATGACATCACTGATGACATCATCCAGTGAATGTGTGTTTTTCTGAAAATTAAACATGTTTTATATATGTATATCTCAAGGTCGATGGAAGAATAAATGGGTATATAAGTGTCTAAATGGATGATTTTTTTAATGAAAAGTTGATTGTATAACTGACTGATTAAGTGTATCGTCGTGAATACATGTGTTATTGAGTAATGTTTAAATATGGGTTGGTGAGTAGCTACATCAGTGTCTATATGGGTTATTACTTTCTGAAACAAGAACTAACTCTTTGCCAAATTTGGTGTAATTCCGTTCAACAGTTCGGGCTGTAGCCCCGGCTAAATTTTCCTATGGGAAATTGCATGGGGAAAACACGTTTTGGGACCCCCCTTTTTTCTCGGCCACTGCTTGACGAATCACCCCGAAACGTTTCAAGATAGGAGCGGACCAGAGCACCCCGCGAGTTTTGAAAATTTTGCGAAGATTTGTCAATCAGCGCCAAAGTTATTGGGAATAGAATGTTGCGAATTTCCTATGGAAAATAGGTCCTAACTATAACTATCTACTGGCGATCGCCAGTAGATGATAAATAAATAAATAATATATATATATTTATATAGGATTACTCCATCGTTCCTGGCTTTGATCGCACAGACGGAGACGGACCCGATGATATATATATATATATATAAATATATATATATATATATATATATTCACTGAAAAAACCATAGGTTTCAGGGGCGTTGTAGTTAGCTGAACATTTCCCTCGTACAAAACCCTAGAAATTCCCCTGTTATGGTTAGTTAAGCTAACTATAACTCGCGCCCCCGCTATGCACTGCTGATGACGTCACATATTACATCACTCATGACATGGTCAGTGAAATCACTGATGACATCACTGATGACATCTCAAATTACATCACTGATGACATCACTGATGACGTCATCCATGTGATAAATGACCGCATCTTCTCACTCCCTAATATAACCTTTGATACACCGACTCAAAATTTCAGACTTACATTCTCAAAACCATAGATACTCCAATACCAATAACTACATACCCACTTCTTAACTCTTAGGTATACATACACCTCCACTCATTCACCTGTACAGTCACTCATACTTACAGTCACTCCATACAAGACTATTATATGCATTTATACAGCTATATAGACACTCACACACCACCAATCATCCATAGAGGTACTCTCACACCTAGTCAGTCATGCAAATAATCACACTCCCATTTACTCACCTATGCAGTTAAACACACTCAAGTTCACTTATTCATAAAAATAGTACCACATTTTTACGCTCTTATACAATCATTGATACAAGCACACACTCATCCATACAGTCACTCTCACAATCACACACTCTCACATATACCCACTTATATACTCTTACACGCATATATACTGCCTTTCACATATGCAGTTAGTCACAAATGTACCACTGAGATATACATTCAATCCCTAACACACCCATACATACACTCACTCAACCATACAGTTCATCACAGATGCACTCTTAAAACCATGCACCCCCTGAATCACCCACTCACACATCTAGTCACAGAGTCACACACACCCTACCCACACAAATACTCAGGCACCCATACAGATACTCAGACAACCAATCAATAACCCATATAGACACTCATATAGCTATTCACAAAACCATGCAGCCACTTATACACCAACATACAGACACATACAGACATTCACACAGTTTAGTCACTAGTCTGCAGTAAGATACATTTAATGACTCACTTATAGAGTCAGTTACGCACCTAGAAAATCATCCATTCACATACTTGTACACCCACTTATTCTTCAACAGGACTTTCCCTATATATATTAAAACTGTTCAGAAACACATACTCACTGGATGATGTCATCAGTGATGTCATCAGTGATGTCATTTGATATGTCATCAGTGATGTCATCAGTGATGTCACTGACCATGTCATTAGTGATGTAATATGTGACGTCATCAGCAGTGCATGGCGGGGGCGCGAGTTATAGTTAGCTGAACTAACTATAACAGGGGAATTTCTAGGGTTTTGTATGAGGGAAATGTCCAGCTAACTATAACGCCCCTGAAACCTATGGTTTTTTCAGTGAATTTCTAAGGTTTTTTAAATGCCAATTCCTAACTATAACGACCCTGAAACCTTTGTTTTTTTCAGTGAATTTCAAAGGTTTTTTAAATGCCAATTCCTAACTATAACGTGCAAGAAACCTATGGTTTTTTCAGTGAATTTCAAAGGTTTTTTAAATGCTAATTCCTATCTATAACTTATCTCTGAAGATATCATGAAAAGCATACTTTTTAAAAAGTAGGGTGTACATTAGTTTTGTGGAAAAACATCTTTGTGATTGGTTAAGAAAAAGCAGTTTCAACGTGGAGTACATATCAAAGGATAAAATTTGCTCAGATCAACCACACCTGCTACTTGCATTTGGAAGGCACTGTTCGAACTTAAAACAATCGTCAACTTTTAACCTGCACGTGTCGTTAAATATTCAAGAAAATGTTACAAAAAATATCAATACGTTTTAAAAAATTGATGAACTTTTAACCTGCACGTGTTGTAGAATGTTCTAGAAAGTGTGTTGATAGAATACGCTGCACTTCTGACTTCTATGTGTTGTTGAATATTAAAAAAACAGTTCATATGGAAAATTATAAAAAAAACAATAGAGAAATTTTGAAACCTAAAAAAATCAAGGAACTATTCTAATTTATTCTTTACATGTATTTATGTGTGCAGCAACAAAATTATAGACACAACAGCACTAGGAAGAGGAAGAAGCAGGGAGTGGGGGGAGGGGGGAGATGGGCAGAACGGCACACATGCACAATTAAGTACAACACACATATAGACTAACAATGGCCAAAATGAAACACACCAACAAGCAGCACAAGTCACACAACCCACCAACATCACACCACTGAACGAGCATAGAAGTGAAAACCACGCTGCATTCATACAGGATGTGTACAAAGGCCAGTCGTTGGTGTTGTGGGATGTCTGCGACCGTGGTCATCATGGATGAGACATGCCCAGCATGTGGCACATGGTCGAGTTCACTGTGTGTTATGTTGCCAAACGGCTGCACCTCCCTCCCACGAGCCCCCACACTTTTGTACGGTGCACTGTTGTATCTCGTGCACTCGTACACCATTGTAATGCTTATTTGCGCATGTCCTGCTACATTCCAACTACAACATCACAGTGCCGTTTGGAGGTGGTGCATGCCAGTTTACAACATCGACTGCTGCGACTCTTGTAGCAGGCCACACCAGAACACAGAGACACACTTACCGCACTTCCTGTACACTGACATGTCCGAGACACCCCGTTCCCCTTGCTGGATAGGCACACCCCTGCACTGACCTGTGAACCCCAGACCAGCACACGCCAGTTGTGCATGCAGGAGGATGCTCCTTAGCTACACATCCAGGCTCACTGCCAACGCTGAGGTGACAGCATACTGTGATGTTGCAGGGCTCGTGCCTATCATGCTAAGACAATGACCACAGGGACACACTTACTAAGATGTGGGTTTGGGGGGCATTGGCGGTCCTGGAGTTGTTGAGATGAGTCTTCTGGCCCTCATGGGTATCCCTGTATCATGCTTATTGACTCTATGGTACCTATGGGTGTTCTGGTGTGGCTCTTGGCTGTGTTCCCTTTCATGGTGCAGGTAGTTGTCCTGCTTAACACCAGCAGAAAGCAGGTGTAAAATCCCTGGTGCTAACGTGTCTTATTGCCGGAATTTGTTTCGCATTGGAATTGGTGTGAAAGTTGTGATGTGATTTTATTCGTGTGCAGAATAATATACGAACTGAGCAGTGTATCTCATCAAGATCTAGCTCCTGACGCACTATTCCCAATCAATATAAATACAATGAGATTTCTTAATAGATTTTGTGTGTACACTGTAAGTGCAGCCAATACCTCAGTGCAATTCAATACAGGATTTTAGTATTTAGAATAAATCGGAAAGGTGCACCTCGTGTCTTCTTGCACGGGAACGGCTACTCTCCATTTCATTATCAGCACTTTAACGGAAGTAAAGTTGAGATAAATCTAACACACTATTCAGAAGTTGGTGCAAACTGCAGATTTCACCAGTATACCAGCGATAAGTGCCCCAAAATTTAACACCATGGTGGACTCAATCAAATAACAGTAATAAGAACAAGAGTCACACAGCAGTTAAGAGAACAACCAAAAACGTTATACATTTTTTTTTCAAACTTTATTTTTTATAATAATAAATATATAAACGAAAAACTATTTTCAAACTTTATTTTTTTATTAACATATATATGAACAATAAACTAATAAACAAAATGTAACAACAATAATAAAAAACAACAAGGCGGAACACTACTGTGGGGACACTGGATGTCGACAACAGACCTGGAAAATAAGAAAGATTGTTAAAAAAACAACAACATGGTATTCTCAACAAAATACCACAAGAAACAAATCACAAATATATAAAATGCATACAGCTAACCAAATTTTATAAGTTTAACTTACAAAAACTGTAAATGTTGCCGCTTTAAAATATTTACCGAATCTGAAGAAAATATTTTGCAGAAGGCACCACACCAACAACGTTTTTCTTCAGTGGTGAGGAAATTTTTTACTTTTTCCAAGGAGCAAACAAAGACCAATGCCACCTTCGTCACTCGCAAGATTTGCCAAAGAGTTCTGTTACAAGGAGATCCTAACAAAAAATACTCGTGCGGCACAGCAAGTATGATGAAACACCTAAGGAGCCTTCATCCAAACAATCTTGCACGAGAAGAGTGCAAACAGATGAGAAACTCTCCTGTTCTGTATCTGTAAAAAAGAATCACAAATACATGTATATTAATAACTTTCAAATTTATACTATTCCATTACTGTACAAACACATTTTTTTATAAAAACTGACTATGAAACTATAGCCCTGAACCACAAGTGTGACGATCATTAAAACACTACATGCATAGTGCATACTACTTTGAAGCAGTTCATGCCCTAAAGCCTACCTCACTAAAAGACTACATGCTAACTGACTAAATGATTACAGTACTATAATGAGACACACTGGGTGACTCACAGGGTGTTTGCTAGAAGAGTATGAATACTAACTAGGGAATAGAAGGTGTGAAACACAACTGTGTAGGTGATTAGAGGACTGCATCCATACTGCATAGGCATTTAAAGCAGTCAATGTGCTAAGGCCTGGCTCACTGCATGACAACTTGGGTACTGACTGAATGATTATCGTACAGCAAGGAGAGTGCCTAGGTGAATTTATAAGTGCTAGGCTTTTCGCACAGGGAATAGATTAGTACTTGGTACTGAATGGGTCACTAGAGGAGTGCAAAGGCAGTGACAAGTGCTGGACTGTATGGATACTGACTAGAAAATTAAAAGTGTGAAAGACAAGTGTCTAGGTGGTTAGAAGACTGCATGCATAGTGCATAGGGGTATGAAGCAGTCCATGTGCTAAGGCCTGGCTCAGTGTATGAATACTTAGGCACTGACTGAATGATTAGAGTACTGCAAAGATAGTATCTTGGTGAATTTATAAGTGTTTGGGTTTTAGCACAGTGAATGGATTAGTACATGGTGCTGAATGGGTCACTAGAGGACTGCAAAGAGAGTGACAGGGCATTTCCTGGAAGTGTATGGATACTGACTAGGAAATTGAAGGTGTGAAAGACAATTGTGTAGGTGGTTAGAGGACTGCATACATAGAGGATAAGGGTTTGAAGCAGTCCATATACTAAGGCCTGGGTCACTGGATGAGTACTTAGGTACTGACTGAATGATTAGAGGACTGCAAGGAGAGTGCCTGGGTGAATTTATTAGGGTTTGGTGCTGTGAATGGATTAGTACATGATGCTGAATGGGTCACTAGAGGAGTGCAACGGCAGTGACAGGGTGTTTGCTGGAAGTGAACGGATACTGACTGGGGAATTGATGGTGTGTAAGACAAGTGTGTAGGTGGTTAGAGGACTGTATGCATAGTGGAATTGGGTTTGACGTAGTCCATGTGCTAAGACCTGGCTCAGTGCATGAATACTTAGGCAGTGACTGAATCATTAGAGTACTGGAAAGAGAGTGTCTAGGTGAATTTATAAGTGTTTGAGTTTTGGCACAGTCAATGGATTAGTACATGCTTTTGAATGTGTCTCTAATGGACTGCAAAGGAAGTGACAGGATGTTTCCTGGAAGTGTATGGATACTGACTAGGAAATTGAAGGTGTAAAAGACAAGTGTAGAGTATGTTAGAACACTTTTATTTGAAGCAATCTAATTGGTTCTTAGAAACTGACTAAATAATCAGACTACTTCTAGGACAGTGCTTAGGTAAAACCTTTAAATTTTCAGTTTTGCCACAGTGAACAGAATAGTACATGGTACTGCACCTTAGTGTCAAACCCTGACTCATTTTATCAATGCATAAGCAAAGACTAGCTTCTAATGCTACTAAAACTTGACAACATGAGAGGTTTTAAATTAGTTATCTGTCAGCAAATACACGATGTTACCAAATTCTTTTCTCACAGTGGTTCCCAAATGCACACAGACTCACAGTGTGATTCTAGACAACAACCACTATACCTAGGAGTTTACCAAAAATCATTCACTACTGTGGAAGTGGTAAAGGAACTGCACTCAATCTTCATATTTCAGGACTTCACTTTTATGTGAAAGCCTGACTCATATAATCAAAGCATAAGCAAAGACTGGCTTCTAAGTTCTAATGCTACTAAAACTTGACAACATGACCGGTTTTAAAACAGTTATCTGTTACACGATGTTACCAAATGATTCTCTCACAATCCTTACCCAAATGCACACAGACACACAGTGTGATTTTAGACAAGCAACACTATCCTAGGAGTTTACCAAAACTCATTCACTAGTCTGGAAGAGTTAATGGTACTGCACACAATCTACATATTTAAGTACACCACATCAGTGTCAAAGCATGACTCATTTAATCAACGCATAAGCAAAGAAAGGATTTTAATGATACTAAAACTTCACAACATGACATGTTTTAAAACAGTTATCTGTCAGCAAATACACGATGTTACAAAAACTTCTCTCACAGTGGGTCCCAAATGCACACAGACTCACAGTGTGATTCTAGACAAACAACACTATCCCTAGCAGATTACCAAAACTTATTCACTACAGTGGAAGTGGAAAGGGAACTGCACACAATCTACATATTTCACGACTGCACTTTAGTGTCAATGCCTGACTCATTTAATCAACGCATAAGCAATTACTAGCTTCTAATGCTACTAAAACTTGACAACATGACAGGTTTTAAAATAGTTATCTGTCAGCAAATACACGATGTTACCAAATGTTTCTCTCACAGTGGTTCCCAAATGCACACAAACTCACAGTGTGATTCTAGACAACAACCACTATCCCTACGAGTTTACCAAACCTTATTTACTACTATGGAAGTGGTAAGAGAACTGCACACAATGTGCATATTTCAAAAGTGCACTTTTGTATCATGCCCTTTATTAATCGTAACAATACACAGGAGTATAGCCTGTTAACCCAGGTGAGACCAGGTGTAATATGTAACAAAAAACAATGTCTCAACTGGAGGGTATTTTAGGGAGGGAACAATTTAACAAAGTGAAGTAAATCACAAAGGAACGAAGGACAGGGAGGGAGACCACAGCAAGAGCCAAGGGTGGAAAAAAATAAGGTTTTTATACAATTCTGCAAATAGTTAAGGAGCACTACAGTACATCTACTTGTACAATGACCATAACACACAGGGTGAGAGCTGGGCGTGCTGGTGAATTGTGAACGACGCAGTGACACAGAGGTGTGAGAAACAGCATGAACGGCGCAATGAAGAAAATACAAAGGTCAACAAACAATGTACTTATATACAATTGGGTACAAAAAAGTTTTTGGGCTCGTCTGTGGTCAAATGAACTATTTAAAAAAAAAACTTTTTTACCCTAATTTTTTCAGGAACTACTGAACAGATTCACACCATTTATGCAAAAGGCACGAGTCTGAACTGAGGACTACCTCTTTGCCAAATTTGGTGTCAGCGGTTCGAGCTGTAGCTGCGACAACAGATCCTATGGGAAATTGCATGGGGAAACGTGTTTTGGAACCCCCCTTTTTTCTCGGCCCCCGCTTGACGAATCACCACGAAACTTTCAGGGTAGGAGTGGAGCGGAGCTGGCCAAAAGTTTGGAAATTTTCGCGAGAATTCATAAACCGGCGCCAGACTTATTGGGAATAGAATGTTGCGGATTAGATAGTCATAGTTAGGACCGTGTTTCCATAGGAAATCCGCAACATTCTATTTGGAATAACTTTGGTGCCGGTTGACGAATCCTCGCGAAATTTTCAAAATAGGTGGGGCGCTCCGCTCCGCTCCTACCCTGAAAGTCTCGGGGGGATTCGTCAAGCGGAGGCTGAGAAAAAAGGGGGGTCCCAAAACGCGTTTTCCCCATGCAATTTTCCATAGGGGCCTTTAGTCCAAGGTACAGCCCGAACGACTGAACAGAATTACTTGAAATTTGGCAGAGAGGTAGTCCTCAGCACAGGGAAGTGCCTTTTGCAGGTCTGGTGTCAATCTGTTCAGTAGTTCCTGAGAAAATCAAAAGTAAAATCATATATATATGCGGGCGGAGCCTAACCACACATCTCATCCTGAGATCTGATTGGCTGTCAGCACTTCATCCAAGAAGTGTTGGCAGCCATCTTGGTACCAATATACATGATAGCACCTCATTAAAAAGCATTCACATTATCTTTCTCAGTCATGTGAGAATGAAGTCTGACATTCTCAGTAAAACATGTACATCCAACAAGGGCAGAGACTGTCAGTTGATTCCTTTGTGTTCTACTGCAGCTTCCCAGAGTGTTCCAAAGAACAACTAGAGCGCTAACAGTCCTACTTATGATAAACGTATGGCACACCTGAAGCCATCTTGCTTGGATTAAAGTGGTAACTCTTAAAACATTTAATTTAAAAAGAAACAAAATGAGGGGGTTAATTTTTCCATAACAAGAATGATTAGTGCTGCAGAAAGAAAAACTAGGGCACATGTTGACTTCTGAAATCCTCTTTTATTTCATTAAAAAATGCAGACTGAAACATGCACTTTCAATACCAGCAGCAGTTTTCCGTGGTGAGCAGTAGCTTTACTACAGTGATCTAATGAGCAAAAAGAGTGCTAACATTCTGAATTTATGGCAAATGTGTGACACATCTGAATGCCTTCTTTATGGAATCAAAGTAAAAAACTGAAAGTATTTCCTACTGAGGAGACTGCAGTAAATGAGGAAATTAGGAAACTTCATAACAAATAAGTCTCCCAAGATGGCCACCAGAGACAAAAGAGCCCAAATGTAGCCCAAATACCACCCAGATGTAGCCCAAGTATAGCCCAATAACAGAATGTCCCAGAGTGTTCTTAAAAACAACTAGAGCGCTTACTGTCTTCATTATGACAAAAGTATGGCACACCTGAAGCCATCTTGATTGGAATAAACTGGTAACACTTAAAACATTTAATTTAAAAAGGAACACAATGAGGGGGTTCATTTTGCCATAGAAATTATGATTAATGCTGAAGAAAGAAAATGAGGGCACATTTTGAGTGACTTCTCAAATCCTCTTCTATTTCATTAAAAAATTCTAACATGCAGACTGAAACGTGCACTTTTAATACCAGGAGCAGACTTCCATGGTGAACAGTAGTTTTACTACAGTGATCTAATGAGCAACTAGAGTGCTAAATTTCAGAATTTATGGCAAATGTGTGACATATCTGAATACCTTCATGATGGAATCAAAGTAAAAAACTGAAAGCATTTCCTACTGAGGAGACTGCAGTACATGAGGAAATTAGGAAACTTCATAACAAATAAATCTCGCAAGATGGCCACCGGAGACAAAAGAGCCCAAATGTAGCCCAAAATCACCCAGATGTAGCCCAAATATAGCCCAATGACAGAAGTGTGCAAAACACTTATTATTTTGTGTTTTTGCAGTGTTATATAGTGCAGGCTTGTCAGGTATTGGAGTGCTTTACATGAGCATTGGTTACATCACACAAGAACAAATTCATTTTGGTTGTAGACATGGGGAGACTAAGTGATTTGACCAGAATCACAGAATGTCGAGCTGAAGTAGAAACTCCAACCTGGTTCCCCAGTTGCAAAGTCTGCAGTTCTGGAAGTAACACCACATCCTCTCCCCTAAGTGCAACATTTAATCAAGTGGTCAACTGGATAAAAAAACATAAAGATAACAAATAATTTAAAAGTGCTTTGTCGCTATTTGAAAACTCAGAAAATATGTCCTTATTTTAGTCTTTTAGAGCACTAACCATAATTTTGATGCCAATAAGACCCTCTCATATATGTAATTTCTAAAGGAAATGCTCTAGGTATTACAGTTTTGATTACATCAAGATGACGTCAGGCGTTCCACACTTTTGTAATAAATATAGAATGTTAGCAATCTAGTTGTTCATTAGGATACTGTTGAGAGGCAGAGGCCAGGGGCACAGACTCTGAAAATTGAAGGCAGGTAGGAGGGTGCAAAGGCAACAATTTAACTACACTGAGCAGGCAGGAAGGGCCATGGCAGCACAACAGACTATGGAGGGCAGTGGAAAGGGGGGCAGGGGCAACAAACCAACAATACAGGACTTGCAAGAGAGGCTGTGGCAATGTAATAGACCATTGTGGGCAGAAGGAAGAGGCAATGGTAGTACAACCATACATGCCAACAGACCCGATTCAGCCAGGAAACGTCCAATGTTTTTAAGCTCAAATGGGCTTTATTTGATCTGTCTCCTGTCTACAATCTCCTCTTTTTCAATGTAACTCAAAGGGGAAAATCAATACCCCAGTTCTTTTTCAAAATCTCCCTCTTACCAAGTTCAAAATGTTCGCAAGTATGGTACATTGGATCATGGAAGGAAATGGGGTAGGGACATGGACTTGGATAACAGAGGACAGGAGGGACATGGAGAGGTGCACCAACCTGACCCAGCAGTGCAGGCATCAGGGTTTGCAGCAGCACAATACACCACACAGGGCATGCGGGACGGGAGTGCAGCACAACAATCCATAGAAAGCAAGAGGGAGGGGACAGGACCATGCACATGGATAACAGAGAACAGAGGGGCAAGAGGCAATGGTAGCTAGCTGACCATAATGGACAGACAGGAGAAAAAGCTGCAGCATAACAGACCATAAAGGGCAGGAGGGAAGGATCAGGGGCATTACAATGGAACAGACAAGCCAGGAGGGAGGGAGTAGGGGTCTGCACATGTAAACAGAGGGCTGGGGGCAAGGGGGCAGGGCAGGAGCAGCAAGATAGCCATGGAGGTCAGGCAGGATGGGCACTAGAAGCAAGACACACCATGAAGAGCAACAGTGAGACTGTGATGGCATACACACAGACCATGGAGGGAAGGTGGGAGGGGGTCAGGGGCAGCTAACTGACCACACAGGGAAGGTGGGAGGGGCCATGGCAGCACAGAAGACCATGCATGGCAAGTGGGAGGGTTAGTGGCAGCACAATGGCTATGATGGGCAAGAAGTAGGGTGCAGGGGCATGCACAAAGGACGATGGAGGATAGAAGGGAGGGTCAGGACCTGTGCACAGACAAGAAAGTTCAGGGGAAGGGGCCTCACAACAGACCGCACGGGGCAGGCAGGACGAGCAGTTGCAGCACAACAGACCAGGGAGGGCAGAAGCGTGTGGCGGTACAATGGACCATGTAGGACAGGAGGAAGAGGATAGGGGCATGGCATGTGGACAGGCAGGTTGGAGGTGGCAGGGACAGGTTACAGTCATCTGACAATGCTAGGCAGGTGGGAGGGGAGTGGCAGCTCAACAGAACACTCAGAGTAGATAGGAGTGGCAGGTCCATGGAACATGGTGGGCAAAAAGGATGGAGCAGGGGCATGCACAAAGACATCGGAGGGCAGGGGGAAGGAGAATAGGGGCAGCAAGCTAAGCACAGAGTTTAAGCAGGAGGTCAATGATGGGGCATAGAATTGGGCAATGGAGGGCAGGAGGAGGGGACTGGTACATCATACTAAATTGAGGGCAGTGGCAGCACATCAGACCATGCCTGGCAGGAGGGAGGAGGCTAGTCCATGGATTGACACAACAGAGGATAGGGAGGAGGGGGATGGGGCAGCCAGCTAACTGTTCAGAGAAGGCGGGTATTAGGAAATGTATTGTTTTTAAAGCGTGTGTCTGTGCGAACTACTTAAAATATGAACAAGTATGCAGCATAATCTCACTTTTATTCAGGAAGAAGAGGACATTTGTGACTGTGACTCCGGGCTCACTCGGCAGAAACACCCCCTGACCCTCCACCCCCTATCGCAAAATGTAATGGCAGTGAAAAGGGTAGGTGAACACAGTGTTATATAGAACATAGTCCTGAGAGCACGATTGAAAATGAAAACTAGATATAGTGTATGGTATAAACTATGCACCAAAAAGTGTGATATAAGATGAACCGGGCGTGAAATATAATATGCAATACATTGTGCACAATGACAGATTCATTGGAGAGCGCGAGATAGCACAGGCACTAGCGCATGCTATGCGATGTGCGCCTTGGAGTGTAATATGCACAGGGCAGTGTTGTGTAACCTAACTAGTTTCTAAAGTTGTAATATAAAATATGTGCTGGGGAGTGTAACGTTGCATATGCACTGTGACAAAGATATGGATCCCAGATTGTAATATGTATGGCATAGCACTGTGCGTTATAACATAGGCATCGAGGAAGGCACGTTAGAGGGGGCAATATAACCCGTGCGAAGACAAGTGTGGCATGACATATTCACGGGGTGGTGTTACAGTGCACATGGGCTAGAGAGTGTCATAGCATATGCACTAGCTGGTGGAATACAACACAGAGGTGTGTGGCACTCAACAGGCAATGGTGGGTGTAACACAGCATTGGGCTCTGCCAGGAGCACGCTGTGACTCCAAGTCATGTTCGTCCCCTTTCCAGAGAGTAAAATAAAAAGTATTACACATCCGGCAGTGGATGTGTGTTTTATTAACCGTGAGGGGGGTTTCTTACATAGTTTTGGTCGAATTTTTGTCGAATCCCCTTTGAATGGCTTGGTGTGCATGTGTATTAAATGTGCCCGTCAATAGCTACCCATGTTTGTATAAATAAACGACAAGGGTGTCTACCGGGATTAGGCACGGTAGGGCATCAGACATGTCAGAGCTTCACTAGTGGTGTAAATACATTCCACGTGGATTCATTGTATGCATAGTCGCCTTTTAATGAATATCACTCAAATCGTCATGGTGATAGGTACGTACGGTTTGTCCAGCATGTCCTAGGTGTGTCTATAAATATATATTTTTAAAAAATAAAAAACAGTGGCCGGCCCTGGGGATTGGGGTCAAAAAAATATAATTAGGAGACAGGCCCTGGGGGATGGGGTTATCAGGGCCAATAAATTAGAATAAGAAGGGGAACCACACAGCCCCCTTCTTAAAAAATTAAAATAAATAAAAGACTGGCATCGTGCCGGAGGCCACGCCCCCTCCTTGCAGCACTCTGCAAACGCGCCCCCTGGCGAGTTGTAAGTTGGGGAATTAATTCCTCTTCAATACTGAGGGTCCCTGAGGGCCAACTAGCCCAACAGGCATCTCCTGTATGCGCGAGGGAGCTGCACTGCAGACAGGTGTTCTGAGGCCAAGCCCCTTTTTACAGCTCTCTGAAACGCAGCTCTGTGGCGCTTACTGGAGGTACCTAGTGGTATAGTTTGACCCTAGGGACCCTTAGGATTCAAGGGGACTTAATCTCTCAACTTAGAACAGCCACAGGGTGCGTTTACACAGTGGTGAAGGGAGGGGACGGGGCCTGAGGTGACGTGTGCAAACACGCACTATGGCACGTTTTAAATTGGGGATATAATTTCCCTTCAATACTGAGGGCCCCTGGGGGCTAACTAGCCCACCAAGTGCTTCCAGTAAGCGCCACTGAGCTGCATTGCAGAGAGGTGGTCCAGGCTGTGGCACTTTTTACACCTCTCTGCAACGCAGCTCTGTGGCACTTACTGGATGTACCTAGTGGGCTAGTTGGACCCTAGGGACCCTCAGGATTCAAATGAACTTAATCTCCCAACTAAAAACGGACACAGGGCGTGTTTACACAGTGGTGAAGGGAGGGGACGGGGCCTGAGTTAACGTCTGCAAAAACGCCCTGTGGCCTGTTTTAAGAGGTAGTTTTAATCCCCCTGCCCTATTATATACTAGGGGCTTACAGAGGAGGTCATGCTAATCACAGGGGGACCCCAACGCATAATGTTCCCTAGTGTATGTAGGTGTTTTCACTGTATTCTAAGTGTCTTTTAACATAGCACTGGCTCTGGGACTGGTTAGTCAGACTCAGTTACCACCAGTATCCGTTGAGGGTACAGGATGATTTTGCAACAAGGATTCTTTCTGCTCTTCTTTTTGTTCTTTCTGCACGTTATCCTTCTTCCTGCACTTTTCTTCGTCTTTGAGGACTTCTGTTGCTTCTTTCTGCACTTCTTTTTTTTCTTTCTGTGCATTTTTTCTTCTTTCTTCACATTTCCTATCTCTGTAGGCATAGTTAGAAATTAGCATTTAAAAAACCTTTGAAATTCACAGAAAAAACCATAGGTTTCAGGCACGTTATAGTTAGGAATTAGCATTTAAAAAACCTCAGAAATTCACTGAAAAAACCCTAGGTTTCAGGGGTGTTATAGTTAGCTGGACTTTTCACTTGTACAAAACCATTGAAATTCCCCCGTTATAGTTAGTTCAGCTAACTATAACTCGCGCGCCAGCAATTCACTGCTGATGACGTCACATATTACATCACTCATGACATGGTCAGTGACATCACTCATGAATCACTGATGACATCTCAAATGACATCACTGATGACATCATCCTTGTGATAGAGTGGCAGACCTCCTCTCACCCTAATATAACCTTTGATACACATATTCAAAAATAGAGACTAAAATTTTCAAAACAATGGACATACCAATACCAGTTACAACAACCTCTTCAGTAATTCTAAGTTCCACATACACATCCACTCATTCACCAACAGTCCTATACAGTCACTCATACATGTACTCATACACCTATACATCCTGTTACACAATGCCACTCATCCATAGAGTTACTCACACACATAGTCACTCATGCTAATAAAGAATCAAACATACATTTTCTTGCATATACAGTTATACACACACCACCACACTTACTTCTACAGAAACTTACACATACTTAGTCTTTTAAACAATCACTTATAGAAACACATACTTATTCATACAGGAACTCTTTCAATCTCTCACTCTCACATATACTCACTTATATACACCAATAGTCACATATACTAGTTTAAAACATATGTAGTTACTCAAAAAGACACTATTGAGACAGTCATTCACTCACTAACACACCCATACACACACTCATCCACCCATACAGTCCTGCACACATGCTGTCTTCAACACATACAAACAGTGAGTCACTCATTCATGCACCTATGCACTACATAATACCCCCACCGAACCATGCAGACACTCAGACTGATACTCAAAAAACCAACTAATAACCTATATAGACACCCATGTAGCTACTCACCAACCCATGCAGCCACTTATAGACAATGTGAGAGACTGATACAGATATTTACATATTTAAACATTACTCACTAAGCCATGTATTCACTATGATACACTTAATCAGTCAGTTACACAATCAATTTTTCAAAAACAAAGCATCCATTTAGACACTTATATACCCATTTATTCTTCCATCGACCTTGAGATATACATATATAAAACATATTTAATTTTCAGAAAAACAGACATTCACTGGATGATGTCATCAGTGATGTCATCAGTGATGTCATTTGAGATGTCATCAGTGATGTCATGAGTGATGTCACTGACCATGTCATGAGTGATGTAATATGTGACGTCATCAGCAGTGCATTGCGGGCGCGCGAGTTATAGTTAGCTGAACTAACTATAACGGGGGAACTTCAATGGTTTTGTACAAGTGAAAAGTCCAGCTACCTATAACACCCCTGAAACCTATGGTTTTTTCAGTGAATATATATATATATATATATTTAACCTGCTGGCAGTCGCCAGTAGGTATTTATAGTTAGGACCTAGTTATCATAGGAAAATCGTAACATTCTTCTCCCAATAACTTTGGCGCCGGATGACGAATCTTCGCGAAATTTTCAAAACTGGTGGTGTGCTCCGGTCAGCTCCTATCCTGAAAGTTTCGGGGTGATTCATCAAGCGGGGCCTAAGAAACAAGGGGGTCCCAAAATGCATTTTCTCCATGTTATTTCCTATAGGAAATTGTGGAACAGGCTACAGCCCAAACTGCTGTACGGAATTGCACCACATTTTGCAAAAAGGTAGCTCTTGGCTCAGAAAGAGACCTTTTTTTAAATGGCGTAAATCCGTTCAGTAGGTCCTGAGAAAATCAAAAAATAAAGGTAAAAACAACAATTTCCCATAGGAAAGTTTAGACACAGTTATAGCAAAAACTGCTGAATGGAATTACACCAAATTTGTCAAAAAGGTACTGCTTGGCTCAGAAAGCCATCTTTGTAAAACTGGTGTAAATCCATTGAGTAGTTTTTGAGAAATGTAAGAAATAAAGATAGTGATATCTATGGCCACGGAGGATCCACGCACCCTCCCGATCACGAGTTTCATCAAGCAATCAATCAATCACAGCATTTGTAAAGCGCACTACATACCCGTGAGGGTCTCAAGGCACTGGGGGGGGGAAAGCTGCTACTGCTTGAAGAGCCAGGTCTTGAGAAGTCTCCTGAAGGTCAGAAGATCTTCGGTCTGCCGTATGCGGATGGGAGAGATGTTCCATGTCTTGGTGGGAGAATGATCTGCCACCGGCAGTCACTCTTTGGATGCGGGGGACAGTGGCGAGGGCACGGTCTGCAGAGCGGAGCTGAACTGGCGGGTGGGGGTGTAGAGGCTGAGTCGGCGGTTGAGGTACGCTGGTCCGGTGTTGTGGAGTGCCTTGTGTGCGTGGGTGAGGAGTTTGAAGGTTATCCTCTTGTTGACAGGGAGCCAGTGCAGGTCTCTCAGGTGGGGTGTGATGTGGATGCGGTGAGGGATGTTGAGGATCAGGTGTGCGGAGGCGTTCTGGATGCTTTGTAGTCGTTTCAGGAGTTTGGCCGGGGTTCCTGCGTAGATTGTGTTTCCTTAGTCCAGTCTACTGCTGACGAGGGCCTGGGTGACCGTCCTTCTCATTTCGGTGGGGATCCTCTTGAAGATCCTGCCGAGCATGCGGAGGGTGTTGAAGCAGGATGAGGTGACGGCGTTGACCTTCTTCATCATGGAGAGGGTGGAGTTGAGGATGACCCCTAGGTTGTGTGTGTGGTTGGTGGGTGTTGGGGATGTTCCTAGTGCAGTCAGCCACCCGGAGTCATCCCAGGCCGAGGGGGTGGATCTGAGGATGAGGACCTCCGTCTTGTCCGAGTTCAGCTTCAGTTGGCTGTTCCTCATCCAGTCGGCGACGGCCTTCATTCCTTCTTGGAGGTTGGTTTTGGCGGTGTGGGGGTCTTTGGTGAGGGAGAGGATCAGCTGTGTGTCATCAGCGTAGGAGATGATGTTGCGGTCTTGCCGTCATGCGACGTGGGCGAGCAGTGCCATGTAGATGTTGAACAAAGTTGAGCTGAGGGATGAGCCTTGGGGTATGCCTCAGATGATCCCAGTGGCTTTGGAGTGGAAGGGGGGAAGGCGAACGCTCTGTGTTCTGCCAGAGAGGAAGGAGGAGGTCCAGTCTAGGGCCTTTTCTTGGATTCTGGTGTCATAGAGGCGTGTTCATAGTGTGCGGTGGCAGACCATTTAGAAGGCAGCTGACAGGTCCAGGAGGATGAGGGCCGTGGTTTCTCTATTGTCTAGCAGGGTCCTGATGTCATCAGTGGCAGTGATGAGGGCAGTTTCGGTGCTATGGTTGCTGTGGAACCCGGACTGGGATGGGTCCAGGTTGCTGTTCTCCTTGAGGAAGCTGGTCAGTTGTTTGTTGATGGCCTTTTCAATGACCTTCGCCAGGAATGGGAGCAGGGAGATGGGTCGGAAGTTCCTGAGGTCCTTGTGGTCTGCCTTTGGTTTCTATAGTAAGGTGTTGATTTCTGCATGCTTGCAGCTCTCAGGGAAGGTTGCTGTCTCGAAGGAGATGTTGATGGTTTTTCAAAGATGGGGTGTGATGGTGCTGCTGGCTTTGTTGAAGATCTGGTGTGGGCAGGGGTCTTCCAGGGATCTGGAGTGGATGGTGTTCATGATCTTGATGGTGTCGTTGTTGTTGATGTTGGTCCAGGAGAGCACACGGTTGGTGTGGGTGGTTGTTGTGGGAGCTGGGGTCTCAGTGGTGGCCTGGGTGGTCACGGCGTCAAAGCTGTTGTGGATGCCTGCAATCTTGCGGTGGAAGAAGGTGGACAGCGAATCGTACAGGTCTTGTGAAGGTGGGAGGTCGTTGGTGTTGGAGCTGGGGTTGGAGAGTTCCTTCATGATGTTGAAGATGATGCTGTTGTGTGCGTTGTTATCTAGGCGGTCTTTGAAGGAGGTCCTTTTGGCAGATCTGAGGAGGTGGTGGTGTTTGCGGTTGGCGTATTTGTGGGCTCTGTAGCTTTCTGTTGTTCATTCACGGATCCAGTTTTTTTCGAGTTTTCGGCAGGTCCGCTTGGAGGCCTGGAGGTCTTCGGTGAACCAGCTGACTTTCTTGCTGGTGTGGGTGTTGGAGGGCTTCTTGAGCGGGGCAAGGGTGTTGGCGCAGTCGTTGATCCACTGTCTGAGGTCGCGGGCTGCAGCGTCATGGTCGGTCGGGTCTGCGGGTGGGCGCTGGGTGGCGGTAGTGGTTAGCTGGTCTTCGGTGACTTTGCTCCAGCAGCAGCGAGGCATCTGCTGGATGTGGTGGTGCATGGTGGGTTTCCGGAAGGTGAAGTAGATTCAACGGTGGTTGGTCCAGTGGAGTTCGGTGGTGTGGTTGAAGAAGACGTGGGTGCTTGCTGAGAAGATGGGGTCAAGCGTGTGGCTGGCGGAGTGGGTGGGTTTTGTGACGAGTTGTCTGAGTCTGAGGTTGGCGAGGTTGTTGATCAGGGTGGAAGTGTTGGAGTCGTTGTTGTTCTCGAGGTGGAAGTTCTGGTCCCCGCGGAAGATGTAGTCTGTGGCGGCGAGGAGTTGCTGAACTGTAGTCGGGGTCCGGGGTGTCTGTAGATGAGGGTGCCTTTGAGGGTGGTGTTGGGGTCAGTGTGGATCTGAAAGTGCAGGTGTTCGGTGTGCTGATGGTGTCATCCTTGTATGTCGAGATTTGAGAGTGTTCCTGTGGACGATGGCAATTCCTCCTCCTACTCCGTTGGTGCGGTCCTTGCGGGTGACCTTGTAGCCTTCCGGGATGGCTATGGCAATGTCAGGTGCCAAGGAGGGGTTTAGCCAGGTCTCCGTCAGGAAGGTGACGTCTGGGGCGTTGGTGTCGAGTAGATCCCAGAGTTCGATGGCGTTTTTGCGGGCGGAGCGGGTGTTGACCAGGATGCATTTGAGGAAGTTGCGTTCTTCGGTGGGTGGGTTGGTGGACCGGATGCTGGTGAAGCTGCAGTTATGGCAGGAGAAGGGTCCTTGGGTGCGCTTCGGGGCGGCCAGGCAGCCGGTGCGTGATTGTCCGGTGTTGAGTGCGTGGAGGGTGCTGGAGTCGTAGCGGTGTCGGGTGTCATGGCAGCCGCGGGGGCCAGGGGTTCTGGCGCTGAGCGCAGTCCAGGTGTGGACGGGCGCAGACAGGCTTGCCTTAGGAACACCCGCTGTGCGGCCGCTGCGCAGCCTCCATATAAGGGGGTAGGGAGGGAGGAGCAGCTGGGGTGTGGGAGCGGGGCGGTGAATGGACGCTGAGGGGGCAGGGCCGCAGGGGAGACAGCTGCAGGAAAAGCGGCAGGAGCGGACAAAGCGGAAAAAAATGGAGAAAATGGAGAAAGAAAAACAAGTTTAACAAAAAACAAAGTTACAACAGTTACAACAGTTTAACAGGGGGGAGGAAGGCGATAACAGCATTGGCAAAATAACAGCAGTGGCACAAGATAAGCAGAAGTAAGCAGTGTGGGGAGCGGCCTACCCTGAACCGGGGTCAAGGTTCGCTCTCCCTACTGCTGCGCTGCCTAACTTCATGCTAATTGGCTGTCAACACTCCAAACCAGGAAGTGTTGGCAGCCATCGTGTGCCTCGGTAGAACCAAGGCATAAGAAAAAAGAAAAAAAGATGCAAAACAAGAAAAGGGGGCAGGGTAGAAACCCCCTACTCCCCTAGGCCTGCTCAGGGGGTCCCCCAAGAAACCCAGGGCCAAACAAAGCATTTATTTTAAAATAAAATCAGCGAGATTTGCGCACCCAGCGCGAATTTTGGGCAAAACTAAAAAGAAAGGAAATGCGGGCTCCCGCGCTTCCTTATTATTTAGCCCCCTGGTGGACCAAGTCCCGGGGGTATGTTAAATTGATATTGCGGGGGCCCAGCAGGCCCCCACAGCCTGAGGAACCGCCACCCCCGGGGCTTTCAGTAAATATTTGCGGGGGGCTCATGGCGCCGCTGCCACCCCCCGGGGCTTTATTTTTTTATGTTACTCCAAGCCCCGGGGACCGCCACCCCCTGGGGCTTTTATTTATTATTTTGCAGGGGCTCACGGCCCCCCGCTGCCCCGGGGCTTTTAAAACAAAAAGACATATACCTGTGTGGGGGGGCTTGAGCCCCCCCACATACCCCAGGGACCGCCACCTCCCTGGGGCACTAATTATGTAAATACAGGGGTCCGTTCCGTACCCCTGAACCCCAGGGACCACCACCTCTGCGGACCTTTGCCAATATAATGGGAGCGGGCCCGCGCGGCCCCTTTCCTGGAGCCTGTAATGGCCCTGGGGACCGCCACCCCCTAGGGCCGGCTCCTGCAGTGTCCCGAAGTGGCCACCCGTGGGGCACTGCTGTTTGCTATGGCAGGGTGGGAGCCTCGCAGCTCCCGCCCTGCCATAGCAAACTGGTTTGGATTTTGGAAGAGAGAGCAGGAAACCTTCCAAAATCCAAACCACATTGCTTTCCCACACGGGGAGCTGCATGTCAGCAGCTCCCCATGTGGAAAAACAACACCAGCTCCCGCAGGTCGCGGGGAGCCGGCAGGGACCGTGGGTGAATTGGGGCTCCCCCCACAGTCCCCAACGAGGTGGCCAGGTCCTGGGGGATGGGGTCCCGGGGGCCAGAAGTGACCGGGGAGGGGGGCCAAATGGCCCCCCTCCACAATAATCTTGTATTTTTTTAAAGAAAAAAAATAATGCAAAGGCCTGCCTCGGGGGATGGGGTCCCCGGGGGCCATAATTGGCCTGAGGAGGGGGGCCACACAGGCCCCCTCCATAGTAATAAAAAAAACATGACCATGCCCCGGGGTCCAGAATTGGCCCACGCGGCCCCTTCACGTTAATAAATTTTCTTATTTTTTAAAATTGGGGTTCAGGCCCTGGGGGATGGGGTCCCCAGGGCCTCCAAACAGTAAAAAGAAGGGGGCCATACAGCCCGCCTTACAAAAAATAAATAAATACAAATGAACGCGATTTTGCATAGGCCCGCCCCCTCTAAGCAACACTGCAAACATGTCCTGTGGCGCGTTTTAAGTTGGGGAATTAATTCCCCGTCAATACTGGGGGTCCCTGGTGGCCAACTAGCCCACCAGGTACTACCAGTAAGCACCACAGGGCTGCCTTGCAGAGAGGTGGTCCAGGCCACGCCCCTTTTTACACCTCTCTGCAACACAACTCTGTGGCGTTTTCTGGAGGTAACTGGTGGGCTAGTTGGCCACCAGGGACCCCCCAGTATTGGCTTAAAACATGCCATAGGGCGTGTTTGCAGAGTGTTGCTTGGATGGGGCAGGGCCTGAGGTGACATGCGTGCAAACATGCCCTGTGGCACGTTTTAGGTTGGGGAATTAATTCCCTTTCAAACCTGAGGGCCCCTGGGGGCCAACTAGCCCATCAGGTACCTCCAAAAAGCACCAGAGGCTTGCGTTGCAGAGAGGTGGTCCAAGCCATGCCCCTTTTAACACCTTTCTGCAACGCAGCTCTATGGCCCTTACTGGAGGTACCTGGTGGCTTAGTTGGACCCCAGGGACACTCAGGATTCAAGGGGACTTTATCCCCCAACTTAAAACACGCCACGGGGCACGTTTGCACAGTGGTGAAGGGAGGGGGCGGGGCCCAAGGTGACATGTGTGCAAACACGCCCTGTGACGCATTTTAAGTTGGGGAATTAATTCCTCTTCAATCCTGAGGTCCCCAGGGGGCCAACTAGCCCACCAGGTACCTCCAATAAGCGCCACAGAGCTGCGTTGCAGAGTGTTGTGAAAGGGGCGTGGGCTCTGAACACCTCTCTGCAACGCATCTCCCTGAGGCATACTGGAGGTACCTGGTGGGCTAGTTGGCCCCCAGGGACCCTCAGGATTGAAGAGGAATTAAGTCCACGAATTAAAACGCACCACAGGGCGTGTTTGCACACATGTCACCTCAGGCCCCGCCCCCTTCCTTCACCACTGTGCAAATGCGCCCCTGGCGAGTTGTAAGTTGGGGAATTAATTCCCCTTCAATACTGAGGGTCCCTGGGGGCTAACTAACCCACCAGGTACCTCCAGTAGGCCTCAGGGAGATGCGTTGCAGAGAGGTGTTCAGAGGCCACGCTCCTTTTAACACCTCTCTGCAACGCAGCTCTGTGGCGCTTACTGGAGGTACATAGTGGGCTAGTTGTACCCAAGGGACCCTAAAGATTCAAGGGGACTTAATCTCCCAACTTAAAATGGCCTCAGGGCGCGTTTACACAGTGGTGAAGGGAGGGGACAGGGCCTGAGGTGATGTGTGCAACTACGCCCTGTGGCGCATTTTAAGTTGGGGAAATAATTCCCTTTCAATCCTGAGGGCCTCTGGGGGCCAACTAGCCTACCAGGTGCTTCCAGTAAGCGCCACTGCGCTGCGTTGCAGAGAGGTGGTCCAGGCCGTGCCCCTTTTTACACCTCTCTGCAACATACCTCTGTGCCACTTACTGGAGGTACCCAGTGGGCTAGTTGGACCCTAGGGACCCTCAGGATTCAAGGGGACTTAATCTCCAACTTAAAACGGCCACAGGGCATGTTTACACAGTGGTGAATGGAGGGGACAGGGCCTGAGGTGACATGTGCATACACGCCCTGTGGTGCGTTTTAAGTTGGGGAAATAATTCCCCTTCAATCCTGAGGGCCCCTGGGGGCCAACTAGCCCACCAGGTGCTTCCAGTAAGTGCCACTGCGCTGCGTTGCAGGGAGGTGTTCCAGACCGTGCTCCTTTTTACACCTCTCTGCAACGCAGCTATGTGGCGCTTACTGGAGGTAGCTAGTGGGCTAGTTGGACCCAAGGGACCCTCAGGATTCAAGGGGACTTTATCCACAAAATTAAAACGGCCACAGGGCGTGTTTGCACACATGTCACGTAAGGTAGTTTTAATCCCCCTGCCCAATTATGTACTAGGGTCTTACAGAGGAGGTCATGGTAATCACAGGGGTACCCCAACACATAGTGTTCCCTAGTGTATGTAGGTGTTTTCACTGTATTCTAAGTGTCTTTTAGCATAGCATTGGCTCTAGGCCTGGTTAGTCACATTCAGTGACCACCAGTACCCGTCTGAAAAAGTTATAGGCACAGGAGGACTTTCTGCTCCTCTGTTGGATCTTTCTGTACATCTCTTCTGTTTCCTGCACTCTTCTTCGTCTTTGTGGACTTCAGTTGATTCTTTCTGCATTTCTTTTTTTTCTTTCTGTGCGTTGTTTCTTCTTTCATCACATGTCCTACCTCTGTAAGCATAGTTAGAAACTAGCATTTAAAAAACCTTTGAAATTCACTGAAAAAAACCTAGGTTTCATTCACATTATAGTTAGAAATTAGCATTTATAAAACCTTAGAAATTCACTGAAAAAACCATAGGTTTCAGGTATGTTATAGTTTGAAAATTGCATTTAAAAAACCTTTGAAATTCACTGAAAAAAACATAGGTTTTAGGGAAAGTTATAGTTAGTTGGACATTTCACTCGTACAAAACTATAGAAATTCCCCCGTTATAGTTATTTCAGCTATCTATAACTCGCGCCCCGCAATACACTGCTGATGACGTCACATATTACATCACTCATGACATGGTCAGTGACATCACTAATGACATCATTGATGACATCTCAGATGACATCATTGATGACATATTTTCAGTGAAAATATATATATATATATTCACTGAAAAAACCAAAGGTTTCAGGGGCGTTATAGTTAGGAATTGGCATTTAAAAACCTTAGAAATTCACTGAAAAAAACATAGGTTTCAGGGGTGTTATAGTTAGCCGGACATTTCCCTCGTAGAAAACCCTAGAAATTCCCCTGTTATAGTTAGTTCAGCTAACTATAACTCGCGCCCCCGCAATGCACTGCTGATGACGTCACATATTACATCACTCATGACATGGTCAGTGACATCACTCATGACATGACATTAGTGTCTGGGTAACACTTTTAAATTTGCAGTTCTGGCACAGTGAAGAGAATAGTACATGGTACTGCACTTTAGTGTCAAACCCTGACTCATTTTATCAATCCATAAGCAAATAATAGCTTCTAAACCTACTAAAACTTGACAACATGACCGATTTTAAAACAGTTATCTGTCATCAAATACACTATGTTACCGAATGCTTCTCTCACAATCCTTACCCAAATGTACACAGACTCACAGTGTGATTTTAGACAAGCAACACTATCCCTAGCAGTTTACCAAAACTCATTCACTAGTCTAGAAGAGGTAATGGTACTGCACACAATCTACATATTTAAGTACAGCACATTAGTGTCAAAGCATGACTCATTTAATCAACGCATAAGCAAAGACTGGCTTCTAATGCTACTAAAACTTAACAACATAACAGGTTTTAAAAGAGTTATCTGCTAAAAAATACACGATGTTACCAAATGCTTCTCTCACAGTGGTTCCCAAATGCACACAGACTCACAGTGTGATTCTAGATAACAACCACTATACCTAGCACTTTACCAAACAGCATTCACTACTGTGGAACTGATAAGGGAACTGCACACAATCTACATATTTCAGGACTGCACCTTTCTTTCAAAGCCTGACTCATTTAATAAAAGCATAATCAAAAACTGGCTTCTAATTCTACTAAAACTTGACAACATGACAGGTTTTTAAAAAGTTATCTGTCAGAAAATACATAATGTTACCAAATGCTTCTCTCACAGTGGTTCCCAAATGCACACTAACTCAGTGTGATTCTAGACAAGCACCACTGTCCCTAGGAGTTTACCAAAACTCATTCACTACAGTGCAAGTGGTAAGGGAACTGCACACAATCTACATATTTCAGGACTGCACTTTTGTGTCAAAGCCTGACTCATTTAATCAAAGAATAAGCAAAAACTGCCTTCTAATACTACTAAAACTTGCCGACAAGACAGGTTTTAAAACACTTATCTGTCAGCAAATATATGATATTACCACATACTTCTCTCCCAGTGGTTCCCAAATGCACACAGACTCACAGTGTGATTCTAGACAAGCACCACTATCCCTAGCAGCTTACCAAAACTCATTCACTACTGTGCAAGGGGTAAGGAGACTACACACAATCTACATATTAAAGTACAGCACATTAGTCTCAAAGCATGACTTATTTTATCAACGCATAAGCAAACACTGGCTTCTAATGCTACTAAAACTTGACAACATGACAGGTTTTAAAACAGTTATCTGTCAGCAAATACACGATGTTACTAATTGCTTACCTCACAGTGGTTCCCAAATGCACACATACTCACTGTGTGATTCTAGACAAACAACACTATCCCTTGCACTATACCAAAAAACATTTCTTCATCTAGAAGAAGTACTACATTTTAGTATAGATACATAACATAACTCATTTCACAAATTCATAAACAATGACTGGTTTCTAATTCTACCAAAATATAAAAACAGCACAGTTATCTTTCTGCAAACACATGAAAAACACAAATGATTATCACAGAAATGGTTTCTACATGCACACACACTGTCAATAAGATTGTAGAGAAAAAAAGTACTCCCTACACTTTAGCAGGAGAAATACATTAGTCTGATTAAAATGAAAATAGTCTACATACATCCCCTCACAATTAAATAACTCACCTTTCAAGTTGTTTGGTAGATTAAAAAGTATATCAGTCACTCACCATATTTTCTTTTACAGAATCTCTGCACTGTGCACCTCTCAGCAAAAACAAAGAATGGAAAAGTTTCCCCTTTCATTTTCCACACATATACATGTAAACATCAAATCACAATCCTTCACACATAAACTCAAAAGCAAACACACATTTCTATTGGTTAAACATTTCAACCCTTTCCAACTGAAATACATTTCAACCCTTCCCCCAATCTGCCTTCTACCTGTTACCATAGAAACAGCTCATGGAACACTGCACTGAGCACACTGGTCACAAGTTCAGCACACAATGTTGCTAAACAAGACAGGAAGTGTGCTTGACTTTTCAACATATCAGCTTATCATATATAATGTTCCTTACAATCTGTTTTTGTCAACCAATAAGAATCATACCTTTAAAAAACAGAAATATACACCCTACCTTTCAGTGTAGAAAGTTGTCATACAACCAATGATTTCTTGTCTTTTTAAAAAAAACAATTCCGAGGATCCGCGCACCCTACGCGAGTTAATCCGTGCACCCAACGCGGTAGGATGCGCGCACCGTGCACGCATGCCGCCGTTTAAAAAAAAAAAAAGGGACCCCCTAAGCACCTCTAGAGGGTCAGAGAATTTCCACTCTGCCCCCTTTATATGTTTTACACACTTATTCCCCTTGCTTCTTCAGCCTCGCTTCTACCGAGGCAGAAAATGGCCGCCAACAGTTCCTGGTTTCGAATGTAGACAGACAGCCGACAGCCAATTAGCATTCAGCGCGCGATCGGGAGGGTGCGCGCTCGATTCAGGGAGGGTGCGCTTACGGTGCGGGTAGGGTCCGCGGATCCTCCCCGGCCATAGATATTTATGTACTTTTAATTCTAATTTTCTCAGGAACTACTGAATGGATTCACACCATTTATGCAAAATTCACGAGTCTGAACTGAGGACTACCTCTTTGCCAAATTTGGTGTCACTCCGTTCAGCGGTTCGGACTGTAGCTGCGACAACAGATCCTATGGGAAATTGCATGGGGAAAACGCGTTTTGGGACCCCCTTTTTTCTCGGCCCCCGCTTGACGAATCACCAAATAGGTCCTAACTATAACTACCTACTGGCGACCGCCAGTAGGTAATATATATATATATATATATATATATATATATATATATATATATATATATATATTATCTACTGGCGGTTGCCAGTAGATAGTTATAGTTATGACCTATTTTCCATAGGAAATCCGCAACATTCTATTCCCAATAAGTCTGGCGCCGATTGACGAATCTTCGGGAAATTTTCCAAACTTTTGGCCAGCTGCGCTCCACTCCTACCCTGGAAGTTTTGTGGTGATTCGTCAAGCGGGGGCCGAGAAAAAAGGGTGGTCCCAAAACAGGTTTTCCTGATCAGATCGATCGACTGCTCCCCGTAGCACAAAGTCGCATTGCACTTAGTGCAGAGCACTTTTAAAAATTGAAATTGAGGACGGATGTCCAACTTTTGGGCTGACGGATGCACTCTTGAAGTGCTCGGCTGCGATGAGGTGGAAGGCGCAGGAGCAGGAGTGTCTCTCACCCGTCGGCATTCTTCTCGTGCAAGATTGTTAGGATGAAGGGTTCTTAGGTGCTTCATCATACTAGGCGTCCCGCACAAGTATTTCTTGTTAGGATCCCCTCAAGAGAGCACTCTTTTGCAAATCTTGCACGTGACCAAGGTGGCATTGGTCTTCGTTTGCCCCTCGGGAAAAGTAAAATATGTCCACACCACTCAAGAAAACGTGGTGTGCATGCTGGCTCCTCCAAAAATTCATCCTCAGCCTGCTGCCCTGAAGCCATTTTTAGGAGAAATAAGTTAGAGATAAGTGTAAACTTAGTCAAAAAATCTTCTTCTCTGCAAAGAGATGCTCCTCCAAAGAAGGTGAAAGAAGAATGATTGAATTGGGTGTGGTCTTTCAATAGTTAGAACAGGAAGTGTAATGAACCAATCAAATCTCTTTTTTTGCAGGTCACATGGGATCCGCGCACCCTGCGCTTACGCAGCACGCACCCAGCGCGCATCCGCGAAATTGAATTAAAAAGAAATATAGGATTAGATGTGAAAATATATTACTTTTAAGACTAGTTTAGAGTTTGTCTTCAATTAATATTCACATGAAATACATATATATATGTTTTTTTAAATGTTAAATATTTCTCGGGATCTGCGCACCTACCGCGTCATAGACGCACATGACGCATCGCGGAAGTGCCTAAATGGCGCGTTACCTGCATCGAACGTGTTGCGGATAGTTTACCGGTCGCTTTGCGATCGCGCACTAAACACGTACCCAACAGATACCATGCGTGGATGCTATCGTGTAGGGATCGAGAACGGTGCGCATAGGGTGCGCGGATCCAAAAATCATGGGAAAAAATATATAAAATAAAGTTTTGAACATATAGTTAAAAAAATATTTTTAAAAATATAAAAAAATATGTTTGAAAAACCCAATAAAAACAAATAATGTTTTTTAATTTTGAAAAGATTTAAATGAAAAAATAGGTTAAAAAATAGTGTTAAAGAAAATTTCAAAACACATAATTAATGAAATTGACACACTGAAATATAGAAATCCAATGAAAATCATTAAACATGATATCTTTAGAGATAAGTTATAGATAGGAATTATCATTTAAAAAACCTTTGAAGCACTAGTTAGGAACTTGATTCTATTCAAAAAGCGTTCTTATTTTGGCAATATCTTTGGCGCCGTTTGATGAATCTTCGCAAAATTTTTAAAACTAATGGCCCACTCAGGTCAGCTCCTGTCTTGAAAGTTTCGAGGTGATTCATCTAGCGGTGGCCGAGAAAAAAGGGGGGTCCCAAAACACGTTTTCTCCATGTTAACTTCCATAGGAAACTTTAGACAAGGCTAAAGAGCCTGAACTGCTGAAAGGAATTACACCACATTTGGCAAAAAGGTAGCTCTTGGTTCAGAAACAACCTTTGTTTAAATGGTGTAAATCCGTTCAGTAGTTCCTGAGAAATTCATATATTTAAAAACATTAGTATCTGGTGACCACGGTGGATCCTCGAACCCTCCCTATCTCGAGCTTGACTCTGATTGGCTGCCAACACTTCAAATCAGGAAGTATTGGCAGCCATCTTGTGACTCAGTTGAAAGAATTTTGTGGTGCAGAAAGATGCTTCAGAGCAATATGTGGGGGTTGTGCTCTCGCAACTGAATGAGGAGGGCCTAGACCAACCGGTAGCCTTCATTAGTAGGAGGTTACTTCCACTGGAACAGAGGTGGAATGCGATTGAGCGTGAAGCTTTTGCTGTCATCCGGGGTCTGAAGAAGCTGAGGCCCTACTGTTTTTGGACTCACTTCTGCATTCAAACCAACCACAGACACCTCAGATGGTTGATGCAAGTGAGGGATGGGAACCCAAAGTTGTTGAGGTTGTCCATTTCCCTTCAAGGGGTGGAATTTATGGTGGAACACCGCCCTGGTACTGAAAACACCAATGCTGATGGTCTGTCCAGATTTTTCCACCTTAGTGAAGAGAACTGCCAAGAGGGTGAGTAGTTCTCACATTTCAGCTGGAAGAGACATGTGTTAGACCTGGGATCATTGGCGTGGGTTTCCCCTGTATTTTTTCGTTGCCTCCTGTCATTTTGCTGTTCTTTTTACTTTGTTTTTGCTGGTCTACATGCTGTGGGCACTTTTGCCACTGCTGTTCAGTGCCAACGTGCAAGTGCTCTCCCTATAAGTTGTTTTTATGGATTGGCGATTCAATGATTGACATATTTGATTTACTAGTCTTTCCCTAGTACAGTGCACTGTATGTACTCAGTGTCTTTAAGTCAAATGCTGCTAGTCGGTCTGCAGCACTGATTGTGCCACCCACAGTCAGTACACAGTTTGGTACTGCCATGTCAACCTGGCAATTGCACCCACTTGCCAGGCAATAACCTTCCCTTCCCTTTTTTTTCATGTGAGTCACCCCTAAGGTAAGCCCAATGTACCCCTGTGGGCAGGGTGCAGTGTATGTGAAAGGAAGGACATGCCCTTATGTGTTTGGCATGTCCTGATAGTGAAATACTGGCAATTTCATTTTCACTATTGAAAGGCAATCTGTCCCATAGGATAGAATGGGAGTTTATTTATAACATCTTATGAATATAACTTTCCATTGAGACAAGATGGGAAGGTAGGGGTCTGGAGAACATGGCGGCCTGCGAGTAGCCGGTCGCAGAGGCTCCGGGAGTTGGGAGAAGAATGTTGAGATAAAGCGGCGTATTATTGATGATTCTAGCTAGATAGGATGAAATAACCAGCAGGGCTATGAATGTACTTTCTGTTATGGCAGGAGTTCCACAATTCGAAAATAAAATCTGAACACAAAAGAGGCAAACTCACAGGAGTCGACGTTTCTGTCCCGAGGCGGGGACGCTTAGACCCTCCTTTCTTCGGTGAGTCAGTCGGCATAGAGACACAGCGGCAAGATGGAGAGTGCTAGCTGGGCTGGGAGCATAGTGGTGGCGGCGGCCATTGGAGAGCAGTTCCACGGGCGGCGAGTGGTCCGGGAGCCTTTCTGGTCCTGAGCGTCCAGAGAAGTCGATTGAGGTTGGAGAGCCACGGCGCGTTTTCCCATCTAGGGCGGCTGGGGCAGAGGCAGCATATACACGCTGCAGGATTCACTGGGCTCACAAAGATATCACTGGAAGACGGAGACGGTCAAGAAACTCAGCATCAGTCAGTCAAATAGCCTTTATTTTGACAGTGTCATAAAAGGGTACATAGACAATAAAACAACACTTTTCAAAATTCATAATTAACACCAAAAAAGAAAAATTACATCTCATTGCATAATATTACTTAGAACCATCTGAATCAAAATTCATTAGTTCCATGAAATTCAATTTGCAACAAGTTAGCATTGGATATCAACTAATTTGCACCGCTTAAGCCACATGGCTGAGAGATATTTGCAAATTGCAAATACTGTAAAGCCCGCTGTGTCTGACTTTAGAATTCTATAAGCATGTTGGTATTGCTTAAACCCCAAGTTTCTACACAGTGGTACCAGCCAAAATCTCCTGGAATTCATATATTCAGGACAGAAAAAAAAAGAGATGGAGTTCATCCTCCACGCCACAGGTACAACCCGGGCATGACATGTCCAAGGATGCTGACCACTTACTAGTGAAGACTTTAAGCGGAAGAATGCCACTGGATGTAGAGTTTCCTGACAAAGATTGGATATACAATATCCATAAAGTTTTCAAAGCCATAGCAGTTTTTAAAATCAAGGAAAGAAGTGGTTAGTGAACCCAGTGTTGCGGCACAGAAAGTGGAACTAAATCTGTGCTCCTTATAAATCCTAGTAAGGTTTTTTCGCGAGATCTCACTACACGCTTTTTCTGGGTCTTCCCACATGGCTTCTAGGCCAATTTTCGTCAGTTCCTGCTTGATGAATACTAAACAATGGATCTTTCTTGCCTTGTTATAGGCAAGTAACTGTTTTAATTCCTCCCTATAATTGAATAGTTCAGGCGTTGACCAGAGTCTGTGCCAAAACCTTAAGGGTTTGATCCCTAATTCATCTTCGATTGGATTTAATCCCAAATCCAACCTTAGGGGTAGGGTAGGTGTACTTTGTGGAAGGGACAGCAGTTGTCGCATAAATTTGGTTTCAATTTTGGCAATTGCTGTTGCCTTCGTGTGACGCCACAACTCCCCGCCATAGAGGACTGCTGCTCTTACTTGTACTTTGTATATCTCAAGGGCGGGGCTCACTGGCTTCAATGATGAAGTATTTGACACCTTGAGTATACCACCCGTCAACTGTGCAAGTTTTAGTTGGGATTTAGCAATTTGGGGTCCCCATGACATATTTTCTTGTACTAGAACCCCAAGATAGGTGAAGGTAGTTACCTTTTCCAGGTTCCCTTTGCCCAAGGTCGGAGTCGAGCGTGTAGATGCCGCGGGATTAAATATCATGTATTTAGTTTTGTCGACATTAATCTCTAGTCCTCGCAGACTACAGAAATCCCGAAAGCCGTCCAGTATCCGTTGAATCCCCATGGGGGACTTGGAGAGCAAGAGGGTATCGTCAGCAAACATGATTGCAGGTACCTTCCTGCCCGCCAATAGCGGAGCATCCTTATTTGGCACCTCGTTCAGAGACGGGATTAGGTCATTAAAATATAGGCAGAAGAGGGTTGGGGCCAATACACAGCCCTGTCACACCCCTTTTCTGACCGGGAACCTAGGGGACAGTGCACCATTCCTCCCACACCTAACCTGGGCAAAGTTCTCATCATGGAGCCTCGTTAAGATGTTCAAAATTTGCGGTGGGACACCCAAATCCCGGAGCACGGCCCACAGTTTCCTCCGTGGTACAAGGTCAAAAGCGGACCGAAGGTCCACAAAGACCATATATAAGCTGCCTTCCTCCATCTTGACAGTTTTCCAGTATAAAAGGAGCAGCCGGAATATCTGGTCCATGGTTGAAATATTCTTTCTGAACCCCGCCTGGAAAGGACTCAGGACATCATGGTCCTCCATCCACTCCAGGAGGTGGTTCAGAACAAGTCGGGCAAAGATTTTTTGTGGGACGTCAATAAGGCTGATAGGCCTGTAGTTGACTGGAAGCAGAGGAGAACCCTTCTTAAAAATCAGGACTAGCTTTGCTCCCAGCCATGTACAGGGAATCTCCATACCGCCCAGTATGGCGTTAAACAGAACAAGGAAATAGGGACCCCATATCCCAGGTTGCTGCCTGAAAAGGTCGTCGGGGAGTTTGTCGAGCCCCAGGGCCTTTCCTGCTGCAAGTTTGTCGATTGCAGTGGTCACCTCACTTAAAGTAAATTCTAGGGCCTCGTCCTCACTGGAGATGGCTGCCAGAGGCAGGACAGTGTCCATACTCTGTTCATCTGTGTAAAGGCCCCTAAAGTGTGCTTCCCACACTGGTGGTTCAATATTGGGTTCCACAGCTGATTTCAAGTCCCCTATTCCTATATTTACTAAGGACCAAAATCTTCGTGCATCCCTGGATTCCAGAGCGGCAGTTAGATTGGTCCACCTTTCCGTATCCCACTCCTTTTTAGCATCGGCCATAACCCCTTTATAGTGTGATCTTAATTCTCTGATTCTCGCTTTGTCACTCCCAGATTTTACCGCTAGGAGTAGCTCTGCCTTAGCCTTTCTACACATTGAATTATACCAAGATGAGGCTGGGGTTCTATATTTCCTCCGCCTAAGGGTAAGAGGATTAGTAACCTCTGCTAAACTAGACACCAAGTCCCGATGAATAGGCCCTACTTTCCTATTAAACTCATCATTAGGGTACTCAGTGATTAGACTTTCAATCTGTAGGAGTCTGGGCAGTATTATATTGTAGAGTTTAGCTATTCCGTCATGAGAATCTTTAATTTTAGCCCATTTTACTCTTCGTCTATTGTTAGAGAGCAACAGTCCTTCACCCAAGTTATCCGACTCCGATAATGGGGAGCCCACAGGACCTGGTAGTACCATTTCTAGGCAGAGAGCATTGTGGTCACTCTCGACTCTAGGAATTACCCTAAAGTCGATGACCTTAGACCATAACTTGGTCTCAACCATGATGTAATCTAGGCAAGACTCTTGTCCCCTTTTATTATAGGTACACTTTGAAGGAGTGTCGGACAGGTGCGCCCATTGCAGGCTCTCAAGGAGTTGTTCATGGTCAAGGCCAAGATCTGATTTGCCAGTGGGGACCATATTTTGGGGGACGGTGATTGGCAAGATGGGATTGCCCAATAATCATCTTCGTCCATGAGCGCACCCTCATTCATTCCCATGAATGGCTCAAAGTGGCAATTCATGTCACCAGCTACCACAATGTTAGAATCACAGGCCATTTCAGTTAGGAAGTGGGATAACTCCTCTATAGTAGATGATTCACATGCCAACCGTACAGGACGTGAGTAAACGTTCACAATTGCTAATCTAAAAGAACTTGGCCATTTTAGAACTAAGCATTGGAGATCATTGGAATTTGTAACTACAATCTCTGCCGAACACCCCAAGTTCAGGGCTACCCAAATAGCAAGGCCTCCGGATGGTCGACCTTGCCTGCCCCAGCTTGCTGGTACATAGAAAGTGGCAAACCCCTCTCTAGGGTATTCCTCTCTGGCCCACGTTTCTTGAAATATGCAGATGTCAATGTGGTTCACTAAGCATCCCCATTCCGTACAATTTAATTTGTTAGCAAGGCCCGCAAAGTTCCAAGAGAGTATGGTCATCGCCTTTGGGGTAGTAGCCCCTCTAGCAAACGGAACACAATCCCTTTTTACACCGCTGATATCAGGTACGTATAAGAAGCTTTCTGAGGGTTCCTTCGCTGCACTTTCCTCGACATCGTTACCCCTTGGCTGTTTGGGGGCCTTTATCCCAGTATGGTGTACTGTACTTGCTGGTGGGTCCTTCACTACACTTTCTTGACCTTTACTACCCTCCGGCTGATATGGGCTTTTTATCCCACTATGGGGTACTGGAATGGGACAGTATGTATTGTCACAGGTCACATTATCACCACCCTCTAACACATCTACAGTCCTAGGATGGGGACAAGACAACAGGCTATCATCAACCAACTGCAGTCAATCCTCACACTCGAGACCACTGAATCTATTGTGTGTGAATAGATATTTCTAGGGGACTGTCTGGGCATTATAACCCCTCCCCATCCCCCCCCCTGCTGTGATGTTTCACAAATGACTAATTACTTTCAAGGCCTGGGCATTTGACTGGGGGGTAGAAGAATGATAGAGGAAGTGTTTGGAATGTGGACCCATTAAAGTTGAGTTCCCAGTTACAAATATAGTCTACTGTACATGGGTTCCTAAAATTCACTAACACACAGTCCCCTTTCAGGGTTTTAGGTGAACAACCCACCCAGGGAAGCCTACGCACCATTAGTATCTCACTGGTAATATGACTCGGTAAGGGTCTATTAGTATTAAGCCAGTGAGACACTTTATTTTTCAAAGACTGGTACGATTCATGGGCTGCATTACTAATTTCAGGAATACCAGTCATACTACTAAATACGGACTGGTTTCCGGTGGAAGATCAATCCTAACTTCCCTCAGCGGGAGCTCAGCGAAAGAAGGCTGAGTACTGCCTGATAGATGAGGAACAAAGACAGTCTCCGCCTTGCTCAGAGTGGCCTTGACTCCAGGAGTGGGAATAGGTAAGCTAGATTGGTGAACATTATTACCCTTTGAGCTAGCGGGACCTATAGAAGCTGTAGTATTTTGATCTGGGATCCCAGTTGTGTCACGGTTAGCTTGAGCAGTAGCCTGATTTGACCCATATGGCCTTGCATTATGAAAATTATCCCCCAAATACTACTCAAGCCTAGAAAGCTGCTGTTCCATGCGCCCGAGCCTTTCTGCTAGCGGGGCGAGCGTGGTTTTTAGAAGAGCACCCAACTTGGTTAATGTGGGATCCTCTATCAACCTAATAGCGTCTCTGTGCTGAACCTTATCAGATTGCCCTCGGTCCTTAGTCATCAGTTCTGGAGGGCAATAACTAAGCGAGTCATTTACAGTAGTACACCCCTTAGGATCATTTATGGACACAATACCACTCTGTCCCTTTACAGATTTAGACTTTCTATTAGCACCGGAGACAACTGCACAGTGTTTCTTGGGTTTAGCACCCTCGCGACTTTCTCTGCGGAGGCGAACTGGTGATTTTTCTGTTAGATTGGCCTTGTTCAGAGCGCGAGCATCAGGGCTTGCCAGAGCAGGTATTATGTGAGGGCTCATAGCAAACAAGGTCTGCACAACCTCCTGAGGGGGGGACAGGATAGGTAAGGTCACAGTCACATCGTTTGTGGTGCTGGGGTCATCACGATTCGGTGTCCGTGCGTTAGCCAGATTGCCCAAAGAAGAGCGTTTAGCCATAACCAAGTCTTGTGAAACCCTGCGCTCCATGAGGATTATCCCTTGGTCAATAACCGAATTAGCCCTTGTGATAAAGTTATCTAATGTTCCAGTTAAATGTCCTCTAGACCCCACAGCCTTACTCCTTAGCTCCCGTGTCGCCATATGTCACTTACACAAAACTACCACAGTTAACACTTACACGGCTGTGGTAGGCAGAAGAGGGGGGCCCAGTCCGGTCTCTTCCGTTCTCGAACGGGCTCAAACGGGCCCGCCCTTGGCCCAGCGCCTGCCCGCGCGTGTCCCACGTTGCGTAGAGTGGGCTGCAGTTTATGGGCGTGAGTCAGGAGGCGTGTCACCGGGAAGAGGCACCAGCTGTGACTGTGCTGAGAATGCTGGTCCTCGCAGTCCCGGGGTTGTAGTCCGTGAAGAAAGAAGCAGAGCACCAAATCAAACTGCTCACTGTTGCTGACCATGCCCAATTTTCAACAAAGGCCCTGGGTTAGAAGGCCCCGGGTTAAAAAAGCACTGGGTTAAAATCCTTAGAGCTGCAAAATGCCGTGGTCATCCGGAAGGGTTGCAGTTTATGGGCATGAGTCAGGAGGCGTGTCGCCGGGAAGAGGCACCAGCTGTGACAAAACAAGAAACCTGTTCAATCGAGGAAGGGGGACGCCGTCATTATCGCGCTTTGGGCATTTCTCCTGGATAATTCTTTAAAGTTTCTGGCAGCATCCCACTCCGACCTCATTCCTTCAGCATCTCAGTAATGCGGAAACTCAGCATCAGTAAGCAGACTGACGAAAGTGAAGGAGCAAACCCAGTTCGGGGAGGTAAGGTGGAGGTGGTAGGAGAGGGTATTTGTTACATAATTCAAATGAAGTGGAGGAAAATCCCAAAGTGGGGCTTTTGAGAGACAGTGGGGGCATGAGCATAAGTACAACAGGGAAGCAAAGCAGATACACTCTGAGGAGCACAACCTCAAACCGATTCAATTCTGGTCACCAAGCAAAATTAAATAACCAAGACATCCGGGGTATTATCGCAAAACAGGAAACATATGTATGCAAAAAACATATAAAACCTCCACCACTATTAACACCCAAATCTAAAGCAATTCCAGGAGAATGGATTTCTCCTAAGAAGAAAAGAGCCAAGAAAATAAAGAGCCCCCCTCAGTATCCACAGAGAGTGAAAATTACCCCGTCACTGAGGAGCTATTTTAAGGTTGCTCTGAGCACGCTGATACTAAAACCAATAGCAGACAACAACCTAAGTGGTGCCCCAAAGTCCTAATTGATTTCAGTTACTTGAAGGAGAGGTGGAAGCTAGGATGGCAGACAATAAAGACAAAGATGGAGGAAATGTAGCAGTCAAAAAAATCCTGTTGAATCAGTCGGGCTCTTTTGGAGACAATTATTTAGATGAGACTAATACTGAGCAAGTGATAGGTCAGAGGGTGGATACGGTAGACACTGCAGACCCTACAGACCCTGCAACCCAGTCTATTTCTCAGTCAGTTTCAGACTGGTTTTTGTTGAACCAAGTTGAAATTAAGCAGTCATGTGAAAAATTGGAGGACAAATTAGAATCATTAGCTGCCAGAACAATAATATTAGAATCCACTGTAACAGAGCTAGTCTAAAAATCAGAAGAAATTACAAAGAATATAAGCAGGTTAAAAGAAAGGGAGATGGGCTTTCAGGATAAGCTAGAATCCCTTGAAAATTCCCAAAGGAGACAACATATGTCTGCTTAAGATTCCGAAAGGGGCAAAAGTAAATAATCTTAAAGAATTTGTGGTTAAATTGATTAAGCAAGCTACTCAAATTGACACTCCAGCACAAGCACTTTTGCTGGATATTCAGACGGTGCATAGGGACCCCTTCAGACTAAATCTAAACAAAACCAGGCCTGGGGAAATATTAGTCCACTTCTTAACGTACAATCTGAAAGATTACATCTTGAATAAGGCACTTAAGTTAAATTCACCATGCGCAGAAGGGATAACCTTTGAAATACGGTCAGATGTCTCATTCATCACAGCAACTAAGCAGTGGGAGCTAGGAAAGCTATTAGATCCCTATAGAAACCAGGGTGCAACTGCCCAGCTAAAACTTCCAGCTACACTAAAAGTAAGGCAAAACAAAAAAATGCAAGTCTTTAGGTGAGTAGAGGAAGCAGAAGACTTCCTACAGTCTATCTCGGGGGTGGAGTAAGCTAAGTGAAATCTATTTTACTGTGCCACTTATAGTATTATTTTCTATATGTTTTTTTATATCCCGCTGGTTGGAAGTAAGAATTTTGGGTCTTTCACATCTAGCTTTAAACACTCTTCAAGCTAGTTTAAAATATGAGTTTATTTCCCGACTCCTAGGCGTGGGCCACGTAGGCCAGGGTAGGGCCATAATGAGAAATAGAGGGGGTTCCCCCGAGGAAGGGACTAGGTGGGGAAAAGGGGAAGGAGGGGAGCACAGGGTGGGGAGCAGTGGGAGAAAAGTTAAAAAAAAATATGTTCGATTCGCCTGAGTAGGTCCTCAAAATCTCATGTTTTTATATTAGTGATATGACACATTTAATAGTGGATCAACATGTATATCTGTGGGTTCTATCATGGAACTTAAACAGTCTAAGATCAAAGTATAGGATGAAAAAGATTTTTCAATACTTGAAGAATGCCGCAGAACAAATCCTTATACTTTAAGAGACTCACCTAACGGATACTGAGATAAGGAACTTGTGTAAGACCAGAAATTGGATCCAGGATGTAGTCTGTACCACGCAACAACTAACAACAAAGGGGGTGGCTATATTAACTAAAATAAACCCTGCAATCATTGTAGAAGAAAGGAAAAGTAGACAAGATGGGGAGATGGGCCATAGCTAAAATAAAGTGTCACTCTCAGAAAATTTACAGTGGCAGGATACTCCAGTCCCTTTTAGAGGTCTGCTCTCTGAACAACCAAATTTCCCAGACCCTTGAATTTTGGAAGGACATTTTAGCGTGGTTTTGGACCCAGTTATGGATCGCTCATTAAGAGCAAAGCAACACAAAATTGTAAGATGAGATCAACGATTAAAAATGCCATAAGACAGCTAGGATGGCTTGATCTATGGAGAGACAAAATGGGAAATAGAAGTGGGTATACTTTCCAGAATAAAAAATACGGACACAAATCCAGAATATATCTCTTTTTAATAAGCCTTGATTTAAAAAACTGGGTGACAGATGTAAAACACATGGGGGAACATCTATCGGACCACTGCAGTAATTTTAGCTCTAAAATTCCCAGCCAGACCGCTGTCTAAGGGATGGACTTTAGTTTCGCCATTCTGATAGAGGAGGAAGTGACAGAGGGACTGACTAGTGAGACAAGGGATTTCTTTCTAAACAACATTGATAGTGCCCCAGTAGAAATAGTGTGGGATTCATGTAAAGCCTTTTTGAGAGGTTGCATAACATTGCTGCAGATTGCCAGACAAAAAAAATACAGATCTGAGGTGGAGGAGGTTGGTGTAGGATTCAGAAGTTAGAGCAAAGGCACAACAGCCAAGGGAGCAAACTGCCGATTGAGGACATCTCAACAGAGTTGCAAACTCTTAAATTAGAACTGGCAGGGGTAATTGACTCAAGGTTAAAAAGGAAATGGCAGGCGAGCAAGCTTGCTCACTTCGAGTATGGGGAAGGCTGTGTAAAGCTCTTGGCCTGGAAGACTAAACAAGACCTAGCAAGGGGAAACATAAGAGAGATAAGATGTGAGACCTCAGGGAACATACTTAAGAGCACTATAGAGATTGAAGATGCTTTCCAAAAGCATTTTGAAAAGTTGCACTGAGAAGATCAAACCGTCCGAAAGGAAGAAATCAAGACCTGGCTTGACCCAGATGCCCCAAACAAAATCAATGAGGATGTCTCTGAATCTGAATAGCCCAATAACAACAAGTGAGATTAAAAAAGCAATAGCAGCAAGAAAATGTGGTAAAGCTGCGGGACTGGACAGGTTACCGGCGGACCTGTATAGGTGTCTGATGGAGACCCTTATCCCAGTTCTTTGAAGAGGGAGGGAATATGATGTAATCATGGAATGAGGCCACAGTGGCTTTAATCCTCAAATCATCAAAATCACACAGCTCCTGTGAGTCATACAGACCTATCGCTCTGCTTAATCTTGACTATAAAATCTTTGCCAAGATTTTGGCAGATAGGTCAAAGGAGTATAGATGGGTTGATACATAAAGATCAGAAAGGCTTTGTCCAAGGAAGAGGAATTCAAGACTTCACTTACAACTTGATTGGGGCAATTGATCTAGCAACGCTTAACAATGTACCGATGGCCGTCATCACTCTGGATGCCACAAAGGCGTTTGACCGAGTCAATTGGCCCGGTTTACTGCAGATATTGAGATTGTGCAATCTGGGAGAAAATATCTGTAGAACTGTAAATCTGATCTATCAATATCCCACAACTAGAGTTTAAGTGAATGGGAACATGTCAGCTCTTGTTAATATCCAGAGGGGGACAATGCAGGGGTGCCCGCTATCACCTCTGCTGTTCAACTTGTACATTGAGCCGTTTGCTGATAAGATCAGATGTCATGCCGGAATTTCACTCTTCAAATATAAGAGTTGGCAAAAAAAGGTGGCATTATACACCGATGATTTGATGGTATACACGTCTGACTTGAATACGGCAGTCCCAATAATAAACAACTTGTCATCCAAGTTCGGTCAGGTATCTGGGAACGAGATAATTGCTTCCAAAACAGAATGTATGGCATGGAATATGGATACCCACACACACCTAATGAAAAAAGAAATTAGATACCTGGGCATTATGATCACACAGAGTATTGAGAGAATTTAGATACAAATCTCCATAAAATCAGCAAAGAGATATGCAATTCTCTGACGAGCTGGGCATATTTACCTCTAACAATAATTGGTAGAGTTAATCTAATAAAAATGATGGTCTTACTGAAACTTACATTTCTATTTCAAAATATCCCCCTAGCCTTCAAAGAAGAGGGTCTGATAAAACTTCAGGCAAAAATAAACAGCTTTATATGGGCCTCAAAAAGTACACGGAACTTGTGGAAAAAACTACGGAGAAAAAAGAACAAGGGAGGATTATGCTTACCAGACCTAGTCTTATAAGCATGGGTATTCCTAGTGAGGGCAGGAAAAATGCTTCTGAATGAGCCAGATAACTCGGACATCTGGAGTATGTTTAAGGAAATGCTGACTGATTTAAAGGGAGAAGATCGAGGTTTTATATATAAATTTGGTGATCCAAGATTTTTCAAAAGGGTACACCTAAAGACTCTAAATGGGTTAGCCTCTACCTGGTCCAAAATCAGAAAACCATTGAAAATTAGCTACTACAGTGCACTGGCCCCTATTTGGGACGCTCCAGGCTCACCGGAATGGACCAAAGATTCTTTAATAACTCCCTTAAAAACAGCTGGGATATCATGTTGGGCTCAAATTGCACCAGAGGGTATGACGCTTTTGTGGAAAATCTGAGGAACATCACAGATAATGAATTTTCAAAGTTTAAATACCTGCAAATCAAAAGCTGGCATCAAGCTGTTGGAACAACAGTTGGTATATCCAATGAACTAGAGAATGTCCTCAAAAGGAAAAATGGGCAAAAGGAAGGAGGTGGCGAACCTATACTGGCTTCTGGTAGAACTGGCAGAGGGCGATTTCAAACTTCCTTCGAACCTGTGGGGAGAGTGCTTTCCCGGTCTCCATCCGGAAGAACTATGGCGAGTATCTTATAACATCTTGTATTCCACTGTTCAAGCTGCAAACCTAAGGAGAAACCACATCTTTTGTCTCTACAGGGTATATTGGTCCCCCTTAAGGCTCTCCATGTTTGCGAGAGGAGCCACCCCAAAATGTCCAAAAAGCTTCCAGGAAAAGTCAGACGATGTGCATATGTTTTTAAACTGCCCAATGTTACATCTTTTTTGGGTTAGTGTAAGTAAAGCTATCAAAGCCATGTTTAGGACGGATATACAAGTGAGCATATGGCTGGTAATTTTTGGGGTTCTACCAAATTATAAGTCTATGTCTACAGAGTTAAATAATTTAATATTTTATCTAGTTCTACTTGCAGAGAGAAATCTGTAAATATTGGATTAAATGTATTTCTCCGACACTTCTTGATTGGGTATATTCCATTAAGTATATACGATGAAGCTGGATAGGCTCTCGAGAAATAAGAAGAACAAGAAAGGGCATTATTGGTTACCATGTGTAGGCTGGCTAGATACCCTAGATAACGGTACAAATATTGTCCAATGATTATGCCTGTACACTGTAATACTTTACCCCTCTGGTTGTTCTCGGGAGATACCCAGTGAGAAGGTCAGAACTAGGGGTGGGTGGAATTTGCGAAATCCACTTTCGCAAATTATCGCGAAAATGTTTAAAATTATCGCAAACAAGTGGAAATATTGCGAAGATACAGAAGTTTTTTTCCCGCATGTTCGCGAGATTTTCTGCATGGTTGCGGGTCGCCAACTTACCCATCTGGTTGCTCGCGGGCGCTGCCATCTTGTTTTGAGTTGTCTCGCGGTGCAGGATCGCGAGAAGAAAGACGTGATCGCGCGACGCACGACGTCACTGCGGGCGCGAACTGTCGCGAGACAGCGCAAATGGCTAAAAACAATACAACATCTCATGGAGAACGCGACCGGATCAAGAAAACTTGTCGGCAATCGCAGGGATTCAGGTAAGGCGATCGCGCACGTGCGAGGATGTATTATTTTACAGCGCGAGCAAGAAACAAATTATCGTCAAGCTGCGGAAAGCGGAAATTTTGACATTTTCGAGCTCTCCGCGGAATGCGAAAATTTCAAATTATCGCAATTTCCGCGAACGGAACGAAATTTTAGCCCAGGCCTAGTCAGAACACACCAAACATGGGCAAGAGAGGTTCTGTGTAAAGTGCATCCATCTGGATACAGAGCTCTCTAGCCAGTGCCAATCAAGAGGGGGGGCCGTGGAGAATTCTCGAATCGCACTGTGTATGTTTGATGGCGAATGAGGACAACAATAAAAAAGATGTAGAGGTAAAGTTTAGCATGCCTGAAGTCAGAATATAAAGATGCCTCTTTTAGTGTGGATGATTTTTACATTCTGTGTTTGAAAATACCACTTTTAGAAAGTAGGTATTTTCTTGCTTAGCCTCATGTTTGCCTCTGCTATGTATTGTGTAACTGTCTGTCTTTAGAGTGACAGAGGCTGGGTATGTGCCTTCTGTTCAGACAGCTACTTGAGGTGAGTTTGGGTGTGTCTTGCCTTTCCAGGTTGAGTCAGGGCTGGGCTGAATAGACCTGGGCTGCATTCAGAGCAGGGGAGGAGATTTCTTTCACACCTGAAAGAGGCCTGGTCTGCTGTGGATAATGCTGTCTCCACCTCCTGCCAGGAAGCTGCACCAGAGAGGACAGAACTGATTTTGGCTGGGCAAAGAGCTTCTCTGCCGCCAGAGAACAAATGACTTTTAGATTAATTCCAAGGAGCAAAGCTGGAGAAACTGATGAGAAGTACTGTCCCTTTGCTGTGTGCTGCCTGGGGTTGGCCTGCATTGGCTGTTTCTTCCAAGAAAAGGAAGAGGACTTTGCTGTGTGCTGTGTCCCCTCCTTAAGGAAGATCTTCAAGGACTTAAAGTAGAGCTTGCCTATTGTTTTTTGAAGTCTCAGGGATACATAGACTTTATACCAGCTCCCCTTAACTTCCTTGCTGGGAGTTCTGACATGCCAGGAGGTGCCTGCTGCTAATCTGGGCCTCTGGAGGTTGTTCCTGATGCTGGGTGCTGGAAAAGCAATGCAACTAAGAGAAGAGTGATGCATCCACACCTGATTCTGACGAGAAATCGCCGCACCGAGGGCACTGATCTACGAAGTCCGAGCTCACTGCACCGATTCTGTCCCAGCTGGGTGGCTTCAAGAACCAATACATTGTGGGACTGTGACTGGAGATAGCAACACATCCCCAATCCTCACGCATCACATATGGGTGCCATGCCTGCAAGATCGCTGGAGCCGCAGTAAGAAACTGATGCATTACCTCCCAGCACAGTAAGAAACAGACTCATCACCTCCCCTTCTGTAAGGAACCAAGTCATCACTCCCCATGTGTTGCAGTAAGGCACCGAGGCATCACCTACCCTGAAGTAAGGAACCAACGCATTACCTTCCCTGGGTGTAAGGAACTGACGCATCACCTGTCCAGAACCAGTTTTTGTTTGTGCGCATGACGCATCCAAGGTACTTTGTGTGAAAAGTGTTACATCTCTAATTTGCTCTGGACATAACTGTTTCTACCTTTTGAAAGTCATTTTATTCCTGTATTGTGGATTTTTGTCGTTTTGGTCTTGTTTGGTTTAGATAAATATTACTTATTTTTCTAAACTGGTGTGGTGTACATTTGTAGTGTTTTTCATGTATCACAGTATGTGTGCAAAAAATGCTTTACACACTGCCTCTGAGATAAGCCTGTCTGCTTGTGCCAAATTACTAACTGGGTGAGCAGGGGTTATTTTAGAAGTGTATCCTACTTACCCTCACTAGGTAGAAGGGTCCTTACTTGGATAACCGTACCTACCTCTGCCAACTATAGACCCCCATTTCTAACAACTGTTTTAGCACCATGGTAGAGTTTTATCTACTATTCACTCATTTGGTGCTTGTAATCACTTTCATCTGCTTCTGTCTACTGATTACCGCACCACATGTATTCTAAACAAGAATAACGGTGGTTCACTACATTTATTGAAAACGTCCCAGTGTGTATTCTATATATTTCCCTGAGCAAGAGTAAGCACGAGTGACTGAGCAAAAGGTCCTGATCTGTTTCCACGATCACTGAGGGGTCATGGTTGTCATGCTCAGTGGTTGCCAGAAACCATTCTCTCCCTGGTAAGGTTAGGAGTGCTTGTGGTGGCACTGTGAGCTAGCTGGTAGATAGGCAAACATATCCTGTGGGTGTGACTAGAATCAGTCTAGGCACCTCACCCAAAGTTTATGTTGTCCAATAAACGCACAGGTTCTACGGATTAGTGGGAACTACACGACAACCCAAAATAAATAAATGAAAAATATTCCACTATTAATTCATTAAATAATATATTGATTCACATATTTACACAAAGTCACACATGTATTCACAGACCAATTCATAGACTCATGTACCTACTCAAAAAGCCATTCAGAAACTGATACACCCACTCTCAGACCCATTAAGACATTACTGCACACACTTTCCGACACTGATGCATCCAGTTACAGACCCACTCATACACTGACACACCCACTGACTGATCCACTCAGAGGCTGAAACACACACTGACAGACCCACTCAGACACTGATTCACTCACTCACAGACAATGATGCACCCTTTCACAGACCCACTCAGCTACTGATGCAGCTAGTTTGAGACCCACTCAGACAATAATACACCCACTCAGACACTAATGCAACCATTCAAAGACTGACTCAGAGATTCAGACACCCCCTCACAGACCCACTCAGATACTAATGCACCCACTCACAAAACTTCTCAGACACTCACACACCCACTCACAAATCTACTTAGAGATTGTTTCACCCACACACAGAACCATTCAGACACTGACACATCTTTTCACAGACCCACTAGGAAAGTGATACATCCCCACACAGACTCATTCAGACACTGACAAACCCACTCACAGACCCACTCAGACACTGACACTCCCACTCACAGAACAACTCAGACCCACTCAGAAACTGATACACCCCCACATAGACCCATTCAGACACTGACAAATCCAGTCACAAACCCACTCAGAGACTGATGCACCTATTCAGAAACACACTCGGAGATTTAGACACCCACTCAGAGACCCACTCAGACACTGACATACCCGCTGACAGACCCCTTTAGATATTGATGCACCTGCTCAGAGACCCACTCAGACACTGATGCAGCACTCACAGATCCACTTAGACACTGATACAACCACTTAAAGATTAATTCAGACACTGACACATCCACCCTCGGACCGTCTCAGACCCTAACATGCCCAGTCACTTACCCACAAAGACACTGACACATCCACTCACAGATTCACTTAGACAGTGACACACCCACTCAGAGAGTCAGACATGGATAAACCCACTGAGACCCTAACATGCCAACTCACATACACTGGGACACTAATACACCCACTCACAGACCCAGTCAGACACTGATGCACCCACTCACAGACCTACACTGACACGTACGCACCCACTATTACACCCACTCAGACATTAAAAAGCCAACTCACTGACCCACACAGACACTGACCCACCCACTTACCGATCTACTCATACAGTGATGCACCCTCTCATTGACATAGTGAGACACTGATGCACCAACAAAGTGAGACACTGAAGCTCCTACTCAGAAACTGATTAAGGCAATGATGCACCCATTCACTGAGACAATTGAAGACTGATGTACCCACTCACATACCCACTCAGACGCTGATGCAGGCACTCTCAAACCTACTTGGATACTGATGTGCACACAGACACTGGTACACCCACTGACAGATCCACTCACATACTGTGGTACCCAATCACAGACCCAGTCAGACACTGATGCTCCTGCTCACAAACACATTATGACATTGAAGCACCCATTCACTGACCCACTCAGACACTGACCCTATCACTCAAACCTCCACTTAGACACTGATGCACCCACTCAGACACTGATGCATACCCTAACAGATCCACTCAGGCACATGTGAACCCTATCACAGACCTACTCAGAGACTAAATCACATATTTACATTCACATTTACATACTTTCAAAACTACTTAGAAAAATATTTTATTATGTGTAGAATGAAAATTAAGTTAATAATCTAAAAATGATCTAACGTGTGTTGTTGTGTATCGAGTTTGTGCTTTTGCTTTGCAATCCACGACTGCACGCTACTCTGGAAAGATATTTTGGTGAAAAATAGTTTAAAAAAATATATACTTTTTAGTGTTGGGCTATGGGGTGGCTCTGAGAAGAGCCTTTGTATTCAATATGAGTTTGGGTGATCTACATGTGAGTACGGATTCATAGATTCAGGTCTCTTGCTCCTTGATCATTGGGTAGGGGTCCATACCCTGACATATGGAGTTGTTGCAAATGTATCTGTTACAAACATGCTGTTAAATTATCTGGTTACTAAGTCCTATAGCTGTTACAAACTTGCTACAACTTCAGGAATTACCTAATACGTGAACGGGAACTGCGGTGTGCATGATGAATTGTCACTTAACAGCTCCTTGTATACTATACTATGACTTTTTTTAAGCATTGTGCATTGTGCTAGTCAATATCACTCAACACCTGGCTTCATGTCCCATTGAGGACTTATTTAGGATGCATAACTAAGCCTTCATTGACACCTGCACATTTTACGTTTCAAACAAGGTGGTAGATTAACCCCGGCCACTGTTTCTCGCCACATCACCTTGGGCAGATTGAGAGAATTGGAATCTCTGTATAATTGTGATGACATTCTGATTGCCACGGACCCATCTCATTTTTAATGTTTGTTTATTTGTCTAGGCATATTTGATGGCTATCAAACCAGTGGCGTTAATATGGGACCATGTTCCTTTGAAGTTTGCCAGCTGTGAGCGTGATCGATAAACATATTGAGAAACGCATGCCATATTTTGTATATGAAACATCTTGGAATTGAATTGGGCAATCAATTGAAACATTATTAAATTGAGGCATGCTCCAGCATTAGCCATTTTATATTGTTCACTTGTATGATCAACGTTTTGGGAATTTTGGCACACTTTTGATTTATGGCTGTTTTGCACCTTGTGGGATTATGATTGTAACACAAATGCCTCACACTCTGCATATGTGTATGAGAAAAGTGTCTTGGACCCTTGCTTATTTGTTTAAGTGTTTGAATATTAATTATTAGAGTATTCGTGTGTTTATTTGATGCGTGTTTTTAATCTTTTAATATCACTCTCTGCCCTGGGGGGTTCATTCTTAAGCCACATAGGCCCATCTAATACATATCTTTGATGGGTGTGCATTTGCTTAGTGCACTCTGACTTGCCCTTAGTGGGTTCCATGGGGAACGACTGCTCCTTATAAGTTCTGGGTGGAATGTTTGCATATTCCGTCGGGGGAAGGAGTAGCTCAATCAAGTGCGCAATTAAGAATGACTGTCCCCGCCACCCCCTTCCATCTTTACCATTGTTTATGAGAGTTGTGTTTTTGTCATTACATGTTTTTAATTGTTACAATGATCTGTGCCAATCACAAGCTTTCATGTGTTTATTAAAATTTAGTGTCTGCAAAATATCTTGTCGTAAATGTATATGTCAATCTTTCGGGAATTGTATTTTTGTATGTACATATGGCTTTCAAGGGTATATCTTTATGTATTTATATATTTATTTATAAAGTTTATATAGTGTGAACGTGACCCACGAGGTTATCAGAGCGCTTTACAGTATAAGAACAAAATTGGTTGAGGTAGTATACATACATTCAAAAGTGTCAATTCGTAGAAAAGGAATAGAAGATATATGATTAACAAACATAGAGGACCATGATACTGTAGGACGTAGTACAATATACAGTTAAAGAACCTTAGATGAGTGTACTAGCAAACCTACATATTATAACCATGATCGGATCCCAATGGATAAGAAGTGTATAGATAAACCCAACAGAGACACACCACTAGCTAAGCTTTACACTACATACAGTAATTGAACAGTAAGGGTAGTGATATTTGTCATACATATTGAGGACTCAACAATTCCACCTGAGGTCGGCAAAAGTATTCCAATCATAAAGATGACTCAGTGACATCATAGAAATCAGACTTATGGTATGTATTTGTTCATTAGTAGTGTTATATATGTGTTGTTTACAGCCCTGATGAAGTTCAAGTGTAAATATACTCAGAAGACACAAGATTTTGACAATCTATTCTCTACACATTTCATCTTCTATTTGAAAATGATTTATCTGGTCTTTCCTATGCTTCTGACAATATATTTAAGACAGGACAACATCTACAAAATCTCTCTGCAAGAAAATTCATGGGCAAATTTCTTGAAGGAGATGAAAACTTAGAATATAGTTTACTTAATATGATGCCATGCCAACATGGCACCAACGAGTATTGGTATCGTTGACACGAAGAACTAATATGCATGTTAATAAACCTAGGAGCACCTACTTGGTTTTAGACGCTTAGTTGTGCTAAGTATGCATGGGATGATCTGCTTGAGTTCCTGTGAGAAGCTAATTCAACATGAAGAATATCGAATTAAAGACCCCATGTGAACTTTGTTCCTTGGATCCTGCAAATGTTTGCAGGTATTTCAACCACAGGTTTGATGTTGTAATGTCTATCATCTGTAATAAAGTAAAGTAAGTGATTTCTTTTGGCGAAAGGAGTACCAAGCCAGAGGTTCACCTCCTATACACATGCACTTATTATAGAACAGTATATAACATGTGCCATCCCAAAAGATGATGGAGAAAACTCCTTGAGACAACAAGTTTTACAATTTCAAAGACAGAGATGTGGAAAATCCTGCCGTTGTGAATACAGAGCTAAAGATAATTTTTATACAAAAAGTTGTTTAAGACTTCCACAGCCGGTGATTTCACAAGGAAGAGTAAACAGCTTTTTATCATACAGTCACTCACAAATCACCAAAAACGTGTATAACTTGAAAAGAACAGAAGACTCAAAGTATATTAATGATTATACTCCAGTCATACTGAAAATGTTGAATGCAAACATGGAAATACAGTTAATTGCTAACAATGCAATTGCTGTTGCCGGCATGTAACATAATACACTAAATAATCTGAGATCTCAGGGATGAAAGAAATGTGCGAGGAGCTTTCTGCAGAGAAGAGTCTGAGCAACAAAATGTACAACTTTAGTTTGGAGATGCTTTCTCATAGAGAGATAGGATCCTAAGAGAGCTCAGATCAATTACGTTCAGACAGCTTATTTTCAAAGTCAAAAGGAATAATTTGGGTAAGCCTAGGGCTTGCCAACCTATGAAACAGAGTAATGAAGTCTTTACCAGTAATCCAATACTTCGCAGAGTTATAGTCACAAAGTACTGATATTGTCAAAACAAACATGTTGGATACATACTATCCTAGAAGAAGGCCACACATGGAAACCATGGGCCTTTATGTAGTACTTCAATATTACAGGTTTAAAAAGAATGTAACAGAAAACATAGAAGAAGAAAAATATGGAGTAGTTGGATGTGATGGATGTTTGGTCAAACATGAAAAAGGAAATCTAATCAACCATCAAAAACTCAGTTGTCAAAATCCAGAAAAGAAATATTTTTTCTATTTAGGCTTTCTGCACCTGTTCAAACCCTGGCATGATGAAACAGAGAGTTGTTTGAAGATTATGATTCCCATGAAGATTCTTTTTTTTTATTATCGATTTTATTGATTTTACAAAGAGATAATGATAATAACATAAATACGAACAACACAGCATAATCAGCAGCACCACAACACGTGACATTAGGCGAGTGGAACAATCCTGTTTTGATATACATTGTTGTTTCTCTGTCTTCAAAGGGCATATAGGATTAGACCTAAGCAGACAAGGGAGTTAGTTAGTCTAGCATTCTCAACCATTTATCCCAAATCTTCTGGTGATGAATATTATTTTAAAGCTTTAAAAGAAAGTATTCAGTGTTCTGTCTTTCCTCTGTATTTGAAAATGTTAAATGATGATTTTGGCAAAAGAAGGTAAACAGGATTTGGAAAATCGACTAATCAAGAAACTGTAAACACACCAGCTAAACTCATGTATAATTTCATTGAAGAAGACCGTAGCTTGCTTAATGCCTACACTGCAAGAGTGCTCAAATCAAACCCTGGGCATAGTTTCCGTAGTAGCGCTATGCTACGCGAAGTGCAGTTCGCCCTATGCAAGCTACGCGTAGTGAAATAAGTGAAGAAATCATCAGCAGGACGCATCTTGTGAAGAATAGGAGTTCATACTGCAACACGCTCAATATCCTCCAAAGTGAAGTTCTCCTCATCATCCTTGTCCATAAGTAACCTAGACAAACAATCCGCTCTGAAATTTCTCCCACCTTGTATATGTTTAACCACAAAGTTATATTCTTGCAGTTTTGATACAAGTCTCATTAATCTGGCAGACATACTAGAAGTTTTGACTTTGTTAAAAATGTATACCAAAGGCTTATGGTCAGTTATTAATTCAAATTTGCGTCCCCAGATGTACATCTTAAACTTCTGAACAGCCCACGCGCACGCTAACACTTCACGCTCGATCGTGCTGTATTGCTGTTCGAAATGTTTAAGAGCTCTGGACGGGAATGCCACAGTGTGTTTACGTCCTTCCACTCTTTGGCTAAGCACCGCACCAAGACCCTACACACTTGCGTCTACGGTTATCATGGACATACAGTCATCTCTAAAAGCATGAAGTTCTTGTGCCGAAACAATCAATTTTTTTACATTCTTGAATGCGGTTTATAAATCCTCAGACCATATAAAATTCTGACCTTTCCTAAGCAATACCCTTAAAGGTTCAACAGCTTGGGCATAACATGGTACAAATCTAGCATAATATTCCGCTAGACCGAGGAAAGAGCGTAAGGTGTCTTTATCCTTAGGTGCTTTTGCGTCTTCAATAGCTCCGATCACCGAAAATGTAGGTTTAATTCCTTGGCTAGATACAGTATGTCCTAGATATTCTAATTCTTGTACAGCGAATTTGCATTTATCAGGTCTCACAGTCATTTCCTTAGATTTTAAGATCGTTAGAACACATTTGAGAATTTCATTGTGTTCCTTAAATGACTTAGCATAAATTGGAATATCATCCAAATATGCCTGGACACCCTTGTTGTTGTGGAACAATGTGTCCCTCAACTTCTGAAACCCGCTGATGCCAATCCAAAGGGAAGGCAGAGAAACTTGTATGCTCCAAAAGGGGTGACAAATGTAGTCAAATCTAGAGACTCTTTGGATAGGGACACCTGGTGATATGCTGATCTCAGATCAATCAAAGAGAACCACTTAGCAATCCACCCAAATGTTTTTAGTTAGTGAGCGCAAATCTGCACAATGTCTGACCTCGCCTGACTTTTTCCGTGCGACTACGATGGGCGCCACCCACTGAGAAGAATTTGTGGCTTCGATTATACCTTGATCACTTACATTTTTTAAAGTGAGCTTGAGTTCTTCCCTTACACTCATGGGGACCGACCGTACTTTATGTGAAACAGGTTGTGCAGCAGGAACTAATTTGATATGATGTTCCACACCTTTAACTATGCCTACCTGGTCGCTAAATACAGGTTTAAATTCAGAAATTATTTCGGCAACTATTTCTACATTCATGTCAGAATCAGAACAATTAACATTGCATACAGGTAGTTTTCCACTTTTATCGGGTTCTCATCACCTGGGACCAAATATAGACCCATGCGAGTTAAGTCCAACCAATAATATTTTTCCCTTTTTCCGCTACATATATTTTTGTTGCAGTTTCTCCTAAGACATTGTACAACACCAAGAAAATACCCAATCATGTTAATGTCGTTCTCGCCAAAGGCTTTTGGGTATACATCTGAATGAAGTAATTGTTTATTCTGCCACAGGTTGTAGAATGTAGTATCTCGAAGAATAGTAATCGGCGATCCAGAGTCCGCCATGACCTGTAGGGCGATGTTATCAATGGATGCTTGGCACAGGGGACCTTTTATCGAGATAGCAGCCCCTTCGCAGTCTAGGGTGACAATGATATTAAGAGAGTCGGAACATGACTCTACTTCAGTATCGATATAACGAACATTGACTGCATTCCTAGCATTCCTAAACACCCCTTGAAAATGACCAATTTTTTGACAAATAACACAGCGTTTGTTGAGTGCAGGGCAACCAGGATGATTTCCAACATGGTTCTTCGAACAACACCAGTAGCAGAAAAGGGGTTGTTTCTTTTCAGTAAATCTAGGCGGTCTACTTTTAACATTTACCGCTGCATGTGAGTTCTCGTGATCATAGTCAGTTGAAGTGACAGAATTAACTCCAGGTTTACTATCTTCTTGTGTGACTTTACTTGAACTTGTAGAGCGCTCAATACTCAAGGCTAAGTCAATCACCTCAGATAAGGGTGGATTTTTCCAGCTTAGAATTCTCTGTTTGATCTTTCTAAATGCACAGTTAAATGCGAACTGGTCTCTAATATAATTATCTGTTAATGGCCCAAAACCGCATTTAGTCGCTAGTACTCTGAGAGCTGAGATATATTCTTCTACTTTTTCATCTTCTTTCTGTTTCCTTTTGTAGAAGTTGTGACGCTCTAACATGATGTTCGGTTTGTCCGAAAACTGTTTCTTAAGACGTGCTACAGCTTCTAGATACACATTCCATTGACTATCGCCAGACTGAGAAGCTGGAGGAGGAATTGGGACAACACTGCCGAAAATTGTTTGAGCAGCTTTCCCCAGACAACCAAACAATAAAGCAAACTTATAGGCAGCTGAATAGTCTACTGCGTCTATTGCCACTAAATGATTCTCAAACAGTCTGAACCGCTCAGTCCAGATAATAGGTGGACTGCCTGGTTTGCTTAAGAAAGGAGGTGGTTGAGTGATTAGGTTGATATTAGAGGCCATAGCCAAATGTATAAATAAAATAAATTGCTGACTGTAAACTCTGTTGTAGTATTGTAACTGGATACGAGCGTGCGTGTTGCTGAAATACTGCTTAAACGCGCTAAAGAATGAATTAAATGATCACAAGCATGCGCGTTGCTGAAATATTGTTTAAACGCGCTGAAGAATGAATGAAAATGATCACAAGCGTGCGAGTTGCTGAAACACTACTTAAACGCGCTGAAGAATGAATGAAAATGATCACAAGCGTGCCCGTCGCTGAAATATTGTTTAAACGTGTTGGTCAACGAAGTGATTTAACCCCTTCAGTGCCCATGACGAGATAGTCTCGTCATGGAGCGCGGTTGCGCTGTGCCCATGACGAGACTATCTCGTCATGAACCCCACCCACTAATGAAACGCCCGGCACAGGGCGTGGAAAGGGCGGGGCACAGAAGGGGTTAATACTGTTCCAGGGTTAAAGCTGTAATCACAAATAATAAAAATGCAAATAGCTTGTAGAAATAATAAATAATATTCAGCAATACGTTGTTGATTGCTGGCTGGATAAATAGGCTATTTGCTTATGATTATTTAAATTATTATCATTATTATTTAAATCCAAGTAAAATGACGTGCGTATCGTCTTAAATATAAGTTGATGACACGCGTATGAACTTGAAATTGACGTGCGTGTCGTCGAGCAATGTGATTGACTGAACGCGTATGTGCTTGAAATCGACGTGCGTATCGTCGGATAGTGAAACTGACAACACGATTGTTTACAAAAGCGAGGATAAAACTGCATAGTCAATAGAGATGCACACAAACGAGCCCAATCCGAGATGGCGCCTCGTACCACAACATGATGACGTCAGCAGGGAAATCCAATTATCTTTCGGCTCTCAGCAAGTCTTAATCATTAGGGAGCGCGAGCTTCATGCTGTCGACCACGGATTCAAATCAGGAGCTCCGATGACAAATTTGAAAACACGTTTCAGATTTCAGATTTCAGTCTTCTCGGAATCAATTAATGAAGGTAGGTGAAAGTTTGGTACAAGCGTGAGTATGCGGGTGGAAGATTCCCAGTCGTCGCCAGATGAAATAAGTGAAGAAATCATCAGCAGGAGGCGTCTTGTAAAGAATAGGAGTTTATTTGTAAATTCTTCTACCTGACACACGTAGCGTCCAGTCGGCCAGCCGCCCGGATAGTAACTGACTCCACTATCTGAACACTGTACAGAACGACACTCCATGCTAGAGCTCAGAACAACATTCAAAAGAACACATAGGAAATAACATGGTGAAACATGTATCACGCGCTGGTCGCGCGGATGATGCCACCAGCGCGCGATGTATACAAACACTGTCAATTACAGCAGCCAAACTATCACACGTAGCTACGTGATCTGCGTAGTGCAGTAGGGAAAATGCTGTCCGCACTGATTGCACAGTGCCGGATGCTTGTCCGCACGGTGCAATCATGCAAACGGCATCTTGCACAGTGCAAACGGTCGTTTTCTGCGGCTCGAGTAGATTTGTACTCGAGTGGCAGTTTTCTCAATGCGGACTGGTAGTTTCACATCGCGAACGGTCGCGAGCATATGCAACCACTCACAATGAGAAACCTGACCACCCCACATTGAGAATCTCGCCAGGAGGTTTATTTTCCACGCTCGCGATCGGCAACTTGATGTTGCTGATCGCGAACGAGGAAAATGTCTCACTGGGATGTCATTTTGCTCGCTCGCGGTCGCCAACTTGACGTTGTGGACCGCTAGCAAGCAAAAAATGCTCGCTACGCTATGCGTTTTTGCACAGTGCTACGTGCAATTCACAAGGCGCGTAGTTGTTCAAACTACGCGAGCGTAGCGTAGTCCTACCCCAGGGTTGCTCAAATCTTAATGATGAACTACTAAAATTGGAAAACCAGCCAATGTTAGAAATTAACTAACTTGAAAACTACAAGTAAAATTGTATACTTTGCAGAACTCTGTATCAAAGACAGCAGGTTTAGAAAAGTGTTTACGATTGTGTAAAAAACTGTAGAGTTAATTTGTGACACAATTTGAATTTAGACCAAGAGTTAGTGAATGGTGCTATGGGAAAAGTAATTGAGCTTGTTAGTTTTCCAAACAGGGGTCAGATGGAATTCTTGGCTGTAAAATGTGATCACATTGATACCTTAAAGCAAATTGGATGATGTGTTGTGAGGTTTTAGCTTGAAAAAGACATGTATGTTTGATGAAAGCAGTTTAAGGTGTCCCTAGTATACACTGTAACGAACCAGAAATCCCAAGCTTTAACTGTAGACAGAGCTATTGTATATTTCGCTAATACTTTGTTTAAAAAAGTAATGGCATATGTTACTTCTAGGAAGAACATTGTCCGGTCTGTATTTGGTGGCTTTTGATGAAAATAAATTAGTGCTAATGGAATTTGTATAAAAGAATATAATTGATTAAGAAAACCATATATTCCTCACTTAGGGCAATATCCTATTTATGAGAAAATGAATTATATGCCCAAAATGGAAACATAGAAACACTCAACTGAACTGCAACAAAAGAAAGGAAAGGAAATGAGAATAAAGTACAATATGCCAAAAACAAAAAGTGGAACTGAACGATTTATTGAAGGACACCACTTTGAAAATGTATCAGGTATCAAGTGGTATGCAAATGTGGTTATCAATGTAGTTTTACATTTGCCATATTTTGCTAATGAAATTGAACAAAACCATGAAAAAATATTTCGTTCTGCACTGTACAATTTACTCTAACGTATACTCACTGGTAGAAGTATAGTGCAGTCTGCTTAAAGCATGCGTGCACTTCTGGGCCAGATGTACGACCCTATTTTGCATGCGCAAACGGGTTTGCGACCCATTAGCACATGCAAAGTTTAATAGGGCCATGTAAATCCCTATTTAGCGGGTCACAATTTTTTTGTGACTCGCTAAATAGGAATCGCAAGTCTAGGGCGTCCCTTCTTAATATCGAGTCAGAGGCCCATGTAAGAATGTTCTGCTACCGCAATTGCGGCTGCAAATCACTCGCAATTTACCGCCCTCTTCAAGAGGGTGGTAAAGCACTCGCAAATGGGAAGGGGTCCCCAGGGGACCCCTCCCCCTTTGCGAATGCATTGGAAGATATTTATTTGGGGTAGGCAGTGGTCCCAGGCACCAGTACCTACCCCTAAAAAATGAAACAAGAAAGTTTCATTTTTTTTTCTTAAATGCATCCCATTTTCCTTTAAGGAAAACAGGCTGCATTAAAAAAACTGCTTTATTTAAAAGTAGTCACAGACATGGAGGTCTGCTGAGCCCAGCAGGCCACCATACCTGGGAGGGGCAACCATTCCTAATGGGGTCACAAATTCAAGTGCCTCATTAATATGCATGAGGCATGCAATTTGCAACCCCATTAGGAATCACTATCAGTGTCTCAGACACTATTGTACATGTCATTTAGCGAGTCGCAAATTGCGACTCGCAATTCAGCACAATTTGCGAGTCGCTAAATGACATGGTCATATATCTGGCCCGTAGATACATTTACCAGATCAGTAATATTTAATCAAGACATTCAGCAAGATGCCCAGGAATTTGTAATGGTTATACTTACAGTTTTAGAAGAACAACAAATACATTTTAATGACTTATTTGGACTAAGCTACAAATGGAACCATGACTGTGAAGATTGCTCATTTACATCTACTACTGAAATAAATGTGGAGCGATTCTTATACTTGACACTATCAGATTGTAAAATAGTGTCTTTTGACAAAGTGATTAAAACTGCTACCCAAAATATGACATGCCTAAATTTTAGATCAGATGTCATGTCTATGTTGCAAATACAAAGAGGTGGGAAATACCTTATTATCATGTTATAATGATTTAGACCCGATAGAACTAAGTTTGAAACTGAAATTACAAACTTCAAAGCAACTCAAATATCAATTTCTGGAAGTACTTATACAACACTAGCTATCATTTTTCATGAAGAACTTCATATAACATCTGGACACTACATTTAAAGAGTGGCAGTGGATGGACGCATTGCAATGATAGCAACCTTAAATTGAAACTTAAACTGCCATTAAATCCGCAGAATTCTTCCCACTTGTTTTCCAACCTAAGTGCTAAGGATATTATTCGGCCAATTGGGGTTGATGCCCTTCAAAAACACACTACAATACATTTGCCATATTGTCCTGAAAGGAATGGCTATACCCTAATACCGCCAGCCTTTACTTACAGCTAGAAAGTGTCTTTAGTGGAAAGAAAGGACCTTTTTTGTTACCTCAACTTCAACTTCAATATACTAGTTCAAAAGACATCATTTGGCCTATTGGGGGTGATGGCCTTAACAACAGCTCTGGATCGGATTATATTAGCACAGATATTTACTTTATTCTGCATGGTTTAGCCTAGTAGAAATAATTTTATAAAAATTGTCTTTGTAAAGCAACTATAGTATGTATTGGTTCACACTATTGTAACAGGTATAATAATAATACAAGCTGTTTTGAGATGCATTTGTTTTAATTACAAGAGTAAATATAACTAGAACAGTTGATTAGGGAATTGTAATGACTGTAAAGTATAGTAACATATATTTACATTGATGTACTGTGCACTTCTGTTAATTTACAATCCATGCAATTGTTTTCCCTCATTGTTCGAAGATGAAGTTACATACAAACCATTGTGTATGGTAAAGTAGTATGAAAGCTGAGAACAGAAAAAAAGGGAAAGTAATAATTTTATTACACTGTAATATACTGCCATATTGTAAGAAATATTATTTGAAATACTGTGTTTTCAAATATCACATACTAGTATATTTCCCATCCTTTTCTTTTCAATAGTGTCAACAGTTCAGCATTGTAAGATGTTGCAAAATTTATTTTGTATTTTTCCTTCTTAAATATTGAAACACATTCCATATAACAAGTGAATACTCATACAGATATGTAGTAAATATATATATATATATATATATATATATATATATATTACCTACTGGCAGTCGCCAGTAGGTAGTTATAGTTAGGACCACGTTTCCATAGGAAATCCGCAACATTCTATTTGGAATAACTTTGGCGCCGGTCGACGAATCCTCGCGAATTTTTCAAAATAGGTGGGGCGCTATGCTCCGCTCCTACTCTGAAAGTCTCGGGGGGATTCGTCAAGCGGGGGCTGAGATAAAAGGGGGGTCCCAAAACGCGTTTTTCCCATGCATTTTTCCATAGGACCTTTAGACACAGCTACAGCCCGAACGGCTGAACAGAATTACTTGAAATTTGGCAGAGAGGTAGTCCTCAGGTCAAGGAAGTGCCTTTTGTAGGTTTGGTGTAAATCTGTTCAGTAGATTCAGAGAAAATAGCCTTTAAATCAATATATATATCTGAGCCAGCTTACGGTGCACTTACGGTGCGCTTACCGTACGCGTACGGTGGCGTGCGCGAGCGCGATTCTGATTGGCTGTTAGATCTTAGTAAACATTCGAATCGGTCAAAACCAGGAAGCGGCGGCCGCCATTTCGTGTGTTTCACTCAGAAAAAAAAGGGTGATATCTTGAAAAGGGGGCAAGGGAGAGAGTTACAGACCCCCTAACATTTGTAAAGGGGTCAAAGAAGGACAGAAAAGTACAAAGAAAACATTTATTGATTTTAAAAAAAAATCGCGGGGTACGCGTACGGTAAGCTCAACGTACGCGTACGGTAGAAAAAAAAAAGAAAAAAAAAGAAATGAAATTCAGATTTAAGAGTTTAGATATTAGGGGGCTCTAAAAAGAGCCGTTGTGTTTATGAAGTGAATTGATTTTTTAGTGGTACCTACAAGTAAGTACCGATGCAGAGTCTAAGGTTCAAGAGGAAGACTCTGTTCCCTTCATCATTGAAGTGCACACCATCTCCTCTATAAATGTCTTGCATGTCATAACGCAAGTTATTGTGGTAAATGGAACCCATACCATAGTCTCTGAGGAAAGCAGAAACAGATTTGTTGACGTGCTTTCTTGCTTTGTCAATCTGCGGACAAAAATGATTGGACCAGTTCCATTTTTGCCTATGGCATATGTTAGAAAAGACAAAGGCAGTTTTAGGGAAAAGTGAAAACAGTTGTGCAAAGGTGTCCTTCATAAGCATTTCCAGACCTACCCCAGTCAAAGTGCCTAGGTCATTGCCACCACAGTGCACTATTATGAGGTCAGGGTGTTGGATTTGCATGAAGGATTTCACCAATGGCATCAATTGGTGCCACTTTAACCCTCTCTGACCAATCCATTTAATGTCTACATTTGGCAAAGCAAGGTCTCTCACCATATCTGTTTTCTCTGCATACTTTTCACTCCAGAAGACATAGCTGTGCCCTACAATCCACACTGTGAACATCTTCAAAGGAGAAATGGATGCACTCAGGAGGTGAAATTCAGTAGAATGGTAAAAAGAAATGAAAGACAGTTTGGAAATGGAGGCATACATATTTTTTTTATAAAAAAAAGAACTGATTGGCTGTTTCATACCATTCTAGAATAAAAACTAGGCTGTATGTGTAAATTAATAGAAGCATGTTTTGTATTGGTACAGAAAAATGTGTTACCAAAGAACAGTACTATGGATTTGCTGTTAGGTTTGAAAAGTCAAGCACTCTTGCTCAGTGGAATTGAAACATTGTTTGGTGAACTTCTGACCTAACTCCACACAGCAGTGTTCCATGAGCTGTTGCTATGGTAGCAGGCAGAAGTCAAGTTGGGGGGAGGGTACTAGGCAGAAGTCAAGTTGGGGGAAGGGTACTTTTGGAAAAGGGTTGGTTTTCAACCAATAGAAATGTGTGATTACATTTGAAAAAAAGGGGGAAGCACTGAGATTTGAAATTAACATGTATATGTGTGGAAAAAGAGAGGGAAAGTTTGCCATTATCTGGTTCTGCTGAGAGGAGAGAGGTGTAAAGAACAGAGATCCTGGCTCTGATAATCTGCTGTTTGAGTGCCACATTTCTTTCACAACTAACTAATTTTAAAGGTGAGTTTAGAGTTTGAGAGGGGATGTATATGGTAAATTAAGAAATGAATAATAGAAATGGAATTCCTTTTGTTGAAGTTGTGTTTATCATTTTCTGTTTTGGGAGAAATTTAAATGTGAGGAACATGTAAAATAATATGGACTATGTTTTCATGATAAATTAAGGTGTACTGGTAAAAATAAGGAATACTTTAAGGGTTTGAGGTTGCACTCAGTAATGCAAATACATACAGCATCAGTAAGGCTGGTTGCCCTTGCTGGAGTGTAGGCAGTCACCCAGGTTACAAATGGTGCTGGTTTGAAAAAGCAGTTTGGACATGTGCTGTTTTCCGAATCTGAAAAGTGGATTCAAGATGTGTCAGTCTGTAAAAGTGTTTATCACTTGCCAAAAAAAAGAAAAGTAAGTGTGCTTTCAAATTGGCAAAGAAATTTCGTTTTGTGACTAATGTGAAATGTAAATGTAAATGTACAGATATTTATATAGCGCAAATCACCAACCGGTCTCTAAGCGCTTGCTTAGGGAACCCGTCCTGGTATTCCCCTGTGAGATAACCCAGCAGGGTATCCACAAGGTGAAAGCCAGGCATCCCGCCGCGAGGGGCCATTGTGGAGATTAAGCAAGCTATTGCCCAGAGTTGCAGAGTGTGAACCCATGAATCGAGTATGCACTGGAGCGAGAATTATCGAGTCCATGGACAATTTATGGACTCAAGACCCAGCCGAGCCGGGAATTGAACCCTGGTCCTAAGCTGATCCCTGCTTCCAGGTCTGCCTACTCTAACCAGTGAGCCACACTTCTCCACACATGAAAACATGACTCTGTGTGCAAAGAGGAATTACAGGCAGAGATTTATTGCGTATTGCTCTGGTGATTTCACAGTTGCATTAGATGGAAAGGGTGAGCCATTTTTTTTGTGTAGAAGCAGACTCTTAGCACACACCCAGCTGCTTATCCTCTGGTATCATGCACAGTATTCACAACCGAGTGGGGTTTGAGGTTTCAGTCAGTAATGCAAATACATTTAGCATCACTAAGGCTGGTTGCCCTTGCTGGAGTGTAGTCAGTCACCCAGGTTACACATGGTGCTGGTCTGAAAAAGCAGTTTGGACATATGCTTTTTTAAGAATCTGAAAAGTGGATTCAAAATGTGTCAGTCTGTAAAAGTACTTATCACTTGCCAAAAAAAATACTAGTAAGTGTGCTTTCAAATTGGCAAAGAAATTTCGTTTTGTGACTAATGTGAAAACATGACTCTGTGTGCAAAGAGGAATTACAGGCAGAGATTTATTGCGTATTGCTCTGGTGATTTCACAGTTGCATTAGATGGAAAGGGGGAGCCATTATTTTGTGCAGAAGCAGACTCTTAGCACACACCCAGCTGCTTATCCTGTGGAATCATGCACAGTATTCACAACCGAGTGGGGTTTGAGGTTTCAGTCAGTAATGCAAATACATTCAGCATCACTAAGGCTGGTTGCCCTTGCTGGAGTGTAGTCAGTCACCCAGGTTACACATGGTGCTGGTCTGAAAAAGCAGTTTGGACATGTGCTTTTTTAAGAATCTGAAAAGTGGATTCAAAATGTGTCAGTCTGTAAAAGTGTTTATCACTTGCCAAAAAAAAGAAAAGTAAGTGTGCTTTCAAATTGGCAAAGAAATTTCGTTTTGTGACTAATGTGAAAACATGACTCTGTGTGCAAATAGGAATTACAGGCAGAGATTTATTGCGTATTGCTCTGGAGATTTCACATTTGCATTAGATGGAAAGGGTGAGCCATTTTTTTTGTGTAGAAGCAGACTCTTAGCACACACCCAGCTGCTTATCCTCTGGAATCATGCATAGTATTCACAACCGAGTGGGGTTTGAGGTCTCAGTCAGTAATGCAAATACATTCAGCATCACTAAGGCTGGTTGCCCTTGCTGGAGTGTAGTCAGTCACCCAGGTTACACATGGTGCTGGTCTGAAAAAGCAGTTTGGACATGTGCTTTTTTAAGAATCTGAAAAGTGGATTCAAAATGTGTCAGTCTGTAAAAGTGTTTATCACTTGCCAAAAAAAAGAGTAGTAAGTGTGCTTTCAAATTGGCAAAGAAATTTCGTTTTGTGACTAATATGAAAACATGACTCTGTGTGCAAAGAGGAATTACAGGCAGAGATTTATTGCGTATTGCTCTGGTGATTTCACAGTTGCATTAGATGGAAAGGGGGAGCCATTTTTTTGTGCAGAAGCAGACTCTTACCACACACCCAGCTGCTTATCCTGTGGAATCATGCACAGTATTCACAACCGAGTGGGGTTTGAGGTTTCAGTCAGTAATGCAAATACATTCAGCATCACTAAGGCTGGTTGCCCTTGCTGGAGTGTAGTGAGTCACCCAGGTTACACATGTGCTGGTCTGAAAAAGCAGTTTGGACATGTGCTTTTTTAAGAATCTGAAAAGTGGATTCAAAATGTGTCAGTCTGTAAAAGTACTTATCACTTGCCAAAAAAAAAGACTAGTAAGTGTGCTTTCAAATTGGCAAAGAAATTTCGTTTTGTGACTAATGTGAAAACATGACTCTGTGTGCAAAGAGGAATTACAGGCAGAGATTTATTGCGTATTGCTCTGGTGATTTCACAGTTGCATTAGATGGAAAGGGGGAGCCATTTTTTTTGTGTAGAAGCAGACTCTTAGCACACACCCAGCTGCTTATCCTCTGGAATCATGCACAGTATTCACAACCGAGTGGGGTTTGAGGTTTCAGTCAGTAATGCAAATACATACAGCATCAGTAAGGCTGGTTGCCCTTGCTGGAGTGTAGGCAGTCACCCAGGTTACACATGGTGCTGGTCTGAAAAAGCAGTTTGGACATGTGCTGTTTTCAGAATCTGAAAAGTGGATTCAAGATGTGTCAGTCTGTAAAAGTGTTTATCACTTGCCAAAAAAAAGAAAAGTAAGTGTGCTTTCAAATTAGCAAAGAAATTTCGTTTTGTGACTAATATGAAAACATGACTCTGTGTGCAAAGAGGAATTACAGGCAGAGATTTATTGCGTATTGCTCTGGTGATTTCACAGTTGCATTAGATGGAAAGGGTGAGCCATTTTTTTTGTGTAGAAGCAGACTCTTAGCACACACCCAGCTGCTTATCCTCTGGAATCATGCATAGTATTCACAACCGAGTGGGGTTTGAGGTTTCAGTCAGTAATGCAAATACATTCAGCATCACTAAGGCTGGTTGCCCTTGCTGGAGTGTAGTCAGTCACCCAGGTTACACATGGTGCTGGTCTGAAAAAGCAGTTTGGACATGTGCTTTTTTAAGAATCTGAAAAGTGGATTCAAAATGTGTCAGTCTGTAAAAGTACTTATCACTTGCCAAAAAAAAGAGTAGAAAGTATGCTTTGCAATTGGCAAAGAAATTTCGTTTTCTGTCTAATTTCAAAGCATGACTTTGTGTGCACACAGGAATTATTTTTAGATATTTAATTTGTGAAGGTGTTATTGTGATTTTCATTTATAGGAAAGGGGTTTATAGTATTTTAAGATTTCTAAAGAACATAAAAAATGTAGTAATATATTTAAATAAAATAAAGGAATTTTTTTTTAGTTTTTTTCAGGTATTGCTGAAGAGCAGTGAACAAAATGTAAGATGCCTACAAAATCCAGACTAAAGAAAGACCACAAAAAAAACCTATATTTGAAGACAACTGGAGGACCTAAGTTAGTTGGAGATGCTCATGTTGGGAAAAAGAAAAAATCTTCTGGTAAGCAGACAAAAGATTTTTTAAAGAACATATTCAAAAAAAGGAAAAATGTACAAAATGTCTGTACTGGAAAGAATGTTTTCAATAGAAAAGGACAGGAAAAAATTGAGAATTTAGTTAATGCAAATATACCTTCTGTAAATATAAAGATTAAGTTAAACAGAAAAACAGCGTTTAAAGAGATACATAGAAAAATGTTTCAGAGAAAAGTTATGTCCAATTTGATAAAGGATGTGAAGAAATATAAGCAAAAGGCAAAATTTTACAAGAGAAAAAAAGAAATTGAAGCCATTGCAGCAAAGGCATTAGAATTAAAAAGGAAACTATTCATTTTAATTTTGAATAGCATGCGTACAGTAGATAAAATGGTTAATGTACTGAAATCACAAAGCAAAAGGAAAAGAGTAGTGAACAGAACAAACTTTTGTAAAGTGTTTTTAGGAAAATGGATGCATAGTTCAAGTAGTGAACCTTTTTTTAATGAAGAGAGCTATTTTCAAAGTAATAGTTTGCTGCATTCAGTTGACACCAGAGGTCGTGCTTACGAAGTGAAAAATGGTTGCATAATGGAGAAGGAGATAATGGTTCCAAGAGATGAGGTACAAGTGATGGCGGATGAGGCTATGGGGAGACGTCCTAAAGCCCCAGTGTACACTTGGAATTGTAGTAGTATTTGCACTGTGCGTCAGGAATCTATTGATAAATTTCGTGAGTTTCTAAGAGAATATAGTAAAAAAAGTGTAAAACAGAAGATTAAGGTGCTTCAAAGTCTAGATCCATGCAGAGTGAGAGAGAATGCTGGTTTGCAGGGTCATTCTCTGGCTTGTCTATCTAGAAAAGTGTGTAATAGTGTTTTCCATCATTTTAGGATGCTGGCTGTTCATCATACTGAAATGAGAAAGTTTGTGAGACTGTTGTATTTTGCTAAAAGTCCAGCAATAAAGTTAGATGAATTGAATAGGGCTCTGTTCCGTGGATCGGTATCAGATGTAGAGAAGGTTGTTGATGAAATTCAGTTTTGTTACTTTGGTCCTGAACAAGACAGTGCAGAAAAGGACACAGTAAATGAGGAAGAAGTGGAAGAGAATGTAGAACCATTTGTAAGTAAGACATTTAATGATCACATAACAAAATTTGAAAAAATCTCTAATGAAAGACCAAATATTACTTGTATTTGTTGCCGCAGAACTCATTATAGAAAACAAACCAGGTATGTTGATCTCTATAGAAAAAGTGAAAATGAAGATAATTATAAGTGGAAGGATTTTGCCACATATATATTTCTTGAAAATTGTTTTGAATTGGGTGAAGTTCAGCGTATTTGTAAATACTGTTACAACAAATTAGAAGAAAATAGAATGCCGACCAGAGCTGTACATAATAATTTAGAATTGGATGTTATTCCTGCCGAACTTTCTGAATTAAATACTTATGAGTCTATACTTATTCAATGTGTTCATCCGTTCCAGACCATAGTACGTATGGAGCCCAAAACTGGTAAATTACCTCCTTCAGATTTACTGAGAGGTTTAAAAGGTAGAGTGGTGTATTTGCCCTTGGATTTGAAACAAAATATGGGAACTATTGATGCAGATACTTTGGAAACTGAACCATTAGTTATTCCGGTTAATGGTGTACCTACAAAGAATAAGACGATTTGGCAGGAGCTGGTAGATGTACGGAAAGTACAAAGAGCAAATTTGTATTTGAAAAGGAATAACAAATGGTATGAATCAATTTATATAGAAGAAGAAGAAGAAGAAGATTTACAAGAAGACACAGAAACACCAACTGAACAAATTGAAAAAGTGGACAAGTCAAAGGAAGAAGAAATTTATGAACATTTTAGCATACATCCTCTTCATTCAAAAGAAGTTATGGGAGACAATATTGATCTGTTTCAGATGAAGAAAGCAAAAGGAACTCCCGTGAGTGTATGGGAGGAGAGCTTGGAAGCTCGATGTTTTCCCCAGCTGTTTCCTAAAGGAAAAGGAGGACGATACGATGAACGTCCAGAACAGATTCCAGCTTCTGAGTATCGGACTACAAGACTATATGCTGAGGATCCCAGATTTCGACAAAGTATTTCTTATTTGTTCCATCTTTTATTTGAAAGCGACTTGTCTGCACTGTCTTATGCAGTAAATCACATTTTAAAAAGTGGAGTACATTTACAAAATGTGTCTGCTAAGGATTTTATGGAGAAAGTGCAGCACCGAGATGATCATTAGGAAACACAACTGATCAATCTGATGGCTTGTCAGCGTGGGACAAATGAATATTGGTACCGACGCCATGGTGAATTAAAATGCATGTTACGGAATTTAGGAACACCAACATGGTTCCTTACCCTAAGCTGTGCTGAGTACGCTTGAGATGATTTACTGGATTTTCTACGAGAGGAAAATTCAAACATTAAAAACATCGAATACAAGACAGCAGGAGAACTGTGCTCATTGGATCCGGTTAATGTTTGCAGATATTTCAATCATAGATTTGAGGCTATGATGTCCTTCATCTGCAATAAAAAAAATCCACCTCTAGGAGAAGTAGTGGATTTCTTTTGGAGAAAAGAGTACCAGGCAAGAGGTGCTCCTCATATTCATATGCTGTTGTGGATCAAGGATGCCCCAAAGTTTGGAACAGATGCTGATGGAGCAGTGTTATCTTACATTGAAGAATATGCAACATGTGCTATACCAAAAAGCACAGAAGAGAAAAAGTTAAAGGAGCAAGTTTTACGTTTCCAAAGTCATCGGTGTGGAAAATACTGTCGACGGAAATACAAGAGCAAAGATAAATACTACACTAAATGTCGATTTGGATTTCCTAGACCTGTTCTTTCAAATGGAAGAGTAAACAGTTTTATGTCATCTGTGAGACATACTATCACAAGAAAATCACCTAAGAATACCTACAACCTTAAAAGAAAAGAAGAATCAAAAAATATAAATGACTACAACCCAGTCATTTTATCCATGTGGAATGCTAACAAGGATATACAGGATGTAGCTGACAATTCCATTGCTGTTGCTCGATATGTAACGTCTTACATTACTAAATCAGAAAAAACTGAATTGAAAGAAATGTGGGAAGAGATTTCTCACGAGAAGACTGTCAGTAAGAAGCTGTACAGTTTCAGTTTAAAGATGTTATCGCATCGAGAAATTGGATCCTACGAATGTTCAGATAGGTTATCTTCTGCAAGTCTCTACTCGAAATCAAGAAGAATAATTTGGGCAAGTTTAGGCCTTGCAGCAATGAGAAATCGGGTACTGAAATCTGTTGGAGAAATTGAATATTTGGCCGAGAATGACCCAGAAAGTATAGATATTTTGAAATCAAACATGTTGGACACATATTATCCCAAGAGAAGTCATCATCTAGAGACATGTGTCTCTATGAAGTGCTGCAGAACTACATTTATTCACGGAAAGCCGCAGAAGACATCAACAATGGAAAATATAAAGTCATTGGTGAGGAAGGATGTTTGGTGAAGCAAACAAAAGGAAGTTTGATAAATCACAGGAAGCTGAGTTGCGACACTACTGACAAAAAGGAATTTTACTACTTGGCTCTTTTACAGCTGTTTAAACCATGGCGTACAGAGGATGAACTACTGGGAGAATTTCAAAGCTATGAAGATTCTTTTAATGCTTGCAAAGACAGCATACAATGCAGTACATTCTCAACTTATCTGCAAATGTTAAATGAAGAAATTGAACAGGAAACTACAATTGCAGCAGAAGTAGCTAGAGACAGTTCTCAGGACAGCCAAAGTTCAGGAACACTCAGTCAAGATCCCCTAGGACAACCAATCGTTGAAAATGAAGCATCAATAGCCATGAATGAAGTGGAAACGGCTATGAATCAAGCTCAAGAAGAATTTATAGACTTACAAAATTTGGAAAGACAACTGAATGAAGAGCAGCAACAAATTTATGAAGAGATCAGAAGCAAAATTGATCACGGATTTCAACATGAAAAAAAAGAGTGCTCATGCACATCATTTCATCCAATCAGGATGTATGTAAGTGGACAAGCTGGAACTGGAAAAAGTTTCTTAATAAAAGTCATCAGAAGCTACCTACAGCAAAAAACGGATTCTACTTTGTCTTGTGTGGTTACTGCTCCAACTGGGTTAGCAGCCTATAACATAAAAGGAATCACCTTACATCGTTTGCTAATGTTACCAGTGGAGCATGAGAACAAAATACAATACAACAAGCTAACTGGAGAAGCATGCTTGGAAGTTTCAAGAGTATTGAAGAAGATGCAAGTTCTCATTATTGATGAGGTGAGCATGGTATCAAACTTAATGCTTGCCTTTGTGCATTTAAGAATGCAGCAAATTCTAAGGACAGACTATGACGTGTTATTTGGTGGAAAACATGTCATAGTTTTTGGGGATCTTCTACAGCTTACTCCAGTTAAAGGACAACCAGTGTTTAATACTGTGACACATGAAGACACAAAGAAGTCATTGGGAAGCATTGGTAATGCAAATATTTGGTCCTTCTTTGAGTACAAGGAACTTACTACTAATATGATGCAAGCAAACGATGAAGAATATGGAAGTATTCTGAAAGATATCAGGATTGGACTACTCACTGAAGCAGGCACAAAAGCATTACAGAGTCGGTTGCTACATAATTTATTTCCAAAGGAAGAAATAGTTGCAGAGAAGATATACAAGAACATTGCAGAAAAGAAAAGTGTCATCTGCTTAATGCCAACTCTACGTGAATGCTCAATATTCAATGAGGAGCTTTTGAAATTGGAAAAGGAAGATATCAGGAAATTGGAAGCAGTGGACAAAATTGAGGATGGAAGAATTACTATCACATTAACAGGCACACTGAAAAATACATTGGATTCACTAGAGAAGAACATTTCCAAAACAGCTGGATTAGAAAAAAATCTATATGTTTGCATGAACTGTAGAGTATTTTTAAGGAGAAATTTGGATGTTGAAAAAGGTTTAGTTAATGGAGCTATGGGAAGAGTTGTGGGTTTTATTAATTATCAGAAAAAAGATGGAATTGAATGTTTAAAAATAAAATTTGATCAGATAGAAGAAGTTAAAGACATTTGTCGTTGTTCAGTTCGTTTCATGCTTGTGAAAGACTTATATGTACGTAGGAAGCAGTTTCCGTTTTCTCTAGCATATGCTGTAACTATTCACAAGTCTCAAGGATTGACTGTAGATTGTGCATTTGTGAACATTGGTTCAACTGTGTTCAAAGAAGGTATGGCATATGTTGCTTTGTCACGAGTGAAAACATTATCAGGTTTATTCATGATAGACTTTGATGACTCAAAAGTTAGTGCTGATACAAATTGTGTAAAGGAGTATAATAGATTAAGAAGAAGCTATGCTCCTCATTTAGGTCAGTATCCTGTGTTGGAGAAACGTGTAGTTTCTCGTAAAAGGAGAAATGAGAATATCTGTAATGAAGATGTAGAGAGGAGGAAAAAAAAGAGGAGTGATGTAATTGCAAGCAAAAAGAAAAAGGAAAATGAAGAACAGGTTGTAGGATGTCATTTTGAAAATAACTCTGGTGTCAACTGCTACGCTAATGTAGTGCTGAATGTTGCATTTTATCTGGAAAGTGTGCAAGAGCAGATAATAGTAAATCAGGGAAAAAGATTCTGTTCTGAGTTGAGTCTCCTTTTTCAAAAGCTGAGTAATGATAAAACTCAAATAGAAAGTGCTACTGAAATTAGAAAACTTTTAGATGTATGTTCAGGACGAACACAGTTTTCTCAAAATGTACAGCAAGACGCACAGGAATTCTTGATGTTTTTTCTTCAGGTACTGGAAGAAGAAGGGGTTCCCATTGAAAATTTATTTGGTCTCTCTTATAAATGGGAACATAGTTGTGAAAACTGTTACAATATATGTGGCTCTAATGTTGATTCTGAAAGGTTTATTTATTTAACATTGCCAGAAAGTAAAACAGTCACTTTTGCTAAATTAGTTAAAGATGCTAATCATAGCATGGAATGCAGTAAGTGTCAATCTGATATGTTTTCAACGTTAATTTTAAAGGAATACGGACAATATGTAATTTTAATGATGCAACGCTGTAAAGCTGATGGTTCAAAATTAGATACTTTAATAAATAAGTTTACAGGACAGCAATTATCAATTTCAGGAAAAACTTTTGTAACAGTTGCAATAATTTTCCATGAAGGACCTACTGTAACTTCTGGACATTACACAGTTTATCTTAAATGTGAAAAAGGCTGGACACTGTGTAATGATTCCCAATTGATTTTTAAGCAACGTTTGCCTTTTGATTTAGCAAATTCCTATCTAATCTTCCTGAAACCTAAATTTTAGAGAGATTTGGCAACATCTGTACAAAACAATTTTACCATTTTATTGGATTACCATTGGAATTTTCAAAAAAAATGATTTTACAAATTATCATTTGGCCTAATGGAAAGGTAACCAATTGTAATGTGGACTTTTTCAATTTTTAATGAAACTTTGGAAAACCAAAAATTTAGACAAAATCGGTCACATCTGCACAATTTAAAGTTTGGAATGTTATTGGATTGCCATTGGAAATTTATTCAAAAAAGATTTTTAAAATTACTATTTGGCCATGCAGAAAGGTAAACAATTCTATTGTGGACTTATTTAATTATTAATTAATCTTTCGGAAACCAAAATGTTACAGACAATCGGTGAGATCTGTACAATTTAAACTTTAGATTTTTATTGGATTACCATTGGAAATTTAATCAAAAAATAATTTTAAAATTACTATTTGGCCTAAAGGAAATGGAACCAGATGTATTGTGGAGTTATTTGAGATATATTTTTGTGATTATACTTCTGAAACAAAAATGTCAGACGGTATTTTAAAGAAATAAGTATTGATATTAGATGATATTTTTTAAGAATATTATGCATTTCTATAATGTTATGTTTAAGTAAAAAGAGATTGTGGGCTTTTTTAAAACAATCTCTGAGATTGTTAATTTTTTTTTTGCCCGCTGTTAAATGATGAATGCAATTGCTTTCACAATTTATAGTGAAATGCAATATATTCTGAAAACAGCAAAAAAAAGGCAAACATTTTTTTTGAAAAATATGTAAATATGTGTACTGTATTATAAAATGTTTTATTAAATATTAATACTTTTTTCTTTTTTTTTCAGATTGAGAAAGAAAATTTTCGAAAACTAGAACCATTTTTAAAGCAATTAAAATTAAATTTAAATTAATAAATATTTTTTTGAGTGGGTATGGTAAGTCAAAAATTTCATGGTCCCTTTTTTCCACTTCTCCACAATCACATTTTCAGTTTTTCATTGTAGTCTCTCAAGGACCTTGTAATGTGATAATTGATTTTTAGTGTTTTTTTAAAAAAAAAATAATAATTACGCGTACCGTAAAAAAAATCAAAAAAAAGTTATAAAAACATATATAAAAAATAGTTGAAAGGTAAGGTTGGCTCTTACAAGAGCCGTTGTGTTCATGCAGGGACAGAGGAAAGAAAGAATGGGAATATTAGTCGGTACGACAAATGTGCTGATCTATTTTATTGTTCACTAGGGAAACACTGGTCTCCCTATGACAAATTAGATCATGACAAGTGGCGCACCGTATTTCAACCCTCACAAACCGATGGTTTGTTTCCAGAGGAGTAGAAAAAGGAGATGCTCCCACCACAGATGAAGGGCTCACCTGACCTGCCGAAGATGGACTCGGCCCTGCAGATGATGGACCAGGCTGAGCTGCTGTGGATGTGCTTGGTTGACTTACTGAAGGGTTACCTTCAGTATGTCGAGCATGTGTCCTTCTGTGTACATCTTTAAGGTGTCTCAACATGGTGTGATTCCCGAAGGAATAATTCTTGTTGGGAATCCCTCTTGAAAGTACACGGCCACACAGCTTACAAGTCACTAAGGGTGCATTTACCTTTTTCTTGCCATCTCTGGAAAAGTAAAATACTCCCATATGAAAGAGGTCTTTTGTTTCCTCCTTCTCTGCCTCAAGGTAGTGCTGCTAGCCTCACTCTCAGAAGAGCTCTGCTGTTCTGCCATCGTATCACAAAGACAACCCAGCTCCTTCTCCTAAGGGATCACAAGCAGAAATGAGGGGAATGGGTGTGGTGTAGGAGAGTTCTAGAACTGAAAGTAGTTTCAACCAATCAAAAGTTGTGTTTCATGATCACATGACCCACCGTGCGCGTACGTTACGCTTACGGTGCGCTTACAGTGCGCTTACGGCAAAAGTACGCATGCGCGTAAAAAAGACACGCGCTCGCGCGCATGCGCATAACAGTCACTCCCAACACTTCCGCGTAACGTGCGCGTGTAGCGTACACGCCTACGCGCCCCACGCGCAGTATGCGCGGCTACGCAAATTGCGTAACTATACGCAAACAGAGTAGATAAATTACGGACATTGCGTAAACCGTACGCTTACCGTACGCTTACCGTACGCGCACTAAAAAAAAAAAAAAAAAAAAAATATATATATTTTCAAAGGTATACTAATATATCTTACCTGTTTGGTAAAAAAAAATAATATGGGAATCACATATGTTATAGCTAAGAATTAGCATTTAAAAAACCATACAAATTCACTGAAAAAACCATGGGTTTCACACACGTTATAGTTAGAAATTAGCATTTAAAAAACCTTGCAAATTCACTGAAAAAACCATAGGTTTCACACATGTTATAGTTAGGAATTAGCATTTAAAAAACCTTGCAAATTCAGTGAAAAAAACATAGGTTTCACACACGTTATAGTTAGGAATTAGCATTTAAAAAACATTGCAAATTCAGTGAAAAAACCATAGGTTTCACACACGTTATAGTTAGCTGGACATTTCACTCGTAAAAAACCAATGAAATTTCCCCGTTATAGTTAGTTAAGCTAACTATAACTCGCGCGCCCGCAATGCACTGCTGATGACGTCACATATTACATCACTCATGACATGGTCAGTGACATCACTCATGACATCACTGATGACATCTCAAATGACATCACTGATGACATCACTGATGACATCATCCATGTGATAGAGTGGCAGACCTCCTCTCACCCTAATATAACCTTTGATACACACATTCAAAAATAGAGACTGAAATTTTCAAAAAAATGGACATACCAATACCAATTACAACAACCTCTTCAATAATTCTAAGATCCACATAAACATCCACTTATTCACCAACAGTCCTGTACAGTCACTCATTCGTGTACTCACACATCATATGTACTCATACACCTATACATCCTGTAACACAATGCCTCTCATCCATAGAGTTACTCACACACATAGTTACTCATGCTAATAAAGAATCAAACATCCACTTATTCGCATATACAGTTATACACACACCACCACACTTACTTCTACGGAAACTTACACATACTTAGTCTTTTAAACAATCACTTATAGAAACACATACTTATTCATACAGGAACTCTTTCAATCTCTCACTCTCACATACACTCACTTATATACACCAATAGTCACATATACTACTTTAAAACATATGTAGTTACTCATAAAGACACTATTGAGACAGCCATTCACTCACTAACACACCCATACACACACTCTTCCACCCATACAGTCCTGCACATATGCTGTCTTCAACACATACAAACAGTGAGTCACTCATTCATGCACTTATGCACTACGTAATACCCCCCACTGAACCATACAGACACTCAGACACTCATACTGATACTCAAAAAACCAACTAATAACCTATATAGACACTCATGTTGCTGCTCACCAACCCATGCAGCCACTTATACACAAAGTGAGAGACTGATACAGGTATTTACACATTTAAACATTACTCACTTAGCCATGTATTCAATAAGATACACTTAATCAGTCAGTAATACAATCAATTTTTCAAAAACAAATCATCCATTTAGACACTTATATACTCATTTATTCTTCCATCGACCTTGAGATATATAAAACATATTTAATTTTCAGAAAAACACACATTCACTGGATGATGTCATCAGTGATGTCATCAGTGATGTCATTTGAGATGTCATCAGTGATGTCATGAGTGATGTCACTGACCATGTCATGAGTGATGTAATATGTGACGTCATCAGCAGTGCATTGCGGGCGCGCGAGTTATAGTTAGCTTAACTAACTATAACGGGGAAATTTCATTGGTTTTTTACGAGTGAAATGTCCAGCTAATTATAACGTGTGTGAAACCTATGGTTTTTTCACTGAATATATATATATATATATATATATATATATATATATATATATATATATATATATTACCTACTGGCGGTCGCCAGTAGGTAGTTATAGTTAGGACCACGTTTCCATAGGAAAACCTCAACATTCTATTTTGAATAACTTTGGCGCCGGTCGACGAATCCTCGCGAATTTCTCAAAATAGGTGGGGCGCTACGCTCCGCTCCTACCCTGAAAGTCTCGGGGGGATCCGTCAAGCGGGGGCTGAGATAAAAGGGGGGTCCCAAAACGCGTTTTTCCCATGCATTTTTCCATAGGACCTTTAGAACGAGCTACAGCCCGAACGGCTGAACAGAATTACTCAAAATTTGGCAGAGAGGTAGTCCCTAGGTCAAGGAAGTGCCTTTTGTAGGTTTAGTGTAAATCTGTTCAGTAGATTCTGAGAAAATAGCCTTTAAATCAATATATATATCTGAGCCCGCTTACGGTACGCTTACCGTACGCTTACGGTAAGCGTACGGCGGCGTGCGCGAGCGCGATTCTGATTGGCTGTTAGATCTTAGTAAACATTCGAATCGGTCGAAACCAGGAAGCGGCGGCCGCCATTTTGTGTATTTCACTCTGAAAAAAAAGAGTGAAAACAAGGAAAGGGGGCAATGAGGAGAGTTACAGACCCCCTAACATTTGTAAGGGGGTCAAAGAAGGACAGAAAAGTACAAAAAAAACATTTATTGATTTAAAAAAAAATCACGGGGTACGCGTACGGTAAGCTTACGGTAAGCGTACGGTAAAAAAAAAAAAAATAGATAAATGAAAAGCAGATTTAAGAGTTTAGAAATTAGGGAGCTCTAAAAAGAGCTGTTGTGTTTATGAAGTCATTTTTTTAGTGGTACCTACAAGTAAGTACCGATGCAGAGTCTAAGGTTCAAGAGGAAGACTCTGTTCCCTTCATCATTGAAGTGCACACCATCTCCTCTATAAATGTCTTGCATGTCATAACGCAAGTTGTTGTGGTAAATGGCACCCATACCATAGTCACGGAGGAAAGCAGAAACAGATTTGTTGACGTGCTTTCTTGCTTTGTCATCGCACCGCGTGCCCACCGTGCGTGCACGGCACTAACTGCGTAAAGTGGGCGCGCGGTGCGCGAAGCGCACCGCGTGCTCACTGTGCGCGCACGGTGCGCGAAGCGCACCGTGCGCGCACGGAACGAACTGCGTTAAGTGGGCGCGCACGCCACGAATGGCGTAAAGTAACTTAGCATTTAAAAAACCGTACAAATTCACTGAAAAAACCATAGGTTTCACACACGTTATAGTTAGGAATTAGCATTTAAAAAACCTTGCAAATTCACTGAAAAAACCATAGGTTTCAGACATGTTATAGTTAGCGGAAATTTTACTGATAAAAAACCAATGAAATTCCCCCATTATAGTTAGTGCAGGCAACTATAACTCACGCGACCGCAATCTTCTGCTGATGACATATGTGTCTTTATGAAAAAAAAATATTTCTAATATATGTATAGCTAAAAATTTATGGAAGAAGACATGGGCAAATAAGTGTCTAAATACAGTATTAGCATCAGCAGAGGATTGCGGTCGCGTGAGTTATAGTTGCCTGCACTAACTATAATGGGGGAATTTCATTGGTTTTTTATCAGTAAAATTTCCGCTAACTATAACATGTCTGAAACCTATGGTTTTTTCAGTGAATATATATATATATATGAAAAAACCATAGCTTTCAGGCCTGATATAGTTAGGAATTAGCATTTAAAAAACCTTTGAAATTCACTGAAAAAACCATAGGTTTCAGGCCTGATATAGTTAGGAATTAGCATTTAAAAAACCTTAGAAATTCACTGAAAAAACAATAGGTTTTAGGGGTGTTATAGTTAGCTGGACATTTCACTCGAACAAAACCATTGCAATTCCTCCGATATAGTTAGTTGTACTAACTACATCTCGCGCGCCCGCAATCCACTGCTGATGATGTCACATATTACCTCATTTACAACATGGTCAGTGACATCACTGATGACATCTCAAATGACATCACTGATGACATCACTGATGGCATCATCCAGTGAATGTGGTTTGGTTTGTTATTTAAATATGTATTATATATATATATATATATATTATATATATATATATAGCAATTTGCATTGAAGAATGGGTGGATATATAAATATAAATATCTGGATGGAGGATTTAGTAGCAGTGTGATTGACTGTTTACTTGACTAATTTATAGTGTCTAACTAAATATATTGGATAGTGACAAAACTGTGTGAATATCTGCATCACTTTGTCAGTTGTTGTGTAAACTGCTGCACCAGTTGGTTACTAGCCACGTGAAAGTCTATATTATTTATCAATTAGTTAACTGAGTATTTGTATGGGAGAGTGAATGTATGTGTGGTTCGGTGGGGGGTGTGTGACTGCCCAAAGATGTGTGAATAGTTGATTCAGTAGGTATCTGAAGTTAAAACTACATGTTATAACAGTTGTTTGGGTGAGTGAATATCTTTATGGGTGTGGCGATGAGCCAATATATGTCTCAATGGTACATGTCCAACAAACTAGAAAAATAATAGCCAGTGTATGTGTCAGTTGTTGTATATAAATAAGTATACATAAGACTCAGTGATTGTAAGAGTGACTGTATGGATAACTGTATAGATGTAATAGTGTTATTATAACACACTAAGTATGAGTTATTATCTATATGAATATATGAAGTGGTGTTTTTATAAGCGTATAGCTAAGTAAAAGTAAGTATGATCCATTGTTTTCATAAGTGAGTAGGATGACTTCATAAGTGATTAGGATGTGTGCTGGTGTGTAATGTCGATATAGGTGTATAAGTATATTTGATAGTGTTCTATTGATCATTGATAGCATGTAAGAGTGAATCTATAGGTAAGTGATTAGATGTGTGTATAGATCTAGGAATCACTGAGTGGGTGTTTAGAAACTTGTATTGGTGTGTCAATGGTTTTAAATCTGGCACTCTCTATTTTACAGTGAGTGATGAAAGGATATACTAGTGTATGATGAGGTGTATCTGATTGTCACATGGATGATGTCATCAGTGATGTCATCAGTGATGTCATTTGAGATGTCATCAGTGATGTCACTGACCATGTCATGAATGATGTAATATAAGACATCATCAGCAGTGGAATGCGGGCGTGCGAGATGTAGTTAGTACAACTAACTATATTAGAGGAATTTCAATGGTTTTGTTCGACTGAAATGTCCAGCTAACTATAACACCCCTGAAACCTATTGTTTTTTCAGTAAATTTCTAAGGTTTTTTAAATGCTAATTCTTAACTATCAGGCCTGAAACCTATGGTTTTTTCAGTGAATTTCAAAGGTTTTTTAAATGCTAATTCCTAACTATATCAGGCCTGCAACCTATGGGCTTTTCACTGAATTTCAAAGGTTTTTTGAATGCTAATTCCTAACTATATCAGGCCTGAAACCTATGGTTTTTTCAGTGAATTTCAAAGGTTTTGTTAATGACAATTTTTAATGTATTAATTGTTATACTGATTTTTTTATACTAATTTACTACATTGTTTAAACTGTTTATTTTTAGATATTTTATTTTTTTATTTACATTATACATTATAATACAAAATATACTTTCTCAGAATGAATTACTTTAGTTTAAATACTTTGCAAACAGGCAATAGATTTTAAGTACAGTGGGCAACACAATTTCAAACACAAAGCAACATTGAGCTCAATGTGAATTTCTAGTCAAATGCAATTAGTTACTTTATGGATTACTTTTCTAGCCACAGGACTGGATGCTAGATTCAGTCCTTGGGCATCTCCTGTAAACAGTTGAGTAAAAACATTTTGGTTACAGTAGTGATTTTTAAGGATTATTATTGTATTTTAAAAGTTGACACAGAAAAATGTTCACATAGAATCACCAATGTTATCCTATGGCAGAAAATTCACTTAGCAGGAAAGTAGTGTTATCGTTACTTTTTCTTACTCAGTGGTGGATCCTGGATCCAGCACAGGTAATTCTCCTGTAAACAGTTGAAAGAATGTGTTTAAGTCATACAGACGATTTTTTAGGAATATTTTTAGTTTGTGAAAATAGACACTTAGAAACTTTTCTACTTAAAAGCACACAATGGATTCCTATGGAAGGAAATACAAGTTACTGTTAAGTATGCTTAGAATTACTTTTCAGGGTCAGTGCTGGTCTAAAAGATGCAGCCCTGGGCTCTCTCCTGATAACAGGTGAGTAAATCGTAACTCGTAGTTCGGCTGATTTTAGTGGGATATTTGTACATTTCAAAAATGGACACTTAGAAACTTTTCTGCTGAAAACCACACAATGGATTCCTATGGAAGGAAATACAAGTTACTAGTAAGTACACTTAGAATTTCTTTTCAGGGTCAGTGCTGGGCTAAAAGATGCAGCCCTGGGCTCTCTCCTGATAACAGGTGAGTAAATTGGAATTTGTAGTTCGGCTGATTTTAGAGGAATATTTGTACGTTTCAAAAATGGACACAAACTTTTCTGTTGAAAACCACACAATGGATTCCTATGGAAGGAAATACAAGTTACTGGTAAGTACGCTTAGAATTACTCTTCAGGGTCAGTGCTGGGCTAAAAGATGCAGCCCTGGGTTCTCTCCTGATAACAGGTGAGTAAATCGTAATTTGTAGTTCGGCTGATTTTAGAGGAATATTTGAACGTTTAAAAAATGGACACTTAGAAACTTTTCTGCTGAAAACCACACAATGGATTCCTATGGAAGGAAATACAAATTACTGGTAAGTACGCTTAGAATTACTTTTCAGGGTCAGTGCTGGTCTAAAAGATGCAGCCCTGGGTTCTCTCCTGATAACAGGTGAGTAAATCGGAATTCGTAGTTCGGCTGATTTTAGAGGAATATTTGTACAATGGTAAAGGAAGGGGCGGGGCCTGAGGTGACGTGTACAAACATGCCATGTGGCACGTTTTAAGTTGGGGAATTAATTCCTCTTCAATCCTGTGGTCCCCTGGGGGCCAACTAGCCCACCAGGTACCTCCAGTATGCGTCAGGGAGCTGCATTGCAGAGCGGTGTTCAGAGGCCACACCCCTTTTACAACACTCTGCAACGCAGCTCCGTGGTCCTTCCTGGAGGTACCTGGTGGGCTAGTTGGCCCCTAGGGGACCTCTGGATTGAAGAGGAATTAATTCCCCAACTTAAAATTTGCCACAGGGCGTGTTTGCACACATATCACCTCAGGCCACGCCCCCTACCATCACTACTGTGCAAACGCGCCCTGTGGCGTGTTTTAAGTTGGGGGATGAAGTCCCCTTGAATCCTGAGGTCCCCTGGCAGCCAACTTGCCCACCAGGTACCTCCAGTAAGCGCCACGGAGCTGCGTTGCAGAGAGGTGTAAAAAAGGGTGTGGCCTCATTACACCTCTCTGCAACGCACCCCCCTGGCACATACTGGAGGTTCCTGGTGGGCTAGTTGGCCCCCAGGGACCCCCAGTATTCAAGGGGAATTAGTTCCCCCTCTGCAAATGCGCCAGGGGTCGCGTTTGCAGAGTGGTGTAAGGAGGGGGCGTGGCCTCCGGCCCGATCCCTGTCTTTTTTTTTCTTATTTTTTTTTTTTAGAAGGGGGCCCCCTCCCGAGGCCATAATTTGCCCCGGGGACCCCATACCCCGGGGCATGACCCTTTTTTTCTATTTTATTTTTTTAAATGGAGGGGGCCGTGTAGCCCCCCTCCTCTGGCCACTTTAAGGCCCCGGGGACCCCATCCCCCAGGGTCTGGCCTCTATTGGGGGCCCCAATCCCCCAACGGTCCAAGCCGGCTCCCCGCATCCTGCAGGGGCCGGCATTGCTTTTCCACATGGGGAGCAGCTGACATGCTGCTGCCCATGTGGAAAAGCAATCAGCTTTGCTTCATTGAAGCGAGAGCAGCTTTCCCTGCTCTCGCTTCAATGAAGCAAAGCAGTTTGCAATAACAGGGCGGGAGCCGCGAGGCTCCCGCCCTGTCATTGCAAACTACAGTGTCCTGGGGGTGGGCACCCCGGAACACTGCAGGAGCCGGCCCTGGGGGGTGGCGGTCCCCAGGGCCTATTCAAGGCTCCGGGAGGGGGGCTGCGTGGCCAACGTCCCATACTGACAAGTTGCCGTGGGGGGTGGAGGTCTCCGGGGCTGGGGGGGCCTGAGAGCCCCACCATCCCAAATAATTTCAAGCCCTGGGGGGTGGCGGTCCCCGGGGCTGCGGGGGGGCCGTGAGCCCCCCCCGCATATAGGATCTTTGAGCCCCGGGGGGTGGCGGTCTGTTTTAATTCTGCCCCTGGGATTTGGCCCCCCCAGGGGCCAAATACCAAAGAAGCGCGGGAGCTCCGCGCTTCTTTTATTTTTATTTTTATTTTCAGCCGAAGTTCTACCGAGGCACAAGATGGCTGCCAACACTTCCTGATCTGGAGTGTTGACAGCCAATTAGAATACAGCTCGTGCACGGCAGGGTGCACGCTGGGTGCGGGGAGGGTGCGCGGATCCTCCAAGGCCATAGATATATCTATCTTTTTAACTCTAATTTTCTCAGGAACTACTGAACGGATTTACACCATTTAAGCAAAAGGCACGAGTCTGAACTGAGGTCTACCTCTTTGCCAAATTTGGTGTGATTCCGTTCTGCATTTCGTGCTGTAGCTGCGTAAACAGGTCCTATGGGAAAATGCGTTTTGGGACCCCCTTTTTTCTCGGCCCCCGCTTGACGAATCACCGTGAAATTTTCAGGATAGGAGCAGACCGGAGCTGGCCAAAAGTTTGGAAAATTTCTCGAAAATTCATCAATCGGCGCCAACGTTATTCCAAATAAAATGTTGCGGCTTTCCTATGGAAAATAGGTCCTAACTATATCTACCTACTGGCGACTGCCAGTAGGTAATATATATATATATATATATATAAATTCACTTAAAAAACCATAGGTTTCACACATGTTATAGTTAGCTGTACATTTCACTCGTAAAAAACCAATGAAATTCCACGTTATAGTTAGATCAGGTAACTATAACTCGCGCGCCCACAATAAACTGCTGATGACATCACATATTACATCACTCATGACATGGTCAGTGACATCACTCATGACATCAATGATGACATCTGAAATTACACATTGTGGATTGCGGTTGCGCAAGTTATAGTTACCTGATCTAACTATAACGTGGAATTTCATTGTTTTTTTACGAGTGAAATGTACAGCTAACTAACATGTGTGAAACCTATGGTTTTTTAAGTGAATTTGCAAGGTTTTTTAAATGATAATTCCTAACTATAACGTGTGTGAAACCTATGGTTTTTTCAGTGAATTTGTACGGTTTTTTAAATGCTAAGTTATGTATTTATTTTTCATTTTTTTTTCTGGTTTTTCACTGTGTGCACACCCTGCGCGCACAGTGCGCTTCGCGCACTGTGCGCGCGCTGTGGGCGCTCGGTGCGCGTCGCGCACCAAGCACCCACGTTGCACAGTCCATGCCGTGTGCGCCTCGCCTTTTTTTAGACATTAACATTTGTTTTTTTCTCCCTTGTGGGTCCTTTAATTTATTTAATAAATGTGATTGTTTTTTTTTTTTTTTCCCGTGCGCGTACGGTAGGCTTACCGTACGCGTACCCGGCGATTTTTTTTTAAAATTATTAAATTTATTTTTCGTAATTTTGGGTCCTTCTTGGACCCCCTGACAAACACTAGGGGGTCTGTAACTCTCTTCGTTGCCCCCGTTTCACGTTCCCCACCTTTGTTTCTCAGTGCGAGAGACAGAAAATGGCGGCCGACACTTCCTGATTTCGACCGATTCGAATGTTTACAGTCATGTAACCACCAATCAGAATTGAGCTCGCGCACGGCACCGTACGCGTACGGTAAGCTTACGGTAAGCGCACGGAGCGCGCTTACAGATATATATATTGATTTAAATGCTATTTTCTCAGGACCTACTGAACAGATTTACACCAGACCTACAAAAGGCACATCTTTGACCTGAGGACTACCTGTCTGCCAAATTTCAAGTAATTCTGTTCAGCCGTTCGGGCTGTAGCTGTGTCTAAAGGTCCTATGGAAAAATGCATGGGGAAAACGCGTTTTGGGACCCCCCTTTTTTCTCAGCCCCCGCTTAACGAATCCCCCCGAGACTTTCAGGGTAGGAGCGGAGCGTAGCGCCCCATTAGTTTTGAAAATTTTGCGAGGATTCGTCGACCGGCGCCAAAGTTACTCCAAATAGAATGTTGCGGATTTCCTATGGAAACACGGTCCTAACTATAACTATCTACTGGCGACCGCCAGTAGATAATATATTTATATATATTATCAACTGGCGGTCGCCAGTAGATAGTTATAGTTAGGACCGTGTTTCCATAGGAAATCTCAAAATTCTATTTTGAATAACTTTGGCGCCGGTTGACGAATCTTCGCGAAATTTTCAAAACTAATGGGGCGCTCCGCTCAGCTCCTACCCTGAAAGTCTCGGGGGGTTTCCTCAAGCGGGGGCCGAGAAAAAAGGGGGGTCCCAAAACATGTTTTCCCCATGCATTTTCCCATAGGACCTTTAGTCGAAGGTACAGCCCGAACGGTTGTACAGAATTACTTGAAATTTGGCAGGGAGGTAGTCCTCAGGTCAGGGATGTGCCTTTTGCATATATGGAGTCAATCTGTTCAGTAGTTCCAGAGAAAATTGCAGTAAAAATCACATACATATCTATAGCCGCGCACCGTGCGCGCACCCTAACGTGCGCGAGCGTAATTCTGATTGGATGTTACATGTCATTCAACGTTCGAATCGGTCGAAATCAGGAAGTGTCGGCCGCCATTTTGTTTGTTTTCAGTGCGCCAGTGGAAAAGGTAGGTGACGATTGTGAAAAGGGGGCAGGGTAGAGAGTTCCTGACCCCCTAGCCTTGGTCAGGGGGTCCCTGAAGGACCCTGAAGGCATAACAAAACCTTTAAATTTCTTTTTTTTTAAATCGCGGAGGTGCGCGCACCGTGCGCGCACGGTGAAAAACCCAAAAATAAATATATAAAAAAAATAATAATACATACATAACTTAGCATTTAAAAAACCATACAAATTCACTGAAAAAACCATAGGTTTCACACACGTTATAGTTAGGAATTAGCATTTAAAAAACCTTGCAAATTCACTTAAAAACCATAGGTTTCACACATGTTATAGTTAGGTGGATATTTCACTCGTAAAAAACCAATGAAATTCCTCCGTTATAGTTACTTCAGATAACTATAACTCGCGCAACCGCCACTCTATCACAAGGATGATGTCATCAGTGATGTCAAGAGTGATGCCACTGACTATGTCATGAGTGATGTAATATGTGATGTCATGAGCGGAGGATTGCGGGCGCGCGAGCTATAGTTATCTGAAGTAACTATAATGGGGGAATTTCATTGGTTTTTTACGAGTGAAATATCCACCTAACTATAACATGTGTGAAACCTATGGTTTTTTAAGTAAATATATATATATATATATATATATATCTTCACCACAATCCCCTGCATTCAAGAGAACAGAGTACACACGGGACCCCAGGTAAGCTGCTCACTTGCTTTTATTTTCAATCATAGGCATGACGCGTTTCGTTTTTCATAAAACTTCCTCAGATGCCGCCAGGATTTTGCAAGTGCTGTTCCCGCCAGGCTTTTAAATCAGCATGCCCCTCTTCGATTGGTCGAGGCATCGATATCACTGTTGATGTTGGAAAAGCGCCAAAATCAGGGGTCTGGATCAGCGCGGAGCAGGCACCAGATCGTAAGTACTTTCCCCAGTGGGCGGTGTCTGCTCCCTTCACCCCAACACAGCTTGCCTGAATCTTGATGTTTATTGAAGGTAGTGTAGCAGGTCACTGGATCCCTCAACCCACAGCTGGAAAGCCGACAAATGGCCAGTGCACACTCAGTTAGGTAACCTGTGCGTCCATGCGAAGTCGCAGTCCATTCATACTGACCAGGCAGGTTCCCAATATGCGGTGTAACCGGCGTTTTACTCAAAAGTAATGTCCAAAGTTGCCACGAAGTCCGCCGGGTACTTTGGGGGGAAACTCCAAGAGGTGTTCGTGGCTGCACCTCAAAACATCTTCACCACAATCCCCTGCATTCAAGAGGACAGAGTACACACGGGACCCCAGGTAAGCTGCTCACTTGCTTTTATTTTCAATCATAGGCATGACGCGGTTCGTTTTTCATAAAACTTCCTCAGATGCCGCCAGGATTTTGCAAGTGCTGTTCCCGCCAGGCTTTTAAATCAGCATGCCCCTCTTCGATTGGTCGAGGCATCGATATCACTGTTGATGTTGGGAAAGCGCCAAAACCAGGGGTCTGGATCAGCGCGGAGCAGGCACCAGATCGTAAGTACTTTCCCCAGTGGGCGGTGTCTGCTCCCTTCACCCCAACACAGCTTGCCTGAATCTTGATGTTTATTGAAGGTAGTGTAGCAGGTCACTGGATCCCTCACCCTACCGCTGGAAAGCCGACAAATGGCCAGTGCACACTCAGTTATGTAACCTGTGCGTCCATGCGAAGTCGCAGTCCATTCATACTGACCAGGCCGGTTCCCAATATGCGGCGTAACCGGCGTTTTACTGAAAAGTAATGTCCACAGTTACCACAAAGTCCACCGGGTACTTTGGGGGGGCACTCCAAGAGGTGTTCGTGGCTGCACCTCAAAACATCTTCACCACAATCCCCTGCATTCAAGAGGACAGAGTACACACGGGACCCCAGGTAAGCTGCTCACTTGCTTTTATTTTCAATCATAGGCATGACGCGTTTCGTTTTTCATAAAACTTCCTCAGATGCCGCCAGGATTTTGCAAGTGCTGTTCCCGCCAGGCTTTTAAATCAGCATGCCCCTTTTCGATTGGTCGAGGCATCGATATCACTGTTGATGTTGGGAAAGCGCCAAAACCAGGGGTCTGGATCAGCGCGGAGCAGGCACCAGATCGTAAGTACTTTCCCCAGTGGGCGTTGTCTGCTCCCTTCACCCCAACACAGCTTGCCTGAATCTTGATGTTTATTGAAGGTAGTGTAGCAGGTCACTGGATCCCTCACCCCACCGCTGGAAAGCCGACAAATGTAAAACGCCGGTTACGCCGCATATTGGGAACCTGCCTGGTCAGTATGAATGGACTGCGACTTCGCATGGACGCACAGGTTACCTAACTGAGTGTGCACTGGCCATTTGTCGGCTTTCCAGCGGTGGGATGAGGGATCCAGTGACCTGCTACACTACCTTCAATAAACATCAAGATTCAGGCAAGCTGTGTTGGGGTGAAGGGAGCAGACACCACCCACTGGGGAAAGTACTTACGATCTGGTGCCTGCTCCGCGCTGATCCAGACCCCTGGTTTTGGCGCTTTCCCAACATCAACAGTGATATCGATGCCTCGACCAATCGAAGAGGGGCATGCTGATTTAAAAGCCTGGCGGGAACAGCACTTGCAAAATCCTGGCGGCATCTGAGGAAGTTTTATGAAAAACGAAACGCGTCATGCCTATGATTGAAAATAAAAGCAAGTGAGCAGCTTACCTGGGGTCCCGTGTGTACTCTGTCCTCTTGAATGCAGGGGATTGTGGTGAAGATGTTTTGAGATGCAGCCACGAACACCTCTTGGAGTGCCCCCCCAAAGTACCCGGTGGACTCTGTGGCAACTTTGGACATTACTTTTCAGTAAAACGCCGGTTACGCCGCATATATATATATATATATATATATATATATATATATATATATATATATATATATATATGTTGTTGCAATTGCATTTGCCTGTCAAAATATATTTTGGAGAGATATTATTTATTTCAACTAATCTTTTTTGTCCTTATGTTTTACATCAGCATCCAGGGGCAAAAAGAGGGCTGATGCGGGTGAAGGTCCGGGAGCTGGAGCTGGAGGTGCCCCCCAGAGTTCATCATTAGATGGCTCTGCTGGCCCCAGTAAGTCCTCCCGGTGGTAACAATATTATATTTGTTCCCCTAATTTTTCTGCTCCTTTTCCAATATTGTGGTGTCTACCAGTTTTAAATTATTATTCCACAACCTCTCCGATCTATCTGTTTCTAAATTCTTGTTATCCCTGCATTATCCTATTTACTTATTTTTCATATTTCAAGTTTCTCTACTCTCGACAAATTGTCTCTAGTTACTAGTCTGTCTGTCGCTTCTTTTCTTCTGCTTTTTCAGTCAGCTTTCTCTCTCCCCTTTTGTGGACTTCCTAGTGGTGGTGCTCAAAGAATCAGAGAACCCATTTGTCACATACTACTACTACTACTACTCCTCCTCTGCCATGCAGATTGCATGCCCATTGCCCAAGTAAGGTACTCTACGCATGTATGTTGAGATGAGAAGGCTCAATCACTAAAACAAGAGAGTGGCAATGGTCACGTTGGACACCCCAAAGTTGTGTCTTCTTATTAGCTAGGCCTAGTATTATTAGCAGCAGTTTGTGAACTGATGACTGTGCACCATGTCTAGGAGGAAGTACGAGGAGGACGGCCCCATTGCATTTGCCAACCAAGGCCATATGCTATTTTTGTATCAAAACATCAGATTCATCAATCAACAGCTTCAGCCACTCTTCAGTCTTTTTTTAAAATTTCCACCAACAAAATGCCGAACCTGATGTTTTTGATAGAAGATACTGACTGTAATGTATACAAATTGTAGTGAATGATGTGTGTGGTGTTTTTTTATTCTATATAAATCCTGTGGTGGTTTCTTTTGATTGAATTAAACTTAAAGACGCATGGTTAGGTAAATGTCAAATGACAAATGCATGTTGCTGAAAGGTTTGTACATGTTGGAGATCCTGAAATTAGAGTGAGACAGAGAGCCATGCTTGGATGGATGGCCATATTGATGGATGGGTTGTTTTAATGTTTAAGAGTAGTTTGAGAGAATGTAAAATTTAAATGGTGGTGGGTAGCAAAGCCAAGGGTGAAAAATAAAAAATAAAATACTCGAACAATGCAATGATGAATGGAAAAGTCCTTGGGAAGGAGATTAAGGGACTGGGGAGCTCCTCTGTAGTGATGTTCTTCTCACCTTCACTTTTCTGGATTGGTTTTTTGAGTTTTCTTTTTATTCAAAGGGATGAGGAGGTGGTATTTCAGACCCCTCCCTGGACTCACAGTAGTTTTCAAGCTCAACATTATGTGTCCTTCCTACCCACCCATCATCAATCACCTCCCTCCATACCCATTGCATACTTTTCTATGTGTTTTTCAAAGAGCATTGTTTACAATTTGTCTTTTTTCTTTCTTAATATGTAGCTACTCCTGCTGCTCCAAAAACACAGAGCAGGGAGGAAATTGCAGCCCGGACCCGTCAGCAGTAAATGGAGGTCATCAGGGTGAGTACCAGCAGCTGGTGGCCTTGGAGGATGAGGCAAAAGCTGCTGCAGATGCCCCGGGCCCCAGCCAGGCCACAACAGGTTAATGCCATAATTATATGCAAGCTTGATGACAGTCACTGGAGACTAGACTACGAGAACAGACTCAGTCTCAGACACAAGAAGAAAGTATGATAAGCAATTAAAATTTGAATTAATCAGAACAATGTTGAGCTACTACAAACTGTACAAATTGGACACGCTTAACCTAATATGCAAATTAATACAGTGACTGAATGATGATGCTGGCAATGAGATGCTCCTCTGAAAAATATATCATACACTGTGCTGGGGTGGATAATATAATATATACTGCCAGTGTGGGCTATATGAGCTTAAGAACAAGACCCTCCTCACCCTGCACTGAATTGTGTTGCTTGTCACCATATCCGCCCCACCAAGTTTGTGATCAATTAATGGTGTAAATTGTTAAGTAACACCTCAATAAATCACACAGCCTGGGGGAAGAGGGTTAGGGGTTTGATGAGTGGTTGGGAAGGGGCATTTGAGGGAAAGGTTTGACAAAGACAAACACTACACATGGACAACACTCATCTTGGAAGCCGAACATCATAAATCTGTTATGGGAGGAAAAGAAAATACATGCATGATGATGAGTGGTACTAGACTAGTACAGGGCAGTATATTAATTATGCAACTGTCTATCTGCCCCCGGAGAGGCCCCAGTTACATACATTAAAGTTATGTTCTGTTGTACCAGGCTTTGAAAATACAATTAAAATATCTGTAGGAGTAAAATAAGCAAACATAAACAACACAAACATTCATAATGATTGAATAGAAAAAAAAGATACTGTATACATTGTGAGTTGCATCTCCACATTCCTCTTGGACTGTCCGCCTGTCAATCTTGAGTGACTGGCAGAAGCAGTTTGTTAATTGTTTTTCCAGTATGGCGCAGGGTAATGGGCCTGTAGACGGAAAAACAAAAAGGATATTAAACTGCATAGGGAGTGCAACAAGAAGACTTTCAGAGGCAGCATGGCTAAATCAGCCTCTGTTTCTGGCAGTTAGCTCCAACAACAGGCTCCCCCACCCAAACTCCACTTAGCTTCGGATTTAAGCCAGACAACACTGAGCACACATACATACACACAGCAGCATAGCATTTTCCAAATGAAGCAAAAAAGCAAGGTACCTCTGTCATTTACACCACACTTGCAGTCCACCACAACTACACAGACATGTAGGTCTGATCTGTGCTGTTTACCTTTATGCCACTTCAAATTCATCATCAATCATCCAAATCAGTTGGTATCAGTGATTTTTTCTGGTGGTATCAAATCGGGTCCTGGGACTTTGCCTGCTTTTAGTTTGTTGATTGCAGACATAGTATCCTCTAGGCTAAAAGCTAACGGGGGATTATGTACAGTCTTATTAAAAACAGTGTTAGCTACGATTGGGGCAGCCTGGTCTGTGTGTAAATCCATGGTGGCCCCATCATCGGAATATAAGCGCGAAAAATGTTCCACCCAAACTGTTGAATATGATGGTTATTAGAAATGGGGTTTTCCGCATTGCCCTTCGATACAATGAGCCAAAACATGCGGCTATCTTTGGCTTGGGCTGCTAGAACCAGATCATTCCAGTTTGTGTCAGCATATTCGCGCTTTGCTTTGCTAAGTGCTACTCTATAAATGTTTCTTTGTGTACTGAGATAACATACGGAGCATTGATTGAACCAAGACTATCCTTGTGGCCGCACAAGTTAGCTAGAGAGGCCACTAGGAACTCGTATATTCTCGCATGAATGACCTGGTCTGCTTGAATTTTTGGCCATGTGACTCTTCTACGATAATTGGTTTGGCTTGGCTCTACTGATTTGGAAATATGACAATGAACATCCCTATCCAAAACCATGCCCTTTAATTTTAAAAACAGAGTTATGGTCCCTGTCTAACCTTGGTTCCATGATCATATCCTCTATTAGTGGCCATATTCTGACAGCAGCAAAAATATAATCTATTGTGCTTGTGTAGACACCCCTCTCAAAAGTAGCCTTCCATCCTATGTCAGATTGAGTTCTTTCATTACATGCCCTCAGATTCCTACCAGCAATTAGGGAAGCGATCTGTAGTGAAACATTTGAGTAGCGTTGGCCATGTTTACCAGCTACCACATTAGGGATACCCCATAACTCGTCTTTCTCATCAAGAGAAGCACTAAATATAGCGGAGAGCTCGAATGCAGCGTTAAAGCCCCCAGCAACTATAATTTTAGAGTTCACTTGAAAACCCTCTACTAGATCATCGAATAAGGAGACTACTATGGATTCGCAATTAAAAGGTTCTGACCTAGCATAAACATTTAGCACGGTCAGGACTAGGCCAGATGGGAATGTGAGCTGGATGCCCATAATGTCAAGTGATATTATTAAAAGTTGCTTTTATCTACAGGCTAAAGTGTTTCTAACCAAAATTAACAGACCACCACTGGCCCTACCTGACATTTTTGGAGGGACATTTCCAACTGCTTGTCCAATATAAGGATTATCATCCTGTGGCTCATGAGTTAGAGCACTCTCAGTGCTTAGAGAATCTACAGGTAACACAACAGTATGAATGTCAAAGATGTGTACAGGCTCCCGATGTGGGCTACCAGTTATACATTTTGGGTTTGAGGCCCCTGTTGTCTCCCCAGAATTAATGATCCCCTGAATCTTCCACATGATCCCTGAATCTTCTTAACACTAGATTTTAGGCTTAATGCGTGTTTTTTCATTGCAGTACTCTCTTGCCTTGGACACCTTGGTGTCTCAGCCTGACTCTTGTGCCACTGCGATGTTGCTGATGATGATGTCACCACTGTGAACAGGAGAAAATGTCCCCCTCTTGCTCAACTTCTACCGTGATCAGATCTTCTTCATCCCTTCCACCAACAACACTTGCAGTTTTTGGGCCGCTAATGTACACCTCCCACTGAATCAAGTTTATTCCAAGCTTACCCCGACTAAAACCTACTCTACAAATGGATCATATAGCAATATTCACCTCCTTCCTGCTAACTGAAAATAAGTCCCAAACTGGGGAGGTCAACATTCTGGTGCTGTTGATGCCACTTGCAGTGTTGGATGAACTGTTAGTTGTGCGTGACATTTGTCTCTCTGCAGTGCCGACTTCTACTGAGCTGGTTGTGGTAGATGTAGGTTGCTGCCAGGACTTTGTAAATATGGCAGCTGGAGGTGGTGTTGGTGGTATCTGTGCCACATCCTTTACAGCAATTTGGGATGGGGTGATGTCGGTCTTCACTGGGGCGGGGCTATTGTCCATGATGATTGGCTCCTGATCATCCTCCTCTTCCACATCTACCTCCATAACTCCTAGGCTTTCAGGAACCTTCCTTTTCCCGAGCCTTGTCTCGTGACGTGTCTCACTCTCAGACTGAAGTGGGATCCAAGTGGCATCTAGATCATCAGTAGGGGGGCTTGGATAAGAAGTTGATGGACCAACTCTCCTTTTCCTTGCTGGGGATCTGAAAGATAATTGATCTTCTGAAAGAGTGGCTTGCTCTTCTTCTTCCTCAGAAGGAAGCTAGATCTCCTGAGCTGCCCCTGCTTTGGGAGGAACAACTACTATTGTGGTGGTTGAGGCTGTTGCCCACTTACCTGAGTTTCATGCACTGATTGGATACTACTTTGCGATAACGATAAGTCCATATCAACATCACTGCTCATCTGTGTTGTCGTGATTAGACTGGCTGCCTCTGAGACAGACATGGGCTTGGGCCGAGGTTGGTGGGGTGGGCCTTCTGATGAGGGGGTGCTGCTCCCAGCTTGCTCCCCAGACACCGCTGCTGCAGGCACAATTTTTGGTTTCCCAAAAAAGGTCTTGGGTGACATACCAGTGGTAGTAAGTGGCAGTGCTCTCTTCTCACTGGCAACTTTCTTGGTACTGGACCTGATACCTTTCTTTGGTGCCATCTTCAAGATGTCAGTTAGCACACAGTGGTACAAGTTGAAGAGATGTCTGTCTGTGGCCACACATCACGTGACATTGTGTGCAGGCCTTCTGTCAGGCAGTACAATGGGTGATGTTGTCTCCTCCTCTTTTGTGCACCTAAAAGCAAAGAAGCAGGAAGATCATGAGTGAAACGTGGCATTGCTGTGGTTAAATTACTAGTACACACAAATACACTATCATTTAGAATGTGTAGACACACTTGTTAGTGTTATACCTCAGTTATTTTAACAATTAACAATACAGTGTTACCATTTATGAGACTTTAACAACAACAAGGGCTTGCATGGTGTACTGTGTACACTACAGTAGTACACATAGGAAGGATAGGAAAGCAGAAGAACAACAACAAAAATACAAAAGTAACAGTTTAGCATTATGCATCACGTGTGATGCCGCACTCAGGGAGCTACAGCTGACAAATGACAATGGAAGCATTAAGTCAAGGGGAACAAAGTGAACACAGGCATTCAGGTCTATATGGTAAAAGCACACTAACTGACTCCATAAAAGGGCCGCCAGCCACATAGTCACAACACAACAAAAAGAAGTAGGAGGCCTAGAAAACAATAAACTCAAGCAGGCCTATATGTATGGACACAGACCTTACAAAATGGCCCCATGCCACATGGGGAGACTCAGCCAAGGCAAATGATGGCCCACTATTAGAGACACACTCACCCACTGGCCAGACAAAGGAGGCATGCTAAACAATACATCTTTAATGCAGCAATGCCAAAAACTAAAATCCACAGGGCTAAAAAAAGGTTTGCAAGTTACAACCATTCACATCCAACAATGGATGTGAATTTATTATTTGTTACTGAGACCTGGGCAGATGCCGGGTCAGGCCCGGATTTCTGCAACGCTACTCCGGCTGGATATAGTGTTGCCAGACATGACAGGCCTATAGGACGAGGTGGGGGCCTTGCAATTATTTACAAGGATAAATATCGCACCACACTCGATCCTATAAACTCGGTTATTTATTATTATTTATTATTTAGAAGTTTATAAAGCGCACAGCTACCCCCGACGGGGGTGTCCCGGCGCTGACAACAAGAGAAATGAGAACGTCAGGGAAGGTGGAGACTGAGAAAAGCATGTGATTAAAGGCAAGAGAAGAACCAGGTCTTCAATTTCCTACGGAATATGGGTTCAGAAGACAAGAATCTGAGTTCCAATGGCAATCGATTCCAGAGCTTGGAGGTGGCTACGGCAAAGGCTCTGCCGCCAATACGTGTCAGACGGAATCGGGGGCAGAACATCAGGCGAAGATGGTTGGATCTGAGATTCCGGGAACTCTGGGAGAACCTCAGTCTGTGCCTTAAATATGCAGGGCCTCGACCATTAAGAGCTCTGAAGGCAAGAACAAGGGCTTTGAATTGAATTCGATATCTCACAGGCAACCAATGCAGCTTCGTCAGATAGGGTGAAATAGAATGGCGGTATGGGGTATTACAAATGAGCCTAGCCGCCGAGTTCTGTACTAGCTGTAAGCGGTTGATGAGATATGCAGGAGCCCCCATAAACAGACTGTTCGAGTAGTCCAGATGGGAAGTTATTAGAGCATGGACTACTGTTTTTCGGGACTCAAGAGGTAAGAAAGGAATGATTTTTTTAATCATTCTGAGTTTTCCGAAGCAGGAGGATACTACTTTATTGATTTGAGTTTTACAAGAAAGTGCTGTATCGAAGTGAAAACCCAAGTTGCGGGCAGCGTGAACTGGCGTAGGTGGAGGATTCAATTCAGAGGGCCACCAGGTGTTTGGAGGAATGGCAGCTTTTTGATTGAAAAAGAGGACCTCCGTTTTGTCTGCGTTTAGCTTTAGGTTATTAATAGACATCCAGGAGGCAATATTAGCTAGGCATTGGCGAAAATTAGCAAAAGAGCTGTCAGAGTGGTCCTTAAATGAGAACACAAGCTGCGTATCATCGGCGTAAAAGATCACTCTGACGCCCCAAGATTCGATCAGCTTTGCCAATGGCCTGAGATACACATTGAATAAAAGGGGGCTCAGGGCAGTTCCTTGCGGCACCCCCCAAAGTAGTGGTTTCTGCATGGAAATAAAGGACCCTAGGGCAACCTGTTGGAATCTGCCCGACAAAAATGATTTCACCCAAGTCAAAGGGGTACCTCCTATGCCCACTTCCCGAAGACGATCAAGCAAAATGGCATGAGAGATGGTATCGAATGCTGCGGATAGGTCGAGGAGAACCAGCAAGGCCTCCTCTCCTCTATCCACACATTCGCGAATTGATTCCGTTGCTTCAAGTAGGGCTGACTCAGTACTAAAATTTGGCCTGAATCCAGACTGGGTATCATAGAGCAGATTGTTTGTTTCTAGATATTCAGAAAGTTGCTCATGTACCGCCTTCTCTAGTACTTTTGCTGGTTTAGGGAGAAGTGAGATGGGTCGGTAATTGCCGAAACATGAAGGGTCAGCACCCGTTTTTTTTAGGATAGGTAACAGCATCGCGTATTTCCACGAGGAGGGAAAAATGCCTGATTGCAGGGAAGAATTCCAAATGACTAGCAAAGATTTAATTATAAGCGGGGCAATTTCATTCAGAATCCGTGCCGGGGCCGGGTCAAGCGGGGATCCAGATTTGCATTTAAGGAACAGAGACAAGGCTTTATCTTCTGACAAAGGTTTGAAAGAAGTAAATATTTCTACACACGCGGTGTCAAGCACATTGTTTGGAATAGATTGTATGGGGAACTGTTGAATAGTTGCTGTAATGTTCATGATTTTTTCATGAAAGAAATCTGACAGGCCATCGCTGAGTGACTGGCTAGGAATGACCGGAGCTGCCAAAACAGAGGGGTTTGCAAACTCCTTAACAATATCAAAGATGGCCTTGGTGGAGTTTTCAGCACTTTTGATTTTATCCGCATAGTACTGTTGCATGACTGTGCGTTTAAGTTTGTGAAACTCTTTGAGAGCGGATCTGTAGAGGTGTTTGGATTCTAGGTCGTAAAATCGACGCCAAGCGCGTTCCAATTTTTTACATTTACTTCTGCTATCACGTAGAAGCGTTGAAAACCAGGGGGCTGAGGGTTTAGAACGACGGGAAGAAAGAATCTGCATCGGGGCAATTTGTTCGATGGCGGCAGTAAGATCTTTGTTAAACATAGATGCCATTGCATTGAGATCATCCACAAGGGGATCAGAACTGCTCCTAAACAAATGTTCCAGGGTTAGACTGGTGACTTTATGCCATTTTCTGCCCTGATCTCTGATGGTAGGGTGCAGCTTAGGTGGATTAAAGCTGAATATTTCAAACGGAATCAGGTAATGGTCAGACCAAGTGAGGGGCATAGGTGTAAACACATTAAGATCAACCCAACTGGAGAAAATTAGATCAAGAGTATGTCCTGCCGAATGAGTGGGGCCTGTAACTTTTTGAGGAAGATTCAATCCTTGCATAGATTCTAAGAGGTTTATAGCGCGTGTACAGTCAAGTACATCAACATGGTGATTGAAATCACCTAGTACCGTAAAATGTGGGTGTTTGAGAGAGAGGTCTGCAATGGATGCCAGGAGTGAAGACATTGCAGGCTGGGCAGTGTTAGGAGGACAGTATGCAAGAACGCCGGAAAAAATGGACGTAGAGACATCTAGAATAGAAAAATAGAGATCCTCTATGGGTCCTAGATTGGGAATTTTCCTAGAGGTGATAGTTAAGTTATCCCGTAGAATAACAGCAATTCCACCACCAGTCTTGCCTCCCTCACGGCTAATACCCGTTAGGCGATAGCTAGGGGGCAAGGCCAGAGCAATGTCTGGATTGGAAGAGTCCTTGATCCATGTTTCAGTAAGAAAGAGTAAATCCCAAGACATCTCAGAGAGTAGGAGCCATATGTCACTTGAGTGGCACGGTAGCGAGCGACAATTCACTAAGCCGGCCTTGTAACAACGTGATAAAGTAGGAAGAGTGAGTGTGGGGGATTTATTACTTAAAAGAGAGAAGATACAATGCTTACATTTAAACTGAGGACGGGAGAGCAAGCCCAAGTTGCACCGTACCTGGGGGATGCACCCATTCTTATTCCAGGCCATAAGCTGTGATCTAGACCAGGTTAACCTTTGGGTAGAGTGGACACCGGCAGCATGCAAGGCCCCAGGCCCGGAGCTGGCGCGGACGGGCGCAGACGGGCTTGCCTTTGGCGAGCCTTCGGCGCGCCGCCGGCGCGCCCGCTGCGCCCGTCCGCTGCGCCTCCTCCAACATGGAACCATTTTATGCCTGTGTGGCGGGAGTGGCCGAGCACTAGACCGCTCGCGAGCACCTCGCTTCACCCAAGATGGCGCCTAAAGTCGGCTGCCCCCGTGATCAGCTACCGTGGAAGAGGAATCATAAAAATGAGGACAATGGATTCCCAGCACGAGCGAAGCAAGCAAGTAAGCTTTACAGAGTAAGGAACGATTTTTAACTATTTAAAAACAAACACAAACAGCTTAAAATCAATAGGGTGCAAGTGCAAATATAATTGAAAGCGCGTCACAAACACTACATACACTACTAAAAGGGTCCCGGCTACCGCCTCAAGACCTTCCCATTAATCTGTATGTTGAGGAGTGAGGGAGCTTTTTTCGGGGTTTTTATGCCTGTGTGGCGGGAGTGGCCGAGCACTAGACCGCTCGCGAGCACCTCGCTTCACCCAAGATGGCGCCTAAAGTCGGCTGCCCCCGTGATCAGCTACCGTGGAAGAGGAATCATAAAAATGAGGACAATGGATTCCCAGCACGAGCGAAGCAAGCAAGTAAGCTTTACAGAGTAAGGAACGATTTTTAACTATTTAAAAACAAACACAAACAGCTTAAAATCAATAGGGTGCAAGTGCAAATATAATTGAAAGCGCGTCACAAACACTACATACACTACTAAAAGGGTCCCGGCTTCCGCCTCAAGACCTTCCCATTAATCTGTATGTTGAGGGTTAACTGTGAATCAGCGGTTTTTGCTATCAGTATTAATCCCAAGCGGGCACTAAAGGGTATAATACTCTATCGACCCCCTGGCCCCCGTAACTCTTTTCTCTCTACCCTCTCTGACCTGAGTGACAATGTCATCTGTTCAGATAAATTTACTATATTGGGAGATTTCAACTTCTATTTGGAAGATCAGGACAACCCAGACACCGCCCAACTTACGACTGATCTTTCCAATTTTGGACTGCACCAATTAGTCAAGGGTATCACACATCAAGCTGGACACTCCCTTGACGGGCTATTTACTAATGATCCTGACATTACTGTATCAGATATTATTCCAATTACATGGTCAGATCATAGGGCTATTATTTTTCAATTAGATACACGATTTTCTGCCTTGCCGCACCCCAGACCTCGCACCAAGATAGGTACCCGGGCCTGGAAAACTGCAGATCTCCCTCAGATGTTGCATTCCTTGGCCTCCTTCTGTCCTCAGGGAGGAAATAGCTTGTCATTGTCAGCTTCAGAGTTTCAGGACTGGATCCGAAGTGCCGCTGATCTAGTGGCCCCAGAGAAATTCAGGCAACCCAATAGAGTATCTCCTTCGGCCCCCTGGTATAATGAAGATCTCCGTCTACATCGCCAACATTGTAGGAATTTAGAAAGGCGCTGGAGGAAAGCTTACTGTCCCACAGCTAGACAAACTTATAAAGACGCTCTTATGATTTATAAAAAGGCGATCTTGGCCCGAAAAACACTTTTTTACTCAGCACAAATCGAGACTGCTGCTAATTCTGCCAGAGAACTTTTCTCCGTCGTCACCACCTTGTCCACCCCCTCCATTGGGCCTGGAGTGGAGCCCTCACAGACTTTCTGCAATGAACTGGCCATCTTTTTTACCACTAAGGTTGCAGATATTTACGCTTCATTTGAAAATGACATCAGAACTGAACATAGAGGTGACAGCAGGAAAGAAGTACTGTCGCACCCTAATCCTGACTCCTTCCCTTGTTTCTCACCTGTTTCACATCAGGATGTGATTAAAATCATCTCCACTATTAAATCAGGCTCCCCCTTGGACCCCTGTCCTCCGTCCGTGATGCAGAAACTCACAGAAGTGATCTCCCTCCCTTTGATGGAAATCTGCAATAATATATTCCTAACAGGCCAATTTCCTAGTATATGGAAGAAGGCTGTTATTAAACCCCTCTTAAAAAAACCTTCCTTAGATCCCACTGCTGTCGCAAGTTACAGACCGATTGCGTGCCTGCCCTTTCCTGCCAAAGTATGCGAATATCTGATGAATCAGCAGCTCTCAGAGTTCGTCGAGACCCACCAACTTCTCGACGAAACGCAGTTTGGGTTCAGGAAAGGGCATGGAACAGAGACTGCCTTGATAAAGGCCTCTGATGAGATCAGGACGATCATGGATCAGGGAGGGGCGGCTGTTCTTATCCTTTTGGATCTGTCAGCAGCCTTTGACACGGTCGACCATGTCACTCTTGTCGACCGTGTCACAGCTCTGGGGATAAATGGTCAGGCCAAGGATCTTATTTCATCCTTCCTGGCAAACCGTACCCAGACAGTAAGGCTCGGAGACTTTTATTCTCCCATCTCTGCACTCCCTTGTGGAGTCCCACAAGGCTCCTCGCTAAGTCCTATGCTTTTCAACATCTATGTAGCGGACTTAGCGAGGATAATAAAGGCCTATGGGATACAGTTAACATCGTACGCAGACGATACCCAGCTGGTGCTGGGTATCCATAAGGATGGCCTTACTGTAGCAGCCAACTTCCAGAAAGCTATGCTCGAGGTCAGTACTTGGATGGCCTTGAATTGCCTCAGGCTTAACTCGGACAAGACCGAGATCATGACCTTTGGAAAACTTTCCCCTGAATGGTCTCTCGGTTGGTGGCCAGAAAAGCTCGGCCATCCACCTGTCCCAGTGGAAAAAGCCAGAAATCTGGGAGTGATTTTTGACAACAAGCTGGTCTTTGACCTCCATATCAATAAGGTTGTGTCATCCTCATTTTACATCTTGAAAAAGATTAAGAAGCTGCTACCATATCTTCCTCCGTCAGCTGGGAAGATTCTGGTCTCTACCTTAGTCTTCTCAAAAATAGATTATGGGAACGCTCTCTTCCTCCATACTCAGAAGCGTGTCATAACGAAGCTGCAATCTATTCAGAACGCGGCTGCTAGGATTCTCCTCAACATCCCTCGCCGCAAATCTACCACCCTTGGTATTCGTCAGCTTCATTGGCTGAGAGTTGAGAGCCGCGTTAAATTCAAGGCCCTCTGTATTGCTTATAAGGCCATACATGGCACTGGACCCAGATTCCTGATTGAAGCTTTTCAGTTCTATACCCCCAGAAGGCAATTAAGATCGGCCAATACCAGTCTTTTGACGGTGCCACGCACGAGATCAGTCACCTGGGGCGACAGGCGCTTTCTCGTGGCCACTCCAAAACTTTGGAACCTCTTGCCAATTGCCATTAAAGTCGCTCCGAATCTGATTAGTTTCCGTAGGCTATTGAAAACATGGTTGTTTAACCAGTGAGAAGACGGTAGGATGATGAACTTTAGTTGCTCCACAGCGCCGAGACACCCTCGGGTATTTGTCGCGCTATAAAAGTTGCGTAAATAAATAAATAAATAAATAAATAAAGACATTTGATTTAACACACATAAAAAAAAATGAAACCCCCCAAGAAACACATTTCGTATTTCAATCCAATGCTATCTATGCCCTTAATGATGTTTAAATTCAACAGACACCACAGAAACAGTTGTTTTGTGCACCCATGAGTAGCTCTGGGCCATCTAGCTGAAAGGCCTATTGGCAGACTACTGGGCTGTGAATTAAATAAATATTGCAAATTGAAGAAAATATAGTAAACTGTGCAACATGTTTCCCTTATAAAAGAAGAAAAATTACGTACAAAGAAACAACTAGGCCCCTACTGAAACTACAGGCCACCCACCACAATAAAATAAAAAAATTATGAAAAGTACAGATAAATCTAGGTGCATGGCCCCAATCAAACAAACAACACCAATTTTCTAACTTACTCTCAAGTTCAAAAGTCCTCAAATCCAATGATATATGAGGCAGCAGACAAAAAGAGTGATCCTTCCAGCTCTGAATCCTAATGAGAAGTGACCAGGAGATGGAAAATGCACTGGGAAGAGCCTGCTGGACAGGAACAGAAAGCTGGAGACTCTGGGGCACTTCCTTCCTCTTAAAAAAAAGAAACAAAATGAAAAATGACACTTAGCACAAAAAAGTACAGCCAAATGTCAATTTGAGGAGTTTTTTGTTAATACATATTGTCATTTCGAGGAGGTTTTGACGCTTCTCTGCTGGTCTGGGAGAGAACCTTCTCAAAATTGCATTCACAGTAAATTCTATGCGTTCAGGATCGCATTCTTCACAAAACTTCCACCGGACATCCGATGGCGCGCCCGAATGACAAGTTCACAATCGCAAACTCTCGCGGGACCATGCGGCTGCCTAGCAAATCTTGTGACCCTCACAAATGGCTCAGGAAATCTCTCCAGCGATCGCAGGCACCCGGTAAGTCTCTCCTGTGAGTGCGAAAAGGCATTCCAGGCACACAAACACAAAAAAACTCCGCTCCATTGTGGAGTGCAGTTTTTCAGCAACTCCGCATTCTACAGGGAATGGGAAGTTGCCAAAACTCTGCAAACTCCGCGAGCGGAGAGGAGAGGAGTTTTACACCCAGGGTTATTTTAAACCAATAAAACCACTGATTTTCACCAGTTATAGTTATCTCAAGTAACTATAACTTGTGCCCTACTCCTGTGCACCTTCATCATGCACTGCTTAAAACCTCACATATCACTTTACTGATGACGTGTTCTATAACATAATTGATAACATAACCGCAACATCACAGGTAAGATTAATCATACACTTTCAGTAACTATAATATTTTGGGTATTCACCACTTCAGACTGTAAAGTTACTCACAAGTGTAGACTCAAGTCTCCATCACTGAAACGGGTTTGAGCTTGAAAAACCATAATTGATGACTATCAAGTTTTCTGCAATATGTTTAAAGGTATAATAAACCCATCCATGGGCAACCCTTAATTTCATATGTATTTTTTACTCATATTGTACTATCCTTATACTTTATTTGCAGATCAAGGTTTCCAAAATTATTGTGTTGAAAATCTGACTCAAAACTGGATTTAATAAACATCAGCTGTTGACATCATCTTCTTCCAGGAAGTAGGCCCATTGCATAGGTTGATGATGTTGAACCATCTACAAGAGGAGGATAGTGGGCTAGATAATCCAATCCTCCTCTAAACAACAATCTCAGAAGCTGGCATTGCTCAACAACAAGAATAGGAGGAGGATCTTGACGAGGAGGACAATTTTGCCCCCTAACAGAACATGTTCAAGAACACCACTTCACGGCTTGGCAGCAGGGGGCCTCCTAAATTACTTCTCTGGATTGCATGTCGCCAGGCATTAGCTAAACAGCCTTGGATGCCTGTTCCACCTACACAACACTCACTTCCACACAGCACTCAATTAACTGGTATGGCTGTGCAATCTCCTACACACTCCTCCCATGAAGAAGCATCTCTAGTCTTCTCTGAATCAGGTGAAGGAGAGAATGCCACTCTTAAGGAGGAGGTATCCCACTTTCATCAATTTCCCCTCACAACCACCCTGTTACTTCACCTCTCTGTGCTGGTCAACCAGATGGCCATACATGTTGGGATGGGGATTGGTATAGCCTAATGCTGCTCATTGGGAAGATTACCAACAGCAGTCTATTAAGTGAGAGAATATTCATGCAATGAGGGCTATTCTCTGTGACATAGCTGACTTTCTGAAGTACACCTTTCAATAACTGACAGGCAGACTTGTGCCTTGCATGTTGGGCTGAAATATTACCAAGACAAAGGAAAGATGCACTAAGAACATCTGAGAACATTTTGGGAAGAGTGTGCAAAACTGTATGCCTTGGTTATGAAGATAAAAGAGGTAATAAGCAAGACATGTCAATGGCACTCTTCATAGTCAATGTATAAAGAAATTCTACAGAGGCTCCTAAACACAAGAGGGACACATCACTAGCCAGCATCATACCTCTGCTACAACAAGCTGCACCACCTTTAAGTCCTCATCTTGCAACACCAACAACTCAACCACCGACAACACAAGCCCAGTCTCACTCTTTTTCACCACAAATATTGCATAGGTGGAGTAGTAGGGGAACCCACTTACATAACTGTTTTGTCTGTAAATTACCAACTTAATCTATCACACAGTCACTGTCAAAATGTTTGTCAATAAAAAATATATAGTCTTTTTTATTACAAATCTGCACCTACCATTCATCTGTGTTAAATGTTTGAGGTTGATTTCGAAACATAGAAAAGTCTTATTTCTGTTTGGGTTTTGGTTTACCTTGAAAGTGTAATGCATTTAAACATTTCATTGTGAGACTTAAGGCCTCTTCTAACTAGCCAAAAAATGTTTTGCCTGATATGTAATGCATTAATCTGCAACTTTTTAAAACCGGAAGCAAGGCATTAAAGTTTTAATTATAAGTACAATTTATTGCAGAATGAAACATAAAGTATTCAGCTTACAAATAAAAAAATTATGAAACTAAACACTGCCCTTGAGAAGAATCAAAATTAAATAAAATGGACTCTTGAAGAAGAGGGAAAGTGCTAACTTGAAGTGGGGGCAAATAATAAAAACGCCTCAGAAAATGTCATGGGAATCAGTCTATACACAATACAAAGGGGGAAAATGTACATCCAAATTATAAAATTGTCCAAAACATCTGTCAGAAATCATATTAGAATCATTCCCCCAAGTTAGAGGATGTGTCTGAATCAGGTTCCTGGCTTGGGGGCAAAAGTCTCCGGTATATGATCAAAAGGAGGAGGGAGAAGAAGCTGCGATCCATTCGGCTTCCTAACGGTAAACAAATTATCAATGGAGAATGGATCACTTGTACCTGTGTAACCAGGGTCTGGTATTCTGGCTGGTGACCGCATCATTATTGTTTTTTTTTTGGTATGCTATCCTCCACCTGGAGGTAGACCCACTGGTAATACAGTAGTGATCAGTGATAAGTGGTGCTCAAGTGAGGTGAATTAAAATTACCTGCATTGCCAAACTTAAAATATTTATTCAGTTCGGAATGTAGGAAAGTAAAAACAGTGTGGTGCGTAAGAAGACAAGTTACAAATCTAATGCACTCATTTGTCCATGTGAGTGGTCAACATGTTTCAGCCCCATATATATGGCCAGCTGTGTCGGGTGGCTTTCTTCAGAACCAATAGTTATGTGGGGTTGCTAACTTTAGTGAGGATGTGATGATTCTTGTGCAGGTGTGTATCTGTATGTGGATCGAATGGAGTTCTCTGGCCTTGAGGAAGGGCTGTGTGCAGGCCCAAATGGTGGTAGGGTCAGCTCTTCAGACACTACAGATTGTCGTTCTTCAAGGCCATGTGAATCCTTAAGATCTGTCTCCTCTTGGATAGTGGTGTCCTTATCTTTCACCCCACCAGTTAGCACTTTGGCCTCAGCCGTTTTTGTGACAGTTCTTGTCTGTCACAGAGCATGCACACTATCCCTTCGGGTGCTGGGGTCCTCCTCCTCACTTGTTAGTGCCTCCTAATCTAGAACACATCTTCAACACCTTGCCTATCAGAGATTACCACATATTTGTATAAGCAGGCAAAACATTCTGAAGGATACTATTTTCTTGTTGTTTTTTGAGTAACATATTTGCTTAAATTTATACAGAATGGGTCAATTATGATAGTATTTTTTTAATCAAGAAATATGGTGGCTAGAAAGTAAGTTAAAGGTGCACAATGTCAACATCACATAAGTTAAGTGTGAAAAAATGGAAATGTAACAGATACCAAATGTTGAAGTGGTGTTTTATTTGTTATGCTATCACAAATATTCAACATTAAAACAATTATGTCAAGATCAGATGATTAGTGAATATGAACAAAATTACAATGATCCATGCATGTTAGTTTTTGTAATATGTGTATACTTTCAAAACATACAATAAACACAGGTTAAAAGCAACATGAAATGTTACCATCAAGCTCAACCTGAACGCATGACAGAACACGACTCTCAATTTGCACTTAAGGGAATATTAAAATAATACACTTACCATCTCTCTGCTGTTCAAACTCTTCAAGCTGAGCATGCAGATTCAGTGAGGTTGTTTGCAGGATCCTCTGATACAGTGGTGTCATTCAGTAGAGAATGTGGCTCTGACGGCAAGCTCAGAATGTCCTGGGCTTTGTTTCATACCCAGTGATGAAGGTCCTCCGAGAGCTTACGGCACACACTTCCACTTTCAGGTGTGCAACCCACTGCACTGCAGCTCATTGCAATTTCATGCCAGGTCTGGGCCCACACTCCATTACTCAGCTGGAGTTCTTGAGCCCCATAAAGTAGGAAGTTGTTTAGGATCACCCCCTCACGAAATATGATTCGAGGGCTTCTTATCAAACCATATTGAAAGTTAGATTAATGCATGGAGAAGTAGGTTTGAAGAGGACAGTGTTGTGATGAGTAGAGTTGTATATCTCCACTCTGAGTTCAGTGGGTTCCATCCCAAAGGGCTGAAGTCTCCATACCTTACATGGAGCAATACCTCTGCATGCATCAAGGTTACCTCTGCTTGCATGGAAAAAGAAAAGCAATTAATATGAGTACAAAGGTAATAACAGGGATTGGTTGTGTAAGGAAGTATGTTTGCCCCAAAACATGACTGTACTAAGTGAGATTATATTTGTAAGTGTTGTTAGTGATATTATAGAAAATTGATGGATAAATTCATTTTCACTAGAGCTTAAGAAGATTGTTTATGACATTATGTGAAATAAAATTGTGTGTAATCGTCCACCACTCATCATTGACACAAGACTTTCCAACCACATAAATGTATGAAACAATCTAGCAGTTAAAAAAAAAGTAAGAACCCGGATGTGGGCGGAGATCTGGATCAAGGGCTATATATAAGCTCAGTTGCGTAGCGATGTTGCGCAATATTGAGTAAGCTACAAGACTCTTGCACACAAACTCTGAGACTTATGGTCAAGACATGTAAATCACAAATAAAACATCCCAAAAGTGTGTTTAATAATTGGCTTGCGTTTGTTTCGCGAAAAAATAAATACCCAGCATCATCTGCAAAATAATAAATGTGAATTTATTTACAAGGGGCTTTCAATGCACATAATGCCTAAAAACATTCAGTATACGTGTGGGAATGTGTGTTATAGTGAATATTGAGAATATTAGAGATGCACATGTTGCCCCAGTGTGAGGTGTTACTTACCAATAAGCCTCATGTCACCAAAATTCAAAGCAACCATGCAACTTGAAAAAGGTGACTGCGAGAAGATGCAGTTGTATTGTTTGCATCCAGGAAATGAAGAGTACACATTAAATCAGTGAAGCAGCTCCTGGTATAACAGACAGCTTGATGGAGTGCCAGCAGTATCTGTTGTGGAAAAGGACTGCTTTGTAGTGAGGTGGCTGAAGAGCCATGTGGATGAAGTCAATTACACTTACCACATCTTGGAAGTGAAGGCATGACATTACCTTCCCACGCATTTCCCTTTCCTCCAGTGTTTGAGTCATGGAGATAAACTGGTGCACTCTTTAGCTGATGCATCTCAGTATCTGATGCAAGCATCAAGTTTGGCTTACCTGTGAGAGCTGGCTGATCCTCTGGGGAGATTCAGTGGTCATGAAATGGAGTATATCCTGTATTGTGACTTAAACAGGGATAGCCTGGGAGTTGGCACTAGGTTAATCAAGCTCTGCTCCCAGATTTCAACCATGTCAAGGGTGAGATCAGGTTAGAAGGGGTATCTGCCATTGGGGGCTTCCGTGGACATGTGATAAGTGTTGATACATTACCTGTGAATCCTTGCTCTCCTCCTCAAACACGTATTACTCAAAACTAGAGGCAAAGCAACAAACAAGTTCACCGACATAGTGAAGGCAGAAGAAGTAGTCTGATGTGTGAGTTCATTTCTTATGTGTTCAGCCTGGTTGCTAATATCTGTTATTGAAACATGTTTAAGCTGGATATGGGCAGTGAAGTTCAAGCCAATCACTCATTTTATAACCAGGTGAATTGCAATCGCAATAAGCCTTGGAATATAATTCAATAGCATTTGCTTTTTAGGGGAAATATTCTGAAAACGAATTACCCTTGTTGCAACATTCAAAATGATTTCCTTTAAATTAAAATAAACAACGGTAAAAATTTATATATTGAAACTGAAATGAAATCCAAAAGGATTTACAATGCAAAATATACAAATGTGCAAAATTTGCAAAAAACACATGTTACAACCATTCAATCACTTCTTCTTGTCCAAACTTTTGGTCTTCCATGGCAGACACTCTGTCATCAACTTCCCCCAGATTGCGGCAAACTGCTTGCAGATCCGTGGAGCGGTCCATCTTCATTATCTGCAAATCATCAATGAGAGATGCAATGAGTGGCTCTAAAAAGGAGTTTTTCTCTGGTCCCTTCAGCTCTCCTGGTTAAGAGATTTGGTCTGTGTAAACTGGGGGTGGTTTATTACTGCTCCCAGCCCCTGCAGGTTTTGTGAGAAAGTCCTTAAGAGAGCAATCCTTTTTTGACATGGTCGCAGATATGATGGGGATCCAGTATTGAAGTGGGGCAGAGAGAGGGTGCCCCGGCAGCAGAACACAGCTGATCCAGGTGTCCACACAAGTAACCCAGGGGATATGTGAACTATACGAGGGAGGAGCAAAGGCATAAGGAAGAAGCTCAGGTCGTAGAGGTGCTAATAGTTTCTGGGTTTAGTGCTCAGATGGGGAGTCGATGTCCAGCTGGACCCAGGTGCTACATGGGGAGAGCTAAGCAAATATCACACCAATAGAGGCAAGGAGTCAGGAGCGAATACTGTATGAAAAGCAGCAGAGGTGAATCCAGTATGGGGAGGAAGCAGTAGACCATCTCTATGCCTATATGCAAGGTGCCCAATTGCAGATCAGTGTTCTAAAGAAGTTCAGGCCCTGGTGTGGCAAGCTCTGCACTCAGATGAAAGGGGCAGGTAGAACAAGAACCAGTGCAGTACAGCAGGAACCTGAAGATCTTGATGTTGTTCATCGTAGCTTCCTCAAATGTAGTCATGAGCTTGTGCAGCTCCACTACCAATGAGGGACTATGAGAGAGACAGGGGAGTGGCAGCTGCCACAACCAACAACCTTTCTGAGAGGCTGGAGAGCACTGTATCTGTGCACATATATAGGCACATGGACTTGCCAGGGAACTGCCATCAGAGCTGGGCCAATTGTAGATTTCATTGGGGGAGAGGGAGTCAGATGAAAGAGCCACAAGTTGGGAGAATGGCTGGCAGTAGGGTTTGACCCTCGTTGGAGCTAGCTACGCAGAAATGCTTTGCCAGGCCCCAATTAGGTGTAGCATTGGGGCCACCTCCACTGCCTATGAGGTGGGCCGCTTCCGGGCAGTGATGCGCAGAGACACCAATCAACCGCTTCTGGGTTTGCAGCCTACCTGGGGCCTATCATACCCCCCTTGGGATCAGTAGGTAGGAAGGTGGGTGGAATTTCAACGTCTGTGCTCCCCTCCATTAAGCAAAAGGTGCCCCAGACACTTACAGCGGGTTTTGTCCACTCCGATAGGCCAGCAGGCCAGTCCGTCCCTCACCAGGGATGTGTAAGAGAGACAGCATCTGTCAGAAACTCTGTCTGCAGGGTCTTGGGATGGGCTGCTCGAGGAGTCCTGCAGGGATCCCCATGTGCAGCTTATGTCATCAGGTAGACTGGGATAGGCCTGGATGGGGCGCATTTCACCTCTCCTCTGTGACCGCCATCTTGCCAACTGGAACGGTCACCCTGGCCACAGCTACATGCGTTGAATCAAAGCTCCAAAGGAAGTTGGCAGGATCATCAGGTATATTGGCCAAGGTGGGTGCCCTCAACCGTTCGAGGGACACATGTCATGTAGTTCCTACAAGTCCCCCCGGACCTGCGTGTTTTGGATAACTTAAACTGAGGGCTTGGTGTCCCAGCCACTTCCTGACACCCCCATAGGATATGTCAGCCGTTAGACCAGCAAGTTCTACAGTGCCACTACCACCCCCCTGTATTCTAAAGTGGTGCAGGTAGTCACTGGCAACCACAGAACATGAAAACACTGATTCCTCAGGGATCATGGAAAACAGTACAGTACTTTTCGCTTAGACACTCATGCTTGCTTTCTCTCAGAAAATACACAGGATGGCAATTAGGACGTTTCAATAAGAGTTTATTTGTCCAGCGACAGCCTTGTGTATAACATTTGTGCTGTGACAATCAGGAGACAGAAGCATACGAAAGAGATTGCTAGTACAAATATAGTGAATAGTAGATACATTCCTACCATAGTGCTAAGAAGATGCACAGAAACAGTTCAGATAAAAACAGTAGCACTTGCATAGAATGTGCGCCCTAAGTAATTTGCTAAAATTTACCTAGCCAAACCTGGATGTATGGGTGTATGTATGGGCAGCAAAGAAACCCGTAGGGATTAACCAGCCACCTCACCTGGTGGTTTAGAACGAAGGACCCCGTCTCTACATTGAGGATGACAACCCGCAAGGGATGTGAAAACACAGCGTGTCAGAGATTCAGCATGCAGGACCCCCATCTCAGCTTGGAAGGAATTCTCCTCTAATATTTAGGGGCGGGTTAGGGTCTTTTAAACTCAAGTGGTCACTCCAGGATTTTTTCTAGAATCAATATGTTTTTAAAACAACCATGGATGTTTTGAAAACAATCATAAATGTATTGAAAACAATCACCAATGCTTTTCAAAATACAGCTGGCTGTTGGCCAAGGATGAAAAAAAGTGGTGACCCTTATACAGAATAAATCTGCCATGCCAGGAGACATGTTTATGTACATCAGGTACACAGATTCGGATAGAAAATTGAGAGCCTGGTGTTGAAGAGACAGGAGCAAGCTAATAGGTAAAAGCCCACCTGTTTAGAATCATTATAGTCGTGTGGATGAGATAATGAATGTAAACTGGGGTATACATCAATGAGACTATCCTAAAAGACATTACAAGAGAATGAATGTCTACATCAGTCAGGTGATCAGTAACCCTGTTAGTTCTGGAGTGATTATTAGGATATGTTATCCCTGGCCGGGACTTCCCTTTGGAAGTGATTGAGCATAGAAAGAGGTCTGGTTGATTAATCTCATAATGGGACTATCCTAAAATACATGACACCCACTCATCATCAAAAGGTCAACAAAGTCAGCTAGGTAAACATATAGCAAATTCTATTAAAAAGGCATAAAAATCACTTATAATCAACATACTAAAAAGTATCTTTAAAAGCCTTTAAAAATTGTCCATTTAAAAGGTAATTTTTTCCTTAAAGGAGTGTTTCAAAAAGGTCCTCTAAACTTGTACGTATTTTGATTATTGACCTGAGCACCTTCAAAGCCATGAAGCTCAGTTAAAGTCAAGAAGAGAAAAAAAAAAGGTAAAAAGTCACACTCGACCTTCATTTTGGTAAATGTTTAAAAAGTTGCCAAACAGTTCCCAGCACAAGAGAGGCCAAATTGTTTTTGAATCCTGCTCTGAAGACTCAACATTGCACCAGCAGGTGGCAGCCCCTCAACAATTTGCAGTATCATATCCAATGATCAAAGATGGTCATCTCTGGTTCCCGCGGCAGCTGCTGGGGAAGAGTTAGATGCCTGAACACCTGATGCCAATGCCTGTACTTCTTGGGCAGGGCCAATATGCCTTCCAACAGGAGCGGAAGCATCCCCTGGAGGCTCTAGAAATGCCATCATCAAAATGGGAACACACTGTGAACAACTGCGCGTATGGGCCTGTAAAGGCACCAGTAGCACTTCAATGTCCGGCGGCACAACCCATAGAAGTGTCAGACTCAGGTCCAACATGCAGCCAAATCCGCAGAAGAGGCAATGGAACACAGGCAGGACACAGTCTGGCCAGATTGGTCTCAAAGACAGGAACCAATCCTCACTTAGCTCTCTCAGCCGATGCTTAGTTAGGTAGAACACCATGCGGCACAACAACGTTGTTCTAGCAGTGTAATCTCCATTTCTTGAAGGATTGCGAGGTCCATTGTGAAGCAAGAGCATTAAAATCAGTATGCCCGCTATCGAAAGTAGGACCAAAGGAAGTCCTTCTAAAGCATTTCCAAGTATGGATTGTATGAAGGCTGAAATTACTCCGAAGGTGGTCTGAAAGGTGGTTAAGAGGCCTGATCCAAGTCGCTTAAATAAGTGTACAATCCCACTCGTACCAGAAATGTTGAAGATAAGATGAACCATTTCTGCAAAATGGATCAGGAAGTTTGTTCGTATCTCTGCTGAAGACCTTGAAACCGGGCTGAAGTTAAGGCCCCATTTTGTGGAAACAACATGGCTTTCAGTCTGCTCAGCAAATCAAACGTATACTGAAAACATTCAATGAAGGCCACAGTAGTGCCTCCCTCACTGTGGAAGCCAGGAGAAACAATACTTGCTTACAGCAAACAAGCCTGAAGTTTACAGTGACTAGCTATGCGATGCCTGGCGCCATTCCACAACAGCCATGATCATTCAGCACTAAATAAATTCCATTAGAAAGTAATTAAAAAATTGGATGAATCACAGCAGCTGGGAGCCCTTCAAGTAGCAAGATACGTTTTTGCTTTCTACGCATTACATGTTCCATGAAGCAACACTTCTTTGCACACTAAAGACCCACTTAGAGCCTTCTTGCAGTCAGTACTACTTAAGCAAACTTCAGTGTCCTTATTTCTGCATCTACATCTATATGGTAACTCCCAGGTTTTCTGTATGAACCCATCACCCAACGCTTCATATCTTCCTGCTTGGATGTATCTAAGGCAATATTGGAACAGAAATGTTGTGATTGGCAGTGTGATATAGCCATTAATTGATCACTAAGTAGATGGTGTACAGCTACTGTGAAAGGACATTTCTCTAATTTTGCAATGAGCAGCATGGTGTAGTTTGCATCTCTGCGTTCCATAGTCAACCATCTGTCAGTTAGATTTTAAGTCGAAAACAAACTTGTGCTGTTAATGAATTTTCATGGCATGTGGCCTGAACACAATGATTGCAGCATCCAGCTTAAAAGCATAATGGAGCACAATTGAGATTGCCCATGTTGTAGAATATGGCAAATCTTGTTCCATTATGTCGATCGCTGAGGACACAATGTTGTCCAATTAATAAGTATGTGAAGAAAGTGTGTTCATACCATTGTCTACCACATCCAGGGCCTTTTTGACATTAATCTGACATCAATCCTTTCAATTTCACGTAATCTCTCAGCAGCATCCTGTTGGGAGACTTTCAATAGTTCATTGTAGATGGCATACAAGAAGTGTTTCTTACATGGTTTCTTGGGACCTAGCAAGAAATCCCTAAGATCCATGTTGTCTATTAGAAGGGACAAGTGTTGTTTCACCTGTTGTAGTGTTGAGGTTGTTTGCATTCCAGGCACAACATACCAACACTATAGAAAGTTACTACTCCTGGGTCATCTGTGTGTACATATCGTGGGTTGAGACTATGGATACTTAACCCTCTGGTGGTACCCTTGAATCTTGATTGACACCTGTTTGTGTCAATTGGCCAAACCAGCCATCCCTTCCAATTGTGAGCTGAGGATTTGTATGTACCGTTCTGTATCATTGCACCCAGTACCTCCTCACTAATCAGTGTGCCATTCGATATACCTGCAATAGGAATGGGTAAGGGGATGTATGGTGTTTTCAGGTCTTTATGTTTTTGCAAACTTGTTGCAGGTAGTTTTTGTTGCACTGTTCTGTTCAGGAATATTATCTGTAACTGTATGAGTCTAGCTCTAAATAAAGCCTTTGTTCCCTGAACCTACCAATCTTTGGTCCCCCAGATGGATTTTGTGTCTATCATGTCCCTCCAATAGTCGAAACCTTGTATATGCATTTGGGAGACGAAAGGTGGTGAATATATGAGCTTTGTGTTAGTCAGCATCATTTTCTTCGCAGTTATATTTGTCTGTACCAACTTATAGCAGTATGAAATTGGGTCTGATGTATTGAACCATGAAAAATATGCAAATTCCTGTCCAAATGTGGTAGAACTACCTTTTGGTGGTGTCGGGCAAGGGTCCCATTGATGGTAAGTGTTTACAGCGCGTGGAACACTTGTTCTATGCAAAAAGGTTTGACTATAGTGCTGGTAACAAAACATACTTTTATAAGCAGATATATCTTCATTTCAATTCCCTGTAAGAAATGCAGCAGATTGTTCTAAATCTGAAAGAATTGTATTTATAGTGTCAATGTCTCAATCATCAGAGCGTACACTCAGGGTAATGAAATCATTCATTGAGATTTGGAACACGTATGGAATTTTCAAATGTTCGGTGGGACCAAATACATCATATGAAACCCTATCCCAAACTACACCATACGGTACCAGAACTGCTGAAATGTTCACTAGGGACAGGTCTCTGTGTTCATGGTGTGATGACGTGTGGGGTTTCAAATGGTGGATAGGTTGCGGTCGCACTCCCTCTTTTGAATACTGACTACGTCGGTGTCAGCGTGTGAAAGCAGGAATTACCCCCTGATGAAGGGCAGAGCCCGAAATGCATTGGGGTACCTGTAAAGCAAGATGACCATTGCTACAGTCATGCATATATGAGAAGAATCATATAAATAATAAAGTTGTTGATATAAAAAGTTGAATACACATGATGAATAAATCAGAATGAAAATCATCGAAGCGCATCAACATTTTTTGAAGCGACATAACTTCATAAGGAGTGCTATGTGAGTCTGTTCTTTCCTTGTTGGAGGACGCTTTGCATAAGTATGTGGTTGCAAAACAGAGTTCACAGGTTGGACTGAAAGGCATTGTGGTAGATAATGCCCTTTCAGTAGTAGGAAAGAGACGGTTACTATACCGATCCAAATTAGCAGGAACAGGATCTCTAATGCAAACCAAAGATGAAACCAAGGGGACACAAAGTAAGTCTTTTTCAGCCAGAGACAGAATTGTCGAAATTGTTCTTTCTTGGAAATGGGTAACATTTCCTCAGGCTCACTTGGATCTGAAGAAAAGTCATCGAAGTTAATCGAGTAACCAGACGCAGTTTGATCTATCTTTGGGAGCTCAGCAGTGTTTGTAGAACTGGCAGTTACTACTTGTGAAGGCAGGTTGATGTAAAGTTCATTGTTTGACCAAATCGCAATTTGCGTTTCAGTAGTATTTTGGTGTTGTTCTGTTTCAACTGGTGTAATTTGTACTCCGTTATTGGCTACTCTGGCATCTTGCACAGAGGAGTCTTAAAACGTTATTAGTCTTTCCATCTGAGCTTCTTTGTATAGCAGCGAGAGGAGATCTGCGGCTACTCAGGACTACACATGGCCTGCTGTTGAGAATCAGCCACATAGTGTGGTTTGATCAGATCAATGGAGAGGAACCTTTTTTCTTTTTGGCCGGCAAGAGGCGGAAGAATTATGTTCTTGATCCTTGAACCAGCAGGACAGGTACAGGTGTTCTCTAAGATGGCCCAAACTCCTTCTTGTCCACAATCTTTTCTCTGTCCAGGTTCCCAACCTTTGGGACCCAGACAGGTCTTGCCGGAACCGGTTTCACTTCCCCAGTGGTGGTGCATTTTATTTGGATGTTGCTTTGTAATGCCCGTAATTCAATAAATTCCTGTAAAACAGCAAAACGATCATTCAATTCAAATGGTTTTACATCCGCTACTGTGTTGGCACAATCGAGGTCAGGTACCCAAACAGGATCTCATAGGGGGTACGGCCTCCCAAGGATTTACTTGGCATAATATTCAGTGCCCTCTGGACCCCATATAGGTGATTGACCGAACTACCGCCCGCTCTTAAAACCCTTGCTGTTAAGGATTGCTCTAGGTCCCTGTTTTTCCTCTCCACCACTGAATATCCCTTGGGATGGTAGGGGGAGGAGTACCCAAGGCCACGCCCAAACTTTCCATGGCTTCCTTGTAAGCCCGAGAGCTAAACGCAGGGCCACAGTCAAAATGTAATGTGCCAATTGGGCATTTCTCAATCAAGACACGCAAATCCTTTATAACAGTTCCAGCGTCAGTCAAGCATTGAGGCCAAACCCATGGAAATATAGAGCATGAATCCACTGCCACCAAGATGTACTTGTAAGCCCCCTCTGAATTTAAGGGGCCGCAGTGATCCAAATAGACACATGCTAGAGGTCTGTCTGAAAAGAGTAATGGTGTTTGTGGGGGCCGTGCTATGGTGGAACCTTTCATCTGCTGACAGATGTCGCACTTTAAGACATAAGCCTTTTTTGTTTAGAAAAACTTGGCCACCAAAATCACCGCTTCTGTAACTAAACTGTGCAGCTATTATTAAACCTAATCTGCGATCAGTGTTTGGTATAACTCTATCTCCCACTCCGGCAATTTGGGCATACAGTGTGTTCTGTGCATCTAATTTATAGGAATATTTTACTGGAAAGCCCTTTGGAATGGCAGAGCCGTTCTTTGAGGCATTGACAGCTATCAGTATGTCTCCGTCTATCCTCATGCTAGAACAAGTGATTTCAGCAATCGCGGCAGTTCGCACTGTCGCCATGTCTGCTTCATCAGCCAGTGAATTCCCTTCAAAGTGTACACTAAAACACTGATGACTCAATGTGTGAATAACTTGAGTCATGCTTTCATCTTTGCCACTTCTTCCCATAATAATTTATGATTAATTGCGCAACCCTTGGAATCTCTAAACTTATTCTGGCCCTTATTCTGGCCCCAGTAATGAAGATATTCATTGTAAGACTGCAAACAGTAATACGAATCGCACACTACCAGTGTGGGGAATTCCCGATCCATGTACTGTAGTGCCACTATCAGGGCTTTCAACTCTGCGCTGTACAATCTCCTAGAGATTGCATAGTCGTATTACTGGGATGGAACATGCTGTCCTGCATACATCCCTTCACTATAGCACATGCAGCTCTATATTGCTGTGTTCTTCCTATGACAGGCTGAGCAGATCCATCAGTGTAATTGATGTATTCATATTTTTCTGGAGGTAAGATTTAATTCAGGAGAGGGTATTTTTGTTCGTACTGCAGGAACGTTTATGTTTTTAATGTAGAATCATATCTGTAATCTACATCTGTTGCAGTGAGAGAATTAGCCCATTGCATCCATCACAGATGTAGTGCTTTTGTATTTGGAATGCTTGCTTTGATAACAGCTTCTAAAGTTGGTACCAGGGTAACAATGATTATGCGTTACCCCTGTGCTAGTGCTCTTTCTCTCACAACAGCAGTCTGTACCGCGGTCAATATTTTTTCTGTCGCCGCAAATAGCATTTCAGCATTTGTGTATAAATGTGATTTGTATGAGAATGGGACTGTCTCACCTTCATTGAAAGTGAGATCAGTATATCGTGATGAACCGGGGACAACCAGATTCACCAAGTTTGTAGAATATACACGCGTGTGCAAATAAATAGATGCTATCATCCCAGCCTGAACTGAACACAGAGTATCTGTGTGTTGCTGTGTCCACTGATGTGGTGTGAAGTCAGGTCTGATTAAGTCGTATAAGGGTTTCACTCTTTCTGCATATTCTAGAATGTATGAACTGCCAAAATTTAGGAATCCTAAAATGGATTGCGAGCCTTTTAGATTTTTGGGAGGTTGGAGCAGCACACATTTTTCTAAAGAACTGTCTGCCAGGCTGTTGCCTTTACTTGATAGCTCATATCCCAAAAGGAGGACATTGAGATGGGCAATTTAAGATTTCTTAAAATTAAAATTTGAGCCCAAGTTGGTGAATCCCACAATTATGTTGTTCACCCTGCTCAAGTATTCAAGTAATTCATGGTCCGTTAGGTAGATGTCATCTACATAGGACACAGCCTCCTCATCGCAAGTTTGTAATATTCTGACACTCTTGCCGAGAATAGCCCCGGGCTGCTCTTATACCCTTGAGGCAAACACCAAAAACTTTGCTGAGTGCCTAGCGTGGAAAATGCTGTTAAATGTCTGCTTTGTGAAGCTATATTTTGGCAGAAGAATCCATTCGAGATATCTAATGTTGTTTTTAATTTCTTCCTCGCAATGTTATTCTTTAATGTGGCACTGTGTGCATTTTGAACTGCAAATGTTCATGTGCATGTGTTCAAATGTGGGTAATCTAAAAGTAGATGATATGAAATGTTAGGTTTCATTAGTGTAAGCAAACGATTATTCATCGAGGAGGTGCAAATCTCAATCACACCTTGATATTCAAGTTGGTCTAAGATTTATTTGAACTGTCTTTTGCATAATTTTTTATAGGGTACTGTCTCTGTGGATTTGGAGTAGATTTTAATGGGATTTCGTGGTGGTTACACTCCACGTTCCACCCTATATGGTTGCGATATAATGCCGGAGCTAGAGCACACTCCTGATTGTATGAGTTTTTTAAAGATTTTGTAACGAGGTTGGAGAAAGCAGGCAAAATGACGCTTTCCCCTTAGGCAATCCATCACAAAAATCAGGCGGCCAATCCCTTTCTGCTTGCAGTATGTCATAGCCAAATGTCAAGGTCTCCTAAAAGAGACCTTTAACCTTTCTTGAGATGTCCCTCTCTATTTGAAGTGTAATTTCATATAGTCTACGCGGGACACTAACTCTTATATCTGGTGTTTCCACCGTAATATGTTCATTCAATATTGCTGTCACCAGAAAATCCTTCAGGTTCTGGCGAGCTATTGTTACTTCTGCTGCACTGTCTAGCATCGTCAGAGCCCATTCACCGATCAGAAGCTGAGTCCTCATTAACCTGGGTATTTCTAATTTTTAAGCCAGCTACTTTCTTTTTTTTTAATTGAGACTTTGCTTTATGATGCTCTTCCTGTTTAATAATGTAATCTGAAGTGCGATGTGTTTCCCTTTTTGTCTTTGGTCGATCTTCAGTCTTTTGTTCTGATCGCACATCCCTCTCCGAGTTTTGGGATGAATCCTGGAGGAACAAAAAGAACGTGTATCAGTGTCTTGATACCTATCCGGTTTTCTAATGTTATCACGATTCCTAAGGTTTTTCCTTTTTTCAGAGGACTCTCACTGAGGAGACCCACCCCTTGATCATTAATTCATTTCTGAATTATTATTTGTAGAATTTTTGTTTTCCCATTTCTTTTTAGAAGTAGTGGGTGCTTGATTTGAGTTGTCTTTGTCAGTACTACCCACCATTTGTGACTTCCCTGCTTTGGTTCCCAAACTATTCCTACCTAATGCAGCCTAGGTTTCTTCAATAATTTCTGGTAATTTTCGCTCCCTATTTCTAGGTGCTATTTCCCTTATGCAGCTGTGTATGACCATGGCTGCTGCCTCCCCTTTTATATTGCTCAGCATGATTACAGAGACTTGGGCAAAATTACCCATCTGTTTAATTCCCAAGTCCAGGGCAGGTTCTGCAGCGTACTCATTCTGTATTTCATTCAATACTTCTGGAACAACTGCTAAGAGTACCGTGTATTCTGATGTAAACTGCAGCAAAGATTGTTCCCCAAGTGGTACAATCCTCAATCAAGGGAACCATCCCCATTGGCAAGCAAATTGTTAGCATTCCATGATTTTCCTGTGGGCCCGTATGGGGAAATACTGTTTCCAGCGGTGCAATTTTTGTGCAAACCAGAACGGAATTTGCTCCCATTTGGGAGGAATTTTCCTATGACTAATTTCTGTGTCTGTGCGTTAATTGTAGGTGTGGTCTGATGTGGACCAGCTGGAGCATTTCTCGCAGGTTGGACTGTTAATGTTTGCATGACAAACTGAACAATGTGTCTGTATAGCCTGACTTTGTCTTTGTATATTTTACGTCTTTCATCCACTGGTAGTGTATCTATCTCGGGATGTGGAGTGTATGTCGCTAAGACGGGCCAGGTCACTCCTTACAGATGTTGTGTGTGGGAGGGTGCCTTTAAACCAGCTTTTATGCTGCTGGTAAGTTAACAGGACTTCAATGTCTTCGTATGAAATGTATTCATCTGGTGGTTCAACTACAATGTATGCTGTGGAGCAATTTAGTCACTAGGTCTGCAGGTGGTAATTGAAACCCAGAATAGAATACCTCTGATCCAAACACCTTGTGTGCCTCGATCACAAAGGTAACACAGCCACCTGCTGCTGGTACGCCGTGTTCTAACAGTTTTATAGTGAATGCATGCTTGCAGTTTTATGTGATGTTAAGAGTGTTTGCAACTTCATCTTCCCCTGAGCTACTTGCAGGCTCAGTCATTTGTAAAAGAAAAGAAAAGAGAAGTTAAGAGGTAGGGTTTTGCGCAATGTGTGGAACAATTTATCCTTAACAATTTGCTAAACCTTCAGCCAATACTCAGAGTATATCTGCTCAGCTGAGGCGGATTTCCCTTCCCACTTCAGATGTCTCTGATAAAGGTGTGATTAACGCTTTTCTGAGAAAGCATGACTGAACTACTCATATTTTTACTGTTAATATAAGATCCAAACTAACGTTGGTTGCGCCATTTTGTTTAGTTCCTATGAGTTCCGCATGACCTGCACTTTTTGGATGACCTAAACTGAGGACTTGGGGACACAACCATACACCCCCAGAGTGTATGTCAGCCATTAGACCAGCTATCTCTACAGTGCCACTACCAACCCCCTGTATTCTACAGTGGTGTAGGTAGTCTCTGGCAACCACTGAACACGACAACCCTGATTCCTCAGGGATCATGGAAAACAGTACAGTACTTTTCGCTCAGACACTTGTTCTTGCTTTCTCTCAAAAACACACAGGATGGCGATTATTACGTTTCTATAATAGTTTATTGGTCCTGCGACAGCCTTGTGTAAAACATATGTCCTGCAATGTAGGAAAGTAGGATCTGCTTCTTATGGTTACCCCCACTTTTTGCTTGATGTTACACTGTTTTTGACTAGTCTGACTGGGATCCTGCTAATCAGAACCCCAGTCTACCTGCTTTCTCCCTCACATGTTTTGACATGTTCTTAGGTACACTCCAGATTGAATACTAGGGTAACCTGATGAGTCCCTAGTATATGGTACCCATGCATCCAGGGCATAGGTACCCCAGATGCCTCCCATGGGCTGAAGCATGTATTATGCCACCCATGAGAGGCCATGCAAAATGGGACTACAGGCCTGCCATTGCAACCTCTGTAAGATGGTGCATGCACCACATACGTTAGATATAGGTTTACTATCTCTATAGGTCACTACACTTAAAACCTATAAGTCACCTTTATAGGAGGCCTTGACAATCCTGAAGGCAGGGTGCTGAGTTTTACGTGAGAGGGTGCCCATGCATGAGCAGAGCTCCTCTGCAGCCGTCAAGACCATTCTCCCAGGTTGTCTGTGATACAGCCAGACATATAGGTAGAGGTGCATTATAACTTCGCGGTAAATGCTATCTCGAAAACGGATGAAACAAAATATGTTGTGTTTGGTATCAAACACCTTGGAATCATACCTCCACACCAGTAAACAGTGTGGAAGGTATGATTCCATCCCTCTGAAGCAAGCTTTGTGGGTTCCTGGTCTTCCTGGTACGAGCCTTCTTGACCCAGACAGCACAAAATGGATGCTGCCAACCAGAGACACATTTCTGCCCTCCAGCTGCTGAGCCAAGCTCGAGCAGTGGAAGGCAGCACAATAGACATCCTGTCACAGGGAGGTATGACCACCTTCCAGACAGGATGTAGTGCATTGGAGCTGGGTGGGTGCACTTCAAAAGTGCCTGAAAGTCTGCACGAGGGGCACATTTGGTGTCCCTGTGCATAGTCCTGCTCAAACTAGTTCTGGGAGCCGTTGGCTCCTGCTCTGGTGCAAAACTGGACAAAGGACATGGGTGTAACCAACCCCTGTCGTGACCCTCCCCTGGGAGGGTCCCCTGAATCTATCCAACCCTCTCCCATGGTTACAAAATGGCTTACCTGGCTGTAGGACCCTAGATTTGATGTGGACAAGATTCTGAACAAGAAACCACTGACCTTCAACCGCCTGGACACTCTGTACTTCGCTGTACTTTGACTGGGCCCGACTTCGTCTCCCTCTCCGTCAAAAGCATCATCTGTGTCCGAGCACCATAGAGGCTCCATGCAGGACCTGTGGAGCATCAAGAACAACTGAAGTATCTCCCTTGGACTGAAGGAGTCATACCCCTGCGTTTTCAGGCACTGTAACGCAACTGACCGGTCTACTGATCCTGAGTTCCTGAGGACTCCAAAGTAACCCTGGGCGGTGAACTACGCTACACTTGCGGAGTTTGCGGAGTTTCGGCAACTTCGCGGTTCGCGTGGAATGCATAGTTACCGAACACTACGCAATCTGCAACGTAGCATAGTTGTTTTTCTTCTTCGCGTGCTCAATATGCGTCCTTGCGCGCGCGGTCCCGACTTACCGAGTTTCTGCGTTCACCGACAAGATTTCCTATCCGTTCATGTGTGCCACGAGATTTGGTATCCGGACTCACGATCCCGCAAGAGTGTACGAACACGACATTTAGACATTTAGACGCGCCATCTGACTTCCGGCGGCAGTATTGGTAAGATCGCGATCCTGAACATGCAGAAAATGCAATCCGGTGAAGAATATCTCTCGGGCATCATAAAACATTCTCAAATGATCATTTTGCTAAAAAAAAAACTCCTCAGATTGTGATTTGGCTGTAGTTTTTTGTGCAAGCGGTCCTTTTTTTTTTTTCATTTTTTTTCAAGAGCAAGGACGTGCCCCTGAGTTTCCAACTTCCTGTTCCTGTCCAGCAGGCTCCTCCCAGTGCTTTGTCCATGTGTTGTTCACTTTCATTTGGATTTGGAGCTGGAAGGATCACTTTTTGTGTCTGTCTGCTGCATCATATCATTGGATTGGATTTGAGGACTTTTTACAAGTAAGTTGGAGAGTTGGTGTACTTGTTTGTTTGATTGGGGCATTCTTTTACCTACATTTTTGGGGGATTTTCATCGTTTTTAAAATGTATTGCTGTGGGTGGCTGATAGTTTCAGTAGAGGCCTCGTTGTTTTTCTTTGATTGTAATTTCAGCCAGTAGGCCCAGAGGTACTAATGGGTGCAAGTTTCTGTGGTGTCTGTTGAATGTAAACATCATGTAGGGCATGGATGGCATTGGATTGATTTGCTAAATGTGATTTTTGGGTTGAATTTCACTTTTTGGGTGTGGGTTAATTAATAAATACCTTTGTTGGATGTGTGTGTGTGTGTGTGCTTGTTGTGTAACTTTCCAACATTTCTTAGCCCTGTGGATTTTCGTTTTTGCATTTTTGTATTAAAGCTGTGTTGTTTAGCATATATAGGCCTGCTTGAGTTCATTGTTTTCCATGGCCTGTTGTGTCTGTGAGTGACCATGTGGCTTGGGGTCATTTTGTGGTGGTAGTTTAGTAGTGTGCTGCTTTTTCCATATAGGCCTGCATGTCTTTCCTTTGTCCCCCTTGGCTTATGCTTCTTTTTGTTGTGGGTGGCTAGCGGCCATTTTGTGGAGCCATCCAAGCAGTGTGCTTTTGCCATAGGCCTGCATTGTCTGTCTTCACTTTCTTGTTATTGTGGGTTGCCTGGCCATGTGGGTGGTGGCTATTTTGTGGAGCAAGGCAGTGTGCTTTTGCCATAGGCTTCCAAGCTTGTGGCCTAGTCTGCCAGTAGGCCCAGAGGTAGTCATCATGGGTGCATGAAACAACTGTTTCTGTGTTGTCTGTTGAATTTAAACATCATTTAGAGCATGGATGGCATTGGATTGAATTGCAAAATTTGTTTTTTGAGGTGGTATTTCAGTTTTTTGGTGTGTGTTAAATAAATAGGCCTTTTCAGCCAGTAGGTAACCCTGGGCGTTCGGCTCGCAGAGTTTTGGCCACTCCGCACTGAGCGACAACGCTGACATACACTTTTTTTCTTCTTCGCGTTTCCAATATGCGTTATTGCGCACGCGATAATGACATTTCGTGAAGATCGCTATGCCAAACACGCAGAATTTGCAATCTGGCAAAGAGTATCTCTCGAGCAGCATAAAACCTTCTCGAAAATGATGATTTTGGAAATTTTGCTACGAAAACTCCTCAGGTTGTCATTTAGCTGTAGTTTTTTGAGCAAGGAGTCATTTTTGGTTTTTTTACAAAAGAAAGTTCTCCAGGGTCTCCAACTTCTTGGTCCTGTCCTTTGTCTTCCCTTTCTTGGTATTGTGGGTGGCCCGGCCATGTGGGTGGAGGCCATTTTGTGATGCCAGGCATTTTGCTTTTGCTATAGGCCTACATTGTCTATCTTGTCTTCCTTTTCTTGTTGTTGTGGGTAGACTGGCCATGTGGTGGAGGCCATTTTGTGGGACCAGCCACTGTGCTTTTGCCATAGGAGGACAGGCCGGGAGGCTCCCCGCAGCTCGCAGTTCACCGCAGAGGTTCAGCAGCTCAGCTCACCTGCGGCCCGTGCACCGCGGCTTTGCTGCATCCACTCTTCGTCGCTGGTATCCGCTGTACCTGTGCCTGCGCGGTGTATCCCGCTACCCCAACCGCTACTGCCGCTGTTGCTGTTACTATCGGCTCCCGGTCCCCCCCGCAACCAAGAGGGTGTCGCTGCGAGAGCGGAGGAGCGGTGGCGGCGGCGGAGCGGAGGAAAGCCGGGGGGAAAGCCGCGAGGGCAGTGGAAAGGCTGCCCGGACCCCACCTGACCCCGTCTGGACCCACGTGAGTGTTTCGGCAGCGTGAGTGTCCCAAAGGGGTAGGGGGCAGGGGGCTACGAGAGCCACAGAAGCAACGTGAGTCTCCCTATACTGGGGGCCCGGTGCTACTACGTGGAAACATTTTCTGAGTGCTGTTGCACTTACCTGCTGTGCATCCTGATCCCTGGGGCAGCCTTCCCTGTTGACGCCTGAATCTCCCTCCCGCCGTCGCAGGACAAACGCGACCGCTGTGTGGGGGGAGACGCTTGGGAAAACTACATCTCCCATGATCCTTGGCACCCCGGAAGTGCCTGAAGGTGCTACAAAACTGACGCCGAGTCAAAAACCTGTCACGCACCTGAGTGGACTTGGGTCCCTTTGCGCTTCGGACTCCTCGCTGGCTGTGGTGTCTCCCTCCCGCCGTCGCCTGCCTTCCGCCGCGACCGCTGTGTGGGGGGAGCACCCGACGAAAACTACATTACCCAGGATCCCCTGCTAACGGAAGCAGGAAACACGCTTCCAGCGCGCCCGGAGGCGCTACATAACGGACCCTCCCCCCCGCGACGCGGGCAGCGCCGGGAGAAGCCCGGGACAAGGGCGGGACCATCTTTGGCCATCTTTGGCCAGAAGAGGCCGGGCCGGGCCACATCTCTTGACCCTGCTAAGTGGGTACAAGCAAGACGGGAGTATGGCTACAGGTACTAGAACTAGAGCTAGTAAATCTAGGAATGCTGTGGGAAATACAGTCATAGGCACAATGGACCAATTTATTTCCCGGGCAGTCTCCATTGTAGAAAAAGAGATAGTTTTAGCGGAACGAAGACTATCCCGGGACTCTATGGGCCTGACACACAAGCGCTCTTCTTTGGGCACCCTCGCCCTAGCCCCTAGCCCAGTTAATGCACCACCCACATCACTTGTAGTAGTCGACTCACCGGCCACTATCGAGAGGGAGAGTCGGATTAGGGTAAGCTCTGAAACGGTAATGACCATTGTACCAGACATTGCCCACGACCCAACACATTCTAACCTACCCGACTCATGTAATCCCTTGCTGGGGACCCATTACGATGACCCTGAACCTGAGATCAACTACGCCCAAAGCCCTCTTGCTACATCTAACAAGGCTTTACACCTCCCCCTTACAGCTGCACCTCCCGAAGTTGGTACCTCTTTAGCAGCGGCTTTCGCGACTGTTCCATCTGGGAAACCACTCTCAGGTTCTGCAGTACCCAGGAAAAGAAAGCGCCCTGTTAGCCCATATAGGGGGGGTTCTCTGAAACCACGCAGTAAATTAAGTAGGCATAATGCGACCAAAGGGGGTATCCCTAAAGCAACTAATGCTCATACTAGAGCTTTATTATCCAGGGGCCTGTTTTGTCCGTTAGGCACACCTGTCCCGCCAGTGTCTCCTGGCACCACCCCAGTTCCACAGGCAGCGCACACTGACACTGTCCTCCGATCTTTAGACGTTGAGGGCCTACTTAGGTCTGTGGTGATGCCCCTTGCAGACAAGATTGATTGTCTCACACGGAAATTAGCCACCCTTGAGCAATCAATGTTGGATAACTTCTATGCTGTGAAATCACTGGTCAAATTCCACTCCAAGAGGCAGGGAGAAGATAACGGAGGGCCAAGGTGTGGTACAGTAACACCAGTAACGTTGGCACCCTCGGAGCCAACATCTTGTCATACAGTTCCCGTACCTGGGAAGGCCCTACAGTCACTGCAACCTAATACAGGTATCAGTCCTGCTCCACAAACTTCTCAACCTATACCTAAACTGGGCCCCCCCAAGGAAAAAATTAAATAATCAAGCAGCGATGACCTCTAAAGTTAAAGTTAACTTTGCACCCAATCCAGAGGTCATAGCGACAACCCCCAAGGTAGCTGAAAATACGCCAACCGCGCCAGAAGGAAATATAATTGCACCTAATCCCATCTCTGGCAGTCAGGTTGTGCTTAAACCTCTAGCTAAACCCCTAGCCAAATTACCACCGGGCAGACCAAAAATTAGCACCCCCAATGTTAGCCTTCCCCCTGGGTGCCAACCGTATGTGGTAATCCTCACGGGGGTCCCGGAGCTTGAAGAGGGTTCTCGTGAGTTGTACTCTGATCTCAAACACAAGACCCTGTCCTGGCTCAGATTAAACAGACCTCTTCCAGGGCATATTGATGGTAGGTTAGCCCATGTCCGCCGTGTGGGTTGGATTGGAAATAGACGCAAGGACTTAACCGGGGACTGCATACTAATTAACTTTAGTGATCCCAGAGCAGCAGGTATGATCTGCAGCCAGCAGTCGCCACACAATTTTTGTAACATACAAACCAGGGACTTGGGGTATTTCTATCGTCCCCCCCCGTCATCCGGGTTTGAGAAGCCTTTGCCGGATGAGGGCAGAGGTGCATGGTATCCCCACTACCCAACCTTGGACGCCAGAGTAAGGGCAAGGACGCCGACCCAAGCGGCTCCACCCCATGGATGGGGTTGGTGACTCGATAATCAAGTTGCACTAAAAGCCCCTCCACCCAAGGCAAAGGGGTTGCATAAAGCAGTGAGTGTCCCCTCGTTATTAATAACCCCCCTCACGCTCCAGCCAACATCCTTCACCACCATCTCCTCCCCTTCCGATAGTAGATTTGAGTCTACTGAGCCCATGGATGGAGTAGGAAACACGGGGTCCCCAAGCAGGGTTGCTGGATGTGCAGGGCCACTGATTCGTCCTATCCTGAAGGCTATCAGTTGGAATGTGGCAGGCCTGAATAACAAGTTGGACGCCCCGGATTGGGTGGCGCTTATAGAAACTCACGCCGTCTGCGCCTTTCAAGAAACGTGGTGCGTGGAACCAAGGCATAGAGTAGGATATGCTTCCTTCTCTGTCCCGGCAGGTATTCCAGCATCAGGAAGAGGGCGCCCATTTGGTGGTCTGTTAGTCTGGGTCGATATATCATTAGGTTGGCGAGTGTATCACCATCCCCAAAAATCACCAGATTTGATGCGGCTCACCGTAACATGCCCAAATATGGTTGAGCAGTTGGAGATTTTTAACATTTACACACGAGGGGCTTCTGGGAGGGCCTCGTCACCAACCCTCCTGGCTCTAGAGGCAGCCTTGGGGGAGTGTCGTGGCAACTCATTAATTTTGGTGATGGGGGATTTTAACTGTACTTTCGAGCCTTTGATGGCCGACGAATCCTTGGACCTGTTCGACGAAGACTCGAGGAGAGGCGTTCCACCCCTCGATCTTCCAATCGTCCAAAGGTGGACTCCTAGAATTGTCCAACTGAATTCCCTCACACTCGAGTTCGGTTTAAGAGCAGCAAACGGGAGAACACGGTCAGACCCGGCGGGTGCACACACGTACAATAGGGTGGGCCACTCATCTAGGATAGATTATATCCTCTTAAACTTTTCCTTGCGGGCACACTTGGAGGATATGGTAGTCTTGCCCTCCCTGGAAAGTGATCACAATGCACTGTCATTATCCCTAACATATTGGTGGAGGTCCAGTGGCTCATTAATTGGAGCTCCTGCGGCACTCGTACAGAGGTCATTGGGGGGGGTGGTCCCTTCCAATTGCCTCAGACGCTTAAAATGGGACAAGGTGGCAATTGATGAAGAACAACTATCTTGCATCAGAGCCGTCATTGCCGCAGCCTCTGAAATCCTGGAAAATCAATCTCCTAGCCCGCATAAGATAGCAGCCATGTTCAGTGAGGTTTCGACAGCGATAGGGGACCTGTTCCTGGTCAAACCAAATCTCAAGGCAAACAAAAACCAGGTTAAGCGACAGGGCAAATTTGGCTGGTACTCACAGGCGTGCCGTGCTGGAAAAAGAGCTCTAATCATGGCAGTAAAGTCTGGTGATGCCCTAGCAATAGCTGCTAAACGTAAGTCCTACAAATCTATTATTAATTTAGCCAGGAGAGACTGGGAAGACAACTTCTGGCAGGAGCTTCGCGCAGCAAGCATAGAAAAAAATGCGAAAGGTTTCTGGGACCTGTTACGAAAAAAACATAGACCCCTGGACACTGTTATTACATGCAATATAACCGAGGACCAGTGGCACTCACACTTTACGAAGCTGTATACTGCACCTGCTACAGAAGCGATGGTCTTCCCCTTACCTCAGATTCTTCAAGGTGCCGGCAATTATGAGGAGAGTCTATTTTCCAGGAAAGAGGCTGAAATTGCCATAAAATCCCTGGTTCCTCGCAAGGCAGCTGGACCCGATGGCTTACCTGGCGATCTTATCCGAATGGACATAAGCGAATGGGCTATGATGATTGCCTCGCTATTGAACGCAGTCATGGCAGGCGCCCCCCTCCCTGCTTCTTGGATGGCAGCTGAGGTGGTTCCCCTGCACAAGAAAGGTTCAAGAGATGACCCAGCTAATTACAGACCGATTAGCTTAATAGACTGTTCCCAAAAAGTGGCGGGCAAGGTCCTCTTATCTAGGATCCAGCAGTGGGCTGACGAGAATAAGATACTCTCGGATTTTCAGGCTGGGTTCAGATCCGGGACAGGAACGATAGAACAATCGCTAAGGCTACTTATGATCCACTGGAAGGTCGTCACAATTGGAAAGGGTACCTTATATCTGGCCTTCATCGACCTCCGCACGGCCTTCGATTTGGTGCCTAGAAACAACTTGTGGAAAGTGCTGTGTGACCTGGGCATGCCACCCTACTTGCTCCATTTGATCATGAGATTCCATGAAAATAACTACGCTCAAATACGTTGGGGGTCAAATGGTCAAAAGACATCAAGAATTGAGGTGAACAGAGGTGTACGACAAGGTTGCGTACTTGCTCCAACCCTGTTCTCCTTATACGTAAATGGAGTGGTGGATTTTCTGACTCAGACTCCAGCAGATGCTCCACGTTTGGCAGGTCGCTTAATTCCCACCTTACTCTTTGCCGATGATACCTTACTTTTGTCAAAATCCCCGATGGGCCTCCAGCGGCTTCTTTCTGGATTTGACACCTTCTGTAAGCAGCGAGGCCTTTGTATTAATACAGACAAAACTAAGTATCTCATTTTGAATCCCCCACGCAAGCTTGGCCCCCCTCCCACACTGGGGCATGTTGCCCTTGAAAGAACTAAAACGTTTGACTATCTGGGCATTCGCTTGGTGGATACAATGAAATGGGACTGCCACCTGACCAAAATGTTGTTGAGCTTAAAAAGAGTGACTGGGGCCCTGCTGAAAGAACAGAGAGCAGCATCCACAAGACCGATAGCGGCAGTAATGGATATTTACTCCGCCAGAGGAACAAGTGCAGCACTTTACGGAGCGGAGCTCTGGGGGATGTCAAATGTGAAAGTGCTAACTCTAGCTGAGAACGCCTTCCAGAGAAGCCTAATGTCTCTCGGCCCTTCTGTTCCCATTTTACCCCTGCAATTGGACATGGGTTGCCGGGCGATTGAAGATCAAGCAAAACTACGCCCCCTGTTACTATGGGCCCGCATCTGGAGAGTGCCAGAGCTCTCAAGTTATGCGGAAGGCTTACGGGAGATAATTAACTGCCCCGGCTGGGCAAAAATAAAATGGCTAAGGGACATCAAAGCTCTACTTATAAATCTGGGTCTGGAAGAAGCATGGCACCAACAGTCAGCCCCGCCCAAATCCATGTTAAAACAAATCTATTGGACATGGGTAGCAAATAACAGGAATTCTTCCTCAACAATTTGCAAATCTACCAGAAATTTCTTGGAGCACAAAGATGCACCTATCAGAGAACTGTACCTGGACATTGTTACTGCCCCATGGGATAGATCTCTGTATTTCAAATTTAGAACAGGTCTCCTCCCGGTCACGGAGCTCACATGCCACTGGAAAATACCACACCAGACAGCGCCATGGTGTCCATTTTGCCCTCAGCGTCATGAATCTGTCCCCCATTTGTTATTTGAGTGCCCCGCCTATAAGGTCCCCCGAATGAAATGGTTAAAACCGATGTGCCTTACTTTGGGCACTAGACATTGTAACGTGGCATTACGTATTTTACTCACAGACACTCGCCCATTCTTTGCATGCGCCACCTCGAAGTATCTAGGTTGGGCATGGCGAATACGGTCAAAAAGACTTAGGCAAATTGTTTAATCATGATTTTAATTCTTTTTAGCTAATTTAAATAACCTTCCTTTTAGTCAAATGTAGAAAAATGATGAATTTTAGATTATCTAGGGTTTTTTACGTTTTTTATCTTGTATATGCTCTAAATGATCTCCAATGTATGTACGCTTTTTAAGATATTTTATGTCGAAATAAAGCCTATTTGACTTGACTTGACTTGACATAGGCCTCCAAGCTTGTGGCCTAGTCTGCCAGTAGGCCCAGAGGTACTCATCAATCATCATGGGTGCATGCAACAACTGTTTTTGTGTTGTCTGTTGAATTTAAACATCATTTAGGGCATGGATGGCATTGGATTGAATTGCAAAATGTGTTTTTTGGGGTGTATTTCACTATTTTGGTGTGTTAAATAAATGCCTTTGTTGCATGTGTATGTGTTGTTGTTGTGGTTGTGCCTTGTGCCTGTGAGTGACCATGTGGCTGGGGGGGCATTTTGTGGTGGTAGTTAGTAGTGTGCTGTTTTTGCCATATATGCCTGGTGTCTTTCCATTGTTCCTCTTGGCTTACTGCTTCCATCCCCATTGCCAGCTGCAGCTCCCTGATTCTGAATCCATCCCACGTGATGCAAAAATTAAGGCCAAACAGGCTCCACTACATTTGTATTTTTGGTTTTGTTCTTTGCTATTCTTATTCTTCCTGAGTGTACACAGTACACCAGGAAAGTCCTTGTTGTCAAAGTCTCATAAATGGCCTCACTGTTGTTGTTCACTGAGTTACCAAAATTTAATAATTGTGACCTCCACACACTAAGTTATATATTATATATTATATTTGTTTGTTTGTACTATTAGTAATTTAAGCACAGCAAATTCCACATTTGACTGATGTTCTTCTGGCTTTTTTGCTTTTAGGCGCACAAAAGTCTGAGGAGGAGGTGTGTCATCTTCGCCCGTTGTACTGCCAGACGGACGTCCTGCTGCTGTGCACGACATTACATGTGACCTGACCAGACATCTCTACAACTTGTGCAACTGAGTGCTGCTGAAATCTGAAGAAGATGGCCCCAAAGAAAGCATGTACCAGGTCCTCCAGTACCAAGAAAGTTGCTATTGAGAATAAGGAACAGAAGAAGGAAGTGACACTTAAGTCTGGTGTGCCGTCCAAATCCTTTTTGGGGAAACCAAAAATTACGCCTGCAGCAGCGGTGTCTGGGGGGCAAGCTGGGGGCAGCACCTCTGCATCAGTGGGCACAACCCACCAACCCAGGCCGAAGCACATAAGTGTGGAAGAGGTAGCCAGCCTAATGATGCTGAGCTTGAGATAAACGTATCTCTATCTCAAAGTAGCACCCCTTCTGATGATCTAGATGCCACTTGGGAGCCACAAACTGAGTCTGAGAGGGAGACACATCCCAAGACCAGGCTTGGGAAAAAGAAGGTTCCAGAAAGCCTTACACTTATGGAGGTCGATGTAGAACAGCAGGATGATGATGAGCCAGTCATCATGGACATTACTCCCGCCCCAGTGGAGACCCACATTATCACATCCCAAATTGCTGTGAGGGATGTGGCATGGATAACACCAACACATGTAGCACAAACACCACCTACAGCTTCCATATTTGCATTAGCAAAGGCCCGGCAGCGACCTACATCCAGCACAACCACCACCTTAGTAGAAGTAGGTAGTGGTACTGCACAGAGTCAAATTCAACGCACACCTTCCAGTTTATCCAGCATTGGAAGTGGCACCTTCAGCAGGAGACAAAAGTTAAGCTCCCCAGTTTGGGACTCTTTATGGTTAGCGAAAAGGAGGAGCACATTGCTGTATGCTCCATTTGTAATACCTCTGTTAGTCGGGGTAAGCTTGGTACAAACTATGGTACCGGAGGCCAAATAACCCATCTGAAAAACACCACTTGATCGACTGGGAGGACCACCTTCGCCGCATAAAAACTGCAACCATTGCTGTTGGTGGGGATAAACAAGTAGAAGATCCAACCACGGTGGAAGAGGAAGGAGCGGGAGGTATTCTCTCTGGTAGTGGTACACAAAGTAGCCTTGTCACCAGCAGTGCAGTGGTATCGCCCACCTCCTCATCAACATCTCAGTGGCACAAAAGTAAGAGTCAGCCTGAGACAGCAAGGAGTACCGCAATGAAAGAAAGTGCGTTGTTGTGCCTAACAGAAAGGAAAACCATGCAGCCTACCATTATGTTATGTTATGTCATTTTCATTTCTATAGTGCCCAAATCACCCGGGGGCATCTAGGCGCTTGTCTAGAAATTTTAGTCTGAAACTGGAAAGACGGAAGTGTAATTAAAATAAAAATGCTTTTAGTTGTTTTCTAAAAGTACTATATATAGATATTTTGTCAAGGGGAACCAGTAGCTCATTCCAGTATCTTGGGGCCAGATATGAGAATGCTTTTCCTCCGGTGCGAGTCAGACGTATACGCGGCACTCGTAGAAGACCAAGAGCACCGGATCTGAGGTTTCTGTTAGGTATATGTTTAACAAGTCTCTTTTGAAAATATTGAGGGCCTCTGCCTTTCAGCACATTGTAGGGGAGACAGCAGATCTTGAAAAACGATCTCTTTCTCACAGAAAGTCAATGAAGCTCTCTCAGCAAAGGAGCCGAGTGAGAACCTGCTGGGCGATTCAGTACCATTCTGGAAATTACGAGCATTCCTCTGGAAAACCGTGCTTTCTCTGCTTCTATATCAGGGCCAATAGTGAACATAAGCTGAGTATCATCAGCATACTAGATGATCTCAAAACCTAGCTGTTCTACTATTTTTGCCAACGGAGCCATATAAATGTTAAATAATTTCGGGCTTAGGCAGGAGCCCTGGGGTACACCTCTGTCTAAGCTGATAGATTCTGACAAATAGGGTCCTAGCATGATAGTTTGCGTTCTGCCTGACATAAGATTTTGCAGCCATTTAAGTGCAGTTCCTTGAATGCCACATAAGGCTAATCTCTCCGCCAGCACTTAATGAGAGATGGTGTCAAATGCCGCGGAGAGATCTAATAGGATCAGTATAACTGATTCACCTTTATCTATTTCCTGTCTAAGCGAATCCGTTACGGCTAAAATAGCCGTCTCGGTGCTGAAACCAGGCCGAAAGCCGGATTGTGATGGATCAAGAATTTCATTTAACTCCAGGTATCGACTTAATTGCCTATTAATAAATACTTTCCAGCAACTTGCCTAGTAACGGTAGTAAAGAAATAGGGCGATAATTGTCGATTTCTCGGGGGTCTGCCGATGGCTTCTTCAATATTGGACGCACAAATGCTTCCTTCCATGTTCTTGGGATGATGCTAGATTGTGTTGAAGAATTATACATTTTAAGAATGGCTGGCACACAACTCATGGCTAAAAGAGTCATCGTCTTTGGAGGACAAAGATCACAGGGTGAGCCGGATTTTGCTGAGGAAAGTGCCTTAGAAACTTCCTCGAGCGTAGTTAGTTCAAAGCAATCTAAGGTACTTCCTGCCCTTTTTTCAAGGTCCTCTGATCTAGTAGTTACATCAGGATCTTGAAAAATTTTCGATGAAAAGTTAGCTTAGATTTTTATTATCTTTTCTTGACAGTGACTAGCTAACAGGTTGCAAAAGTCTTGCGTTTCCACAGGAGATTGTCTGCAGACTCAAGGAGACAGAAAGTCTCTTACTATGTTAAAGAGGGCCTTTGGGGCATTGATGGCACATTTAATTTGGTTAATAATGGATTGGCGTCTGGCTGATTTTAAATTTAGATGATAGGTAGACAGAGATTGTTTATACTGCCGTCTGTCTTGTAGATCTTTACTGACTCTTCAGATTCTCTCCAATCTCTTACATTTAGATTTTTCAATCCTTAGCTCCGCGGTTTACCAAGGGGCTGATGGTTGAAGTTGGATGGGGGCATGGTTTTTATTGGGAATCACAGCGTCCAAGGCAGTGACAAAAGCAGTATTAAAGTCTTCCAGCATCATATCATCTTCCACGTCCTTCTTTGACATTTCCAATTGAAAAGCCTCACTGAAGGCTTCAACAGAAAGATTACGCCAAGGTCTGTGCGCTACTTGTGTCTTCCCTACACTTATGTCTAAACTCTTTGGGCAAGGCAGTTGAATGGAAAACCTGATCATTGAGTGGTCAGACCACGTGAGAGGCTCTGGAAGGTTGCATGTTAAATGATCAATATTAGAAATAATTAAGTCAAGCACATGACCTGCAAGATGAGTAGGATCTATCACTCTTTGGTTGAGTCCAATCATGTCAAGAGTGGACAGAAGTTTATTCACCTCAGGGTCTATATGTTTTTCCCCATGAAAATTAAAATCCCCAAGCAAAACGAATTTATTTGAGGCAAGCACATGTATCGCAATTAATTCTGTCAGTTGGTCCACAAAGTTAGTCTTTCTTCCGGGATGGATCTTCAGCATGTTTAGGGCAGAGGGGCAGTACGAACGCAACCACCCAATAGCACGTTTGTACAATGCAAAGCTGGCTAAAATGCTAGCACTGGACCTTCTCCCTTTTTCTTTTGTTGAAGGGGTGGGTTTTCTGGAATTTGTGACAGCCATATGCCCAAAATGGCAGGTTCCCAGCCGCTACTATTTCGCCAGAGTTGCTGTTCCAGCACTACATCACGGCGTGCTGGAATTGCTTGGAAAAGCCTTGAAGCAGAGTGCTGTTCAGAGTATCCACCTGACAACATACATGTGGACCAGTTGCCAAGCCAATGATGACATGTGTATCACTGCACACTGGATCTCTTTCGTGGGGGTTAGAGAAAAGATATCTGCTAGTGTTGACTCTGCTGAGATTTTTCATGCCACTTGCAAACATGCAACTGTAGCCATCTTTGCCATGGAGAAATCTCATACTGCTGCAAACATTTTGGATGAGTTTAACAGCAAGGTCTTTGAGTGGCTGTGCCCGAGGGGGCTTAACATTGGTTTTGTTGCCACGGACAATGGCAGTAATGTAGTTAGGGCCATGAAAGATGGTGGCTATTTCAGGGTCCCGTGTTTGACACACTGCATTAACATTGTTGTTCAAGACTTTATGAAAAATGAATACAAAGTCAGCAACTTACTGGCCACCTGCAGAAGCATATGCACACATTTGAGCCATTATTTTAAAGCCCGGAAGCAGCTGAGGGTCAATCAACGTGAGCATAAAATGCCAGTCAAAGCTAGGGGTGGGCGGAATTTGCGCAATCGCGTTACGCAAATCTCCGCGAAACGGTAAAAAATCTCCGCGAACACGCAGAAATTCCGCGAACACGCGAAATTGCTTGCTCGCGATACTTTTTTCCTGTTCGCGATCGCTGTTTGCGTGCTCGGGGTGAAATATCTCGCGAACATGCATATTGAGAACGCGAACAAGCAAAAAATTTCGCGAAGTCGCGGAACGCAGAGTTTGGGCAATTTCGCGTTCTCCGCGGAACGCGAAATTACCCAAATTCCGCAAATTCCACGAACGGAACGGAATTTACCGCCCAGGCCTAGTCAAAGCACACATCCATGAGGTGCCAACACGTTGGAACTCAACTTATTACATGCTTGATCGTCTGTTTGAGCAGCAGATACCACTCAATGCTTATGTCATGCAAAGATTAGGGGATCCTACTGTGAGAGGCATGACTGTTGAGATGGGCCAATGGGACCTCGTTAAATGCCTGACAGAGATGCTACTTCCTTTTGAGGTCTTCACATGTGAAGTCAGCAGGGAGGACAGTACTATGAACTGAGCTATTCCATTGTTGCACATGCTAGAGCAACAGCTGAAGGAGGTGTCTGAAACGTACGTAGATGTGGATGACAAACAAGATGCATATTATTTGATGGACTCCTTAGCCATTCGCTTATCTGAAAATACAAGGATTCAAAATAACATTGTGTCACATCAACATTACATTACTGCCACAATTTTGGATCCACGGTACAAAGTATTTCTGAACAGTAAGGCAGTAATTTCTTTTTCAGAAGTGGATGTTGCCAAGTACAAAACTTTGATTGCTGAGGAACCACTGACTTCAAAATGAATGGCTGGTAATTAGAGGGCCGCCACCCCAGGCCTGAACAAGTACTACAGGTCATCCAGAGCCAAGTTCTACTTCAGAGCCTGAGGGCAGTGCGTTTGCCTCCCAGCAGTCACCAACAATACCACTAACATCAACAACAGCAAGAACAGGATCATCAGCCACAGTACAATTGGCAACTGATTAGTTTCTACGGCATGGGTATGGTAAGTCCAGTGCTGATGCACAGGCAAAAGAGGCCAAGCAAATCGGAGCTCCCCTGAGCATTAAGCATACGGTCCAGGCCTATCTGGATGACACAACAGAGGTCTTCATGGATCAAAACCCATTGGTGTGTTGGTATGGGAAAAGAAGTCAATGGACCATGCTCAGCAGGCTGGCAATAAAGTATCTGGCTTCCCCTGTCGCAAATGTCTCTTCTGAGCGTGTTTTCAGTGCTGCTGGTGCCATTGTAACTGTGAAAAGGACTAATCTCTCACCCAAAAGCGTGTAGAGGTTAACCATGATCAAAAGAAATCAGTACTTTATACCACCAGAGTACAAAATACCAGAATCACAGCAGGAAGAGGAGAGCGACTTAGGTGATGGAAGTACTGTGTTAGATGACCTACTTCTGATCGAACCACCAGAGTTTGAGGACGAGCTCCTCTTCCCTGACTACTAAGTTTTCAAATTGTTACTTTCTTCCTTCCTTTTTTTGTGTGTGTCTCTGTCTTTCTGGTTCGAATCACAACAAATCCATCACCACCGTCTTCTCTTTTTATTTTCCATATTGGAGTTGTACCTCTATGCATTTAACTGTCCACTCCTCAGAGTCCTGCTCCATCTTCCTGACTCGCCCTACATACATTTCCCTCAAGCCAGACATTGGATGGAGAATAGTACAAGATATGTTGCCTCTAACAGTCCTTCCAGAAGAAGTGGAACATGACTAAAGCTATCCTCCTTTTGTTTCCGAGCCGAAACATATCACTGTCAGAAGGCTACCGCCTCTGCAGGCATCCAAAACTCTTCACTCTCAGAAGGCTTTCACCAGTCGGCAAGTATCCAAAAGTAAACTCATCAATATCAGAAAGCTACAGCCTCGGCAGGCATCAAAAGCTCATCAATGTCAGAACAGAAGGTACTTGGCAGAGAAAGACAAAACTCTTCAAAGACACTTGCTGACATGTCACATTTCTGCATACTCAATTGACCAATGATCGCTACCCAAGCCATGGCTCATCTCACATCACTGACCATGTGAACCAACTTCAACTGCGACAAAGTGCCACAGATGAATAAGAAAACCGAAACAGCGACTAACACTCAAAATGAATGTAGTGTAATAATGAGGCCACTGTCCCGGTAAAACACACACACACCTGTCAGAACTAGGCATTTGCCAGCCAAAGAGAAGAGCAAGACAGGTAATGATGGCATGCATTGGATGCAGATTCAGAGTGATTGCTGTTTTGTGTTGATGACGTTGTGCATGAAGTCGAACTGTACTAGTAATTATTCTACCAACTAAAAGTGACTCAAGTGACAGTAAATGTTTCCCTTCTTGTTGTTTAATAACCAAATTGTACTCCTACTACTGCAGGCTAATATCTGTTGCATTTTTTAATATGGAATATGGACTTACTCGGACTCGGTACACTACAGACTGAGTTGGAGATGGACAACATTACCGCACCATGATGATGACCATACTATCTTCGCAGTCAGTCAGTTGGATTCAAGATGATTGATGGAATAACTCGGGCATTTCAAATCAAGTGGCATAAAAGGTAAATAAGTCAACAACCACAGCAGACCTATATGTCTGTGTAGTGGTGGAGTAGAGTACTCATGAGTGTAGTAGTAGATGTATGACTGACAGCCGTGTGTTGATTTAGTTACTTACTTTGGAAAATGCTATGTTGCTGCATATGTGTCCTGTAACTGTTTCAGGTTAATGCTGGATACAGACTTGTTGTTTAATAACAAAATTGTACTTCTACTGCAGGGCGATCCATTGGATATTTGAATATGGACTCTGGACTCACTCGGAACACTACAGACTGAGTTGGACACCATGATCATGATGACCACATACTATACTCTTCGCAGTCAGTCAGTATGATTGATGGAATAACTGCATTTCATGAAGTGGCATAAAAGGTAAACAAAAGTTAACAAGAACCACAGCAGACCTACATGTTCGTGTAGTGGTGGAGTGGAGTGTAGTGGTATGACTGACAGCGGTGCATTGATTTAGTCACTTAACCCCTTCCATGCCCATGACGGAACGGTTCCGTCATGAGCATCGGTTGCGCTGTGCTCATGACGGAACCGTTCCGTCATGGGCCCGCCCGCGCTCGAACCCTTCAGCACCGCGGGGGAATTCCCGCAGCGCTGAAGGGGTTAATTTTGAAAATGCTAGGTTGCTGTACATGTACTTTGTCTATCTCTGTCAAATTTTAAGCTAAATGGAGGTTTGGTCATGGCCCGGTGCCGTGGGCCTGCTCTGTCCTGTTGTTGTTGTAGCTTAATGCTGTAAACAGAGTAGACATGATGTATCCATGCCGCCTCAGTCTGAAGTTGGTCTCTTCTCTTATTGCACTCCACCGTAATTGATGCATTTTTTTTATTAATTGATTTTTCAATATCCCTTTTTTTCCATTTACACTTGCAGGCCGGCTTTTACCCTGTGCTATACTTGGAAAAACAATGCACACTTACCTTACCAATGAATCTACATCTGCCAGGCAGGAAGTGGTGTCACCCAAGATTGATGGATGGAGCATCCATGGAAGGGAGGACCAAGAGGAATGCCGAGATGCAACTCCCCATTTTGACCAGGATAACACAGTAACAGTATCAACTTTCATCATCTTTTAAATAATTAGATTCATTTTTAGTCTTCAATCATTACTACTGTGTGTTGTTGTTATTATTAATTATGTTTGCTCTCTGCTTATAATTCATCCCTACAGCTATTTTAAAATTTTCTTTGCTATCTTTAAAAGTAAGCTTGTGTCGAGTGTAGGCCTTGTTGAGTAATTCGACACAACTGCAGTTTGTAACTTGTACTAGGCTATCCCATCCACCATTATGTTTTAATTACTTTGCTCTACTCCTCCTCCCAGAATCTCTCTCAGGTGACTGACTGTCTCATTTTCTTTTTTTGTAAATGCTGCTGCCAGTGTCTACCACTACCACCACAACCATGGCATCTCCATTCTCTTTGGAAACACAACCTGCATCGTCATGCAGCCATCGTTGTGCCTTACTTAAACATCAATCACAGAAAGAAAAGATGTTTGAGGGAGGTATAATAATGGACTAGGACGAAAGCTGAGAGAACTGAATCTATCTGTATCAGTACATAGAACTTAAAGGTGATGAAAAGCTGGCAATAGATGTTGTCAAATACTACTTGCAGTGCTAATGATGATGTATGGCTCGTTTTTGTTTATTCTTCTGTTGTGTTTGCTTTATGGAAATAAAGGAAAAATAAATTAAAAAAAATAAAATAAAATAATGGACTAGGAGGAGAGACTGACAGTACAAGTACCACAAGTCACTCAGTGAGGGGTACCGCATCTATCTGTTTGTGTCTTACAAAGTCAGCCAATTATTTAAATCAAACACTGGCTGTGGCCCTGCAGCAGCAAGGAAACAGTGTGACGTAAAACAGTAACCCCACCCACAAAACATTAACCACATCGTATGTAAAGTATAAATATATAATTTAATCCCCTAACAAAAATAAACTATGTAAAAAAATCCCACAACAACACCTAAACTACCCCTCTCCCTAACCCCAACCAATGTCCAAAACAAAAAAGTCCAACAAATTAAATGTACAATTGTCCATGTCCATAAATAAAGTGCAAACCCCAACGCCGATTCCCACCCACCAAAAGAACCTATAAAAAAGGGCCAATCAAACAGGGTCTTTAGCGGCGGGCTCCTCGGATGTCAATCTCCAGGACCTTGACGCTCTTGTTAAGGTCCTCTACCTTCTCCTCCAGTCACGCATTTTGGAGGAGCATGTGGCGCGCATATGCCCTGCAGTTCCATACACGGGGGGCAGCAGTGCTGGATGTTGTTGGTTCGTGGCGGCCGGCGGCTGCCTGACCACGGTGCCGTGCCACTGGAGGGGCCTGGCTAGGGCCCGGGGCATTGGAGGAGGTTGCAGCTGCTGCCGCCTCCTCCTCCTCCTCCGCCAGAACCACCAGCCGCCGGTACTCTTTACAGATGGCCTTCAGCTTCTGGAGCCGGGCCATGGCTGCCAACTCCTTCCTGGTTGGTTTTGGAGGAGCTATATCAAGAAAAAAAAAGACTATTACCAATACTGTTAGCAAAACAGTAACTCAAAATGAATTCAACACATAGTGGCATAGTAGGACTAGCAAGCACAGTACATAACATTTGTGGTATTTACCTGTCCTCCCACTTCCTCGGCCTCTAACATTTGTGGGAGTTTCAGGCATCATACTAGCACTTGACTCCAGTACACAGTACACCAGTCTTCTTCTTCTCTCTATTTTAGCTAAATTACATAACCTTGTTGTAGCCGGCATGACAGCTCAGTCAGCTTGCGCCCAAGACAAACATACTCATGACGCAGACTCACATTACTTTTATTTACTACTGTCTGCAGGTGGGGAAGCTCATATTTTTCTATTACGGGTGGCACTGGCCATACTCTCTCTGTTACATCAAGGGCAATTGCTCAATTTCACTTTCACCCTGCCATACAAAAACGCAGATTATATATCTGATCCAATGATCATTGATTATATAAGGGATGACATGAGGCACTTTGTTTTGATTGATTGTGTAACCAACAGATAGGCCACCCCTCATGGCAGGCTGGCTGACACACTTGAAAATAAATTAACATAGGTAGGGAGTGGTCCTCGTAGTCGGAGAAAGGCGCTTGATAACTACATACATACACAATATATATATATGATGTGCTTGCAAACTACTGGGAGTTAAGGGAGTATTCTGAAAATACAACTTATAATCCCAGCGGCTTTGCTACTCTGGCGCGGTTTCTTTTACATTCTCTTCAAACTAAGACTCTGCATCCAGTGACAGTCTCCACCTATGCTATCTATGATGAATACATCCAGGCATCCATCCATTCAAAGTAAACGTCTATCATTCTTCTTAATCTCTCAACAAACCTCAGGTTGTTTCACCAACAACCACCCATGTGTCCTTCCTTGCTTTCCTTTGCTTTGAGTTTGAACCAAACACTGCTGACGATTATTGCTATCTTATCCATCCATACGGTGTCGCCCACCCGGGCAGGCATCTTTTCTTTCTCCTTCCACCCATCCTTCAACAACCCATGCATCTGATTCCTAACATCCACCTATGCATGCTTCCAACATATCCTTCTCTGCCAGTCATATTACATCTCGCCCGTCCTTCCTCCTTCCACTCTTCTTTCCCTTTTTGTTCAACACATCCATCAAGGTAATCCGATCTGACTTCCCCATAAAATTTTAACAACTGAGTTTGAGTCAGATAGAAGAGGCCATTGGTTACTCAACTCACGCTGCTAATGCTATTGCTAATGCTAAATAAAGGGTGTCTTCTTCAACCGTTGTCTAATGTTCACTACAACTTCATAGTTACTAAGTCTCAACAGTACAGTGAGTGTACACCCTTCCTGCTAGTTTAATGTCAATAATTAAGGAAAAGAACTTACCACCGCCCGTCACTGCTGCTGGCTCACCCCCTGTAGCTCCTGCAGATGCCGCATCTCTTGCTCCCTCCGAAATGGCCACATCGCCATCGCCACTGGCCCCGGCACTGGTGGTCGGTAGTACGCCTACAAAAAACATTACACAATTTTAGATGCCATATATACACCTCCCCCTATTTATTTTTTTTCACTAGCAATATTGAAAAAAAAGTTAATACTAAGGGTGGGCGACAATTTCCGTTCCGCTCTCGGAAATTGTGAAAATTTGACATTTTCGCGTTCTGCGCGGAACACGGAAATGTCGAAACTTCCGCGATCCGCGAAGGAACGGAAATTGTCGCTTAGGCAGGTGTGCTTTCTTCCCATATCTACTACCGTCAACAATTTGCTGTAATCCTTGATGGAGCTCTGTGCACCCACGAGTTTCTCGAGCGCAATTCCAGTGTAGTTCCTGACACCAGGAGGTTCTGTCTCCTCATCTGCTGCTCTGATCAGTCTCTGGCCCGTTATAAACAAGAGGCATGCAAACTGCATGGAAGCCCCGCCCGTTTGGCACTAGCCCACACACCAGCCGTGTGCAACGTCTTCCCGTCTTTTCCCCCACTATGATGGACAGCTCACTCAAGGGACCCCGGCGCCCGTCGGCATGGTGGCAACATTACAGACACACATGGTCGCTGTAGACAACTCTTCTGGCCCTTTACACAGTTGTAGTGTTTGAAAAGCACTATACATTTACCCAACGAGGTAGCACTTACTGATTAGCCAGTAGAAAGTACTCCGGTTGAGTAGAGGTATTGCACAAAACGGTGGCATCTTCTTGGGTAAATATGCAGGGCAGGATTAATTCTGGCACAATGCTCCTTTCACAAAAATTAAACCTCAACAGGAAGCACTTGCAGATATAAATAAAGCAGGTGCCCGAGTTGAAGCTCAAATTCAGTAACGTACTGTAATCAGCACAAAACATTTGTGAGCACAGTCGAGCTCAGGCAGGTGTGCTGTCTCCCCATATCGACCGTCAACAATTTGCTGTCATCCTTGATGGAGCTCTGTGCATCTATGAGTTTCTCGAGCACAATCCCCGTGTAGTTCCTGAAACCAGGAAGTTCTGTTTCCTCATCTGCTGCTCTGATCCGTCTCTGGCCCTTTATGTGTGCAGGAATGTGCAGGAATTTTATATAGCGCAAATCACCAAGCGGTCTCTAAGCGCTTGCTTAGGGAACCCGTCCTGGTATTCCCCTGTGAGATAACCCAGCAGGGCATCCGCAAGGTGAAAGCCAGGCATCCCGCCGCGAGGGGCCCATGTGGAGATTAAGCAAGCTATTGCCCAGAGTCGCAGAGTGTGAACCCATGAGTCGAGTAAGCACCGGAGCGAGAATTATCGAGTCCATGGACATTTATGGACTCAAGACCCAGCCGAGCCGGGAATTGAACCCTGGTCCCGGGCTGACCTCTGCTTCCAGGTCTGCCTCCTCTAACCAGTGAGCCACACTTCTCCACAAATAAACAAGAGGCATGTGAACTGCATGGAAGCCCCTCCCGTTTGGCCCCACCCCACACACCAGTGGTGTGCATCGTCTTCCCGCCCTTTCCCCCACTATGATAGACAGCTCACTCGAGGGACCCCGGCGCCCGTCGGCGCTGTGGCAACGTTACAGACACACATGGTCGCTGTAGACAACTCTTCTGGCCCTTTACGCAGCTGTAGAGTAGGAAAAGCACTATACATTTACCCAATGTGGTAGCACTTACTGATTAGCCAGTAGAAAGTACTCCAGTTGAGTAGAGGTATTGCACAAAACTTTGGCATCTTCTTGGGTAAATATGCAGGGCAGGATTCATTCTGGCACGATGCTCCTGTCACAAAAATTAAACCCCAACGGGAAGCACTTGTATTTGACCTTCAACTCGGGCACATGCTTTATTTATATCTGTTAGTCTTATAGATATGAATAAAGCAGGTGCCCGAGTTGAAGGTCAAATTCAGTAACGCATTAATCAGCACACAAAAATCTCCGTGATCACGCAAAAGTTCGTGTGATTGCGGAGATTTTTTGCCGTTTCGCGATATTTTGCGAAAGGCACTTTCGCAAATTACGCCCACCCTTAGTTAATACATACATATACAACATACATCACTAGTCCAAATCGGGTACTAAAGTAGAGTAGACACTAGTAGTGTTATGGTCCCGAAGGTCATTCTAGTCTACTCTACTCTTTTCAAAGTTAGCCTGAGCCATGCAACCATTTTAGCTTCATGTCTTTTGCGCACGTGACGTTACCTCACAGCTTGTTACGTAACTTGTTACGTAAGACGCCTGTGAGCCCACATGAGCTCATACAGCTACTGTCTGAGCATTGCGTACAAGAGGTCGAAAAACAAGCCACTTTGTTATGGAGTTCTGGTCAGTCCGTATTGCTTAGCCATAACATGATACACTTTTTGGCATGACTGAGAAATACTTGCATTGTACTATCTAAAGCGCACTATTTTTCTCATAACAGGTGGAAGAAGCCCTGCTACGAACCAGAGCTTTGCAGAGCTTATGATGTAACCAGTACTTCTGTGTTCTAAGGTGAGGGGTCCCCCAGAATTCACACAGAGATCTTTTGTCATCTATGAACTTGTAACAATGTTTATTGTTTTAATTAGGGGTGGGCGGAATTTGCGAAAGTGACTTTCGCAAATTATCGCACAAATGTTACAAATCTCCGCAAACACGCGGAAATATCGCGAAGATGCGGAAGTTTTTTTCCCGCCCGTTCGCGGTATTTTCTGCATGGTCGCGGCTCGCCAACTTACCCATGCGGTTGCTCGTGGGCGCGGCCATCTTGTTTTCACTCTTCTTGCGGTGCATGATCGCGAGAAGAAAGACGTGATCGCGCGACCAATGACATTACTGCGGATGCGAACTGTCGCGAGACAGCGGAAATGTCTACCAACAATCCATAATCTCGTGGAGAACACGACCGGATCGGGAAAACTTGTCGGCGAACGCGGGGATTCAGGTAAGGTGATCGCACGCGCGCGAAAAATGTATTATTTTACAGCACGAGCAAGAAACAAATTATCGCTAAGCTGCGGAATGCGGAAATTTTGACATTTTCGCGCTCTCCGCGGAACGCGAAAATGTCAAATTATCGCAATTTCCGCGAGCGGAACGGAAATTTAGCCCAGGCCTAGTTTTAGTCTTATGCATTTTGCTGTTGGAGATGGCTCGTATATTATACTGAATTGTTTAACAACGTACAGAGCTTGTTAGTTGAAAATAAACCTTTTGAACTTACACATAGACTTTGTGGTATTTGGTGTGGTGGACTTACACGAGTCAGTGAGCGAAAGGGTGTTATTATGTTCTGGGTTGTCTAATCATTGGGCATCTTCGGGGGGTTCGGGGACCTAATGAGACACTATAGCTAGTCGGTCGGGGGATTGTGGGTTCAGACTGAGGTGTGAGGAAGGTCCAACCTCCCATCACCAACATCCTATTTTCTTGTGCATAGCTCTGTATGTGGCTGTGCAGAATCCCCACAACAGTAATTGTATGTACCATATCCTATCAAAAATAGTCAAATATCTGGCTGGGCATTTTGTTGGTGGGAATTGTCGAAAAGACTCAAGATTACGAAGACTAGAAGAGGACAACCCAAAGGACTGGACTCAGTGGCTAGAGTTATTGGTGAATCTGAGTTTTATTTAAAACCTTTTAAATAAAGAGTGGCCAACTGGGCAAGCTTAGCTACAGACAGACTAATAGTAGTAGTACAGAGAGTCATAGCAGAGGCAGTTAGAGGCAGGGATAACAAGAATTTAGAAACAGATAGTCTAGATCGAAGAAGATTTGTAAAAAATAGAATTAGGAAACAGAAATAATAGTTCGGAAAAATTAAGGTGCAGTAAAATTTAGGGAAATATAATTATTAATATTAACCACTGAAGGACTTACTGGGGCCAGCAACTGAGCCCTCGGTAGAGGAGCGGTCCTGGCCCTGGGAGGCATCTTGACTTGATCTTGTCCCGCCGACTGTGACCCTGTCTTCTTTCCCCTGGGTGTAAGATATAATAAAGAAAGAGAAATATTTTTAGAAATGCTCAAAAACGTTTTAGGAAACAACAATTGCAATAAAATTGACCTATCTAATCAGATCGGCTAGTAGTATTATTGCGGGATTCACGGACCGTCTACATATTATTTATGAACACTAATCCAGTGTTCCATTCTGATTCCAGAATACTAACTAAGCCTAAGTACCACCTGACCTAGCCCACATGTTCCAGACGAGCCAATTGTTCACTAAGTCTGCATTTCAATTTTAGCCCTCAAAAATGCATACATTGGAGGACACATGCATAAATTTATGCATACAACAAATTGTTGGTTGGTTGCGTCTGATGTTCTGCTAGTAACACTGCTAAGCCTTACCAATCACTAAACAAACTAAAAAAGGTTCTACTAAGGACTGGGGTAAGCAGCACTCAGAGACAGAGGATGCGTCACACAGACCTCTAAAAAATTACCAACTAATACTAACTAAACCTATCAATCCATCCACCACTATCTCTTCTTAGTGACAGGAGGACAAAGGAAGGACTAGAGTCTCTCTAGCAATAGCATTACCTAACTTAAGTTCTCTAAAGTAAACTCTTACATAATCAGCCCAAGTGAGCGCAAAGTTGCAGACAAATAAGAGTAGCGCCGAGCACCTTTGTCCTTAATCACAGAAGATTTTGAAACCTAATTTACCTGCAATGTAAGCAGCAGTATTCTTGCTATTCAGAAAAAAATTATACACTATACTTATGCTACTAGTATATTAGCTACTCACCAAGCCCCATGACCTCGACACCTAGCAGGTCCAGCAGGTCCTGCTCCCGGCCCAAGATGTCTGACCACCGGTGGGCCAGCTGGTAATGGGTGCGCTGAACCCCTGAACAGCGAAACACTGCCCGGCGCACCTTCGCCCACTGGCGGTGATTCTCCTGGGTAGTATACCCGGAGCCAGGACTACCGCCTGCTGCCACGGTCAAGGGGAGGTGGCACTGCACAAAAAAAACAAGGGCGGCCACCTCTGCCTCACAGAAAAGCTCCCAGGCCTGCACCTCTGCAGGGTGCAGTCTGCCGCAAGGCAGGCGGCTCTTGGGCACAGGCGCCTTGCCCTTGGAGCCGGTTGTACCCTTAGCCATGGTTCAGGGGTGTGCAGGAGGCAGAAAAGAACATTTAGAAGGAAAAAATAAAGTTAGGGGAAGAAGTAGGAGCTTAAAGAAGAAAGTAATATAAAACAGTAGAAAAGTGAAATAAATGCAGTAAAAGTAAAAATAAAATGCAAAATATAGACTTAGGGACAGAGAGGGATAGATAATAAATGAAAAAGATCAGAAAAACAGTGTAAAAACCTAAGGATTGCAAAGATAGAGGGAGGATAGAAAAGCAGGCCCAGAACCATAGCATTGAGTGAAAAACAAGATGGCCGCGCCCATTGCGACTGCGTGGGTAAGTTTGCGCAATATTTCCCCCCGAGCATGCAAAAAGAGTCACGAACACGTAAAATGCGTTCCCGAAGATAAAATGCGCATCGCAAACACGCTATACGTGACCCGGAACAGGAAATAAGGCATCGCGAACGGGCGGGACGAGTGAGAAACAAGATGGTCGCGCCCATAGGTGACCGCATGGGCAAGTTCGCGAGATACTATCCCCCGAGCACGCAAACAGCGTCCCGAACAAGAAAAACGCATCGCAAATGGGTGGGACAAGCAACTACGCACGCTCGCGTAGCTACGCGTAGCTCGCATAGTGCTTTTGCAACTTTGCGTAGCCTCACGTAGAGCGACTACGCGAACTATGCCTAGGGTTACTCCAAAGTCTCCAGCAACACAGGAGGTGTTCTTTGAGGTTGAGCTGCCCTCTCACCAAGTTTGAGGCCAGTATCCTTCGTGGGGATTGCATAAACCAAACCCCTGTGCACTGCCTACTTTTGCGATTACATATGAAACCAAACCCCTGTGCACTGCCTACTTTTGCGATTACATATGCTTGTTGGTATTTTCTAACTTTGTGCTTTGTGCTTTCTATAGCCCTCACCTCTGTGCATGTTTCCTACAAAGGACTTTGGCCTCCTTGAAATCTGTGCCCTGCAAGCTGTTACTTTGTGAAACTGCTTGAGGTCCCCCTGCGATGCCTGTGCCTTTGAGGGACAATGCTGATTTTCTTGGGCTCCCCTGGTTGCTCCAGGACTGCCATGACTCCCCTTGCTGTGGTGAGTCCTCTGATTTTTGCTGGGCCAGATGTAACCTTTCTTGGCCTTCTTCGTGGGATGCCGTTGCAAAGGCTTGTTGGTGCTCCCGCCGGACACCGACCCCTCAGCACTTGACATCCTGTGTGGGACAGCTTGTATCCGGCTCCTGGTTGTCCTTGACGTCTCCTGGTCCCTGCAGCTGTAGAGTCAAGGTCTCCTTCGCACCTGAAGCACCAAACACCAGTGGGCAATCATCTATTGAGCCCCTGGTAACTCTTGAGTGACGCTGACTCTGTCTCCTCTGTTTTCGGGTTCCTTCAATCAAGAACCCACCTGCGGATTCCACCGGACATTTTTCTTATTTCCAGCAGTGGCATTTCTTTGAAGACTCTCATTGAGAACGACGGCGGTTTCCGATGCCACTTCAGCCCTATGCACCAGGCTCCTCTGGGATAGGTAACTCTGCTACTTCTGTATCCACAGGTGGGGTGGGTCTCCAACCTTCTATGTTCCAAAGGGTTTCCTCGTAATCCACTGGGAAGGGTCCTTAATCTTTAACATTGCAACCGTGACTCTCCCATTGAATTTTACGTAGAATGTGGTTGTATTCTCACACTGCACCCGTCTTCCGTGGGGTCCCTACTTACTCACCTTGAAATATTCCTTGGGGTCCCAGCGATTCTACATATCCTAGACATTGTCTTGACTCGAGTCGTGGTTCTTATACCACCATTTTAGTGTATGGTTTGGTTTCCCCCTGGAGTCCACTGTGTTGTTGGTGCTACTTACTATTGTTTCTGTGCTACAGTATTGTGTGCTTTGTGTTTATCTGTGTGTAGCAGCTACTGTGAGGTATTTAAAATGTTATAATAATAAATATATATTCCTAGAACTACTGTGTGGTTCTCCTTTCATTTAACCAATGCAATAAGATTGCATTCTGGTAAAACAACCTGTTTAACATTCCTTCAAGACTAAGCCTGAAGGTTGCTCTCCACAGTTACCACTTGGATAGCTTTCATAAGGTTATCTTTGACCTCTTAAATCACCATAAGGGTTGTTTGGACGGGTGCAAGATGCCCACTTTCATTAGTTGACATCATATACCAGGCCAATTTTCAAATGCGACAATCAGGAGATAGAAGCATACGAAAGAGATTGCTAGTACCAATATAGTAGATACATTCCTACCATGGTGCTAAGAAGATGAACAGAAACAGATCACATAAAAACCGTAGCACTTGCATATTCCTAAAATGCGAGCCCTAAGTAATTTTCTAAAATGTACCTAGCCTAACCTGGATGTGTAGGTGTATGTATGGGCAAAAATACAAACCTAGATGAGAGGGTCCGAGGGAAAGAGTTTAAAGACCACAACAGACTAAATCCCTCAATCTACGAATACCTAACAGTAAAGTTCGAGAGTCTAGAAGCGCCACCTAATTTTCTGGTGACAAATGTGACAACAGTGCACCAGAAACTAAATCTACACAGAAAGTCCTATCTTAAAGGACGGAATCCCTTCACTCACCAAAGTGACATGCTTTATCATCTGGGATCTCCTCCCGACTGTAACTCCTAGTACAGTTGAGGCCTACAACCCCCATACTGTGAGGGAGGAGCTCTGGGATGTTTTATTCGAGTATCTCTGACTTAGGGCTACTAAAACCCAGGATGAGAAGCTGTAAATGTTGTATAAGAATGATGAGCGCAGTGCAAACTAAAGTGAAAAAGTGTGTTAAAACTAACTATCAAGAGTAAAAAGATTTTAATGATTATCTCTCGATGTTAGGATTAAAAACAGTGCAAAGTACAGTTTTAACATAATAACTGCAAAAATGGTGTACATGTTTCGGCTATAATGACCTAACAAGCGTCTAGCCTTCTTCAGGACCTAGATGTGAGTTGCTACTGTGTGTGTGTTCTCAAAACAGAATAAATGTGACCAAAGATGAAATCAATGGAACTAATACAACCTACACCACACAGAATCTCTGTTGGAGGATCATGGTGTACTATTCAACCTGTGTAGAAAAAGATGAGGGACATCAATTAATCCAATGTCAGTGAAAACTATGCAAAAGTCAGTTAATAACACCAACCATTCTGATGTCCAATGGGAACTTACCCGTTAATTGTGAGTAAGGAACATCACCTCACCTGGCAGTAGGTCAGGACGTAAGGTACCGCTCTGAAAATAACAGAGTGCTGAACGGTAAAAAAATCAGATCCAGTAAAGTAATATGCATACATCAACAACATGTACCTAGTAGAAAGGCTTTGACTAAAGAGGAAAGGAAACAATACAACGACCATGTAAAAAACTTCAAATATGATTCAGATGATATCAGTGACTGAATTTAAAAGCCTTGTGCAACTACAGTAAATGTGTCAGATGTGTAGTTGTCTGTTGTTCAATCACATAAGGTGTCATTGCTACTAGACTGATACGATGACCTCAGTCCAAAAAATGTTCACAGAGATGGCAATGGCTCTATCTCTATGCAAATGATGGGGCAATAATTGTTGGTGCCAGTCTTTGCTCGACCCAGAAGAATATACTTTGCGCACAGCTTAATTATCACTAGTTCTGGAACAACGTGCATTGATAATCTGAAAATATTAGTGACTCCAGTACTTAGTACAATGTTCAGAACACGTTATACCGGCATAGACTGTTGGTAAAGACTGAACGCTTCCAAACCAATTCATCACCTGGCACGCGGTGTTAACATGCTTCATATGGTACAAATTCAGAAATGGTGAAACTCCCCTGATCATTAGATAGCAGAGTAGCAAGCAATGTAAGTCTTTTATACTAAAGTCATCACTCCAAGGTTTTCTCTAGAATCGTTATGTTTTTAAAACATCCATGGATGTTTTGAAAACAATCATAAATGTTTTTAAAACAATCACCAATGCTTTTCTAAACAAGTGTGATCATGTACGGCTGGCTCTTGGCCAAAGATAAAAAAAGTGGTGACCCTCATACAGAATAAATCTGCCATGCCTGGGGACATGTTTGTGTACGTCAGGTACAGGGATTCAGATAAAAGGTTGAGAGCCTGTTGTGGACGAGACAGGAGCTAGGTATTGGGTCAAAGGTCACCTGTTAGAATTGTTTCCGTCATGTGTATGGGATAATGTATGTAAACCGAGGTATGCATGATGGTACTATCCTAAAAGACATGACAGATGTAGCAGGCAGGAAGTGTGCTGTGTCATGTTAAAAAGTCAGCTGGATGGTGAGACTGAAAGATGCAACTCACCCATCTACCATCATGGCCACGCCTCAAAAGTAGAAACTTTAAAAGTGCAGTTTGTCAATAGGAATGAACTTCCTGTTTTTTGGGTGGGAACATGTCCCTTCCTAAACCCTTGCCTAGCCTGCTGTAACCCCTCCTTGCTAAAGTCCTCCATTTTGTTGTATGGTAATCTTCATTCTACAGCCACACCCCATCCCTCCTACTTTAACTACTAAATTGTAGGAGTACATGTGCAGATATCTATGCACAGAAAATAAAGGAGCAGTGAACATTGAAAACATCTAGTGTAGGTTTCTGAATAGTACTTTGGGACACTCGCTGAGTAGCTATGCACTTTATAAATCCTGATTGATTGATTGATTTTACTTAACTGGATTCCTCTGTATTTATTCAACAAATGTTAAATTGTTTCTAATCTTTGTCCTGCTGGGTCTTGATCAAGATTGTCAACATATATTGCCTGGGGATCTCCACCATTTGGATTATTAGTGGCTCATTATCTTCTAGATGTGCCTATTCAGCCACTCCCTCTCTTTCTTTGTCTCATTCACTCTCATTGAGTCTTTTATAACCCTGTTCCTTCTGAAGTTCTCCTTCTCAGTTCTCAGCACAAGAAACATTATAGTATGCCATAATGTGCCATTCTATTATTATTAGATGCCTTTACTTAAAAAAAGAGACATAATAACTGGAGTTCATACACAAATGATTGGGTAATTGAACATAAGGTATCATCATATGTCTCATGCAGAATTTCACTCACTGACTTACAGGGAAATGCAAGTCCTTTTTAAGATCATGAACAAACTGTACTGTTAGCCGTACAGTTTGTGTGGAACTGTAATCTACATACAGAGTCCTGTCAAATATTTGGTAGTATTATTTTGAGTGGAGAAAATTACAGCAGCTCCTCCATATGAATACTTATAATAAATGATCGCAACAAACATAGAAAGCTAAAGTTTGGATTATCCCTCTAACAAACAGGGCTGAAGGGGAGGCTGTCCAATGTAGGAGGGACAGAGTGCATTCAAAGATGTTATTTAGGGGTCACCCACTAAATATGAAGGTTGTAACAAGGCGCCTTTGTAGTAACAACAATGGTAGTCGTGTAGAAGGAAAAATGGTTGATTATTCACAAGAAAGGGCCTATCCAACCACGTACAAGCAATCGTTAGCCTTTCCTCCTACCACTACTGGCGCCAACCATTTTGAACCCTCAGCTTCCTCAATAATGCCATCAGAACTGAGGGCCATATTAGCGAGGGCAGTATCGCCGCTTTAGCGGCACTTTTTGCTGATAAAGCAGTGATATTTTTATCGCCCTATTAGCAAGCTGTCGCTAACAACTGTTAGCGACAGCTTAATGGCGATAGCGGTCGTTTTTTTACCGCTTTGCATGTCAGCAATATTTATCGCTAATGACATGCAAAGTGGGCGTTCCTCATTAAAAGTAATAGGAAGAAGTTGCTAACACAACTTCTCCCTATTAGCAATGCCCACAAAGCGATAAAAAGACTTGCGCTAACCACGATTATCGCTGGATTTTAGCACCTGCAAAAATCCTGACTTAGCCATTATTTTCTATGGGAGGTAGATTCTATGGCTGAATCCTCACCTGCCTATTAGCGACCTTTTTCTTAGCAATGGGAATTCATTGCTGGTATTCCCGCGTTATTGATGGAGAATCGCCTTATCACTGGTTTATTAACGCCTTGGAGATAAACGTTGATAATAATGCGTTATCGCCGCGATCTAAACCAGCGATCGCCGGCAGTAAAAAGTACAGCGCTAAGCGCGCTTTGCGATGGTTATCGTAAGTCCTTGCTAATATAGCCCTGAGTCTTTCCAATTTCTCTCTCACTGCGAACGACATATTATCAACTTTGGGCGAAACAGGTTTGGCATCAGCAATTAAACACTTTTGTATATACATAGTTCTTCCTGCATCCCAGTTTTTCTTGAAAAAGGTGTGGGAATTCCAGCTTCACTTCTTTGGAGAAACGCATCACTGGATGTTTTATGCAGCTCTACTTTTCACATTTTACATTGTTTGTATTGAGCATTAATACCAAGTCTCAAAATACTATCACCCTTCTGTGACACATACACTTTGACATTGGCATATCTCTGTGTGTACTCTATCCAACCCACAAACTAATCATTGAGTTCGATAGGCTTCCCACCATATGCATAAAGTCTAATATATGTTTTCACCAAATTGACCTTTTCTTTCAGTTTGTTATTATAAAAGCTCTTGGAAACAATTGTCATTTTTGTCCCTGAATCAAATAACACTTTAGTTTTCTCACCATTCACCCATTTGTCATCAACTGCATTGGTATGTTTAATATTAAAGACTTGTAAAACCCTTTGGCCACACTCAAAATCTGTTTCTTTGTCATTTATACTTACATTACAATCAAATTCATATACTTTCTCTCTTGATATTTTCCTTTTGTACACATTTGCGAAATGACTTTCTTTTTGCACAAATCGCATAATGCCTTGAGAGCAGGACACATTTTTTTCTTTAGCCATATGACCTATCTTATCAGATCTATATCATTTTCCTTGAAATTCACTTTTTCTGTTTTACAATACTTATTTTTTTCCCTGCTTTTTCTCTAGCCTATTGACCAAGGGAACATCATCACAAGGCTTTTTCTTTTTTATGGAATTCCTCGCAGTTCAAAGAGTGCTCAATTGTCTTTGCCACTATTAAAACTTTATCCAAACTCGTATCATCCCTTTGCCAAAGCTCTTCATGTAAGAACTGATCTCCAATCCTTTTACTGTCACAGCACTGCAAATTTGCATGGGGAAGCAGATTTCCTCAAATCCTTTACATACTTTTTAACTGACTCTCCCCCTCTTTGTCTCCATTTACCAAAGTGACCACTTTTCAATATAGTACTCACTTTAGGAAGATAGGGCCCGATTCACAAAGGTAAACTGAGACAAAAGTCTAACTTTACGCCTTTCGCTATTCACAAAGGACATTTACAGGTAGTAAAGTTAGACCTTTGTCTCAATTTTGGTCTCAGTTAAACTTAAGACAAAAACGTAAGTTTAACTGAGAAAAAAGTCTAACTTTACGACTTTCAATATTCACAAAGGACATTTACGAGTAGTAAAGTTAGACTTTTGTCTCCGTTAAACTTACGTTTTGGTCTTGAGTTTAACTGCATCAAAAGTCAAACTTTACTACTCGTAAATGCCCTTTGTGAATACCAAAAGTCATAAAGTTAGACTTTTGTCTCAGTTTAGCTTTGTGAGTCCTGCCCATATTGTTTACTGAGGTTCCTTATACATGTATCATAATTGTCAAGATTTACTGTAATATTCGGCAAGTGATCAAAGACTTCCTGACCTTCAGAGCCTTGACAAAGCAATAATAAAGCTGTTTTCCTGTCTGAACATAAAGATGTACCACAAGCCCTAGCATACCTTGCAAAAACCCTTTTCCACTTTCACCATTTAATGGGTGATACTTCAGGGGCTCTCAAAACTAATGAAGCACCAGTTATGCATTTCACAATTCTGTCAACACCTCTTAAACTCTTTTCCAATTTCTGTTCACAATAATATTGTAAACCCTGACTAGACTAATAAACACAATACAGTTTCAATAATAGTACTATTCCAATACATTACATTAAATCAATCCACAAAACTTTACATGCACTCACCGACACCTGAGAAGTATGCCCAAGTTCCCTTTGGAAAGGAAAAAAAAGATTTCCAAGAAAATTGACATACACTCACGGACACTCGAGAAGTGTGCCCAAGTTCCCTTTTAGAAACGAAAAACCAGGTTAACAATCAAAACCGTCCAACATGAAAAAAAGATAACAATAATTATTGTTATTATTTTTATTGAGTAAGTTCCTTCTGATCAGTTGCTCCTGGCTATTTCCATCCAATTCACAGACGATACCAAAGATGATTCTACAAATCAGTGTTACATTCCTTACAAAACATTTGTGCAGTCTAGTTAATATCGACTAGGAAATGCTGTGGATAAATCAGTGTTAAAATCTTTACTCAATGTTTGCGCCGTCTACTTGATGTTGACCAGGTAAAGCTGTAGATACCACCAGGAAGTGCTATGGATGATGCTCACCCCTTTGGAAAAACCCTTCTAGCAAGCTAAGATTTGAGGGTGCAACATCCTAAGGAAAAGATGCCAAAGTCCAGAAGAAAGCCCAAAAACACTGAGGTATGCACACTGGACATGTTGTCAGAGTAGGAACTGCTGGTGAGAGATGCTCGTGCCAGACCTTGTGCTGAACCCGCATGAGGTTGTTCAGCAGCCACAGCTAAGCATGCCTCTCTCACTTAGTGAGTTGCTTGCACCGGACCTCACACTGAATCTGGTCATTTGACTGCTGCAGCTTAGCAAGCATCTCTCACCTAACAAAACCTTTGTGTGAGCTCATCCTTGAGACAACAAGCTCACGAGCATTGAATCTTTTAAAATCAAAACTAATACAAGCTTGGTATGGTTTCACTCTGAACTTTACAAAAGCAGGATGGATCACATCCTCATCCCTAAACACCAGTGATAGTATGCATGTAAGGGAAACAACCATTGCTTGTTAAATTCATCGCTCAGTATTAGGGTCTCATTCACCATGAAATACAGTGAGTTCCTTCTTTTGTTGAAAATTCAGAGGACAGATATAATTTAACTCCCATTTAACAGCAACAAAACAAGAAAGAAAGAGTCAATCCTACCGGGAGAGGTTGAAGTGAGCCTAGTCAAGCTTCAAAGAAGAATGCAGACGCGTTCCAGGATTATGGTGTTGAGACCCTCCTCCTTCATCTCATCCTCATCGCCAGTGTAACAAGCTGCCTTTGTAGTAACAACAACGGCAGTCATTTAAAAGGAAAAGGTTTTTTTATTCACATGTAAGGTCCCATGCAGCCACTCCAACTGCTATTCAACACCTCACCACTCCAACTGACTACCAGCCTTCCCAGATTCCATGATGACCTAACAACATCCTACAACTATGTCAAATGTTTATGTACCCCAATATTGCAAAGGGCTTTATAATATACAAAAACATCCATTTGTAAGTAAAAGGTCTATCTCATGCTTTTTTAATGATCGTTTGCATGGGTGATTGTGTGAATGAATGGGAGAGGAAATTAAAAATTGGATTAATGGATTTATGAGAGAGTGATGGATAGATAACAAAGTGATGGGTGAATAGATGGATACATGAGTGACTGATTGAGAGCATCCATGGAGCAGTGAGCTTATAGATAATTCAACAGTTGAATGGGTTTTCTCAGAAACAGATGAAGGAAGCAAGATGACTCTTTGGAGACATGGAGGTGGTCAGTGAATGGGTGAATGACTGATGCAGGAATATCTACTTGTGAACTGGTTGTTCCCCTGTACACTTGATTCAACCAGTGCTTGCTGGCACCCCGAAACTGTAAGCTTACTTCTTGGACATCCACTCATTGTCATGTTGAATCCTTGATTGAAAATTGGTGGTACAGCTGAAGAGTGTCACAGTGCCCAGGTATGCCCTCATGGACAACAGCCAGCCACTTCCAGAGTTCCCAGGATGCGGACAGATGGAAGAAGAAGCACATTGGCTATCGGCTGGAAGCAAGATTCGTCCTCTTGTTGTCAGGTCCTACAGTCCTAGACTAGGGGGCATATTTAGAATATTTTGGCATATTACAGCGCCGCGGGCCTTCTAGATGTGCTGCCCTACATCAAAAGAAAAGTCCAGCCATGTTGTGCAGTATCTACGAGATACAGAGCATTCCTGTCTGTCCTGTCATCACCGGCTCACAAATTGCAGCCGAGTGCCAACTCAGGCACCCTTGCACCATGGTACTAGGGTGGGGAACAACCTTTACAATTCAACTTTTACAGCGCACTACACTTACAACGCATTTTTTACAACGCAACATCCACTACAACGCATTCCATTACATAGCATGACACTACAACGCATTTTTAAAAACTACCTTTACAACGCATTCCATTACATCGCATACTACCTTTACAACGCATACCATTACAGCGCATAATATTACACTACACTAACCAACACTTACCCTACTGTTGCACCCCCTGGAGTTAGAATAGTAATTTTTACCCCTATACTATCCAACACTTACCCTACTGTTGCACCCCCTGGAGTTAGAATAGTAATTTTTACCCCTATACTATCCAACACTTACCCTACTGTTGCACCCCCTGGAGTTAGAATAGTAATTTTTACCCCTATACTATCCAACACTTACCCTACTGTTGCACCCCCTGGAGTTAGAATAGTAATTTTTACCCCTATACTATCCAACACTTTCCCTACTGTTGCACCCCCTGGAGTTAGAATAGTAATTTTTACCCCTATACTATCCAACACTTACCCTACTGTTGCACCCCCTGGAGTTAGAATAGCAATTTTTACCCCTATACTATCCAACACTTACCCTACTGTTGCACCCCCTGGAGTTAGAATAGTAATTTTTACCCCTATACTATACAACACTTACCCTACTGTTGCACCCCCTGGAGTTAGAATAGTAATTGTTACCCCTATACTATCCAATACTTACCTTAAATGCAATTTAATATTATGCGTTGTAATGGTATGCGTTGTAAAGGTAGTATGCGATGTAATGGAATGCATTGTAAAGGTAGTTTTTAAAAATGCGTTGTAGTGTCATGCTATGTGTTGGAATGCGTTGTAGTGGATGTTGCGTTGTAAAACATGCGTTGTAAGTGCATGCGTTGTAAAAGTATGCGTTGTAACGACATACATCCTACTAGGGTGTCTGTATTGTTGGCATGATAGTTTTAGGGCAGGAAGGGACACCTTCCTGCACAAAAACAATCAATGGAGGTGTTTTACTCATTCTATGTGTGCTACAGAATGCAGCACACATGGAAAGAGGAAACAACAGGGAGAAATGTAAACATTTCTCCTTGTTACGCCTGCTTTGGGAATGTGCTAGTTTTGGTGCTGCCCCAGATTTACACTATTATGTAAATCTTGGGCAGTGTCAAAAACATGGGTGTTGTATGGGACACCCACAGCAACACCCATGAAACGCCCCTTCCATGCACAATAAGGCATTGCCATACTTCATATTTACAAGGCAATGAAAGGCCACGTAGAGTGGCTTTGAGTGGCCTTGTAAATATGGGACGGCACACTGCGCCTCCTGAGTGTCATAAAAGTGATGCTCCCATGGCATAAAAGTGCTGCAGGGGCATTGTAAATATGCTCCTAGGTCTTTTAGCTACAGCTGAAACATTGCAGCAGCCAAATCGTGCCTCTTGATGCCACTATTCTTTGTACTCTGTACTAGGGTCTGTCAACTCACATGTTCTGTGCTTTCTGGGCAGGTGCCATGGTCTTTTTACATACTAATTCAGGTGCATAGAAAATCCTGGAACTTGTAAGCCCATGCCATATTAAGCATTCCGTCCTATTCCATGAGTAACATACACTCAGTAGCTGGATCACTGCCAAAATATCGGAAACAAAAATATCTTGTGGACAGACTATCATATAAAAAATATTGAGGTCCAAATTATCAGGAAGGTAAGTGCAAATAGCTAAGTATAGATTTACTGTTCTGAACTCCACATCTAAGTATCTTGAAGATGTATACATTGTCATTGAGTCAATTTATATATAGTAAAGCTTTGCTTACCTATAGAATCTTACCTTCACAATATTTTTGCCCCCAATATTCTTGACCCAATAGTTTGTTCCACTATATTTTTGTTTCCGATAGTCTGTGTAAACTCGGACACGCCAGGTCATATCACTGAAATGTACATCCTGCATGTGCTGAGCAGGAGCTCGTCACATACAATAAGAAGAGAAGGGAGTGCACTTCACCTGCCACTCCTCTGATTTTGCAGTACACCATTTTCTGTATATAACACTACGCACCTAAACAACTTAGGGGGATATTCTCCAAAACATGTGATAACTACCGCAAAATTAGCTTAACGCAACTCTTCACTTTGCAGTCCATCATGGGAAAATAACACCGTGTTAACGTGGTATTCACAACCCGGCGGCACCACGCGATAGTCCCACGATAACTCATCAAATGACTGCGGTAAAATCAACGTGACTCTGCAAAAATGCGAAACACCAAGTCAAAAAAAGTTGCGATGCCCCAAATCGCGATACAAAAATCAGCGACAACCAGCCACAGGCCTGCAATTTCCACGCGTCATGCGGGAAAATGCAATTTAAAAGCAAAAAAAAACCACACCACAACCCATTCAAACTGCGTTGCACCATGGATGCACCTGGGTTGAGTGCAGAAGACAACCCGAACCCCACAAGCCTCAACGATGACCAGCCAGGAACGTGTTCGGGGAAGGGCAAGGAGAAGAGGAAGATGGGGTTCAGTCCGCAGGAAGACCGGATCATCGTCAGAACACTACCACCAACTGTTCATCACCTCCACTGCATCATTGGAAACACAAACAGAAATAAGGCAGTCCATCATCACCAACGTGAATGCAGTCGGAGTGTCAAGGAGGTCAATGGAGGAGGTCAAGAGGTGCTGGCATGAAGTGCATAGCCAAAGCAAGGAGAAATTCGCTTCCAACAGGAAGGCAGCAAAGGCGACTGGAGGTGAGAGTCCTGCGCCACAGGAGGAGCTGGATGAGCTGGAAGAAATGGTGGCCACAGTCATCAGTGTGGAGATGATGCAAGAAGTTGGGGGTCTGGACACAGCTCGATACCAACTCCATATGACCTGACCCAACAGCAACAGGGTGAGTAATGACCTGGGACTGGGGAGGAGGGAGGGAGATGGGTACAATGGCACACATGCACAATAAAGTGCAGCACACTGCACACCCACAATGAGTGTGGAACATGTCCCGGAAACCCTTGGCACACTGCAGCACACATAGAAACACCAAGTAGGCCCCCGTCCACAATGTGCACAAATGGGCCGCCCTCCATATCACCAATGCCACAACCTACCCATGCACATGTACAGAATCCAGAAAAGCAGTGGCTCTGTGAGCCACACTGACAGTGCAAGTGACACTGCATGACAGACAGCATGGCTGCAGTCACAATACATGACATGGTGCACGAGATGACATTGAGGTGGCTGAGTGTGAACCACATCCGTAAAGGAGCAGGTCACACTCTGACACATCCACCTGCACCTACAACCCATGACGTCAAAAACACATCTGCAGACAAACAATGCATAAGAGTACAAAATTTGTCCAAGAGCACAAATAACCCATGTCGTAAACATCCCAGCACACGAAAAGCACACAAGTCAAAGGCACAACGACTCAAAGGGATAAGGGTCCGCCAAATCAGAGCTGCAGGTGCGACTCACCAACAATGCAGCACACACGCATAGCAAGTAAGTGCATGCGTTGTAAAAGTGTGCGTTGTAACGACATACATCCTACTAGGGTGTCTGTATTGTTGGCATGATAGTTTTAGGGCAGGAAGGGACACCTTCCTGCACAAAAACAATCAATGGAGGTGTTTTCCTCATTCTATGTGTGCTGCAGAATGCAGCACACATGGAAAGAGGAAACAACAGGGAGAAATGTAAACATTTCTCCTTGTTACGCCTGCTTTGGGAATGTGCTAGTTTTGGTGCTGCCCCAGATTTACACTATTATGTAAATCTTGGGCAGTGTCAAAAACATGGGTGTTGTATGGGACACCCACAGCAACACCCATGAAACGCCCCTTCCATGCACAATAAGGCATTGCCATATTTCATATTTACAAGGCAATGAAAGGCCACGTAGAGTGGCTTTGAGTGGCCTTGTAAATATGGGACGGCACACTGCGCCTCCGGAGTGTCATAAAAGTGATGCTCCCATGGCATAAAAGTGCTGCAGGGGCATTGTAAATATGCTCCTAGGTCTTTTAGCTACAGCTGAAACATTGCAGCAGCCAAATCGTGCCTCTTGATGCCACTATTCTTTGTACTCTGTACTAGGGTCTGTCAACTCACATGTTCTGTGCTTTCTGGGCAGGTGCCATGGTCTTTTTACATACTAATTCAGGTGCATAGAAAATCCTGGAACTTGTAAGCCCATGCCATATTAAGCATTCCGTCCTATTCCATGAGCAACATACACTCAGTAGCTGGATCACTGCCAAAATATCGGAAACAAAAATATCTTGTGGACAGACTATCATATAAAAAATATTGAGGTCCAAATTATCAGGAAGGTAAGTGCAAATAGCTAAGTATAGATTTACTGTTCTGAACTCCACATCTAAGTATCTTGAAGATGTATACATTGTCATTGAGTCAATTTATATATAGTAAAGCTTTGCTTACCTATAGAATCTTACCTTCACAATATTTTTGCCCCCAATATTCTTGACCCAATAGTTTGTTCCACTATATTTTTGTTTCCGATAGTCTATGTAAACTCGGACACGCCAGGTCATATCACTGAAATGTACATCCTGCATGTGCTGAGCAGGAGCTCGTCACATACGATAAGAAGAGTAGGGAGTGCACTTCACCTGCCACTCCTCTGATTTTGCAGTACACCATTTTCTGTATATAACACTACGCACCTAAACAACTTAGGGGGATATTCTCCAAAACATGTGATAACTACCGCAAAATTAGCTTAACGCAACTCTTCACTTTGCAGTCCATCATGGGAAAATAACACCGTGTTAACGTGGTATTCACAACCCGGCGGCACCACGCGATAGTCCCACGATAACTCATCAAATGACTGCGGTAAAAGCAACGTGACTCTGCAAAAATGCGAAACACCAAGTCAAAAAAAGTTGCGATGCCCCAAATCGCGATACAAAAATCAGCGACAACCAGCCACAGGCCTGCAATTTCCACGCGTCATGCGGGAAAATGCAATTTAAAAGCAAAAAAAAAACACACCACAACCCATTCAAACTGCGTTGCACCATGGATGCACCTGGGTCGAGTGCAGAAGACAACCCGAACCCCACAAGCCTCAATGATGACCAGCCAGGAACGTGTTCGGGGAAGGGCAAGGAGAAGAGGAAGATGGGGTTCAGTCCGCAGGAAGACCGGATCATCGTCAGAACACTACCACCAACTGTTCATCACCTCCACTGCATCATTGGAAACACAAACAGAAATAAGGCAGTCCATCATCACCAACGTGAATGCAGTCGGAGTGTCAAGGAGGTCAATGGAGGAGGTCAAGAGGTGCTGGCATGAAGTGCATAGCCAAAGCAAGGAGAAATTCGCTTCCAACAGGAAGGCAGCAAAGGCGACTGGAGGTGAGAGTCCTGCGCCACAGGAGGAGCTGGATGAGCTGGAAGAAATGGTGGCCACAGTCATCAGTGTGGAGATGATGCAAGAAGTTGGGGGTCTGGACACAGCTCGATACCAACTCCACATGACCTGACCCAACAGCAACAGGGTGAGTAATGACCAGGGACTGGGGAGGAGGGAGGGAGATGGGTACAATGGCACACATGCACAATAAAGTGCAGCACACTGCACACCCACAATGAGTGTGGAACATGTCCCGGAAACCCTTGGCACACTGCAGCACACATAGAAACACCAAGTAGGCCCCCATCCACAATGTGCACAAATGGGCCGCCCTCCATATCACCAATGCCACAACCTACCCATGCACATGTGCAGAATCCAGAAAAGCAGTGGCTCTGTGAGCCACACTGACAGTGCAAGTGACACTGCATGACAGACAGCATGGCTGCAGTCACAATACATGACATGGTGCACGAGATGACATTGAGGTGGCTGAGTGTGAACCACATCCGTAAAGGAGCAGGTCACACTCTGACACATCCACCTGCACCTACAACCCATGACGTCAAAAACACATCTGCAGACAAACAATGCATAAGAGTACAAAATTTGTCCAAGAGCACAAATAACCCATGTCGTAAACATCCCAGCACACGAAAAGCACACAAGTCAAAGGCACAACGACTCAAAGGGATAAGGGTCCGCCAAATCAGAGCTGCAGGGGCGACTCACCAACAATGCAGCACACACGCATAGCAATCACAGTACATTAACATTGACGACAATGTGATACAAAGTGCAACCCTCACACCACAGGACAGAGGACACAACTGGTGCCGCTCGTGCATAATAACTGGCCGATCACATCTGGCATTGCATGACACTGTAACATGAAAATGTTCGAGTACAACCACACATCCATCATGTACTCAAAATGTCCACTGTATCCCATCAAATAGCCAGCTTCACCAAAACAGCCACAATGTACATTGTCATGCAGTCTGAATGTAAACATCAGCAATGCGTCAACATACATGGAACACACTGTTAACTTGCATCTCCCCGTTACATTGCAGAGGGACAATCAACACCTCCTGCAGAGCAGACCACACATCTCTACAGTGATGATGAAGAGGATACCCTGCACCTTTGCCCCGACACCCTCCAATGGCTCGGCACTCTGCACCCCAACCCCAGGAGCAGGGCAGCCTAGCTGCATCGCGTTGACCTCACCCCCTGCACAGACCACACAGCAGGAAGCACACACCACCTTGGCTGGGTCACAGGACCCCCAGGACCAACACATGGAATACCAATGCTGTATGTTAGGGTGCCAGGAGAAGATGGCTGATCAGCTGCGGGTGGGGTTTGACCTAATGGCAGCCAAACTCGATGCCATATGTGGGTGTCTTAGTCCCATCAGGGATCACTTACAGTCCCTAATGGATACCCACTCTCCGCACCATGCTCACCAACAATCCTTGGCTGACCTCGCTGGGGCCATTACTCGGATACAAGAACTGTATAGTCAAACAGGCTCCAGCGATGACAGCACAGAGTTGGCACAGATGCAGAGGACAATGGGGACCATGGAGCCGAAGCAGTTTGGAAGCATGGCTGCCACAGCTGAACACCAGCGAGACATAGCTGGGATCTTCCATGTCTTGCAGATCCTCATCTTGCCATTGTTGCCACTGAGCCTGTACCAGATGAGTGCTGCAGAAACCTCGACATACACATCTCCGCCCCCTGATGTGTCATTGGCACACACAGTGATGCAGCCCTATCACCTTCGCACCCTGATGTGTCAGTGGCACACAGGTATGCAGGCATAACACCACCACACACACCTGACACACCGGACAGAGAAGGCGTCTCAGAGGAGTAAGATGTGTAGGGTAATGACTGTGTGAGGAAGGAGGTAGTACCACCATCCGTCCCGCCACATGGCCTGTCCCAGCCTGGTTCAGCCCTATGCATCATGCCCTGGAACAACACCTCCCACTGTCCCCCGATCACTCCCCGACATTCACCTGAACCCCGACATGGACTGCCACATCTGCTCTGGTACCAATGACACAGTAATCTGGCTGCTGATCAAACTCTTCCTCTTCAGTTTAACTCTGCATTCCCCCAAGGTCTCTGGTTGGCCCACCACTGGGCAACCATGTTATGTGGGCTTGAAATGTACTGCGCCAGCCCTGACACTCCCCAGAATGTGAATAAAACATTCCAAATCACACAGATGTGTCATGTCTATGTTCACTCACGTATGAAAGTATGGATGAATGTAGGGACATTGATTGCACTAAAAGGAACACCCTGGTAAATGACATCAATGCGCATGTAAGACCCTGACCCACATGGCCAATTCGATGACTGTGAAGGTGTGAACTTGCTGTGGCCTCATTGCACATGAACGACAATCTCACAACCCCCCAACTTAGCCCCACGTCCATGTATTAATTAGGGCTGTGTGTAGAAATATCAAAATGGGTAGCACGCCTGAAGTAGTGTCCCCCATCGCATGTGGCCACAGAACATCTCTTCATATGACCTACACACACACATCAGTGTGGACACAGCCTGTTTTGATGGATCACAGTGATCCACATGGCAAGGAGTTGGACACCATACTCACATTGCTGAAGACACGTAAGAGCACAGGTCTACCAGCAACTATCCCAGACACAATGTCTGGCTCACAGAGGTGGAGCTGCCCATAGGGACTCACCACCAATGTACATGCGTCACTCTGTCCCTCCCTGTGCACGCAAAATGCTCATTGAGGCACACGATTTGTCATACTAATCAACACTCATCACAGTTGTACACTGGTGAAGTTGCATAGACTTTATTAGCATGTGCGTGTCAGTATGGGCAAGGAATAGGCCACAACATGCAGACAAATGCTTTTGACACTTACAGGCAGCACGGGAACATGTCGAGGTGCAAGAAATGGGGAGGCAGAAATTAACACAAATCATTATGGATGGCAATGGTCTCAGCCCACCTTGCCTTGCTGGACAAGTCATGTGATGTTTGGTGTCTGCTCATTGCCCCGTGTCAGAGGACACACCTCACGGTCCATGGGATCTGCATGGAGCTGTACCACCGGACTGCGATGACTGTGTGCTCTGCTGACAGGGAGCAGGTGAAAGGGACCAACAAGGTTACATGTTGTGCTACATTGCCATGTGTGTAGTCTCCCTCCAGCAGTATGTCAGATTTAGGAACATTGCCAAACAACGCTGTGAAGCTCCGCCCATGGGGATGCATCACCTTGCACAGGTGTGTAACAACATGTGTAGGTGCACGCACATGTATTCTGAGTCCGGGCGAATGCAGACATGTCCACTGTTGTTCTAGGATATGTGACCATTCCTCCACGATGCAACACTGTGTTGGGACCTGTGCTCTGGGTGTCAATCAGTTGTGGCTGCAGGAAGGTAGTTACTAGTCCATGAATGCGAGTGCAGCTTCATAGGCAATCAGTTCCAGAAGTATGTCGTTCTCGAGTTCAAGGAACACGAGGGAGAGCCAATCCATTAACTCTTCCGGACAGATGTGCTCCGTCAACACAGTTTCACCAATCCGCAACACAGCATAATAGGGGAGCGCCTCGATGAGGTCACTGCACACGATGACTTGTGCAATCTCCCATCCATTATTGCCAGCACATACTGATGAATATAGGCCCCAGCTAGGCCAGCAGGACACAAGGGTTCGCTCTCCTGCAAATGGAAGCTACAAGGAAGTTGGCACGGAAACTGCAAAGTACAAAGACAAAGTTTATTAACCCTTAAGGGTGGTCCTACAACCCATACAACACTCTTTAGTATTGCATAGGGTAGCACAAAGAACTTGCGTACACGGTCCCCTTTTATACACAACAGAGGGGCTCATAAGTGGGTGGATACAACATGAGGCAAAGAGTATTACCTTTTATGGTCATTTTCGATACAGAATCAATATGTGGGCGGAGTAACTAATTTCCTGAGCCCGCGAAAACATGGTCAAGCAAGGACTAACTGATAACAGATGTGGTCAAGTCTGGGCATGCGCCAGACGGACAAAGGGACTATTTATAGACTGTTACTAGGCAGATTACAAGAGCAACTAACACGAAGATAGGACTCTTCTCGTGCCACGCACGTGGAGGCATGACAATACAAAATGGAGTCCAGACTTTAGTCAACATAACGAGAGAAACTCGGAAATAAAAGGGGAATTCATGTCTTTAGTGAATGCTTACTCACATCGTTATTTCAATTTTCAACAGACGACCCTTTCAGCATTTACTGAAGACATCCGGTTTATTAGAATAATCATCGTATATATCAATCTTCATCATTTCTTCTATTTCTTTAGTCAGATGTTTCTGGTAAGTGACATTGGCAATAGCTTTCTTATCAGGAATGCAGAGTGACACACATAGGGAACAGAGTAAAGGACCACATTGGATACAAATGCAACAAGAAAACAGAATTGCTACAATGATACAGAGACCAGTTAGAACCTTCCATCCCCATGTGGTAATCAATACCCAAAACCATCCAGAAAAGGTCCAAGCGCCATTTTCTGTATGGATTTCAGCTGCAATTTTATGCAGTTTATTGATAGCATTATAAACTGATGGCGTGTGGTCAGGAATAAACACGCAACAACTACTTCCGATAATTTTACAAGCTCCACCTCGGTCAGCTAACATAACATCTAACACCATACGATTCTGCAATGCAACAATTCTAGTAATTTGTAATTCTTCCGTAAGATTCCCAAGAGCAGCAGCGGTTTGATTTGTCACAGCCTCTACAACTCTTGTTAACCTTCGAACTTTCCTACTATTTACGGCAGCTCCAACAAAGAAAAACAATCCTAAATTAAAATCAATATACTGCTGCAGACTAGTGTCAGTCTGGTCCACGTCATCAATCGATAGAGTACGTTTATACCTATTTACAGTCACATTATTCAACAACTTCAAATCTTTATGATAAGATGCAGGTGCCAAGAATACAGGAGGTAATAGAAATGCTACATAACATACTCCAGACCAACCGGCTGGCAAACGGTAATAACCTTTATTTCCACACACAAAGTATGTATTATGGGATGCTAAGAAGGTACTATTATTCAACCCGTCGATATTTAAGATAGTGATGCAATCACTAACACCAACAGGAATATAACCCACACTCTGGACACACAGGTCCGCTTGAGCTTGTGCCACTTGAATCACAAATCGGTCTTTCCCCACAGTGTCTCTGGTGTTCGTGAAAATATAGGGAATCGATTCATTGTCCGGTCGATACTCTTCCCATTCCCAAATTGTCCCATTCGCTTGCGGATATCCATCTTTATCTTGATGACATTCCCTATTAAGTCTGAAGAGTAATCGTCCCACTGTAGGTTTCCGGGTGGCAAAAAGTAAAGTGTACCATGCTCTACAGGAGCCATTATGAGAGAAAGGAAGGGGTATAAACGGAGTTCCTCCTTTCTTCTGGTGAGCTGGCATCATGCCACATATCCAACAGTTCGTGGCATTGGTGGCAACATGGGTATGATGCAACATCTGGATGAAAGTGTTATTCAAATAAGACTGGCGATGCTTCAACTCCTGATACGGAAGTGTATAAAAGTAGTGCTCCTCAGGCACTGGAGTAGTCAAAACAAGTAACTTTCGAGCAGGAGTCACATCCTCCACAAACCATGTGGTTATCCCAACAATAGCTACTGTGAGCATAAAACCTGTTGCACAAAGGATTTTCTTTTTCTCCATGTCAGAATGAAAAATCAATATCTTCCTGAAACTAAAAGGTTGTCAGAACTCTTCCCCTTAGGCAGCGGTTGATTTCTTCGCCAGCGGGCCAAGACGGGTGTTGCTACACTAATGCAGGGCTGATCTCCCCCCCTTGCCTCATTGGCTCTCCGTTTCACTAACCCAAGGGCCGTTCTGACAACGTGTCCTGAAACTGAAGAATTCACTTCCTTGGTCTGAGATGATATCGCCTTCCTCCAGGAATCACGTGGTCCGGAAAGAGCTCCTCAGCGTCATTCGGTTCCACAGCACGGCCTTTCTCTGCAGTCAGAATTTCTCGATGGTCGGTCAATACAGCAGGCTCCACCAATCCGGGCGGCACTTTGCGACAGTGCAGGGAATGGATCCAATTCTTTCGGTTGGAAACCCGCACAGCCATCCTCGTTGCAAGTAGGACTTGCTCAGGACCAACCCATCTCGGCTCCAAGCTGTTCGTCCTTTCAAAAATCTTCACCATAACATAGTCTCCAGGTCGGAGACTGTGACCTTCGCCAGTGGACCGATCAGGGAGCGCCTCCCGGACCTGTTGATGAATAGAAACCAAGTTATCCGTTAACTGTGCCAGATAATCATTCATCATTACACAAGGTACATCATACACAGCCTTAGGTCGTGGTGGACCCCAAATATTCATTGGGCGTCCAAAAACAATCTCGTACGGTGTAAGACCAGTTCGAGAGTGCGGTATCGATCTAATTGACAATAATGCCAGCGGTAAAGCATCTGGCCAAGTCAAAGAAGTCGAGGCTTGGATCTTAGCGATCTTGAGCTTCAGTGTACCATTATACTTCTCGACCAGTCCTGCAGACTGAGGGTGAAACACTGCGTGGAACTTCTGGGTGATGCCCAGACCCTTCAGAACATACTTTATAACATCCTCTATAAAGTGGGGTCCGTTATCACTCCACAGCAGTCTACAAACGCCATATCGAGGGAAGAACTCCTTCAATAGCATCTTGGCGGTAGTCATTGCAGTATTATCTTTCGTAGGGTATGCCTCGACCCATTTACTAAAGGCACATACCACTACTAGAACATACTTCAAATTGTTACAGCGCTCAAGCTGGATGTAATCCATCTGTAAAACCTCAAAGGGTGCAGTAGGTGTCGCAAATCCTCCTGCTGGAGTTCGAGTACCCTTTCCTGGGTTGTATCTTAGGCAAATCATGCAGGTCTGCACTACCCTCTTTGCCATGCTAGCAATCTCTGGATGCTCCCAGACTTGAGTAAGCAATTTTACAATTGCGGAAGCTCCAACATGTGCTAGCCCATGTGCCATCTGAACCATAGGTTGTACAAAAGCTGTGGGTAGCTTCCATCTATCCATCTGCTTATTTCTCCAACAACCCTCATCATCCAACTCTCCATCATTGGACCATTGCTCCCGTTCTTTGTCAGAAGCGGTCCTCTGTATCTCCAGCACCTCTCTTTTTGCATCGTGCCATCTTTCTACCTGCGACTTTACTACATACATGGCAGTAGCACCAGGCTGCATCGCAGTCTCCCGTGCCACCCGGTCTGCCAAAGCATTCCCTTCTCCGACTTTATCAACCACTTTCTTATGGGCACTACATTTAATGATAGCAATTTTCCTCGGATATGTCAATGCAGTCAAAAGGTTGTGAACTAACTCTCCATGCATTATTTGTACTCCATGCGACGTTAGAAACCCTCTCTCCTTCCAGAGTAGGCCGAAATCGTGCGCTACTCCGAAAGCATAGCGGCTATCTGTATAAACATTCACACACAATCCTGTGCTGAGCTCACATGCTCGTGTTAATGCTATCAGTTCCGCTGCTTGAGCTGATTTCTGTGGTATGCGTGCTGTCTCCACTATTGTCTGCAGTGTGGTAATTGCATACGCTGCTGAAGTCGTACCATCTGGTAGCTTCAGGCATGATCCATCCACCCACAATTCTCCATCTACATCTGGAAAGGGCGTATCTTGGAGATCAATACGACCCTTTGTCTGTTCCTCAGTCACAAGAATACAATCATGTGCTTTCCGTGCCTCAGACTGAGCTTCCGGGAACGGCAACAATGTAGCCGGATTTAACGTTACACACCTCTTTAACGTAATATGAGGAGCCAAAAGCGTCAGCTCATATCCCGTTAAACGGGCACTGGTCAAATGCTGCGTCTTTGTCTGATTAAGCAGGGCATCAACAGCATGGGGGACTAATACCAACAGCTTATGAGATAACACAATTCCCTCGCTCTGGCGTATTGACACAGCTGTCGCCGCAACCGAGCGAAAACAACCAGGCAATGCTCGGGCAACAGGATCAAGTACAGCTGAAAAATACGCACAAGGGCGCTGCTTGTCGCCATGCATCTGCACTAGAACTGACAATGCACATCCATCTTTCTCATGCACATACAGCGAAAAGAGTTTTGTATAATCAGGGGTCCCTAACACTGGTGCTGAACAAAGGGCCTGTCGCAATTTCTGGAAGGCAGTGTCACACTCAGTTGACCAAGGAAGCGGAATAGGTGTGTCTTTTGTCAAAAGGGCTAACAATGGCTTGGCTATGTGTGAAAACCCTAATATCCATTGCCTACAAAAAGAAACAAGACCCAAAAATGCACGCACGTCCTTCTGCGTGGAAGGCACTGGCGTGTCCAAAATTACTTGAATACGATCTGGTGTGAGTGCACGCCCCTCCTTAGACAAAAGGTGACCCAGATAAGTCACCTTTGGTCTACAGAACTGCAATTTTTTCCTCGACACTTTGTGATTGTGAGATGCCAAAAAGGAAAGCAAGGATAACGTGCTTTTCTCACACAGCTCCGGAGTGTCAGCCGCCAACAAGATGTCATCGACATATTGTATGAGGGCGACTCCCTCGGGCAAAACAAAGGAGTCCAATTGTCTTTTCAAGGCTTGACTGTTAATGCTAGGGCTTTCTGTGTAGCCCTGAGGAACTCTACAAAAGCGATAAGACCTGTTATTCAGAGTGAAACCAAAAAGGTATCGGCTATCGGGATGAATAGGAATCGAAAAGAAAGCATTTTTCAAATCAATAACCGAAAACGTGGTCGCCGTTGGCGGGACCAAAGTGAGCAACGTCGTGATATCAGAAACCACTGGATACTGAGGTATCACGATCTTGTTCACCTCCCTTAAATCAATTATAAACCGATAAACTTTGGCATCCGTATCCTTCTTCAAGATGGGTAAAATTGGGCTGTTACAGACGTTGTAGGGAACTTCCTCCACTACTCCCACCTTAATCAAATCCTGCACAATCTGTATAAGGGCCTCCTCCCCCTCCTGGGAAATACGATACTGCGGGAGGCGTGGTAACACCGCCCCCTCCTGGACACTAATATGGACAGGCGGAATCACCATCTGTCCCACATCGGTATCCGAAATGGCCCACAAAGTACGAGGGAGAGTTGCTAACACAGTATCCTCTGCAACCACACACATCCGTTCAGACAGAGGGTGATTATCATTTAATATCACACGCACACCAGCGGGGGAGCAGCGGATCGTAGCTCTGAAGTGCTTGAGCATATCAAGACCCATAATGTTGTCCGGCGTGTTCGGGGCAAGCAGAAACGGACAGGGTGCAGAAAAGGAGTCAACCTGGAATGGGAGGGGTCGAGAAAGAGGGCTTCGGGAGAGCGTACCGTCAAACCCTACCGATGTAACCATTAAGCCAGATGGGGGAGCCCTCGGAACCAATTGTTTAGACAGCGCGCTACGAGTCGCTCCTGTATCCACTAGGAACTGATCAGTAGAACCCAAAACCTTCGCTGATACATAAGGACCCTTCTGATCAACCGGCACCTCAACTGATTCTAACCCCCATCCAACGCATTCCTATGCATGCTGTGAATCATGGTACCCAGAGCGGTCAGTCCCTGACACTTGGTACTGGTTCTGTCGATCAAAGACATAAGGTCTATCTCGTTGCTGCCCGGTAGGTTCAAAACGAGCGTGATCATTAGAATTCCCTCTAAAATTCGAAAAACCCCCTCTACCTCTCGGTCCACCCTGATTATGCCCCTGACGCGATGCATACAACGCCGGGCAATCTCTGGCCCAGTGTCCCGATTGTTTACAATACGCACATTGATTCCTATTCAAATCAGATCGACCCAAAGGAGGACCATAAGATCCTCCCCTACCTCTATGGACACCCCGACGAGGCGGACCGTACACTTGCGCTAACATCACCTTCGTTTTTAAATCTTTCGACTTCTTCTCCTCCTGCCCCTTCGCTTCTTGCTCCTGACGCTCATAATACTGAGCTATAGTCAGGAGGGCTGTCGGAGACGCGGTGGACCAAGAACTTTCACTCGCTTTTAGGCGGGCTGCTATTGCCGGTAATAAATGTGCCACATATTTATCAGCAAAAAGGTGTCGACCCGTATCATCCGTAAGTGACTGACCACTAAAATCATGAAATGTCTCCTCAAAGCGCGTAAAGAAATCTGCAACTGATTCATCAACTTTCTGTTTACACGAAGCTAACATATTCCAGTCAATCTTTTTAGGGGGAATGATTGTTTTTAACTTGGTCAAAATAGCAGCGGGGAGATCTAGGATAATCTGAGGTGGTTTCTGAGCGGGCTTCCTCTCCCTATCCTCATCCTCAAGCTCAGACCACCGAGCCTTAAAAGCGGCAGCATCGTCCACCTTCCGTACGGATCGCCACATATCCGGTCGTAAAATAAGCCCAAAGAACAGATCTATATCTGCCAAGGTCATAGTACAAGAATTCAAGGCCCCCTCGACTTCTTCGTAAAAGGCTGCTGGATTCTTGCGGGGATCAGGCAATGCATTCTTTAATGCCATAACATCAGCCCTATGCCAGGGAGTATAAACCCAATTGTACACAAAATATCCCTTAGCATCGGCGGAGGTAATATCCGCACTAGTTCCCGCTCCTTTAGGAGGAACATACAAAGGTGCCGCCTCTCGCATCGGTTTAGCATGCACTAGGTCGCTCTTATCTGAGTGGGAGGTAGATGATTGGTCATCACCGACACGTAAATCCGACTGCTTGTCCTCCTCTGCTTTTAGGCGCGCTCTCTCTTTAAGGTCACTCGCCGCGTCCCGTAATGCAAACAGCCGTCGAGCCGCATCAGGCGCCTTAGAGGGAGAAAAAACACCGTTACGCAATGCTTTAGCATCTAATATTACATCATCAGGCTCAAAAACTGCCGAATATTTCCGAAAAACAGAAATCACTTCATCAGAAAAGTGTCCCAAAAAATACAACTTCTCTCTATCCTGCCACTTTTCCCAAGAGTCCAACAATTCAGCGAGGGATAACTTGCCCTTAAGTGCACGAAAGGAAACTTGCCGAAGCTCACCCATTCGGTCAACCGATAACATGGACCGCGTGTCTACCTTACCCGACGCCGATCCAGAATCCTGTGGCCTCGGGGCAGACGCGCCAACATAAGGGGGCGGAGAGCGATCTAGTAAATAAAAATCATCGTCAAGATTAGTAAGGACAGGATAAAGTGGCTGACGGACAGCATATTGACCCGAGACTTGCAGCCTACGCTCTTTCTCTTGTCTCTCCGTCTGTTCTCTTTCCTCCCGACGCTTCGCTTCCTGTGCTCGCACATGATCATTCTTCCGTTGCTCTTTATCAAACAGCGCTTTCTCACGTTTCTCTCGCTCACGCACTTCCTTCACCCATAATCGCACACATTCAAACATGTCTTGCCGAGCACGCTGTTTACACATACACTGTTCCACATACTCAATCTTACGCATATCAAATGATCCATACAAAGGCCATCGTAACTCAGGATCCTTCTTGGTGTATTTCCTCCATACTGTGCTGTACATTATAGAGGAAAGACCATGCTTCACATACATATCCCTATTAGGAGTCCCCTCTGGGGGAGCTGGAGCAGATTCCTCGAGGTTTAACCGGTTTCCAAAGCAGCAGCACCACTTACGGAGTGCGCTAAAAGCAGGCATGCTCAAAAATAATGCAAAATATGCAGTATTATCGAAAAAATGGCACTTAAACATTGTGCCGTTCAAATTTACACAACTTCGGAGAAATATCTCCACATTACCTGCCTATATGTGTTGCAACGCATATATTCTCACAATAAGCAATACAAGATATGACCGGTCATCACAAATCAAACTCAAATAGCCAAACCCGGCTTCAAAAACTCGGAGCAAGTACCGTACAGCGGTTCTTACCAATCAAGAGTGTCCAGATTCCAACTGCCAAGCTCCAAAATTCGCCCAAACGGCTGTCACGGCAGGACCGACAGAAGAGGTCTCAGTCGAGGACCGGCGCCACCCAGACGGTCAGCTCGGAAGGGGAGGAAGAAAACCTCGGGATGCCAGGACTAAAGTGCCTCTGGCAGTGATCACATCCCCGGCCAAATTCCTCACCTTCGTCACGACCAGTCCTTCGAGCATCCGAGTCGCCGATGAGCCCCACGTGACGGGCGCCAATTGATGAATATAGGCCCCAGCTAGGCCAGCAGGACACAAGGGTTCGCTCTCCTGCAAATGGAAGCTACAAGGAAGTTGGCACGGAAACTGCAAAGTACAAAGACAAAGTTTATTAACCCTTAAGGGTGGTCCTACAACCCATACAACACTCTTTAGTATTGCATAGGGTAGCACAAAGAACTTGCGTACACGGTCCCCTTTTATACACAACAGAGGGGCTCATAAGTGGGTGGATACAACATGAGGCAAAGAGTATTATCTTTTATGGTCATTTTCGATACAGAATCAATATGTGGGCGGAGTAACTAATTTCCTGAGCCCGCGAAAACATGGTCAAGCAAGGACTAACTGATAACAGATGTGGTCAAGTCTGGGCATGCGCCAGACGGACAAAGGGACTATTTATAGACTGTTACTAGGCAGATTACAAGAGCAACTAACACGAAGATAGGACTCTTCTCGTGCCACGCACGTGGAGGCATGACAATACAAAATGGAGTCCAGACTTTAGTCAACATAACGAGAGAAACTCGGTCATAAAAGGGGAATTCATGTCTTTAGTGAATGCTTACTCACATCGTTATTTCAATTTTCAACAATACGCCTCAGATCAAGGCATTCCATGCACAGGTATCCCGGTTGCACTCCTGTTCGTGGGCCAACAGGGGGTGCACACACAAGTCATAATCCAGTTGAGCTACCGTTGTGTTAGATATGCAGACATCCATGGGCCACTCGAATGTGCATGATCGACAGTGGAACCAGAGCTGGACGCATGTGACATATGCAAGATGGAAACTCAGACGTTAACTGATTTGCAAAACTGGCAGTGGCAGTGATCCCAACAGATGCAGCATTCGTGCACAGTACAGTTCCACATGACAGGGGTTGTGCATGTGCCCGGGATTGCCTGCCATTGCGTTTGTTGGTCTCGTACCACCAGCACTCCTCAAACCGGTGGCAGGTCTGTGGACGATGTGCCACAGCTCGGAGCAATAAGTTGTATGTGTGTTCACTGTTTGGACGTATGGGTTGTTTTTTACCAATGTCTCAGCGGCATCCCATGCAGGTGTACCTCGAGCAGGGACAAGTGTGTGTGGGGTGTGGACAAGTTGGTCTTTCATTAGCGCCGTTTGTGGTGTTGGAGTCATCAAAGTCTGGTATAGTATGTCACTCAGGGGGTGCCGGGCGCATTCAAGACCAAGGTCGGAGGTTCGGCTGTCCTACCGCCTTATGTATTGAGACAAAGGAGCTTTCATGCCTAATTTTAGTCTGACTACTGCTTGCATTTCTGAAAGGTGATGTGGCCTTCACGCTGAAATTGATGCCAGGTCTTAGCTTTAGGGTGTACCGATTGCGAAACACATGCAACAGTTGTCATGTATGAGCCAAGGGCCCATATTGGCCTTGCGCTCCTTGTTCAGTCTCTCTATTTCTTTCTCTATTTCCTTCTCTCTCTCTCTATCTCTCTCTCTTTCTCTCTCTCTCTGTCCTTTGATGAGTGCCTGACACACCTTCTTATCTTGGATTTTGTCTTTCAGGCTGTCACTTACAGATTGTCCAGAAATAGTTGTTTGGAGACAAATTTGATTGGGATATTTTATTTGGACTTTCAATGGTGAATGATTCATTCAGCTTTTTCAAATGATTTTATTCACGATTTTTTGATGATGATGTGCAATCTTGATGTACCATAAAAATAAACTAAAGGACTATACCTACCCATAGTCCCAATACCATAACCAAATGATCAGTCAGTTGGCAGTGAAGAAGGTTTAATAATTTATTAAACAAAATACTCTATAGAGGAGCCTCTCCGAACCTCACCCATCAGGTGCGCCGAGAAGACTGTTGGCTCGTATTCAAACATGAGGTTATATACTTTTCGGTTCAACACATACAATCACTGGAAAAGGAAAAACACTAGTTGGCCCTCGAGCTCCAGGAAAGGACTACATATAGCACACATCAGATCAGTACAAAGGCTTGACTATCTATTACTGATGAGGTCAGGAGGGGTACCTCCCTTTCGTCTTGGTGCCTGGGAGTGTAGGCACAGCGCCTCCAGGAATGTGCTTATCGCCCCCCAAAGCCAGATGCGACCTTGAGTCTTAGAACAGCCTACCTTCAGCTGCTACCAGTAACTCAGATAAACTGGGGCCTGACAACTGCACGTGATCAATGTGTGATCGCGGCCTGTGCTCAAGCTATGTTCAGAAGATGGCGTCTGTATGGTTCTCGGCCTACTCTTTTAGCAATAGATATACAGGGAGGAAATAAACTAGTTTCCTCCAACCAAAAGCATATATACCAACCAGGGAGTGTACATAGAGATACATTATGCTAACATAATATAGGTCCGATACTCCATAAATATGGGAAAACTACCTTTTTTATCCCTAAAACAGCTTAATCTTCAAATATTCCCTCATCAATCTGGATTAGGTCTTTGAACTCCTGCTGAACTAGCTGAGCTTTTACCGCAGTTGGGGATGGACCAGACACAGAGGAAGTGAGTTTTGTCGCGCAATAAGAGCAACATGCAGGTCCACATTGTACACAAACATAACACGTGAATATGATACCAGCTATACATGCCAGCACCATCAACATTTTCCCTCCCCAAGTAGACAGCAAACCCCAGAACCAACCAGAGAGAGACCATGTACCAGTTTCTACATGTATCTCGGAAGCTAAACGATGTAGCTTCTGTATAGCCAAATGAACGGAGGGGGCAGAGTCAGGAATATAAACACAGCAAGAGCTGCCGATCACACGGCATGCTCCTCCTCGATCTGCCAAGATAACGTCCAAAACCATACGGTTTTGAAGCGAAACGAGCCTGGTCGCCTGTAGCTCTACTGTTATATTGGTCAGTATTCCTGCAGTAGTGTTAATTACCCCTTCAACTACTCTAGACAAACGTTGTACTTCTTGGCTAGTAATTATAGGCCCCCAAAAGGGTAACACTCCCTTCATAATGTCGGTGAAATGCTGCAGTGGATTATCGGTCTGATCTATATCAGTGGTATCTATCACTCTTTTACTTCTCCTAATAAGCACGCTACGTTTATCTAGTCGGTGATCCTTGTGATAATCAGAAGGGGCAATATAGACTGGAGGGTACAGGAAGGACAGGTAGCAACGTCCATTCCAACCTCGTGGAAGCCAAGTATAGACATTTTCTCCACAGACAAAATATACATTAGGAGGGGATAACAACGGAGGGCTGCTAAAGGTAAGCAACTGATAAGTGTAATTACATCGGCTTTTCCCTACTGATTTGTACCCTGCTCCCTGAACACAAAATGTAGAGGTGCTGTTTAATACAGGCACTGGAAAAGCCCTATCTTCAGTAACATTACGGTCCTGAAAGTGTAGATAATATTTAGTGAAATTGAATTCAACAAAGTCCAAAATTTCATTTTTCTACCAAGAGTTATATACATATTCATACAGGCATTCGGATCTAAGGTTCCCTCTCCATTATTCCCATCGGGGTAAAATCCTTGATGAACCTCAATATAAGCTAAAATCATTTCATAATCTCTCTCCGAAAACCTGCAAGCGTCCACAGTGTAGTGCATATACATCATAGAAAGCAATTTGAACCAAGCCTCGCAACTTCCCAGATGAGACAAAGGTAGAGATATAAATAAGTCGTGCTTGTGCATAACAGATGGTAAAAGACCACAAACCCAACAATTCGTAGTATTGGTGGCACTGTGTGATGATGAAGCATATCAATGAATGCGTTTCTCACATAGGTCTGACAATGCCTTTCCTTATGAGGGGCTAAAGTATGAAACACATGTTCCGGGGGTGGGGTAGTTGTTCCTAAAACAGTATGCATAGGGTGGCGAAATTCTAGATATATGAATACTCCCAGTAATATAATTAGCAATATTGCTATAGTAGCTATAAATGCAATTTTAACATGATTGGTCCAACTAGAAGAAACAAGCATAGATGTAGGAAAATAGCGTGGTACAAAAGGACGTTCTTCTTCAGGAACAAAACGAGCAAAGGAATACATGCTAACTAAAAGTCCAACAATAAACTAGGGCAATGCAGTCCAACCTGCCAGAGGGTACTTCTTTCCTGTGTCCGTTTAGAGCCTCACAGGGAGGCTCCTATTGTTCATCACAGATAATACCAAAACAAACTTCTCACATTGGAGTTATGTTCTCACACAACCCTTGAAGAAAACACAACCTGGGCCCCTTTGAACATGGAATTTAGTCTTTCTTTCTGAACAGAGCAAACAAATGTTCAAGGCTCTCAGCGCGTTCAGTCCAGTGTCTCGCTCAGTACACCAGAGGCGTATCTAACAGACATTCATAGTACAGGTCTGTACACTATCACTCAAGTCTCTCCCTATCTCCTACCATGTTCACCTGGTGTACCGTGTTGTTTTCTGGGCCGCAGGTTGTATCGAGTATGGCCAGGCACTTCTTGATCAGAGAACAAAACAGAGGATGAGGAATCCGGTGACACAGGGGTACTGCGAGCCTCTGGGTTAGCTGTAGGAGCAACAGAATCTGGGGCAATCAATTGTGCTGATGGCAGAGCCCCTTCAGAGCCAGGTGCACCTTCTCCTTGCCCTTCTCCAGTTACCTGGGTGTCAGAAAAAGGGATGAATCGAGGAACTCACTCACTTTCCTGAGGCAGAACCCCGTCCTGGATTCGCTGATCATATGGAAGCGGAAGGGGTAGTTTTTTCAGATGTGACACATGAATCCAGTGTCGCTTGCTGTTGACTTTTACCGCCGTCCGCGTGGCCAACAAGACTTGAAATGGTTCAGACCAACGAGGATCCAAACTGGATTTTCGCTGATAGTTACGGACCAGAACCCACTGTCCTGGTTCCAAACGATGTCCAGGACCCTCCGGCAGGGACTGCAAGACTGCTGAGACTTGTTGATGAATGGAACGAAGATCTTTAGTCAAAGCATACAAATAGTCTGTCAGCATAGGATACTCTATATCACAAAACGTTCTGGGTCTCGGGACGCCCCAAACATTAGCAGGGCGCCCAATAATGACCTCATACGGAGACAAACCAGAATGAGAATGTGGGGTAACTCATATTGACATTAATGCCAGCGGCAGAGCATCTGGCCACTTCAATCCAGTACTTTCTTGAATTTTAGCTAATTTGAGCTTTAATATCCCATTATACTTTCCGACCAACCCAGCGGACTGGGGGTGTCGAGCCGCATGGAATTTCTGTTTAATCTGTAGTCCATTACACATATGTGTGATGAGTTCTGCATTAAAATGTCTTCTGTTGTCACTCTAGATCACACGAGGCAATCCGTAGCGAGGGAAATACTCCTTTACCAACGCTTTTGCCGTTGCCAAAGCAGTGTTCTCTTTTGTCGGGTAGGCTTCCATCCATTTACTGAAAGCGCATACCAAGACCAGGACATACTTCAAATTGTTAACGCGCTCCAGCTGGATATAATCCATTTGAAGCACCTCAAAAGGCAAAGATGGTGGTGCAAAGCTTCCACTCAGAACAGGCTCCCTGACCCCTGGATTATGTCGTAAGCAAACCATGCAATATTGCACCAAATGAGCAGTGGTCCTAGAAATATTGGGATTGTACCATACAGGATCTAATAATGCACAAATACCTTTCACCCCAATATGAGCTGAACCATGTGCCATTGTCACCACCGCATTCACTAATGCATTAGGCAACAGCCACCGCTGCTTTTCTGTCAGATCAATCCAACAACCATCTGCATCTTATCTCCCAATTCGCACTTTCCAGTGAGCCAGTTCAATAGGGGTAGCTTTTTTCTGTATTTCTCGGACACTCTCCATGGTATTATCAAACATCTCTGTTTCAGCCACCCACCTAGCAGAGCTAGTCATAAACATTGAGGTCAATTTGGATTTCGCAGTTTCCTTAGCTACTTGATCGGCAAAGGCATTACCCTCCCCCACTGCATCAACCACTGCCTTGTGTGCACTACATTTGACTACAGCCACTATTTCTGGTAACATCAATGCTGTCAGTAATCGCAAAATCAAGGGGCCATGCTGTATTCGTTGACCATGAGAAGTAAGAAAACCTCTATCTGCCCAAAGTTGGCCAAAACTATGAGCCACGCCAAAGGAGTACTGGCTATCGGTGTAAATATTTACTCTCAGTCTTTCACTTAACTCACAGGCCCGAAACAATGCCACTAATTCAGCCGCCTGTGCTGACTGATAGGGTACTCGAGAAGCCTCAACTATAGTGTGAAGAGTAGTTATCGCATATGCAGCAGTTGTCGTGCCATCTGGTAACTTGAAACAAGAGCCATCGACGTACAACTCCCCTTGAGGGTCAGATAGAGGAGTGTCAGTCAGATCTACCCGTCCCTTCGTTTTTCTTCCTCAGTCCGAAATATAGAATCATGAACATCATTGTTCTTTTCATTCGAAGGGAGGGGTAGTAACGTAGCAGGGTTCAGAGTGGCACATCGTTTAATCGTAATGTGTGGAGCAAACAAAGCCAATTTGTATCCAGTAAGACGCCCACTCGTAAGGTGCTGGGTCTTTGTTTTGTTCAATAATGTATCTACAGCGTGCGGTACCATCACTGTGAGGTCAGTGTTCAGAATGAGCCCTTCTGACTGTCGAATAGCCACCACAACTGCAGCAGTAGCTCTTAAACAGCTAGGGAGTGCTCTGGCGACGTTATCCAACACCGTGGAGAAATAGACACAAGGTCTCTGCTTACCACCAAATCCTTGTGTTAACACAGAAAGCGAACAACCGTCCACCTCGTGTACGTAAAGCACAAAAGGTTTTCGGTAGTAAGGAGTACCAAGAACAGGTGCAGAACAAAGCGCAGATTTCAAAGAGTCAAAAGCATCTTGACAAGCATCAGTCCAGGGTAAAGGTTCATGCACATCTTTAGTGGTTAAGTACAGAAGGGGTTTAGTAAGAAGTAAGAAGGGAAAAATAAGGGATCCATTGGCGACAGTAAGAAGTTATGCCGAGAATTGCACGAACATCACGCTGAGTACGTGGTACAGACATATTAAAAAGGGTAGTCACACGCTCAGGGGTTAGTCTCCTCCCCTTTTGACAGTAGATGACCGAGATAGGTCACCTCCTGTCGACAATATTGAAATTCAGAAAGGGATACTTTATTGCCATTAGCAGCCAAATGAGACAATAATTGTACAGTGGCCTTCTTACAACCTTCCTCGGTATCAGAGGCCACTAACGAATCATCTACATATTGCAAAAGCACATTACCAGGGGGTAAGACCAAATCATCCAACAATGTTTTCCATGCTTGACTATAAATACTAGGACTCTCTGTGTACCCCTGGGGAGCACGACAGAACCGGAAGCTGCGACCAGACAATGAGAAGCCAAAAATATGGCGGCTATCAGGATGAATTGGAATGCTTAAGAAAGCATTTTTTTTAATCAATCACAGAGAAATATTTAGCAGTAGGAGGAATCATAGTGAGAATAGTAGTGATGTCTGAAACCACAGGGTACTGGGGCACCACTATTTTATTAATTTCGCGCAAATCAATCACAAAATGATAGGTATCAGCATAATCAGGATCGCTTCCAACAGGGGCTCTCTTTAAGATTGGCAAAATGGGGCTGTTGCACACATTAGCAGCTGTCTCTTCCACCACACCCCTTTTTACCAAATCTTGTATAATGGAGAGCAAAGCCTTCTCTCCAGCCGGAGAAAGTTTGTACTGAGGTATACGAGGAAGCCGAGCATTTTGCTTCAAAGTAATAGAAACGGGCAGAATCTTTAATAATCCTACATCTGTGTCACCAGTGGCCCACAATGTTGCTGGAATAACAGCAAACTCAGGAGGGAGGGGTTCATTTTTAGGGAAACACTGCAAAGTATTCTTCCCAAGGGAATAAATAGTCAAATAAACACCATCAGGTGAACAATGAATCTTAACATGTCATATTTTCAACAAATCCAGGCCCAACAAATTTTCGCCACAATGGGAAGTCAAAAGACACGGGGAGTCTATCGTAACAGGACCAATTGTAAAAGGAATAGGTTTGGAGATGGGGCTCACCACTGGAATTCCCGAGATTCCTACTGAAACATTTTTGTGCCCGGACAGAGCAGCCCCTGGGACCAGGGAACGAGAAATAGAACTATTCATTGCACCCATATCAACTAAAAACTTTTCAGATGTTCCCATCGAATGCGCCTCTACATAAGGTCCTTGCTGATCAACGGGTACTGACACCTGGCCCTCAATCTGCCCATAGCTATCCTATGTATAAGCATACCCTTCGGTCGCGTCAATTACACACTTCTCATTATAATACTGCCTACCTCTTGGATTATCAAAATAATTATTTTCTTGTCCAACATGCGTCGCCTCTTCTCTTCGCATATCACTGCAATCCACACTTCCCCGACCTCTTCCTCTACTTTTCATAGCCCCGTTCTGGGTCTGCAACAATGGACACTGAAGGGACGAACCCTCTACCGCCTCTCTCTCTGCCTCGCCCTTGAACAACTTGTTGCAACAACACCCGTGTTTTAAGGTCCTTCATTCTCTTTTCCGTCTTATCCTTACTCTCATTTTCTCTATGTTCGTAATATTGGGCCAAACTCAATATTACCGAGGGCATGGAAGTGGTCCAGGTACTTTCAGCGGCATGTAGCCGTGCAGAGACTTCTGGTAACAAATTGGTCACAGAACGATTAACAAATAATCGTATACCGCCTTCCAACGATAAATCCTGTCCACTAAAATCAATGAATACACCCTCAAATCTAGTGAAAAAATCTGAAACACTTTCATCTTTCTTCTGTTTACATGCGGTCAATTTGTCCCAATCCACCTTACGAGGCGGAATTAAGGAATGCATGTAAGTGAAAATTCGACCAGGTAATGCCAATAATTCAAGTTTCGGCTTATCTCCAGGCTTACGATCCTTGTCCCACTCTTTTATCTGCTCCCATGTTCCGCCTAATTCTTGAGCATGGTCTTGATCATGCACCTGGCGCCATACGTCAATGGGAACTAACAATGCAAAAAATAGCTCTATGTCAGCTAAGGTCATGACGGCCGAAGAGGCCGCTTCTGAGAGTTCTTTATAATAAGCCGTGGGATTCTTACGGGGGTCGGGTAATTGTGATTTTAGCAAGAGGACTTCACTTCTCTTCCAGGGGGTATAAACCCATTGCTCCTGCACTAGGGCCTCTACACGAGGTCTAGTCACCACACCCTGGTCATTCTTTAGTTCCGGTATTTCAGGATGAAGGATAGGATGAACTTCATGCATAGGATGCTGAGTGTCCCACAAGGGACACTTTTGATGCATCCGTTCTCGATAATTTAATAAAACCTCCACATTTCTATACACTTCATCTGGGCTAAGTTCAGACTTATGAGCCCTGTCCCGGATGTCATACATCACTCTGGGGGCCATCCCTCCTGGAAAACACTTTTCCCAGAGAGTAATAATACGCGCAGCCATGTGTTTCAAGGCATGTTGCTGCGTAACAGGCTCATAGTCTTGAAGCGTGTTCCATATATCAGTTATAGTGTAAATAGGCTGTCGGATACACTGGGATGACTGATTCTCAATCATCTGTTTCTCATTCTGTCCTACAGCCTAACGGGTAAACAACTTCCGTGCGTCTAAATCCCCCAGAGCACGAAATGGAGTCGAAACAGCTGGAGATGGGGTCGTGCTCGCAGAAAGGGAAGCCCACACAGAGGTGGGGGGAGACAAAACAGCTGTGGACAGAACGGAAGACGGCAATGTATCAGGCCATAAGGTAGCCGTCTCAGACACTAAGGGAGACAAAACAGAGGACGATCCCGGAGAGGCAAGGGAAGAGGAAACAACAGGGGCGGAAGCTGAAGGGGCCTGTACTAGAGTTGGGGGAACAACGGGATATATACGCTGCGGAGAATAAGGTGGAGGTGGACGAGTAGCCAATAAATCCTCTATCTCATCTTCCGCTTCAGTCCTAGCCACATAAGTCTTATCCACTTGCAATCTAAATTGTCTATCTGCACAATCAATCCTTTGTTCAGTTTGTGCTTTATCAGAGGCAATAGCTTTCTGCGTAATTGTCTGATTTCCTTTCATCCTAGATACTTTCTCCTCCTGCATACGTCTACGCTTTGCTTCCTTCTGCCACAGGTTTAGGGAGTCAAACATTGACTGTCGGCTACGTTTAGAAAATAATCAATCCTGCAGAAAATGTATCTTTTTTTCATCAAAGACCCGGTTAAAGGCCATTGCAATTCCACATTATCTTTAGTATATTTATGCCATAGTGTATTAAACAAGAGAGGTGTAATACCATGCTTTACATACATATCATAACTTGGGCTGCCCTCAGGCGGGGCAGGTTGACTTTCAGCCAAACGCGTATCATTAGGGCGGCAACAACATCTAAAACAACTCAATTTGCTAAAACACGGCATGATTATTGTCGTCACGCGTTCCTCATTCGATCATAAAAATAAACTTCCAAACATGGCCATGTTCAATCATTCACAAAACATACCACCTCACGTTCATTCAAACATACATAAGACAATAATATATATATACATACAAAGATATTCAAAAATGACGTTTTGTCAAACAAAGAACAGAGCCCGTCGACTCCTGTTCGTGGAGAATCAATCAAATTCAAATTCCAAGACCGCCAGATACCAAAATCAAGCAGTCCAAAGACTACCAAGAGACCGTCAGACAGGTGTAACCACAGACCGACCTACAGACCATCCCGCAGCCTTCCTGGTTCCATCTTGGGACTATTATGACTAAGACCGCTTCATTAGCACCGCTTCAGATGTGTTCCCAAGGATACCCAGGTACAGCCACAGGCTTTTCCGAGAGCAGTCCGGCCGGGCGCGCACCACACCTGCCACACTAGGCGTCCGATCGGCGTCTCTATTATTCACAAAAGGTCTGTGGAGCGTCTATACGTGCAGCCACCACAATGCTGCCCCGTCAGACCCCCAAGATTCTCCATGGTACACTGACCACCAAATACTTACACAGTTAACTGCTTCAAAAGCACTGCTCAACAGTGCATGCCAAGAACATCAAAACAATTCCACTCACCTGGTGCACACAGGTACAATGACATGTTCTCCACTGCCAACTCCTGAAGACCAACACAGTCAGCTCCTGGGTTATGCCCGTAGGACTCCGGTGAAGGGTCACTAGCAGCTGGGGATACTCTGATCGTGAGAGCGGAGCAAGTTCATACCAAAGATGGCTAAATTTCAAAGGATCCTTTTTCCGTCTACCTGCTCGACCAGAATTACCCCTTGACCTTACCACCCGTTTACGGGGAGGACGACCCAGTCACGGAGTCCCGGCGGAGTCGCCAACTGATGTACCATAAAAATAAACTAAAGGACTATAGCTACCCATAGTCCCAATACAATTACCAAATAATCAGTCAGTTGGCAGTGAAGAAGGTTCAATCATTTATTAAACAAAATACTCTATAGAGGATCCTCTCGAACCTCACCCATCAGGTGCGCCGAGAAGACTGTTGGCTCGTATTCAAACATGAGGTTATATACTTTTCGGTTCAACACATACAATCACTGTAAAAGGAAAAACACCAGTTGGCCCTCGAGCTCAAGGAAAGGACCATATATGGCACACATCAGACCAGTACAAAGGCTTCACTAGCTATTACTGATGAGGTCAGGAGGGGTGACTTCCTTTCATCTTGATGCCTGGGAGTGTAGGCACAGCACCTCCAGGAATGCGCTTATCTCCCTCCAAAGCCAGATGCGACCTTGAGTCTTAGAACAGTCGAGTAAACAGCCTACCTTCAGCTGCTACCAGTAACTCAGATAAACTGGGGCCTGACAACTGCACGTGATCAATGCGTGATCGCGGCCCGTGCTCAAGCATATGTTCAGAAGATGGCGTCTGTATGGTTCTCAGCCTACTCTTTTAGCAATAGATATACAGGGAGAAAATAAACAAGTTTCCTCCAGCAAAAGCATATATATCAACCAGGGAGTGTACATATAGATACATCATGCTAACATAATATAGGTCCGATACTCCTTATATACGGGAAATCTACCTTTTTTATCCCTCAATCTCTTGGTCCAGGGGAGGTGGAGAGGTGCCTGGGGTAGGGCCCCGGGGATGGTTGGGGGTGGTCCGGGGAGGGTGGGGGGTGGTTCCGGGGGGGGTGGCAGTGGGTGTTGTGGTCTTCTTGGGGGTCCGAGCTGCAGTATCGTTGTCTCCATGGCATCTGTTGTTCTTCAGGTGTGGCTCTGGGCTGGGCTCCCTTTTCTGGTGCAGGTTGTAGTCCGACTTTACACCAGGTGAGAGCAGGTGTTAAATTCCTGCTGCTAACACGCCTTATCGCATGAAGATATAATCAAGTGCCGCTATTGTCCTACATGGACCTTTTCATCGTCCATGCACTGAAACAGAAGAAATTCAATGGCACACTAATTCACAAATTAGCTAAATGAAAAAAGCAACAAAATGGTGAGGAGGATAACTACTATGCCACTCTCTAGACATATATTCATTGTTTCTTTATTTTCGGTTGTCCACAAAAGCTCTGTCAAATCGAAAACACTGTTTCTATAAAAGGACTTTCTTGACTCCTTTACTCCCGCATTTTAAATATTCATACACCGAGAACCAGATACCCAGTACCTAAATGATGGTCCTATTGTAATGGTGTGAGGTTTCCACCATTACCGCTGTAGCAATCAACGATGTTTGCAGCAGGACGTAAATAAAGTGCAAACAATAGAGCTTGATATGACAGCACGACATTGAAAGTTTGAAAACAACACAGAGAAGTAGCATCCTCTTAAACTATGAAATATGCTGCTGAGTAGTAGTAAAGTGCACATTAACACACCACCATGAACGTTTATGTATTACAGATCAGCGATTTTAAAATGAGAAACATAAAATTGGTAAGCAATCGTGACAAGCAGGTGAGCTAGTTAAGAGGTTGACTGTGCTGACTCCAGAGTTCTGCAACGGATTTTAATTACAGATGTAGGGATAGAGGGCCCAATTCACGAATTGCATTATGGAGAACATTCATTAGTATTGCAGTGCTACTATTTATTCACTGAGAAATGCAATTCACTAGACAGAGGTACAGTCGTATGTATCCTTTTTTTGTAAGATACTTGAAGCCATGGGTGGGGTTCCGGGGGGGAGGGTTCTGTCTGTGCTTGTTCTATGGGCTTATGTTACATTAGAATCATTGAGACCTGTTGTAATGATGTCTAAACATTTACACGAGGGTCTTCCAGGCCTTGATGTACTACACACGTCAATAAAATGTGTTATTAAAAAGAAAATTCAATTCACAAACCTCTGCCTCCGCCTCTCTTATGATTTCTGTTTGGGGCTCGCTGCCACACGTGAAGAGGTCTCGGTACATATAGGTATATGTTTTTTGTAGGGAATGTGGGAGGGACAAGTCTGAATGGCTGGAAAATAAGAAATATCTACCACAAAGTAGGTGAAGTTTGGGAAAATTGAAGGAGGGATTTCGAGAGGAACAAACAAATAACAAAACATACTAACAAAAGTGTTAGAAAATTGTTATTCACAAAATATATTTCTAATTCTACTGCAGCTCCAATGCAGACAAAATAGGTTTAAAATGTACTCCAGGTAAGCTCTGAGGGGCATATTATCAAGCCAGGTGATAAAATTATCGCCGCTTTAGCGGTAGAAAACTGCCGCTAAAACGGCGATAATGGGCTTGATAATATGCTCTATGGAATTCCAATTGAAGACCATGTTAAATGTGAAGGACATCTAACATGGGCTTCAATTGGAATTCCATAGAGCATATTATCAAGCCCATTATCGCCGTTTTAGCGGCAGTTTTCTGCTGCTAAAGCGACGAGAATTTTATCGCCTGGCTTGTTAATATGCCACCGAGTAAGTTAAGCAGCACTCATACACATGGCCACTCATTGGTACTGAAACACACTCTCATAGAATTCACTGGAGCTGAGGATATCACTAACGACGTATGTGAAAAAAATCTAAACTAGATAGTAACACTTTTTAAGGCTTTTCCAATTAAAAAAATATATTCTATAGGTATCATTTTTTACAATTATTTTTACATTTTTGTACTTAAATACTTTTAAAAACATGTGCAAAAAGGCTCCAGGTACACAGCTGCTAAATGAAGGGTGGATGGAGTGCCGCCTTTCCCTCCAATGTGCAGGTGATACTCATTACATCAGGCAATCGCATGCTGGCTGCCCAAATACTAAACGAAGTCACACGTCAAATAGCCTTTTTGTGGTCAGTATGTTGGTGAATGTCTTTGCAGCTTCAGCCCTCACTTTGAGGAACAGTTATTTAAGAAAGAGAGACAGAGTTCACAGGCAAAGGGTCAACATCTTTGGCATTTCCAGGGATGGAGTTATTGCTAAATACAATTTCTCACCCAAAGTGATCCTTGACATCAAGCAGACCGGGAGCAGGAGCTTGACTCACCGGCAGGCTGCTCCGAGGCCATACCTTCCCACTTCCCTTGTGTATTAGGTGCCATTAATTGCACCCATGTGGCACTTGAGCCACCTCTCAGCAGGGAACACCTTTTCAGCAACAGACACAGCTGGAACTCCATTAACATGCAGGATGTCTGCGATGCCAGGGGCTTTTCTGATCCATACACTGCCTTTCATAGAAGCACCCACACAAATCATATATATGAGTCAATCCTTGCATGCCTATTTTTTTCTGGGGTTTTAAATGACAAGAGGTTCATAGGTAAGCTGACATTGTACACTGCATGTGTGTCTGTAACATGACGTCTCAAACATACTTACTCTTTGCTCACTACAGCACTATAGGCACACAATACCCTAACAGTGACATCATCATCATTTATGTATAGATGATGTAGTACATTTTGAATAGAGCTATATCTTAAGAAACATCACTTGTCTTTGCTTCAGGAGATACCGGTGTTTTTTCTGTCTCTCTCTCTCTCTCTCTCTCTCTCTCTCTCTGTCTCTCTCTCTCTCTCTCTCTCTATCTCCTCTCTCCATTTTGGCATCCAACCACACAGCCGAAACAGAGGTAAAATATGGCACAGAGTTGTGCCTTTAGTGAGCCCACTTTGGGAATTCTTAAGAATGCAAATTTGATGATAACTGGGATGCTCGCATGGGAAAATTGAATAAAGGTCATGTTCACATAAAAAGGGCAGAAGCCAGTGAGGAGATTGAGAAGTGACGCAAGTGCTGAAGTTTACCTTTTAAAGTTCCAATGTCAAGTTCTTTTTTGATATATGGTATATAGATTCAAGCAAAGGTCCGGAGTTTGGGTATGCATAACAGTTTGCATACACTGTGGTTGTGAACTCTATGCAAGACACATTTCTGTTTCCAATGTTTTCGATTAACTCCACTTTATAGAATGCATTGTAACCAGCAGAGGTAAAGGTGTCTTCGTAAGTCGAAGAGAACTAAAATATTACATTTTTATGAGGGATAAACAACTGGTGTCAAGGAGACAGTTGAAGTCTGTTCCTGAGCTGGGTAACCTATATCGAGGAACGTATGTTTTCGAACTTCCAAAATCTGTCTTTGAGAATGAGTGGTAGTGTGACCGTCGAGTGCGTCACCTGTGTGACGCCCTTATATTCTCACAAAAAGTCTGGGAACAGTATCCTTCTCTTCACAGAGGGCAGTGCAAAGTTTTTTTATTGCGCCATGGCTACAACTGTCAGTGACTGCACCATGAAAAAGCAACATGCCATAGAAAGTTTAAACATGACAGCCCTCAAGAACACGTATGTCTCTGCATTCTGTTCTGAGGATATTACGGCAGTTTAGTAAGCTCTGAACAACTTGCCGGTCTCATGCGTTTACCTGGAGGAGGACTTTTCACTTGAAAAACATGCTGCGAGTTCTGCTTTGTTTTGACTTTTGTGGCTGTTTGGCATGCCTTTAATCACTATGGGGCATATTATCAAGCCAGGAGATAAAATTATCGCCGCTTTAGCGGCAGAAAACTGCCACTAAAACGTCGATAACGGCGATAATGGAATACCAATTGAAGCCCATGCTAGATGTGAAGGACATTCAACCTGAGCTTCAATTGGAATTCCATAGAGCATATTATCAAGCCCATTATCGCTGTTTTAGCGGCAGTTTTCTGCCGCTAAAGCGGCGATAATTTTATCGCGTGGCTTGATAATATGCCCCAAACTTATTAGTTTACAGCAAGTTCAAATGTTGAACAGGAACGAAAACAGCATCGAAAGAGGTAATGAATAGGAACCAATCAGAATCAGGAACAAAAGAACAAAGAAAGCGGACCCAAAAATTGTATGTGGGCGGTGGGCCAGGCAAGCTCCAAAATGCACAGTTCGCTGATGTTCCATTTAATTCTACATGAGGTGTGATGTGCAAAAATATCATCAAAACAACATCTGATGTAGGCTCCACTTCACCATGGATGTCCTTGTCAAGCTCATTTGTACTTGTTAAAATGTGGCCCCCAGGGTAGGTGAAGGTCGCAGACGAGTCCTCCCGCGGGGTATTTGCGCAATGGCTGGAAGGACAAATTGGGGGTGGGATTAGAGGGGTTAAAGGACGGGGCGGGAGCTGGGAGGGCATATAAGGTGTCAGGAAAGGAAGATCCGGCCTCTTCCTGACACCTGAGCACCACCGGGAGAAGTAGAAAAGTTTGTGGAGACGGTTGGAGGGTGGTTGGGGCAGGTGGCCGATTTGTCAATCGGTGGGGGTATCTGCATCAGCAGTATGTCAGGGCAGGGTTAGGCATGGGGAGGCCCAGTATTGGCAGGAGGCATGGGAGGGAGGGCGGGGCTACTGCGTATCTACATGCCTGGGCACGGAGGCAGGCAGTGAAGCGGACGGGGGGCGGCGACTGCGAAATGGGAGGGGATACAGGTGTTGCTCCTGCCCGGTAATGGGAGGGAGCTGGCCGGCCCTTTAGGGTTGGGGGGATGCAAGCGCTGAAGGATATTGTAGATCCATTGGACCTGGCATGGCACCCCGGGTGAGGCCCCAAACAGACTTTTTGAGTGTTTTGGGGCCTCCCGACATGCGGACATGCACCCCAATAGGGCGGGAGGCCCGGGGGCTCTGGGGGTGGGCTGGTGCGCTGCTGGGGCCCAGTGGGGGAGGGTGAGACAGGGCCCAGAACAGGGGTTACTGCTTGGGAGGGAGGTGGGGGGGCGAGTCCAGGAACGCTGTCAGGGGTTGCAGGTGGCACTTTAAGGGGTACTCAGAACAGGGGCGAGGGACAGCCAGCATGGCACGAGGCCCGGTGGTGCTTGGGACCCACCTGGTTGGGGCGGCCTAGTGGGGGGGGGGACCAGGACCATTGATTTAGCCGGGCAGTAACGGGTGATGTCAGTGGGGCACACAATGGCCTCAGAGCACTGGCTGAAAGCAGTAGGGGGGTCCATGGCGGCCTGCCCTCCATCGAGGGATCGCACAGTGAACAATACAATGTTCTGAATTTTGCAAAGTTACGAATGCAGTTTGGGAGAGATGGCATGGATGTTGAGGGAAAAAGTGGGGATCTGTTGGTATGGATGTTGAGGGACGAAGTAGGAGCAATGGGAAGGTGTGCGATGGGGATGAGGTGTGGAATGGAAGTTGAGGTGCGAACGGGGCTGAGTCTGAGTAGGGTTGCTAAAGGGGGTGGGGGGAGTTCAGGTAACCGGACTGTTTTGTTGTTGTTGCAGAAGTCACGTGCGGCCACAGACCGAGCTGAGGGCACAAAAGGAATGGGGAACAGCACCTCCTGGTCAAACGGAGGCGGTCCTGGACGGACACTCAGGTACGGGATTACGGCTGAGGCCTTGGGACGGGGAAAAGTGGGGCAAACGTAAGAACTTCCGCTGGTCAGCCGGGGTATGTAATGGGTGTGAGGGATGTGGCAGAGATACAGGTGCTGCTGCGGCAGGCTGCAAGAGAACTGATTGGGACCACGCGATGGGTAGGCATGGGTCTGAATGGACAATATGGTAACCAGGGGACAGAAGAGAGACAACAAGGGGTCACTGATCACGATCTGTTATGTGGTAGGAGAGCGACACATGGGGCCAGAGGTGCCGGTTGGCACGCATGCGGTCATTGGTATCAAAAATCATTGGGGCAGCATATGATGGTGTGGGGTTCGGGGGCTGGGCACTTGCCCCGGCAGCAGCTGGGGAGCACAGTGGAATGGTGAGAGGAATGAGGGGTTTTTCCACTGGGCTACAACAGGTGGGAGACTAGTCAAGGTTGGTTCAAACTTGGCAAAGCCAGGAGGGGCGTCAATGCAATATACAGACACTACCTGCAGCTGGGGCGTGCTAGCAATTTTAGCAGCATTACGTGGGCTCACTTCAGAAGCAGAGATGGGGCAGAGAAGACTGATCGGGGGTGCGGGTTTCCGTGGGTCAATATATACCTGACAGGTCACTCCGGGGACAGGGAGACCGGATACCCAATGACGTTACGCAGGAGGGTACGGGGGTTTGTCAGGGCCAAGAGGTCCTTACCGGTTAGCTGGAGGCCAAGGGTCCAAGTCGCTCGATGTCTCCCGAGACGAAGCCGGGCCTCCGGCGACGACGTGGGAGGTTGCATGCTTCGCATCAAGGCTTACCGATTGCGCTGGGCGAGCTTCACTGATAGGCTGTCCACACATGGTGGGGGCTGGGGTTGCGAAGCACTGTGGGGCTCCGGGGGTACCTGGGCGCAAGCGTTCCTGCAGCACGATGGGGAGAGCGAAGACTCGTAATTTGTCAAAACTGGGTAGGATACTCAGGGGGGATTTTGGTCAGACAGAGCAGTAGGGTCCTCGGGGGGGGGCGTTGCAGCCACTGAGGCCAAAAGGATGAGTCAGATGGGGAGCTTGCGATCCAGGGAAAGGACGGATCACTGCTTTGGGGAAATACCAGGTTGGGGGGGCCTTGGTGCCGTAAGCTACAGTTGGGTCCAGGATGGTATCGAGGGTAGCAGCAGGTGATATTTTGACAGAGGGTTGTGGTTTGAGTGCTGCAGTTTCTCTATGAGGGCGGGGGGACACTCAAGCCAAGTGCGGGATGGATGGGAATGTCTACGGCAGCGAATAAAGGGTTGGAAAGTGCTATGCAAGGGGTACAAGGGGAGAAGGTACCAGGGAGACAGGCAGCAGATGCCCAGGCATGGCCGGGGCAGGCTTTCTGTACAGTAGGGGGTGGGTTTTTAGACAGGGTAAACAGCGGGGATACGGAAGGCGAGGCAGAGTGCAAAGGTGCATGAGGAGGCTCGGAGAGGGACATTGTTTGACAGGTGCAAATGGTGCGGCAAGGTCATGTGAGGTAGGGTGTATGCAGGGATGGTTGAGAAGGTAGGGAATAGGAACCCGGAACACTGTGGTGGGGCTATCTTACGGAGATGTACGGTTCCTACGTATTGGGGGCTGCACCAGCTGCGGCATCAGGAGGGCCCGGAGGGGGGGAGGAGGCTGAAGACTGAGGACAACTGGAGTACAGAAAGGTGTTCTATGACAATATAGGTACTGTACTAGGGGTCTTTCGGATGGATTTGGAACGACTGCCGAACGAGGGGTAAGGGAAAAAGGACGTAATTCTTGCAGGACTAATCATTCTTTTACTACCACGGGACCTGAAGTAGATCGGGATCCAGGGCAGTCGCCTGGATGGGTGGCCATTCTCCCGGCATTGGACAGCAAAGGAGGCGAACTAGCAGGTGTACAAACATCACTGGGCGGGGACCACAGTCATCGGCCTGTGAGATAATGGGGTAAACAGTGGAATGAAAATGGGGGGGGTGTTGTTGCCAGTACGGCTGACATGGTGTCACAAGAAATAAGAAGTTGCCCCGATATGAGGATACATGCGGTGGGAAAAATATTCTGGGATATGTCAGGTCTGGCGTTACCCTATGATGCATGGAAGGGGATATGGTTCAAGGAAATGGAGCGTGGGGCAATTTGGTCACGTGAATGAATTGTGCAGAAGAAGGGATCGGGGGGTTATTGACCTGGCTTGCCAGGTCATGGCACGCTGGTGATGAGACTGTTTCAAGGAGAAACAGGTGGTCTTGTTTAAAAGGGGGCACCTTTCACAGACAAGAATAGGCCCGGAAATGTTAATTATTTACATGGGACGCAGGTTTAGGTGGTGGATGGTCGTCCACCGGGATGGGGTCACCTTTCATGGATAAAAATGTGCCTGAAAATGTTATGTGTTTACATGGGACGGAGGTCCAAGTGGTGAATGGTCGTTCACTGCGATAGGGGCACCTTTTATGGACAAGGATTGGCCCGAAAATGTTACTTATTTACACGGGATGCAGGTGCAGGTGGTGGATGGTCATTCACCGCGACGGGGGCACTTTTTACGGACAAGTATTGGCCCAACATGCTGCTTGTTTACACGGGACGCAGGTCCAGGTGATGGATGGTCGTTCACCATGATGGGGGCACCTTTTACGGCTACGAGTGGCCCATAAAATGTTACTTGTTTACACGGGACGCAGGTCCAGGTGGTGGATGGTCGTTCAATGCGATGTGGGCACCTTTGACGGTTGAGTATTGGCCCGGGAATGTTACTTGTTTACACGGGACGCACGTTGAGGTTGTGAATGGTTGTTCACCGGGTGCTGCAGAGTGGGGAAGCGTTTAGGCACAGGAACTGAAGGAGAAAGTGGTCCTACTTAGGATGGGCACCTTTTGCGATCAACGACTGTCCCAACAATAGTAATTTTTTACGGGACGCAAGTGGAGGTGGTGGGCTGGTTGTCCACTGGGTGCCGCAGGGTCAGCTGAAGGGAGGCAAAAGGTGTACAGGAACTTTGGGGGGTGGTGCAGGAAACTGCCCTACGGGGGTTCCCTGGTTGGCAGTACTTTGGAGGGGTGGTGAGTCACATATAGGCGGATCCACCCCTCGGGGTGAGAACGGTACACAGATGACTGATAGCGGGGCGCAGGAGGCAATGAGCAATGAAGGAAAGTCTACAGAGTATGCTTGGAGGGCAAGTGAAGGTGAGAATGGGGAAAGGAAGAAGGTTACCGAGTAACTGGGGAAGAGTCAAACAGGTGAGATGGTTTTGAGAAGACTGAATGGAGAATGTGTTGGTATGGGATGGAAAAGTATTTTTCTTGCAATTATGTATTGTTAATAAAGTCTAAATGATTGCAAACTTGTCCTAAAAAAATGGCCTTTTACGCTTCAAGTAACAGCGTGGAGGGTAGGTATTGCGCGAACACCATTTCATGCCCTTTGTTCGCAGTAGGGCAGCATGTCCTAAACAACAAACATATCACTGGAGCCCCTCCAACCATCATCCCCTCGGGCCCTTACAGAAACAGGCTCATGATGGGCAAAGGACATGCACAGTTAGAAAAACTCGGAATTTGCCTGTCCAGACCACCATTCTCAGAGTACAGAAGGTGAAATAAGAGGAGTCAAACGTGCAGAAAGCCTTTTGCAGCTGAATGTATTTCAGATGTTTGTCCTGTGAAAGGGCACACATTTTATGGAGAGTAAAATATCCCAGAACGCAGCTTTCGCCAACAGCTCAGACACGCTCCCCCTACAAACAGTACCATATGACAAATATAACTTTTTGGAAGAGTGGCTTAAGCAAGTGTACAGCATTTCAAGTTTGTCAAAAAGGTTTCAACAACAGACAGCTGTTGGCAAGATGTATAGTTTCCAATACATGACACACAGCTGAGAGGGGTGTGTGTCATCCTGTTGCTCATAATTGGTTGGGTTTATCATCTATCTCAAATGTCTGCTTTTGATCAAGTGGCTTTCTCTCTGTTTTTGTGTTTGTTCATCCCAGAAACATTTCAGTTCCACAGTGTTCTAATTGACTTATATCTTTTCACTGTTAACTTGATGGGATTCTTTGTTTTAGTTTGCACATAGCGTTACATGCTCTGAACTCCACTTGTTTCTGTCCCCGGGTGCTTGGGTTTTACTTCCCTTACCTGATGCTCCAAGGCTCATTCTGTCTCACTTCACATTTTTTAATAATATATTTATTTCTTTTTACGAGCCCCCGACAGCTACAAGGAGCTACCAAGCCGCTTGTTTCCATTATTTGCATTTAGGTGCAGGCTCCTAACCCTTTGTTGTACCCCTCCGCAAATTCTAGCTTTCCTCCGCTCACTGCTACATCTTTGTTGCCTTTCCCGCTTCCCAACCCACTTTAATTTTTTTAATTGTACTTTTATTGTATTCTTTATGAGGACTTGGCAACATCAAACTGCTGCTGGATCTTTCAAGTTGTGTGTGCTTGTGCGCACTTATTTGAGCAACTTTATTTAGCATTTTGGTTTAACGAAACACCAATGGAGCAGGAATAGATCTTGTTCATGATAGACTTTGCAATCGTGAGTGTCAGGATGGGTCACACCTGTGTCTGAGGAGAACATCACCCCTAACACCGAATTCCTTAGTGTTTTGTACTGTAAAAAAGGGGATCCACTGCTATATGTGGACATTCCAAGGGCAGGAATAACAACTACTGCATAGCATCCACCCAGCAACTCATTGTTTACAAAGACAACTACCTTACTAAATTATGGCCTCAAAATAGATAGTCTAGGGTGAAATCAATTTTTATTGGCATTCAGCAATGATAAAATGATTCATAAAAACATGCAATTTAAAATGACATTGTTATATAGCAATCTTTCATAAATAGGCTTAACAATCCAATTGAGGGTGCAATTTCATCCAAAGAAAATCAAAACATTCACTCCTATCTCTCACCCTTTTGACTATCCACAACAATATTGCACGATACCTGGCAGGCATAGTATTGATCATTATAAGTTATCATAACATAATCAATGTAATTCATAGAGTACAATTATATATGGACTTGTGTATAAAGGAAAACTGCCACAATCCTGGCTTCTGAAGTTAACAGTGACTCGCAGTATAGTAGTGCCAGCTGCAAGGTATGTAATGAAGTTAAGAAAAGCCCGCTGGTGAAAATACTGGAGTTGAACCAAGGGGTACTGGGTGCAGCGATGTCGCATCTTCATACTCGGGGTCCCGTATACTAGGCCTGGGCGGTAAATTCCGTTCCGCTCGCGGAACTTGCGGAATTTGTGTAGTTTCGCGTTCCGCGGAGAACGCGAAATTGGCCAAAAATCTGCATTCCGCGAATTCGCAAAATTTTTTGCTTCTTCACGTTCTCAGTATGCGTGTTCGCGAGATATTTCACCCCGAGCACGCAAACAGCGATCGCAAACAGGAAAAAAGTATCGCGAACAAGCAATTACGCATGTTCGCGGAATTTCTGCGTGTTCGCGGAGATTTTTTACTGTTTCGCGGAGATTTGCGTAACGCGATTACGCAAATTCCGCCCACCCCTACCGTATACGGCATCTGCCATAATGTTTCAGACATTGTTAGGTGTATACTTCCTGTTCTATTTTGGCATCACATGTAAGGGTTAAATGGATACCACAATAAATCAAATTTGACTACCCTGTCCCGGACAATGGCTGTTTCCATAACTTTCCCCACCACATATTTATTGAGGTCGACTGAGGTTGCTTCTACATCTGTGCTATGTACATCTTGTGTGCGCTCTTTAAAATGTCTCTTTACTTCTAATTGAGCAATCTAACAAGTCCATCCACCATGTTAGATGAGTGTCAGACCCTGTTTGGGGAGTCAAAGGGCAAGCAGAGGGGTCAGTGGTTGGTGTTACTTGTCGCCTACTAGGGCTCTGAAAACTGGGATAAGTACAACCTCTTCAGCACTTGACTCTCAGTGTTGGTGAAGCAAGCGGTCACAGAATTCTCAGGGAGATTAGGGTGGGGGAGTACAACAAGCTGAGCCCTCAATAGATACCCAACAGGATAATACATTTATTGTGCAGCCCCGTGCTTATTTTTGTAGAAGAAAAGCACTTTAATACACAATATTACAACAACATATCAGTTACTCAGAGTCTCTCTTGCAGGGTTACTATCTTTTTTTAGGATTCTCCTCTTCTCCTCTCTCAAACTCCCTTATCTTAAAAGTGCCCTGGTCTGAGTACCAGGCACAGGTACAGCGCTCTAGAAGTCTAGTAGGCAATAACAGGGAATACGTCTCTCAAGACTTATCTTACCAACAGACCTCACTACAGCCTACCACACTTCGGCTGTGGTGCTTCCTCTTGGTGGGAATACATACTGGCTGCAGGGGCCTCAGCTGATTTCCTGGAAATAGATGCAGGCTATGCGGAAGAGTCCAAAGGCAGGAAAGTTGCTTTATTCGTTCAGCAGCCCTCTTGCGGGCACATGACCTAGGATGGATTTTGCAGTTAACGGTAGGGTCTCCTTCCTTGTGGACTGTCCTTGGATCCAGATGCCACGATTCAGAGCTGTGAAGTAGTCTGTGCCCATTCTTTGGTCAGGGAATTGCAGTTCTGTCAATTGAAATCGCTTCAAGTTTCTGCAGTGGCAGCCTAGTCTGATCGGGTGTACTTACAGTTAGCTTCATATTCACGTGGACAATCAGTAGGTAAGTGCCTCAGCAGCAGCTTCAGGTACAGAAGCATAGTCCTCTCAGGCACACTATGGGCAATTGATACGGAACAAGCCACCACAAAGTACATTCGGGAACACTTTGGTAGTGCGGTGGGCCTGATTGATACAACTTTCTTTTTCAGTGGCACAGAGCACTCAAGCCGACTTGGGGCAAGTGCCATGGGATTGCTGCAGCACAGCAGGCTCAGGCATACTTGGGAAGTTCCAGAACCTGGCAATAGTCTTTCTTCAGAAGCCTTAACCAGTCTGGAACACTTAAGCAAGTATTTACCACAAAAGAGCTACTCCTAGTGTGATAACCCAAACGAGTTACAAGAACGTCGTAAGTGTGGGCATCTCACAAAAAGATACGGACTGGTCTCACACACCACCTGGTGTCATGCTTCATCATTGACCAGTCCTCGCCCTCCAAAACCTTCGTTTGATGGAGGGCGGGCATACACTTGACGACAAGGATGCACTTCTAGGTGATTGAGTGGGGGCCCGTGACTATGTGAGTGAAGTTAAAAATCATTATAGTAATCAGTAGCAATTTTTTAATGTGAAATGAAAACTATATGATATTAAAATAAAGGTGTGACGGTGATTGGGACGGTTATTGTTCCCAACCGTCTAGTGAATGGTCTAGTGGATGGTCGACATGTTTCTGCCTAAATCGCCCCGAAGGGTCCGTGGCATTCATCAGGACCTAGAAATAAAGAATAAAGGGCTCCGTTCTTACCAAATTTTGGCAATGTGTAACCACTGCGGGAGTGTGGCATTAGTCACACTTCAACGTCTTAGAACTGCTTCCAATAGTGAAGCCTGAAAAAGAGATTATGGAAAGCAATGGTGTAACTCGCTGGGTCATTTGTACCTGTAAAGAAAAAAGACGAAAACAATGCATGCATTGGTTGTTGTGCGAGACAGAAGTGTGTACGTGACTTGGTGGCACTCTATTTGTGTACACTAGTGCAGAAATATGGTGGCAGACGATGCTGCTACCAGGCTTACCTTAGTAATTTGGACAACTTGTCCCATGGGGGAAGGGGCGGGGGAGAAACCACAGTTGTGTTTCCTCTGTAAGAGAAAACATAAAAGAACAGATCCTTGATAAAAGCGTATTTGTTGGAGAAGAATTTCACAAAACGAGCTAAATCGTGGTCTTAACCAGTCTCATAAGGTGAGTGAACATTGTTACATCTTTTCACATACCCATACTGTTTTACACACTCCACCGTCTTTCAGTTCAAACACACTCTTACTGTAAATTGTGGTCAATGCGTCCCGAAACCTATACGTCCGCTCCCGGTCCTCCCGAATGTGGAAATGGCAGGGAGCGGGCGGAGTTTTTAAAGGTTACTATCGGGTGCTTAATTGAGATAAATGAAGCAACTTGCGATAATTGTCAGCATGTGAGCGATTCCCGGTGTCCCGTGCTTCTATTGCCTGGTGCAAAGATGTCGGTAGGAGGCGTGTAAAGTCTCGGAGAAACGAGCTTTGTTCGTTGAGAGGTGAATGAGCCATGATAGCCAATGGTGATGAGCTATGATAGCGAAACACACAAGATGATGGACGGAATGTTGCACAATAGCAAAACACTCACCCCCAGTCACAGATCTGGGTTTAATCCATCGTTATTTTGCTCACCACACCACCCCAGTTCAGACATGGCCATATGCAAATCAGTCTTGACCCTGTGCCTCATGGGAACAGTCCAGCCCGAACTGCCAAGCCATGTCTTCCCTGGACCGGAATCAAGCATCCTAGGACCGGTTTCTGGCTATCAGCCATCATCAGCCAGGATAGCTTGACTCCCGTGGCGTAGTGAGCACGGGACCCACGTCTGGGCATACCCTTCCCACATAGGGTGAACAGCAAAACACACAAGATGATGGACGGAATGTTGCACAATGGCAAAACACTCACCCCCAGTCACAGATCTGGGTTTAATCCATTGTTATTTGCTCACCACACCACCCCAGTTCAGACATGGCCATATGCAAATCAGTCTTGACCCTGTGCCTCATGGGAACAGTCCAGCCCGAACTGCCAAGCCATGTCTTCCCTGGACCGGTATCAAGCATCCTAGGACCGGTTTCTGGCTATCAGCCGTCATCAGCCAGGATAGCTTGACTCCAGTGGCGTAGTGAGCACGGGACCCACGCCTGGGCATACCCTTCCCGCATAGGGTGAACAGCAAAACACACAAGATGATGGACGGAATGTTGCACAATGGCAAAACACTCACCCCCAGTCACAGATCTGGGTTTAATCCATCGTTATTTTGCTCACCACACCACCCCAGTTCAGACATGGCCATATGCAAATCAGTCTTGACCCTGTGCCTCATGGGAACAGTCCAGCCCGAACTGCCAAGCCATGTCTTCCCTGGACCGGAATCAAGCATCCTAGGACCGGTTTCTGGCTATCAGCCGTCATCAGCCAGGATAGCTTGACTCCAGTGGCGTAGTGAGCACGGGACCCACGTCTGGGCATACCCTTCCCACATAGGGTGAACAGCAAAACACACAAGATGATGGACGGAATGTTGCACAATGGCAAAACACTCACCCCCAGTCACAGATCTGGGTTTAATCCATCGATATTTTGCTCACCACACCACCCCAGTTCAGACATGGCCATATGCAAATCAGTCTTGACCCTGTGCCTCATGGGAACAGTCCAGCCCGAACTGCCAAGCCATGTCTTCCCTGGACCGGAATCAAGCATCCTAGGACCGGTTTCTGGCTATCAGCCGTCATCAGCCAGGATAGCTTGACTCCAGTGGCGTAGTGAGCACGGGACCCACGTCTGGGCATACCCTTCCCACATAGGGTGAACAGCAAAACACACAAGATGATGGACGGAATGTTGCACAATGGCAAAACACTCACCCCCAGTCACAGATCTGGGTTTAATCCATCGTTATTTTGCTCACCACACCACCCCAGTTCAGACATGGCCATATGCAAATCAGTCTTGACCCTGTGCCTCATGGGAACAGTCCAGCCCAAACTGCCAAGCCATGTCTTCCCTGGACCGGAATCAAGCATCCTAGGACCGGTTTCTGGCTATCAGCCGTCATCAGCCAGGATAGCTTGACTCCAGTGGCGTAGTGAGCACGGGACCCACGTCTGGGCATACCCTTCCCAAATAGGGTGAACAGCAAAACACACAAGATGATGGACGGAATGTTGCACAATGGCAAAACCCTCACCCCCAGTCACAGATCTGGGTTTAATCCATCTTTATTTTGCTCACCACACCACCCCAGTTCAGACATGGCCATATGCAAATCAGTCTTGACCCTGTGCCTCATGGGAACAGTCCAGCCCGAACTGCCAAGCCATGTCTTCCCTGGACCGGAATCAAGCATCCTAGGACCGGTTTCTGGCTATCAGCCGTCATCAGCCAGGATAGCTTGACTCCAGTGGCGTAGTGAGCACGGGACCCACGTCTGGGCATACCCTTCCCACATAGGGTGAACAGCAAAACACACAAGATGATGGACGGAATGTTGCACAATGGCAAAACACTCACCCCCAGTCACAGATCTGGGTTTAATCCATCGTTATTTTACTCACCACACCACCCCAGTTCAGACATGGCCATATGCAAATCAGTCTTGACCCTGTGCCTCATGGGAACAGTCCAGCCCGAACTGCCAAGCCATGTCTTCCCTGGACCGGAATCAAGCATCCTAGGACCGGTTTCTGGCTATCAGCCATCATCAGCCAGGATAGCTTGACTCCAGTGGCGTAGTGAGCACGGGACCCACGTCTGGGCATACCCTTCCCACATAGGGTGAACAGCAAAACACACAAGATGATGGACGGAATGTTGCACAATGGCAAAACACTCACCCCCAGTCACAGATCTGGGTTTAATCCATCGTTATTTTGCTCACCACACCACCCCAGTTCAGACATGGCCATATGCAAATCAGTCTTGACCCTGTGCCTCATGGGAACAGTCCAGCCCGAACTGCCAAGCCATGTCTTCCCTGGACCGGAATCAAGCATCCTAGGACCGGTTTCTGGCTATCAGCCGTCATCAGCCAGGATAGCTTGACTCCAGTGGCGTAGTGAGCACGGGACCCACGTCTGGGCATACCCTTCTCACATAGGGTGAACAGCAAAACACACAAGATGATGGACGGAATGTTGCACAATGGCAAAACACTCACCCCCAGTCACAGATCTGGGTTTAATCCATCGTTATTTTGCTCACCACACCACCCCAGTTCAGACATGGCCATATGCAAATCAGTCTTGACCCTGTGCCTCATGGGAACAGTCCAGCCCGAACTGCCAAGCCATGTCTTCCCTGGACCAGAATCAAGCATCCTAGGACCGGTTTCTGGCTATCAGCCGTCATCAGCCAGGATAGCTTGACTCCAGTGGCGTAGTGAGCACGGGACCCACGTCTGGGCATACCCTTCCCACATAGGGTGAACAGCAAAACACACAAGATGATGGACGGAATGTTGCACAATGGCAAAACACTCACCCCCAGTCACAGATCTGGGTTTAATCCATCGTTATTTTGCTCACCACACCACCCCAGTTCAGACATGGCCATATGCAAATCAGTCTTGACCCTGTGCCTCATGGGAACAGTCCAGCCCGAACTGCCAAGCCATGTCTTCCCTGGACCGGAATCAAGCATCCTAGGACCGGTTTCTGGCTATCAGCCGTCATCAGCCAGGATAGCTTGACTCCAGTGGCGTAGTGAGCACGGGACCCACGTCTGGGCATACCCTTCCCACATAGGGTGAACAGCAAAACACACAAGATGATGGACGGAATGTTGCACAATGGCAAAACACTCACCCCCAGTCACAGATCTGGGTTTAATCCATCGTTATTTTGCTCACCACACCACCCCAGTTCAGACATGGCCATATGCAAATCAGTCTTGACCCTGTGCCTCATGGGAACAGTCCAGCCCGAACTGCCAAGCCATGTCTTCCCTGGACCGGAATCAAGCATCCTAGGACCGGTTTCTGGCTATCAGCCGTCATCAGCCAGGATAGCTTGACTCCAGTGGCGTAGTGAGCACGGGACCCACGTCTGGGCATACCCTTCCCACATAGGGTGAACAGCAAAACACACAAGATGATGGACGGAATGTTGCACAATGGCAAAACACTCACCCCCAGTCACAGATCTGGGTTTAATCCATCGTTATTTTGCTCACCACACCACCCCAGTTCAGACATGGCCATATGCAAATCAGTCTTGACCCTGTGCCTCATGGGAACAGTCCAGCCCGAACTGCCAAGCCATGTCTTCCCTGGACCGGAATCAAGCATCCTAGGACCGGTTTCTGGCTATCAGCCGTCATCAGCCAGGATAGCTTGACTCCAGTGGCGTAGTGAGCACGGGACCCACGTCTGGGCATACCCTGGGGTGAATGTATGACATTGTTCTGCATTCTGTCCATCAATTGTTATTTTTGCATTTGTCACCCCGAGTGGGAAGGGTATGCTCAGACGTGAGTCCCTTGCTCTCCATGCCATAGGAATCAAGCTATCCTGGCTGACGAGGGCTGAAAGCCCGAAACCGGTCCTAGGATGCTTGTTTCCAGTCCAGGGAGGACCTGGCTTGGCAGTTCGGGCTGGACTGTTCCCATGGGGCACATGGTCAAGACTGATTTGCATATGGCTGGGTTCAAACTGGAATGGCATGGTGAGCAAAAAAACGATGGATTTAGGCCCAGATCTCTGTACTGGGGTGAATGTATGACATTGTTCTGCATTCTGTCCATCAATTGTTATTTTTGCGATGAGCTATGATAGCCAATGGCCGAGAGGCTTGTGCAGACGATATTGCGCTGTGGAATGGGGAGGAAAACTGTCATTGGATGAACAGTGTGCGAGACTTATTAGACCCGCTCTGATTGGTAGGATTACGGCGGGGGGTGTGTTAGGATAGCGAATACGGATGGATCACCTAAGAATTCACCCGTGGCTATGTCGTTGGCATGGCAACGCATGTAAAGTTAGTACTCGTAGCGGCGCGATCGTCCCGATGATAGAATCAGAGTGGAGGTAGCTCTGTGCTGGGGCGTAGCTTGTTAACTAAGAGACAGAGATTGTGTTGGTCTCATGCTGGAGCGAGTGAGATAGAGGCTCTGAACAATAAGGGTGAGCGATGCATACAAGTTATGGAGAGTCATATAGAGGAAGGCAATTCCCTTCAGTCTTTGGATGCTCGTATGATCACAAAACCGGAGCAATCCTCTGTGCAATGAACAATCTATGGCATCAAAGGAACACTCCCATACCAAAAGAAGCATTCAACAGCCACAAAGCGCTGTAGTGAGTAAAAACCCTTTAAATGGCATATCAATGGTTTCACAGTGAACGATCATTCATCATTAAGTCAAGTTAAAGTGTGTGTGTCCCACATATATTAATGCTCAATCCAGATACACAATACGAGATCCTAACGTATTAAGTGTGGGAGGAGGGACTATAGTGTAATGTATGGACCCAGACCATGATATAACGTGAGTCATGGCGAAAACGCGTGTATATCGTGGTCGGAGGATGGTGTATTCTATGGTCATTGATCCTTCTATCGTGTCAGCTGTAGCCAGGGGATATCATCATTGAGACCCTTCTCATAGGTACGGAGGCGGTAGACCCATCGTTGCTCTCTAAAATGAAGGTTTTTTGTGAGGTCAGACTTCTCTTTTCTCATGACCTCTAGTATGGTCCAACTGAGGTCTGTTTCTTTGTGGTTTGCTTCGGAGAAATGCCGAGTCAACTTAGTATTGTTTTTTTTGCACCTGATCGTACTTCGATGTTCGTTGATACGAGTTCTTATCTTCCTAGTCGTCATTCCTACGTATTGGAGCATGCAGGGACATGTTAGAAGATACACAACATTCTCCGTGTTGCAGTTACTGAATGTGTTGAGCTTCCAAGGTTTTCCAGTGCCTATGTCTACCTCTTTGGTGTTCTTGGTGAGGTTGCATGAGTTGCACATACCACAGGTGAAATGACCCACTACACATGGTTGGTCCCAGAGTCTAGGTTGTTCAGTGTCCTCCATTGTAGTCATCTGGGCATGTACCAGCTCGTCCCTGAGGTTTCTGTTGCGTTTAAATGCAAAAAGGGGGGCTTCCCATTGCTTCCCTGCGCTGTTCAGTATATGCCATCTCTTTTTGATGATTTTTTTAATAGAGTTCGATGCTGGTGTGAATGTAGTGACACATACTTGTCTATTTGTTTTTACTTGCTCAGTGTCTTCCAATAGGGCTTCTCTGGGGTTGTTGCTTGCTCTTTTATTGGCCCTCTTCACCATCTTTCTGGGGTAGTTACGTGCGATGAGTTTATTCTCGAGATGTTTCGCCTGTTCTTTGTAGGTCTCTTTTTCAGAACAGTTTCTTCTTATTCGTAGAAACTGACCTACCGGAAGGTTCTGTCTGAGGGCTCTTGGGTGATAACTTTCATATAAAAGTAAGCTATTCTTGTCTGTAGGTTTGTTATGGACCTTAGTTGAAAACCCTCTACCAGTGAGTGTGATGTCCAAGTCCAGAAAGATAGCGTGGTCCTTGTGGATGGAGTGTGTGAACTTGAGGTGTCTGTCTTGGGAATTCACCCAATGTACGAAGGCGGTTGCATCTTCCTCTGTTCCATTCCACACAATCAGTACATCGTCTATATACCGTTTCCAAATCTTGAGATGACTTAGAAACGGGTTCACTGGATTGTTAATAAAGTCATCCTCAAATTGTTGGACGTACAGACAGGCCATACTGGGGGCAAAAGTGCTCCCCATCGAAGTACCTGTTACTTGATGGTAGATGGTCTGTTCATACTGAAAAAAGTTTTCTGTGAGGGCCAGTTCAGCACATTCCATGACAAAGTGTTGGGGGGGTGATGAAATCCCATTGCCTGCGCAGAATGATGTTCTCCACGACTTCCAGTGTTCGTTGTTGGGGTATACTCGTATACAAGGCTTCGATGTCCATAGTTATAAGCCAGTCGCTAACGGGATCTGTCTCCAGATCTCTTAGGAGGCAGAGGACATCTTTAGCGTCCCTTAGATAGGATGGGGCCTCCTTCACAATTGGCCGCAGGAACCAGTCACAAAATTGTGATAGAGGTTCCAGCACAGACCCAATCCCTGATACGATGGGTCTCCCTGGGGGGGGCATCCGGTTCTTGTGGATTTTTGGGAGGATGTAGAATCTTGGCATCCTAGGTTCAATATTGGTCAAGAAATCTGCTTCTTGTCTCGTAACCCAATCGTTGTTGAGTGCTTCTTCCACTATGTTCTTTATTTTAATCATGATTCGTTTAGTGGGATCTGTTCGGTGTATGGCATAGCTATTGGTGTCTGCTAGCAGTCGTAGACACTCGTCCTGGTACATCTTGCGATCCAAGAGGACTGTGGCGCCCCCTTTATCCGCTGGTTTTATAACGATGTTGTGGTTATTTTTGAGTGTTTGTAGGGCCGTACGTTCTCTCCCCGTCAGGTTATTGAACCCTTTGGTGTTTAGGAAATCTATGTTCTCAATGTCTCTGAGTACAGCCTGTTCGAATGCAAGTATTTCACACGAGATATTCTGAATAGGGGGTTGGAAGGTTGATTTTTTGCGTAGCCCTGTTGATTTCCTGCCGTCTTCAATGGTTTCTGTTGTGTTGCCAAAGAAGTCGCGGAGTTTGAGTTTGCGAAAGAATTGGGCCAATTCCATATTTAGGCTAAAGGGGTCATTTCTCGGCGTGGGAACAAAGCCCAGACCTTTCTCAGAGCGAGAGTAGGCTAAAAACTACAGTACAACTATCAACCTTCAAGAAGAGGTTGGATGAGATTAATAAAGACCACTCAGAATACAAAGAATACTTGACCCAATCAAAACTGACAAAACTAAAGAAAGATGTACTGAAGTTCAGTAAGGAAACAGTCTATCCATACATAACGGATGAACATTACGATAAGCCAGCCCCCAACAAACAGGGAGAAAACAACGTTTCAGACCAACCCCTCAGAACTGGACGTTCAGTTCAGGAGATGAAAGAAGTGATTCCAGCAGCGATGAGGGCTCAGGACCACCTTTTGGAAGACAGCCCCATTACCAACCTCTGATGCAAATTCAACAACCGCAACACCCTCCCTTTGGTTACTGGCAACAACCTTATTTTCCACCAGGTTTTGGCTATCCTCCCGGCCCCCCTTCTTTTTTATTCCAGGGCAGAGGCAGAGGGAGAGGCCGACAAAAAAGAAGAAACGCAAGGGTCCAATGGGGGGACCAACAACAACAACCACAAGGGATGACAACCAGGAGCAGAGGGAGAACGGAGATACCCTCTACCAGCAGGGACTAACAAATATTGTTAACATCAGTACACACACCCTCACAACTGAAAAAAAGTCCGTCCTTGAGAAAGGTCTGGGCTTTGTTCCCACGCCGAGAAATGACCCCTTTAGCCTAAATATGGAATTGGCCCAATTCTTTCGCAAACTCAAACTCCGCGACTTCTTTGGCAACACAACAGAAACCATTGAAGACGGCAGGAAATCAACAGGGCTACCCAAAAAATCAACCTTCCAACCCCCTATTCAGAATATCTCGTGTGAAATACTTGCATTCGAACAGGCTGTACTCAGAGACATTGAGAACATAGATTTCCTAAACACCAAAGGGTTCAATAACCTGACGAGGAGAGAACGTACGGCCCTACAAACACTCAAAAATAACCACAACATCGTTATAAAACCAGCGGATAAAGGGGGCGCCACAGTCCTCTTGGATCGCACGATGTACCAGGACGAGTGTCTACGACTGCCAGCAGACACCAATAGCTATGCCATACACCGAACAGATCCCACTAAACGAATCATGATTAAAATAAAGAACATAGTGGAAGAAGCACTCAACAACGATTGGGTTACGAGACAAGAAGCAGATTTCTTGACCAATATTGAACCTAGGATGCCAAGATTCAACATCCTCCCAAAAATCCACAAGAACCGGATGCCCCCCCAGGGAGACCCATCGTATTAGGGATTGGGTCTGTGCTGGAACCTCTATCACAATTTTGTGACTGGTTCCTGCGGCCAATTGTGAAGGAGGCCCCATCCTATCTAAGGGACGCTAAAGATGTCCTCTGCCTCCTAAGAGATCTGGAGACAGATCCCGTTAGCGACTGGCTTACAACTATGGACATCGAAGCCTTGTATACGAGTATACCCCAACAACGAACACTGGAAGTCGTGGAGAACATCATTCTGCGCAGGCAATGGGATTTCATCACCCCCCAACACTTTGTCATGGAATATGCTGAACTGGCCCTCACAGAAAACTTTTTTCAGTATGAACAGACCATCTACCATCAAGTAACAGGTACTTCGATGGGGAGCACTTTTGCCCCCAGTATGGCCTGTCTGTACGTCCAACAATTTGAGGATGACTTTATTAACAATCCGGTGAACCCGTTTCTAAGTCATCTCAAGATTTGGAAACGGTATATAGACGATGTACTGATTGTGTGGAATGGAACAGAGGAAGATGCAACCGCCTTCGTACATTGGGTGAATTCCCAAGACAGACACCTCAAGTTCACACACTCCATCCACAAGGACCACGCTATCTTTCTGGACTTGGACATCACACTCACTGGTAGAGGGTTTTCAACTAAGGTCCATAACAAACCTACAGACAAGAATAGCTTACTTTTATATGAAAGTTATCACCCAAGAGCCCTCAGACAGAACCTTCCGGTAGGTCAGTTTCTACGAATAAGAAGAAACTGTTCTGAAAAAGAGACCTACAAAGAACAGGCGAAACATCTCGAGAATAAACTCATCGCACGTAACTACCCCAGAAAGATGGTGAAGAGGGCCAATAAAAGAGCAAGCAACAACCCCAGAGAAGCCCTATTGGAAGACACTGAGCAAGTAAAAACAAATAGACAAGTATGTGTCACTACATTCACACCAGCATCGAACTCTATTCAAAAAATCATCAAAAAGAGATGGCATATACTGAACAGCGCAGGGAAGGAATGGGAAGCCCCCCTTTTTGCATTTAAACGCAACAGAAACCTCAGGGACGAGCTGGTACATGCCCAGATGACTACGATGGAGGACACTGAACAACCTAGACTCTGGGACCAACCACGTGTAGTGGGTCATTTCACCTGTGGTATGTGCAACTCATGCAACCTCACCAAGAACACCAAAGAGGTAGACATAGGCACTGGAAAACCTTGGAAGCTCAACACATTCAGTAACTGCAACACGGAGAATGTTGTGTATCTTCTAACATGTCCCTGCATGCTCCAATACGTAGGAATGACGACTAGGAAGATAAGAACTCGTATCAACGAACATCGAAGTACGATCAGGTGCAAAAAAAACAATACTAATTTGACTCGGCATTTCTCCGAAGCAAACCACAAAGAAACAGACCTCAGTTGGACCATACTAGAGGTCATGAGAAAAGAGAAGTCTGACCTCACAAAAAACCTTCATTTTAGAGAGCAACGATGGGTCTACCGCCTCCGTACCCATGAGAAGGGTCTCAATGATGATATCCCCTGGCTACAGCTGACGCGATAGAAGGATCAATGACCATAGAATACACCATCCTCCGACCACGATATACACGCGTTTTCGCCTTGACTCACGTTATATCATGGTCTGGGTCCATACATTACACTATAGTCCCTCCTCCCACACTTAATACGTTAGGATCTCGTATTGTGTATCTGGATTGAGCATTAATATATGTGGACACACACACTTTAACTTGACTTAATGATGAATGATTGTTCACTCTGAAACCATTGATATGCCATTTAAAGGGTTTTTACTCACTACAGCGCTTTGTGGCTGTTGAATGCTTCTTTTGGTATGGGAGTGTTCCTTTGATGCCATAGATTGTTCATTGCACAGAGGATTGCTCCGGTTTTGTGATCATACGAGCATCCAAAGACTGAAGGGAATTGCCTTCCTCTATATGACTCTCCATAACTTGTATGCATCGCTCACCCTTATTGTTCAGAGCCTCTATCTCACTCGCTCCAGCATGAGACCAACTCAATCTCTGTCTCTTAGTTAACAAGCTACGCCCCAGCACAGAGCTACCTCCACTCTGATTCTATCATCGGGACGATTGCGCCGCTACGAGTACTAACTTTACATGCGTTGCCATGCCAACGACATAGCCACGGGTGAATTCTTAGGTGATCCATCCGTATTCGCTATCCTAACACACCCCCCGCCGTAATCCTACCAATCAGAGCAGGTCTAATAAGTCTCGCACACTGTTCATCCAATGACAGTTTTCCTCCCCATTCCACAGCGCAATATCGTCTGCACAAGCCTCTTGGCCATTGGCTATCATAGCTCATCACCATTGGCTATCATGGCTCATTCACCTCTCAACGAACAAAGCTAGTTTCTCCGAGACTTTACACGCCTCCTACCGACGTCTTTGCACCAGGCAATAGAAGCACGGGACACCGGGAATCGCTCACATGCTGACAATTATCGCAAGTTGCTTCATTTATCTCAATTAAGCACCCGATAGTAACCTTTAAATACTCCGCCCGCTCCCTGCCATTTCCACATTCGGGAGGACCGGGAGCGGACGTATAGGTTTCGGGACGCATTGACCACAATTTACAGTAAGAGTGTGTTTGAACTGAAAGACGGTGGAGTGTGTAAAACAGTATGGGTATGTGAAAAGATGTAACAATGTTCACTCACCTTATGAGACTGGTTAAGACCACGATTTAGCTTGTTTTGTGAAATTCTTCTCCAACAAATACGCTTTTATCAAGGATCTGTTCTTTTATGTTTTCTCTTACAGAGGAAACACAACTGTGGTTTCTCCCCCGCCCCTTCCCCCATGGGACAAGTTGTCCAAATTACTAGGGTAAGCCTGGTAGCAGCATCGTCTGCCACCATATTTCTGCACTAGTGTACACAAATAGAGTGCCACCAAGTCACGTACACACTTCTGTCACGCACAACAACCAATGCATGCATTGTTTTCGTCTTTTTTCTTTACAGGTAGAAATGACCCAGCGAGTTACACCATTGCTTTCCATAATCTCTTTTTCAGGCTTCACTATTGGAAGCAGTTCTAAGACGGTGAAGTGTGACTAATGCCACACTCCCGCAGTGGTTACACATTACCAAAATTTGGTAAGAACGGAGCCCTTTATTCTTTATTTCTAGGTCCTGATGAATGCCACGGACCCTTCGGGGCGATTTAGGCAGAAACATGTCGACCATCCACTAGACCATTCACTAGACGGTTGGGAACAATAACCGTCCCAATCACCGTCACACCTTTATTTTAATATCATATAGTTTTCATTTCACATTAAAAAATTGCTACTGATTACTATAATGATTTTTAACTTCAGTCACATAGTCACGGGCCCCCACTCAATCACTTAGAAGTGCATCCTTGTCGTCAAGTGTATGCCCGCCCTCCATCAAACGAAGGTTTTGGAGGGCGAGGACTGGTCAATGATGAAGCACGACACCAGGTGGTGTGTGAGACCAGTCCGTATCTTTTTGTGAGATGCCCACACTTACGACGTTCTTGTAACTCGTTTGGGTTATCACACTAGGAGTAGCTCTTTTGTGGTAAATATACAGTATTGGAGGCTGCTGCTCATAGAACCCCATGCCTCTTGTTCCCTCCTCCACACATCTAGTGGAGTTCTCTTGTGATTGGACACTTAAGCAAGTACCATGGCAGTAACAGCAGAGTCATTGGGTCGATCTGCTCAGGCACACTTCAGCAATTCTCACTTCGCTTATGGTAAGTGACCTGTTCTAACCTAGGATCAATCACGTCATACTTTCAGGAGTCTCTGTTAGACAAAGCTTCAATCTTGGGTCAACTGCTAATTCCCACAGCAGTGGTCAGCTCCTCCTGTAAGGTTGGCTTGCTCCTTCCCTGTCCTTCCAGGAAGGATTCTCCCAGGTTTCCAGGACAGGGAACAGCTCTTCGATAGGTCAGATCTTAGATGATGTCCCCTTACCTCTCAGGAACTGGCTGCCAAGCAGACACCGGTGTTGGTTGTGCTATAGTCCTATGGGTACTCAGTGGAACACCCCCTTGCTTGGATAGGGAACATGGAACTGGAGTAGCATGTTTCTAAGGGGAGCCTGTTTCCTCTTTCCCTAATTCAGTGTGTAGATCCCTGCCCACACTCTCAGGAAACCTTTCCAGTGTAAGCTCACCTCCATCTTGTGCACATGAAGTCAGGGGATTCCAAAATGGTACTCGACGAGCTACTTCACTGGGGTTTAATCAGGCACACACAATGTGTGTAACAGGCAGAGAATACTAATACATACATGCAGACATGTGCTTGGGATAGTAGAGCAACGACTTAGATTCATCTGTATTAGTGGAACGTTTACCTTTGTGACACAGGCAAAAAGATATGGGCACTCCATGATTGCTAAAACAACGTATGCTCAAACATTGAACTACATGTTTGAATCCGTGACAGGGATAGTAGTCACTATGGAGAGCATGTTTGGTGGGACCTTCAGGAAGGAGAGGCCTTGGACCATACTCATAGGAAGACAGGCCTAGATATTCGTGCACACTGTAGATTAGCATAATGCTGGTCCAAAAATTCAAAACAAAAAGCAGTATACCAGATACTTGCAGTCGGTCACTCAAGGCTTGGTATCTGATTCTACACAATGCAGAGCACATCCCCACTCTAATAATCTGTAACTTAAAAATGGTCACTGCAGGTGTCCGTATGTATGCACGCATGTATCACGAGGCACACATGCACATGCATCACAAAGCACATGCACACTTTGGAAACCATCTTGGAATGGGTTTTCTGTAATAGAAAACCCATTGCAAAATTGCCTCTCCTGTGTGCATTTGGTATGTGCATGCAGCTAATACACAGGCATTTGTAAAAGCAATAGCTTGACATTTGAAAACTGAGACCTAATGGCTTTAACAGTCCTTTATTTGTGTTTTTAGTCCTTTGGAATCTGTTGTAGTTATAGTCGTATAAACGTTCTATCAGACTGTCTGATTGCTCAATTTACTTGCTTGGAGTCATTCCTATATTTTGTTTCCTGCAGTTGCTTTGCTTCCTATCATGTTTACTCTGGGCAGCGCATGCCATTAAAACATCAGAAATATAAAAGAACAAAGTAATAATTCTACCATGACTAGAACACAACATTAATATATTTACTCCTCTCAAGAAATATGTTCCTAGTTATAAAAAAACAATCACAGCAAATTTCTGGCTTACCAAACCATGCGATATAAAATTTTAACTTTCATGCTATTGTGAGTCAAAACATAATATTTCCATCAAGTGATCCTGCTAAAATCAATAAACCCCATGACATACTGACTTGTGGTACAGAATGTCACCGGGGCCGCTCCATTTCATTGAAGATTTGTGATTCACAGCAAACTCTCATTTATATTCAATGCACCCTGGAGACCACCAACTAAACTCTGGGGGGCAGATTTATGAGCCCCTTGCGCCACTTTTGCGTCACTTTTAACATGGGAAAAGTGACGCAAAAGTGGCGCAAGGGGCTCATAAATCTGCCCCTGGGTTCCTAAAGAATAGTTGATACTGTCTGCTTCCCATTTCATGACCATGAGGTAAATAATAGTGTAAGTGGCACTGTCAGGAATTACAACTGTGACCCGCTGGTACTCAGAGATCTGTGGATGAGTTGTGAGCATCCATGCAAAACATTCCAATTATCATTGCTTTTGTTTCGTAACTCCGTTATTATTCTGTAAAGGTGCTTTTATTTGTAAAGTCGCATCAGCGAGTAATGTACGCCTTAGGTCAGAGTGAGTAATTTTTAGGGGCACAACTGAGGATGCCTTAAAAGAAATGGAATTTGAAGCACACGTCACCTGTATCTGGTTTTCCATGAAAATATTGAATACTTTGGGGGATTCATTTCAGTCTTACCCTGCAACGATCAAACGTCAGATCCTGCAAACTGTCTGAGGTCTGCATTTTAAACATTAAAATATAAATATAGAAGCATTGCACTGCAGCTAAACTATAGCATGTTTGAGGTAGCAAACAGCCCGATTCACAATTCAAAAATAATTTTTGATATTTACTAACACCAAACTGCAATTCAACAGAATCTTAATTTAGGTTTCACATTTTGGTAATTGGAAGGATCGTGTTTAGGGCGTCCATTAATGTTTTGCCTCCAAATTTCAGTTGCAAAACATACATATTTTTCCACCTCCTCAAAGGGGGTGATAACCCATTTGCAAATAGGAAAGGATCCCAAAGGGATCCCTTTACCTTTCTGAATGTTGACAAACATTTTTTTTACGAGTTTGCCTACTTGCACTTTTCATTTTTTTAAACACATCTCAGTTTTCTTTAAAGAAAAACGGGTTGCAGTTTAAAAAAAAAATTCCATGTTAAAGCAATCACACAAATGGTGGTCTGCCAACCTCAACAGTCCACCATCCCTGTGATGGCTATCATTGCTAATGGGTCACAAGTTGAGATCTAGCTCATTTATATTCATGTGGTAAGTCTATTTGTGACTCACTAGAATTCTCCCACTACAAAAAAAAGTTTCATAAACGAAGAATAGTGATTACCAAATAGCGATTCAGAAAAAAATGCTACTCTCAATGTTCCTACATCTGGTCCATAATGCTGTTGTGCTTGCCACTTGAAAACTGTGATATTCAAAGAGGTAAGGTCTGATTTAGAGATTGGCAGATGGGACTTCCTTCACAATCGTGACTTTTATGTTTAAAAAACGTATTCTGAACATGGCTACCCTTCCCAGTGCTTCCCAACACATTGAAGAAATAGCAAAAGATAGTGAAGTTTACAGCTGGAAAAGCCAGGTCTTCAGCCGCTCACTGAAACTGCAGTGACCAGACACTGTCCTTAACTGGCAACAATAGCATCAGTTGGTGTCATCAGCATATGATACTAAGGACAGACCAAAGGACTCTTCAAATGCTGCTCGAGGTCTCACGTAAATATTGAAGAGTTTGGGGTTTAAGGCCGAACCTTGCGAAGTCCCAAATTCTAACTAGCGTATAGGGGAAATACATTGAGGTGATATTACCTGGTAGGAATGATCCTCCAAAAATGAGGTAAGTGAGGCCAGCACCTTGCCACGTATCCCAATCTCATATAATCTATCCAAGACGATCTTATGGGATACAGTATCTAATGCTGCGGTTAGATATAGTAAAGTCATCGCAGCAGAGCCTCCTTCATCAAGCAACTGCTACAGTTCCTCAGTCACTTTAGGAAGCGAATTTCAGTGATAAGAAAATGTGTGAAGCCATTTTGGGAAGGATGTAATAATTGATGTTCTTCCAGGTGTTTTGTCAGTTCATTATTTTCATGTTTTTCTATCCCTTTGTCCATAATGGCAATTTGCTACTAATTATCAGATAGAGTTTGGTTGCGGATGGATTTTCTTAAATAGTGGAAGCACATTTGCAGTTACCAATACCTATGCACGTTCGCAGCTAAAACAGATTTACCAATTTAAGAAGTATAGGGAAGAGGACAGAGCTGTCCTTTTAAAACATCTGTCCATGGTGGATCATTCGGAGATCCAAATTTTATTTTGAATTCTGAAATGTGCCGCCCATTTGGGTCTACTAGCTCAAACTCGTCTAAAATAGACCTTAGAAGAAAGACCCACTTCTGATTGAGTGAGTTGTAACGAGCTTGCCCTTGTGTTTACTTCGGAAAAACAGGAGTAAATATCCTTTACTTTTTACACAAAATGGTCTGCCAGCAAATTACATTTATCATTATACGTATATTTCGAAGGAGCATTGTCCCCTGGTTTCATTAAATCCTGCACAATCACCTATATTTCTTTGACAGGATAGAGACTTTCTTCTATTTTAGTCATTTAGTGGTTAAAGTAAGCCTTTTTTTTAAATAATTTGGTAATATGTTTTTATAGTTGCACAGTAAATCTTTTTATCTTTGACATCATACTGTTTCCTGACAGGTGCACACCAGAATCTTGTAGTGCTTTTATTGAGCAATTATCTGTTCATAAAACCAGGGCACTTGTGTTTTCCTTTTCTGTTTAACCTCCCTAACCGGGGTCAGTTTACGAACCACACATTTCTCCAGGACATAGGATTTTCTGTTACCTCATTAATACTTATATTTACCCTCTGGATACTGTTTTGTAGCAGCCTACAGAATTTGCCATCATCCAGTTTATACAATTTCCTGCTCCTATAAGTTCTTCCCTCTATCTGACAAGATAGAGTTTGCACACCCAAAATTAACGGGGCAGCATAGTAATAGTAGAATTCACTGGAACTGAAGTAAGCACATCTAAATAGGGTAAATTAGAAAACACCGGATCCAGCATATGCCTAGTTTCAAGTGTGGAACTGTTAACTGGCTGGATAAATCTTGAAGAAAGTTAGAGATTGGAGCTAAGGTCTGTGCCTCCAGATGTAAATTTGGTTATCACGTTCGTCATTTGATAAGTAAATTATATCCAATGTCATTTAATGGTTAGGATATCGTTCACATTTCTGGCGCAGCATCCTATTTGCCAAAGCATAGATTAGGCCCTAATTCTTCATTAGACTTTCCAGAATATTGCTTTAGTTGGTAAAGCTGTGCATGATATTTAGTTAAAAAAATAGATATTCAACGCTTTTAAATTAGATGTGAAAGGATGTCTTGTGTATTACAAATCACACACTTGTACTGTGCTCCTCAACACTTGATGATCCATTGCTCATGCTTCTGCTTTTCCGTGCAGTAGAATTTGATCCATAAATCTAGTTGTAGCTTCACTGTCGTCCATAAAACATCTACACATTAAGTGCAATAATTTCCCAATAGACTCTGCAAAGTCCTCAATGCACCAATGTCTTCCTTTCCCATACTCATTCACTGTCACTCAATATCACATTTACATATTATAGTTATCACCCACATTTTACTCCTCTCCATGCTCAGCTTTACATTATGCACCTTCTACAGGTAACCTGCCTTCAAAACCCCCATCAATAATGAATTCACATTCTTGTTTTAGCTAATCTAACAGACCCAAAAATAACAATTATCACACACTGCTAGAAATTGATTTATTATTTAAGGGGGGTGATGACACACATTAAGTAATAAACACAATACTTGTCGAAAAGAATTACAAGATTTGCTAAGTGAACCTGAGAGTAGCTTTAGTATAGTGAAGACAGGTTTAATTCAGAGGCAAAGTGTACCGTATTTATCAGTACCAAAAGATCTAAAGTCAAAATACAGTGCATGAAAAATGTCAAACCAATTAAAAAAATAGAGCACATGTTAAAGAAATTAAATCACACCAAACTGATAAAAGTGTAATAAGGGGATTCAGAAACATGAATTGAATTTTTACAGTTGTAAAATAAAATAGTGGCAATAACCATATACTACAACCGTGGTCCACTGGTCATGATAGACTAGAACCTAGATGTGATTTGGGGTTAACAGTGATTGAGCACAGATCAGATACAGCAACCAGGTTTGGCCTGGTTGGAGGTTTTTTCTTGGAACTTAGGGCATGATTTAGAATTTGGCGGACAGGGGTACTCCATCAAAAACATGACGGATATCCTGTATGCCATATTATAACCCCCATTATATTCTATGGCATTTGTAAAATCTCAAAGGGGATGTCAGTAACATTTGTGACAGTGTAACTCATCCATCAAACTCTAAATCAGGCTCTCAGTCTCAAAAATGGAAAACCAACATTTTCAGCTGGGCAACACAGCACACTATAGCTGAGGAGGACTTCATGAGGTCAAATAGCGATCGAATGAGGCTCTAGTGAAGCTGTTGGTTTTTGGAGCGAACGCTCCAGGAATTTGAATTTTGTACCTAAGGAAGGTCACTCACTGGTCAGATACTTTTGGCGCACTCACCAGTGTAGATTTCCTCTTTCACACTGTTTTGGAGTTCAGATTCCTACAGTGGGGCAATATTGAAGGCTACAGCCAAAGAGAGATCTACAGGGCTGGATACCATCCCTGCCAGATCCTGCTGACTAGGATTTGTTTTCACCAAAAAAGCTCAGAGCGGAGTAAAGCTGAATCTTTAGTCCAGCGGAAAAACCCCTTGGTCAGATTGCCTTGGCAGTTTTGTCCTAGTCTTGTGAGCCGAAGTCCCAGGTTTTCAGAGGCGATGAAAGAAGTCCAGCCAGATACTACAAGGGTATCTAGGACATCAGGAACAGAAATCTGGGTTCAAGACTCACTCAAGTAGAGGCCAGCAGAAGGGTCTTGGGCAGGCCCAATTGAATCTGGTCAGCTGAAAATTTCCATGAAATGAATCTTGTAGATTACTGTGTCTCAGTAGCTTCAGATTGTCAGAAGGGCTTATATCCAATTGGTATATTTAATTTGCTTGAAGTTGTAAACCCCTGATGGGGACGCTAGGTGGCGCACTAGCGAATGGACGCCTTCCTGTGAGGCTCCCGCAGTCCGGCGACATTTATCCGACATATATCCTTTAAGAGGCAAAATCTGGTGATCTGCTTTGATAAGGAGACATAGCGAGAGCTCCGGCAGCGACAAGCCAAGTCTGATCGAAATCGATGCCTGGGCATGGGAGATAGCCGCTTTGAAAGTTCCGGCGGTGGGGCCGACTGGAGTCTGTGAGGCGCTGGGCCGGCTGCACTTCTGAGGCGAGGCCGAGGTGTGGGAGACGGCAGCGGGCCTCCGACCTGAGGACGGCGTGCGACGCGCTCGGAGGGAAGCCCGTGGGAGGAATTTGGAGCCTTGAGACCTTGCTGACGGTGCGATGGGCCTTCCCCCCCCCCCCCCCCTGGAGGCGCGGATCGGCCTGGGGACTGGGGCTGGCGGCAGCGGTGAGTGCCTGGGATGTAGATGGCCCCGGAGTATTCATATGCACGACGTTGCTGGTGGTGAGCGGTTCCCCTGACTGGCGGGGGGGTGCTGCTGTGCTTCCCCCTTCCATTGCGTACCGGCAGGAGCTGCGGAGGTGCCTGGGATCGCTGGAGGCTGGTGCTCGATTGGGGAAGACTGCGACATATGACCCGTATTAAGGTTTGCAGGCCCCCTGTGTGTGGACCCGTGCCGCTGCCAATCGCATCACCCGTGTTGTGTGCGCACTGTGCTGTGGGCTGTGACTCCGCCTGGGGAGAATCGCCAGGTGAAGGGATTGTGGCTGGGGGTGTTGCACTGGGCTTCATCTCCTCAGCACTGGCCGCACTGCGCTGTTGGGGCTGCGAGGGGTGATTGGCGCTATTTTTGGTCAGGAGGGCGTCTCTGTGCGGTCCTGCCCCCCCCCGGTTGCAGCGGCGGAGTGGGTCGTCGGCACGGGCTGTGAAGTAGAACGCAGTGCTTGGCCCGAGGTCCAGCCAAGTGTGACGGAGGGACGCATTGAGATCCCGTTGTGAATTACACTCGGAATGGGTTGGCTATCCCCTAACACTATCCCCTCTCGCTTCCGCCCGCTGGTGGTGCAGTGAACCGGCTAGCTGGGGACTAGGAGAGAGGTCGTAAACGGAAGGGGATATATTACGCTGCCTACAAGTCAGGATGGGCAAGCCCGACACGCGACAGCCCAAGCTCACGTTTGAGGCTCAAAAGAAGACAGCTAAAGCTGGCGAGGTTCATCATAATCCGCCTGGACCGAGTGGAGCCGCGGGGGAGTCGGTGGAAGCGGGGGCTAATTTGCAAGATGTCCTGCGTGAGATGCGGCAAGGGTTCGCGACGATCGCGGACAAAGTTGATAGAATCTCATCGCGCATGGATGCAGTGGTCCAGAAACTGGACGCCCACGAGGAACGTCTGAACGGTGCGGAGCAGCGGATTTCGGACTCGGAGGACACTGTGACACAGCATACTACGCAGCTCTCCAGAATGGACAACCTGTTGCGTGTGATTGCCGCTAAAAATGAGGATTTGGAGGCGAGAAGTAGGCGTAATAACGTCCGTATAGTAGGTATTCCAGAGACGACGAATGTGGGCAAAATGGAGGAGTACGTTGAGAAGATGTTCCTGGCGGCGATTGGGGCAGACGCTTTCTCTTCGCAATTTATAGTGGAAAGGGCGCATCGCACCCTGGGTCCCCGACCCAAACCGGGAATGGTTCCTAGGCCAATCGTAGCCAGGCTACTGAACTATAGGGATCGGGATGCGGCTCTGCGGGTGGCTCGCAGCACGAAGTCACTAACATATGATGGCCATTCCTTTACTCTACACCCGGACTTCACTCCGATGGTGCAGGAGGAGCGGGGAAGTTTTTGGCGGTAAAGGCCAAGTTGCGCAACTTGCAATTGGACTATGCATTGCTCTACCCAGCCCGTCTGAGAGTCACCTATTAGGGGAGACAAAAAATTTTCACGAACCCTCAGCAAGTGGAGGATTTTATTAAACATTATAAGCGGGGTAACGGGCCTGCTGAGGGGGCGGCGGACGATCCAGATCTACTGCACGGGGACATGGAGGAAGGCGAACAGTGAGGTGTGGTGAGCGTTGATCGCATAATACGACTCTCCTCCTTTCCCCCCCCCTTTTTTTTTTTTTTTGTGTGTTTCCCATGCCTGAAGGATGTTGTACAGTTTGCAATCTGTGTTGTCTCTTTGTTCTTATAGTCAGATGATACTGCTTGATGATGTGGTACCTATTTTGCCTATGGTTATAACGCTGGACGCCCCTCTGGGTCGCCGGGTCGGACTACAGGTCCTTTGGTGGTCTGAGCGGCGGTGAGGGGGTTTAGTTGTGCCACCTAGAAATGGTCCCCGACGGGAAGCTGGGGAGCTGACTGGCCCTGGTTCAGGGGGCAATTCTGGGAGAGGAGGGGTGGGCACATGGCTGGCAGGTTGGGGTATGCTTCAGTGGGAGGGGGGAGGGCATGTAGTGCGAGATGAGGGGAATGGGGGTTGGTGTTTGTGGATGGGGGTGGGTGACCTGGGGAAGTTGAGGGGTTTATTCCTACAGGGGAGGGCGGTGGAAGAAGTTTCTGGGACTGATATTTTCCTTATTCGTGAAAGTCCAGTGCTTTAGTTGTTGTGGCTACACCTGCTACTGATCCGGGGTCGGGAGCAGAGCATCAGTTCTACCTTAGGTCGCAACGTAGATTATAGGGACTTGATGAGTCATGGCAGATAGTGGACATACTGCGAAACTAACGGTGTTATCCTGGAATGTGCGAGGGTTGAATGATGCAAGAAAGTGCAGGAGGATAGTGGCGTATCTGGAGCAGCATCAGGAACAGATTGCATTGTTGCAGGAAACCCATCTTAGTCCACGGTCGACTTATTCTTTTGCCGGCAGATGGGCGGCAGTGCGGAGTTTTTCTTCCTATTCGGTGTATGCCAGGGCACTGCCATTTTAATCAAGAAAACGGTGCCTTTTGAGACACTTGGTGAGCATACGGATGCGGAGGGGAGATTTGTCTTACTGTGGGGTAGGCTTGGCACTGACACCGTCACAATAGTCAACTGTTATGGTCCTAACGTAGACTCACCTGACTTTTTCATACGACATTGGGGTAGGATACTGAGCACAGGGTCCATGCATATTATCTGGGGCGGATTCTTTAATGTTGCCTTGGCTCCGGGAGTGGATCGGTCTGACGGCAGCCCGCAATATCATAAAAATGCAAGGGATGTTTTGGAGGGCATAATGGAGGAGGGGGGCCTGATAGATAGCTGGAGGTTCGTGCATGCGGGGCTTCGGGAGGGTACGCACTTTACTGCATACGCTAACACGTGGGCCAGACTTGATTACTGTTTGTTATCTCGAGGTTTGGTGGCTAATCTGGGCAGGGTTGTGCATTTGCCGAGGTCTTATTCGGACCATTGCCCGGTGTTGGTACAACTATCGATCCCGGGTTGTGGTAGGGCGGTGCCACGCTGGCGGATGCAGTCCACGGCTCTGCTGGACCCACTGTTTAAGGCTGAACTGGGAGAGGAAATTGCAGAGTTCTTCCCTCGTAATAAAGGATCGGTAGATAGTGTGGAGGCCATTTGGGAGGCGTTTACGGTGACGGTTACAGGGTACTACATCTCAAAGAGCTTTGGGGTACTGAGAAATATTCGAGAGACGCTTAAGAAACTAGAGAGAGATCTTAAGGAGCTGGAGGTTAGAATGGCCCGGGAGCTGATGGGCCCCATTCATAAGGAATTTAGGGAACGGCTCTCGCAGTATGAAAAGGAAGCGGACAGGGAAGCAAACTTCAGAGGGAAACACTGGCAGGCGCGTAGATATTGTGAGGGAGAGAGACCGGGTCGAGCGTTGGCGGAGATTGCTAGGCATCCGAGATGTAATACACATGTACTGGAATTACATACATCGGAGGGTGGGACACATCAGGATACGAAGGGGATATTGGGTCTCTTTACCGCCCATTATGAGGAGTTATATGCCACACGGCGGGCTGAGGAGATCCCACTTGGGAGCTTCCTGGATGATGTGGCACTATGCTGGCTGAGTGACGAACATAGGCAATTCCTCGGGGCTCCGTTCGAACTAGATGAGATACGAGAGGCGATTATGTCTCTTAACAATGGGAAGGCGACCGGCCTTGATGGGCTGCCGGCGGAATTCTATAAATGTTATATTGATATAATGGCCCCCGTGCTCAAAGAGGTTTTTGAGGAGTCTCTGGAGATAGGCATCTTGCCGGGTTCGATGAGGGAGGTGGTGATTACCTCTTTGTTAAAATCAGGAAAGGACCCAACTGAATGCGATTCGTACAGACCGCTCTCTTTAATAAATTGTGATGCAAAAATATTGGCAAAGGTGCTGGCCACCAGGCTTTCCTTGCTTATGACTAAGATAGCCCTGCCGGATCAGGCGGGGTTTGTACCTGGTAGATCCACGGCCAGCAATCTGCGCACCCTCTTCTCTCTGATCCCAACAATAGCGCCGGAACTGCCTGTAGCCGCCGTGTTCCTGGATGCCACGAAGGCATTCGACTCGGTCGAATGGAGCTACTTATTCGCCATTTTGTACCGGATGGGGTTTCCCAAAATATTTGTAGCATGGATCCGGTTACTTTACACTGAACCAACAGCGCGAGTCCTGATTAATGGTGAGCTGTCGGGTCCTTTCTCTCTGACCAGAGGAACCAGGCAGGGGTGCCCACTGTCCCCATTACTGTTCGCAATAGCGATTGAACCTTTAGCATGCCGTATCCGGCAACTGCACAAAGGAAGTGCGTTTAAATGTTTCCAACGTCAGATAGATGTGTCACTATATGCGGATGATTTAACGCTGTACGTGGTTGACCCGCAGAATCATCTCAATCCCCTGCTCCGGGAGTTTTTGGTGTTTGGCCGCTTGTCGGGTATACAAATCAACTGGAAGAAATCACAGTTTTTTCCACTGACTCCGGCGGTGACTCGATTTCCCTTAGATTATCCGCTTGAATGGTGTGATACTGATCTCCGTTATTTAGGGATACAGATATCAACTGTAAGGGAGGAGACGATACGATTGAATTATGGCACTGCTATCACTAAACTGGCGACGGATGTCACGCGTTGGATTTCTTTGCCATTCACCATGGCTGGTAGGGCTTCACTCATTAAGATGGTGGTTTTGCCTCGCTTTTTGTACCTGTTCCAGAATATCCCGTACTACCCGGGTGCGTATTTCTTTCAGACTTTGCGCTCCGAGCTGTTGCGGCTGTTCTGGGCTGGTCGGCAACCACGATTGGCGTGGTCGACTATTACCCAGCCTTATAGTAGTGGAGGATTTGATGTCCCCGATTTCCTAGCATATTATTTGAGTGCTCAAGCCCATTTCGCATATCATTGGTTTATGCCTACGCCATTCATGCCACAGCTGGCTGTGGAGGAGTGGATTGCTCGGCCTCTTCCACTGACGGGCATCATTCATGGGCCAGTGAGTGCGATAGAGACGCCGGCTACTACGGTAACAGGTACGATAGATGCGTGGCAGAGAATACTGCGCAGATTACCAGTCAAATGTCTATATGCACCGACTATGCCCCTAGTTTATCATCCGGAGTTGTCCTTGTTGCAGGAAGTGGGATTCCAAGGGATGTGCGCCAAGATGAAAATTTGCTCCTGGGGCGACCTATTTGTGAACGGTCAATTCAAAACGCGGGAACAGTTGTTTAAGGATTGTCGGCCTACGCCGCTAGAGATTTTTTATTATATCCGGCTGCGGCAGGGGTTGAGGGCTGTTATACCGCAATTTCCGAAGGAACCTGACATAGTGTTGCCCCTGCAGGTTCTGCTTACATCGGCAGACGGCAGGCATTTAGTGTCTCACCTGTATCGTAGCATCCAAGAGCAAAGTGAGAGTGGGGAGAGCAGAGCGCTTAGGCACTGGTGTGGTGATATAGGGAGGGAGATAACGGAGGCACAGTGGGCATACTGCTGCGAGTTCACTTCCAGGATTTTGGCCAGCTGCAGGCTACGAACTATTCATTATAAGTTTTTGCAGAGAAAGTACTATACTCCCGCCAAGAAGATGAGGTTCCGCCTTGCAGATAATGACAGACGTGAGCGTTGTGGCTCGGAAGGGGCGGGCTTCTTACATTTGGCATGGGCATGTCCGCCGGTGGCTGCTTATTGGACGCAGGTGCATACGGCATTACGGGCTATGCTGGACGATGCGATTGAGCTTGACCCACTAATGATGCTATTGGGGTATACTATGCAGATACCCAAATCGAGCCGGAAATTTGGAAATATAGCACTATTACTGGCGAAACGACGGGTTGCATGTAGATGGGGGAGGGGCCGTGCCCCAAAATTCAAGGAATGGCTCAAGGATTTAATATATTGTCAAGAACAGAACACGATATATGCTGACACACAACCGCTGCGTAGTCAGCCCAGGGACATCTGGGATCCGTTAAGGGAATACTTGGTGGCCACCGCCACGGCAAGTGCAGGTGGGAGTCCGGTGGAGGCGGATGAGGTCTTGGCAGTTACTCCAACTGCTTAGGTGCGACTCTTTCAGGGGTTGCTGTGTTGAAGAGTTCGGGTTGGTTGTTGGGGGCAGTGCACAGTGGATAGGATGCTATTTTTAGGGTGCTGAACCGAGGCTACTGAGATGCTGTGGATGCGGTGGAGTTGAATGGCTTGATTGTGGAGCAAGAGCGGGGGCGTATGAGGGGTAGGGGTCGGTTGAGCTGTTGTAGGGGCCTCAATATGTGCCACAGCCGATAGAACGCAGGGATGGGAGTTGCGTTATGCGCTGCTGTTGGGTTTGGCTATCTCCTTAGAGCTTGACCCTTTATTGGTGACCCGGCTCGATGGCCTCTCGGATTACGGTAACTCTTGTCCGGGGGATCAGTCGATCTGTGTGCCCCGGGTTGATATGGGATTGCAGTTGTTTGCTTGGTAGGCCCTTGGCAATCACGACTTGCTGCTTAGCACTTGGACTATGGACACTTACACCCTGGAAAGTACCAGATAGAGGAAAATAAGGGGGGAAGGGGAGTTGAACTTCAGGGACCTTGAACTGACGTGTATCGTGGAGTAGAGGCAGATGGGGTATATCACTAAATAGTGCCGCCGGACCTCCGGGTTGTCGGCCAAATGGCTGTGTACATGTAAGACAGCGGCTGGAAGGTTTTGTTGAATGCGGCCGGCCCGTGTGGTTGTAGGCCTGGTGCTGTGATATGTTGTGATGATACAATAAAGGTCTTTGAAATAAAAAAAAAATAAAAAAGTTGTAAACCCCTGATAAAGTAAAGTGGCACTAACTGTGCCCAAGGTCTGTAAATTAAATGCTGTTAGTGTGCCTGCAGCACTGATTGTACCACCCACTCAAGTAGCACTTTAAACATGTCTCAGGCCTGTCACTGCAGCCTGTGTGTGTGTGGTTGTAAACTGCCAAGTTGTCCTGGCAAAATAAGCCTTTTGCCAGGCCAAACCATCCGTTTTTAATACATATAAGTCACCCCTAAGGTAGGCCCTGGACAAGCCCAAGGGAATTGTGTGCATTGTATTTAAATAGTTGGACATGTCCTTTTAAGTTTTAAATCCTTGTAGTGAAAAACTCTTATATTCATTTTTCACAACTGTAAGGCCTACCTCTGTCATAGGATAACACTGGAATTACCTTATTCTATTTTAGTAATGCAATTTCCAAATGTGAATAGGTACCCAGTTCATGTTTGGTGTTTCTGCAATCATAATTTAAAAACCCGAAGTTATGGTGAAGTCAGATTTTAAATTACAATTCTGAAAGTGCAATTTTTTAAAAGTTAAATGAACTATTGATAGACAGAATGCAGAACAATGTCATACAGTCACCCCAGTACAGAGATATTGGCCTAAATCCATTGTTTTATTGCTCACCATGTCATTCCAGTTTGAACCCAGCCATATGCAAATCAGTCTTGAACCTGTGCCCAATGGGAACAGTCCAGCCTGAACTGCCAGGCCAGGTCCTCCCTGAACTGGAAACAAGCATCCTAGGACCGGTTTCGGGGTTTCACCCCTCTTCAGCCAGGATAGCTTGATTCCAGTGGCATGGAGAGCACGGGACCCATGTCTGGGCATACCCGTCCCACTCAGGGTGACAATTGAAAAAACAACAGTTGATGGACAGAATGCAGAACAATGTCATACAGTCACCCCAGTACAGAGATATTGGCCTAAATCCATTGTTTTATTGCTCACCATGTCATTCCAGTTTGAACCCAGCCATATGCAAATCAGTCTTGACCCTGTGTCCAATGGGAACAGTCCAGCCCGAACTGCCAGGCCAGGTCCTTCCTGAACTGGAAACAAGCATCCTATGACCGGTTTCAGGGTTTCACCGCTCTTCTGCCAGGATAGCTTGATTCCAGTGGCATGGAGAGCACGGGACCCACGTCTAGGCATACCCGTCCCACTCGGGGTGACAATTGAAAAAACAACAGTTGATGGACAGAATGCAGAACAATGTCATACAGTCACCCCAATACAGAGATCTGGGGCAAAATCCATCGTTTTTTTGCTCACCGTGTCATTCCAGTTTGAACCCAGACATATGCAAATCAGTCTTGACCCTGTGCCTCATGGGAACAGTCCAGCCCGAACTGCCAAGACCAGGGCACTTTTAAGATAAGGGAGGTTGAGAAAGAAGAGGGGCATCCTCACAAAAGATAGTAATCCTGCAAGAGAGACCCTGAGTAACTGATATGTTGCTGTAATATTGTGTATTAAAGTGATTTTCTTCTACAAAAATAAGCACAGGGCTGCACAATAAGTGTATTATCCTGTTGGGTATCTGTTGAGGGCTAAGCTTGTTGTACTCCCCCACCCTAATCTCCCTGAGAATTCTGTAACTGTTTGCTTCATTAACACTGAGAGTCAAGTGCTGAAGAGATTGTACTTATCCCAGTTTTCAGAGCCCTTGTAGGCGACAAGTAACACCAACCACTGACCCCTCTGCTTGCCCTTTGACTCCCCAAACAGGGTCTGACACCCATCTAACATGGTGGATGGACTTGTTAGATTGCTCAATTAGAAGTAAAGAGACATTTTAAAGAGCGCACACAAGATGTACATAGCAGAGATTTAGAAGCAACCTCAGGCGCCCTCAATAAATATGTGGTGGGGAAAGGTATGGAAACAGCCATCGTCAGGGACAGGGTAGTCAAATTTGATTCATTGTGGTATCCATTTTTTTTAAGTTGGCATTTTCTTGCCGTAGCCATTTGGAGCATGCAGACTGTTTCTGGGTCACATGACTGGGTGTGGTTAACAGTTGGGCTTTGTTTAGTCCTCCTAAAAATGCCACACACAATGGGAAGCTTAATGTGACTGGATGGGACATCACTGGCAGAATGGGAGGGAGAGGCTGGGCCAAGCCCACTTACACTTGAATAGGCTGTGTCCTATCCCTACACAAAGGGCCACATACCCTCTGTAGTCAGCCTGGAGCCAGGGCCAGGAAGGCAGGTCACTTGTGCACTTCAATAGTATGCCTCCAGAAGCTTCTCATCACTTCAAAGGCACAACTGGGTAGAAAAAGAACTGCTACCCTGCCGAAAGGATTGCAACTCTGTTGGAATGCTTCTCTGAAAAAAGCGCTACCCTGCTCTGCTAACCTGGTGCATCTTGTCTGAGTGGGAAGGATTGGACCTGCATCTCTTAAACCCAGAACCCAGAGCAACTCCAAGGACTAGGTGGCTGGCCTCCTGATCTGAAGCCTCTAGGAGAAAACAGGCTTCCAACAACATTGCCTCTGCACCTGGGCTCTGCCATCTGTGAGTCTACCCTGCCAAGTTGTGTCACTCCAGTCCTGGACCTTTGAAGTGGACGTAGGGTGCCCTTCCAGCCACTGTGGAGCAAGTAGAACGGACGGATATGCTCTGCTGTGCGTCAAACCAGAGAAGACCCAACGCAATGCCACTGCTGCGTGGTTTGGACCCATTGTAAAGGCCTCCCTCATGTCAAAGCCCTTCAAAATGACTCATTACGTCTGATTGCACAACACAACCTCAGTGCATGCCCTTGCACCTCTTGTCGACTGCAGCCTTGACGACGACGATGAATTCCACATCACAGCCAAGCAGCTCTTCAGAACTGATGCATCACCCCAACTGTGTCAAGCATCCTTGATGCCAGACAATGCAGCAGAAGCCCTTTCAATGGGATCCTCAACAACGACGCAGGCCCTTCCATCGCATCTTCACTGTATCTCAGAAGACACACATCACCTCGGCTGCACAATGCATATCCAACACGGATCATCGCAACCCTCTTCAAACCAGGATTTAAGGTGCTCAGCAGGCCTAACTGGTCCATTGTAGCCAGCCCACACTCCATTGAGGTCGGTCCGAACTCACAACTTTGTCCGTGTCTGGTGCTATCAGATATCCACAGTTGTCCCTTTGTGCTTTTCGGCACTGTCTTCAAAATTGAATACTTCCAGTTCTACTAAATGGATTTTTGTCATTTTGGTCCTGTTTTATCTATGAAATGTTACTCTATCTTTCTATCCTGTTGTGGTATCCTCTTTTCGTCGTATTTTTTACTTTATTACTGATTAAAGTGTTGCACAAATACTCTACACATTGCCTTAAGTTTAGCCTGACTGCTCTGTGCCAAGCTACCAGTGGGGAGGGCACATGTTAGCTTAGGATTGGCTTGTGCCTCACCCTGACAACGGTTGTGGTTGCTACTTGACCAGCTCTCATACTCCAGTCAACCAGCAGCATATTTTCCTACATCAGCCTTTCGACCCAAATATATTTCCTGGATGCAAGAGAAAGCAGGTCAAGTGTTTTAGTGCTCTTCATAGGTCACATGCAGCACGTTCAGTCCTCTTCTGATCTTCCTCAGGTCCAGTAATGTTCTGAGAAGGGTACTGAGAATTACACATGTATGCCTGGCATGAACTTGTGATTGGGGTGACTCCTGCCCACTACTTAACCAATGGGTTAATAATTTCCAGGGGTTAATCTACCCACTTTGGCAGAATTTGCTATGTGCCCTAGTGAAAACAATCCCACAGTGCCCCTCTGTCTAAATCCAAAATGATGTAGCACCTTCTTCCCTTGTGCAGAACCTGTGTGCCCAGCACAGAGGTGCATCCAGGGAAATTAGCAACTCCTACTCTGTAGACACTCTAAACAAGTTTTGTGGGCAGTTTTCCTCCCAATGGGATTAGAACCTCTCTGACCGTAGGAACAAAGGAAGGAGCCTGTCCGGGTGTCATTGGACATCTACCTCTGGCAGGTGATACCCCTTAGAAGTGAATTAAATTCCGGGGTGCATCCTAAATGGTCCTCCTGCCCGAGAAACAAACACCTCCCAACACCCAGTCCTTTGTCTCTGCTCAGAGAGTAGTTTTCACACCTCAATCAGGGCTTGAGACCACAGATACTGCAGCTGGAGGCAAGTACAAATTAGCCTCCAAAGGCTTTTGGCAGGAAAAATTACTTTCAGAATCTACAATTTCCTTAATATTTATTAAAAATTAGATTTGTCCACTGACTTGGGCTTTTAATAAATACTACAAAGGATCCAGGAATTATAAGCCTAGATGGTTACTAGCCAAATATTGCATCCTTCAATTTAATAGTGCACCCCAATGTCTCTATGGAGAAGCCATCCTTGCCATAGTGAACATAGCTTTTAGGTGCTTGTCATTGAAATGACACGTTTAATATTAAATTTCTACATGCCCTACTTTTAAATACCATGCACCCTGACTTGGCTAAGACCTACATGGTTGACATACTAATATTTAAAAGCAAGGCTTTGACCTGTCAAAATGGTTTATTTTTACAGGTCGATTTGCTGGTCTTGCAGTGCTACAGTCAGGCTACCATGGTAGACCTGAAACCATGTTTACTGTAGTGGCTGTCATAATAGGTGCTGCAGTCCACTACTGGCATTTAACTTACCAGACCATGGGTAGGCTGGGTACCATATAGTAGGAACCTATAGGTAAGTTAAATATGCCAATTAGGAGGATACCAATTCAACCAAGTTAATAGGGGAGCACTGGCACTGTACTACTAGTTAACAGAGGGAAAGTACACAAAGTTATGCAGCTAGAAAAACTAGATTTGAGCAAAAAGGTGAAAAACCATGGTATGGTGGCCATTGACAGAAAGGCAGATTTCCTTAAGATCCTTTTTTTCTGCCACGCAACAACATCACTGAAACCAAACAATCGACTTGGCAGATTTTCATGCTGTCCACTTTCCCAAAGAAACGAATTAACTCCAGCCTGAACCAATACAAATCAACATCACTATAAAAAGTACTTGAGCAGCTAGTTATGAGACACCCCTCACTAAAAAAACATAGTACATGTGCCATTCACATTTGGCCTTAATGACGTGGTGCATTCTGCCGAACACATAGAACGAGGATTATACATGTAATGATTGTTTTTGTGCAGGAGGGTATTACCGGCACAAAAACAATCCTGCCTGTATCTCAGGCACCCTTGCACCATGGAGCAAGGATACCTGTGTTGGCCCTAGGTTGTGCCCAGTGCACCAGCACTAGGATAAAGCAGAACTGCACCATACATTAGCAGATATGGTGCACTTATGCTGTCTCCATTTCAAGCAAGACTGCACAGCAACTTTGCTTGGTGTCCTGCATTGCGTGAAATGTAAGTACATTTGCCCCATTTATTTTATTTAGGTGTTCTAGCAAAAGCTGCTCACTGTAATTCAATAATTATATGTAGCTACATTAGAGGATTCTGCAAATTATACACAGATAGGATCTGTGAACAGTTATACTTAAAAGTAAAATAAAAAAGTAAGACTCCTTAATTACACTAGGGACGTATCAAGCAAGCATTGTGCCCTAAAGTAAACAAGGAAAATGGGTCAACTGGTGTGATAGTAAATTGGCGTGCAGTAGGCCCTGCAAACCATTAGGTTCCCATGTCACTTATCCTGCTGCACTACTGCTAGTTACACGCCTTGAATTACACCAAGGACAAGAATCTTCTCTGTCTCATCTCTGAAGTCCTTTATCACATCTCTCTTCCTACACTGCTTGTAATTACCTACCAGGCAGGAACATTTCGTGCTCTCGCAAAGGGTTGCTCAAACTGTCTCTATTTTTTGTTTTCAAACTTCATGAACTTCACAACTTGCGGAGTTTAAAACCATTGAAAGTTTAAAGTCTTATGGTTTTATATCTTCACACAACTAGCAAATTTTCGTTTCTGGGATAAGTCTATCCAGCAGTCCAAAGGCAGAGGAAGGGGAACTTTTTCAATTTTGTTATATCAAACGGTTTGCTATGTTATAATATCATTTTGAAACTTCTTGCACAGATACAGTTTTTCACCATTAAGACTGTAACAGAACTGAAGGAGATATTTTGCTTTGTCGAATCAATTTCGTAGTAGTGACATGCTACAGGGCGCTTTCATAGACTCACCACATACTGCACAGGATCGAGTAAATCAAATTGTGAGCATTCTGTGTAGTCGACTATAAAGGAATTCCATGATATTATGCCAGATTGTCGGGCAGAGTAAGTTCTGCTCCATCTGAAGAATGCATACAATCTCTATTTTATTCTAATTAATAGCAGCTGTAATAGATTAGCAAAAGAGATGTCAAGACATTTGCCTTTGGGCCCCTAATCAAACAGAGTGTTCACATTCAACATGATTAGAACACCATAATCTAGTTATGCATTAAAGAATGGGTGGCTTACTACTGACTGTAGGGTCCTGGGCAAGGTGAGTAGTGCATGAGCGTCTTTCTTTTGTTGCAGTACAGGCTGTATATAGTAAATGGCTTTCGCCCATTTAGTGCCTCAGGATTGGTTGCTTTTGAACTTTTATTGTGCACAAGTCTCACAACCTGAGTTCCACTTACAATAATTTCACTGTAATTGGTCTAAGCTTGTTAACTGGCAGTGTCCGCCTTTTAGGATAAGGTCACATATGCACAGCTAGGAGTAGAGACTGTCGTTAGACATAAACATGTGAGCACACATGTGCACAGATGTGAGGTCTGCACATCTGAGACTGACATCTTGCACAGCCTAGTATATGTTACAGGTAGCCTGTCGCAGATTGGACTATTCATGGATTGGTACTGGCCTAGACTTCACCTTATAATTGAGTGGGCATTCGTAGTGTTGGTCTGTGGTGCTTACTGAAAATCTGTGCTGCTTACATGTCATTACGCATTATAAACAAAATCTGCCATAAAGTCTGTTTTGCTCCTCTTAGACCCCCAATTGAGGGATAAACATGCACCCTAAGTGTACATTTATAGACCCTAACATCCCACATGCACACCTTATGGAACTTTAAGATTTGACATATTTGCCTCGCTCGGAATTAGTTTTCTGCCCCACATCCCTGCCCCCACTGGGCTATTTTAATTACTCTGTTCCCCAGTAAAGAGATCAAAGACCTTCCCATACAAAAGAGTAATTAACAGTGCTTGACCAAGTTTCTGGAAGGGGTGGGGAGGAAACCTGCATATTTTTATTAACTTGTCACACTAACCTATCCACTGACACAAAGGAGGAGGCCTAGACATCTGGAGGCAATATTGGAGGTCTTCACCTTCAGAGTTTTGGGATCAGTCAGCTATGAGGCCGCGGTTCGTGCAGGTAACAGCGGTGGAGCAGTGGGGCTGGGTAACGGGGGATTTTGTGGGACGATGCAGAGGGATCAAAAAATAAAAAATCAATTTTTTATTTAAATTTACCTCTACATCATCCCTCGAAATCCCCCTTACCCGGCCTGCCATCCCACCGCTGTCACCTGCACGGACCCCGGCTGCAGCTATGTCAGGTAGCAGCAGAGATGAGGCTTCCAAGGGAGCTCTTTCCATAGACAACCTGAAGTTGTCATATTGGTTTGTCTCAGAATGCTGTGCGAGAGGCTTGGTACAGGGTTTGAGGGGTGATGTGATGTCCTACGATTGGCAGGGATGACTGGCTTCTAGAACTTTCCACATCTACTTAAAAGCTATTTTACAAGGGAAAGTCAGATGAGAAGACACTCAACCTGGGGACGACAACTATGAAAGGATGTCCAGCTGAATAGAGAATCTACCTGATGCCCTGCAAGGATGGACTGAATAACTTTATCTCCAGCTGATCCCCAGGACCAGGATGGGTCTCTCCAGAGGTAGTGTTGCAGACCGTTTTATACCCCTGAGGAACAGTTGGAGGAATGGACCTACTCACAGAATCTGAAAGGTTCTGGTGGACCTACTGTGCACTGGTCCTAGACTTTGCTGACACCCAGGTACATATCAAGAAGCCAGGAGGCGGTTGGCCTCTGGAGTGTGACCTGAAGGGTGTTTTGCTAGCTAGTTGCAGAGGGACGTCACAAGATGCCACTACCATCAGAAAGAGAGCAATCAAGAACCAGGCAGAAGACACAGTCTGGCAGAGGAGCAGTAAATTCAGCTCCTCATTGAGGAAGCAAAATTTAGAGGCTGCGAGATCTGAAGAGGATGCAGCATGCCAGCTTGGCAAAACCACACCTCCTCAATGAAATGGGCCCTACAGGGCACAAGAAATCGACTCCTAAAGCTTGGTTGCCCAGGAAGACCAAGCAGGAAACAAAAAGCACATCACACCACTGTATTTCCTAAATATACCCCCGGGGTTGGGACAAGGTTCGCTGTCCGAGCATCTAGATTTATTTGATTGCTTATGGAGAGGAGGGCATGCATGGGGCCCTCTCCTGGAGCATATTCATGCCCCATGGACCTCCTTCTCCCCGGGATCATGCTCATGAAGTGATATTGTCTCAGGGACTCCATTTCCTGGAACAGGGAACTGTCCTCTGGATGTGTTGCCAACCACAATGCCTGTGTCTTGATGGGAAATGCATGGCTTGCACCACATTGCTGCTTCCACAACCGGTGGGACCACAAGACCAGCAGCTCCCCCAGCAGGAGCAGCTGAAGATGTGCCTCCTCGCTCACACCACACCAAAGGTGCGCGTTTAAGTGGGGGGTTGGTGGAGCAGCACAAGAGTGCCCCCCACCACTTGCAGCCCCCGGATGTCCAGTGGGCACTGGCACCCAGGAATAAAAATGAAACAATTAGGGGAAGATACACCCACTGTGTTAGGCCACAAAGAAACAAAAAGCAGCAAAAATGCTTAATAAATATCCACCTCTACTGGCGGGAGGGCCCCATAATGCTCCACAATGGGGCTAGAATTTAAGTATTTGTGCTTCTAGAACTCAAGAAAGGATGGGGCACCATGATAGATGATAGAATAGATAGGAGAGAAAGCTATTAGCCACATTACAATTGAGCCCCAAGCACTATTGGACCTCACTTTCACCCAACCATGGGTTTAAGGACACCAATAAAGTATCCTCCAGTCAATAGTCTAGGCAATCTACCCAGGGCGATATCGTTGCCAGTACTGACCTTCATCCTATCAGCTTCCTGGTTTGCTGAAAGGATGACCTATCAGTTCACACCTAGCTTTCAGGTTATGTAAGCCACCATATTTATACTCATGTCTCAATTAATCACAACCTTCTGAGAAACCTGTTCCCTCTCTGGTCCATTATATGAATGTACCAATCACATTACATGTTTCATCAAAGCCAAAATCCATGCATATATTCAAGAGTGTCGACTGCCCATATTTATGCTCAGGCCCTCATTCAGGCCAATCACTGCCATGCCAGACCACAGAGGAAAACCTGCATTATACTAGGACTAGCTATCCTCCAATCAGATGCAGACATCAACTATTTGAACCTCAAGTGTCTTTTATTGTGTGTCTTTAAGTAGCTTAAAGGTGGAGCCCTCAGTAGGGTATCCTGTCACATGTTATCTAACTCTTCTTCCAGCCAATCACAAGTCTGCCTGACTAGAGAAGAAACCCTGTGTTCTACTATGACTAGTCATCCGCCAATCTGATGCTGGCATCAACAATTTGAATCTCCAATGTCTTTTTATGTGTGTGTTTAAGTCTAACTTTTCCTCCAGCCAATCACAGGTCTGTTGGACCAGAAAGGACACCCTGTATTCTGCTTAGACTAACTATCATGAAATCCAATGCCGGCATCAACAATTTGAATCTCAATTTTTTTTTTGCGTATGTCTTTAAGTCTAACTTTTCTTCCAGCCAGTCACAGGACTGCCGGACCAGAGAGGACACCCTGTATTCTACTAAGACACAATTAACTAATAATACTCCAAATCAATGCCAAGATGCCCTCATCAACAAAATAAAATATTCTGCTCCAGAATTTACTCTGCTAGAAAGAATATATACTTCCGCCAACTCTTTAATAAATCCACATCACTTAAACTGCTGGTGTAGAGCACCAACCTTCCATTAAACTGCCGGTCCATAGACCATGGTCCATAGACCAGAAGCAAAAGCATATCATACCGTGACATAAACTGACAACCTCTCCAACTATATCCTGTTAATCAGGTGCCCTCTTTTCCCATCCTTTCGCCTCTCATCTTACTAGCATGGTCCACCCGCTTGTGAAACCTCCATCCAAAGCCAAAATTCAAACGTTATAGGAAGTGATGCAACCCATTCTCTGTATTGATGCCAAATCGCACCATCCTCAGTTGACTTATCTACCTAGCCTCTTCCTGTCTTAGCCTTAGTTCCATGTTACCACCTCTCCTATCCTTGTCAATTTTTGTAATCCCTTGGAATTTGATCCTGAGGTTATCTGAATGACAGTCCCTCATGTGTTGCAGGATTGGAGATCTCGCATCATCATTAGCAATGGATCTACGATGTTCCCGAATCCTCACTTTCAATGCTCTTTTCGTGCACCCAATGTACACTTTTCCACAGATGCATACAATGGCATATATCACAAAATAACTGTTAGAGTTGCTAAATTCATTTATGCCATACACTTTGTCAGTATTATATTTAAAATCCTTTAATCTATTGAGCCCGAGCATACAGGTACTACATGAGCCACACATGTAGAATACCTTGAGCGGGCAACCAGATAGAAATTGAATCTCTTACTGGTTCCAGATAATTCCTGGTTTTTTTGCTACCAATGGTAGGGCCTTTCCAATATGTCACCAAAGGTTTGTTGGAAATGGGGTCAATTAATCCAGGAACACCATTAAGAAGATCCCAATTTTTGCTTAAAGCCTTAAAGACCTTTTTGTGTTCAGTGCTAGAAGTAGATACAAAGGCTAGTCTCTCTTAAGACTGTTTACTATGTTTTTCCACCAACGTGTCCTGCCTTTTTATCCTGTAAACTCTATTCTCTGCTTGATTCAAAATATGTTCAGGATAACCTCAATTGCTCAATCTCTTAAACAGGTAATATAATCCTGATCTGTGCTGCAATTCCTGCAAATTCCTACCATTTCCCCATACGTGGTACCTTTAATCACTGCTGAAGCTTGGGCACTATCTGCTCTTAAAATGCTATTCATAGCGGTTTCCTTCCAAAATAGCCAGCTCTGAATCCCATTGTTGACAACATGTAACTGTACATCCAAAAATCTATAATCTCCATGTCATGACACACGGTGAAGCACACCTTATGACTGTTGTTATTTATCCTCCTTGGTTCCTTTTCAGGTGACCTAGATGTCATCTATAAAACGTCCCCAGAAAAGGATGAAATCCATCCATTTTCCTGCCTTCAAGGACTAAGCATGCTTCCTCTCAGCCCGCCCATAAATAGGTTGGTGTAAGAGGGAGCACACCGTGACCCCATGGCAGTTCCTCTTATCTGTGATACCACTCCCCCTCAAAGAGAAAACAAATATTCTTAAGAATGAAGGCACTCATTTTCAGAATCATTTGGGAGTGTTCCAAAAGACTAGCACTCCTTTTCCTTAAAAGATGTGGTAAAGCTAGTTGTCCTCTATCATTCTCTATGCAAGTATTTAGTCCTACTACATCAAGTGTAATAAATCTCATGCTCTCATCCCATACCACATCCTGCAGTTTGTTCAATACATCCATGGTGTCCAGGAAGTAAGAAGGCAAGTTCACCACCAGTGGTTTTAAGAATATTTCTACAAATTCTGAAAGATGTTCAGTCTGACTGCCAATGCTGGCAACAAAATAGGTCTACCAGGGGGATATTCTCTGGATTTATGGATTTTCAGAAGCGTATAGATGAAGGGAAAACTTGGACTCGTATTATGTAAGTATTTAAATTCGTTTTCATCCAACAAACCCAGTTTGTCAGCAATCATCCTCCCCGCTTCCCAAGTAGGGTTGCCTGCCAATTTCCTGTAGCACTTTGTGCCACTCATTTGCCTTTTGATCTCATTGCTATATTCCGACCTTCGCATCCCAACCATATTGCATCCTTTATCCGCTTCCCTTATTACTATTGTTTGATCACTTCCAAGATTTCTAAGGGCTTTCCTTTCCTCAGGAGACACATTGGCATGTCTGTTGCAGTACGTTGTACAAACACAGTTTGGATCCGCAATCTTATGCAACTCCTCCTTTGGCTTTTTAACAAACAAATCAATTGCTGCAAATCGATTCCCTTGTGGTACAAATTTAGAAGGCAAAGATGAACTACTAGTGCAATTATAATCCAATCCAATATCCAGCATTTGGGACAATTCTTCTAATTCTAGATTATCAGGATTCAATAGGGATAAGAGCATCTGTACAGCATGCATGTGGCTAATTGTCAAGTCTGATCTTTTCATTACACTTTTATGTGTAGGTTCACAAAAGTAGAGCATTGGAGGAAGCAGTATTGGTATTAATTACACACCAGTGCGCCATTTGGAGCCCACATTGCCAGTGTGCTTTTTTCTAGTATATATCTAGACACTATTGATACAATGCGTCAACAAGTACCCTGTTTGGTTATAGACATCCTGACAAACCCAGTAGGCCTGACTCACTTTAAATGACGCCCCCTTACATTGCGATGTTGCCTTTAGTATAGGTGTTGTGTATATAGGATACACGACCCACTAGGGGTGTAATGTGATACTACGGTGCCACAAAATATTTTTTGATCTACCTGATGTATATATTTGTACTTTAATGCATAGTATTTAGTAGTTTGTGTAATTAAAGTAATTTCCCTTTTTCAAATAAAAAGTGCTGACTGGACAAAGATTTATTGAGTGTTGTTGTGTATCATGGACTAGGTTCACTAGCCCACACCAGATTCTCAGAGTAGGCCTTGAACTGTTCTGCTTCACTACTCAGAGAGAGTCAAGTGTTATAATGACGTACTTAGTTCCCAGTAAAAAGACAATTGTGGATTTATGACTTGTGAAGGACTCCTGTCCTTCACAACTAATAACTCAACTTTCTGCACTGTGATAGTGCTGAACAGCCTCAACAAAGAAATATAATGAATTGCTCAGCAGGGTTGTGTTCTTGTGGTGATTTACTTGACTTGCTTCTGGTACAAGGTATGCTGTGTTCAATAAAGTCAGATTCCTTATTTTTCACTGTTCTCCTGTTCTAACTCACTTAAAGGACAATAAACACCAACAATTCCATTGGCTCTGTTAGATCAAGAATGCATCATTAGTATGCGTTGTGTTTGGGAAGACCAGTGGCTAATCAATATCAAGAATCAAATGAGGTTTGTTTCACTTTTCTTCAAACACAGCTGCAAATCCATTCACCTTATTCATCTAAGTTGTCTGCTTTGACAGTGTTGAATGTAACCTCTTAAACAAACTTACAACCATCATCAGATAGCACACTCTTTTAGTAGTATACAGGCCCTTACATCACACAGCTAAAGGGGTAGTTTGTTACTATCCCCTTGTCATAGCATTAAAGTGTGAATACTGGCTCTCTTTTGACAATTTAATTCTTAAGTAACCTAACAAAGAAATCCCCTGTTACACTCAGCGTAGGAAGCTACAATAGTTGTGTGTGAGGCATTGCCAATTTCTTCATACCCATGACATGTACGCTCCAGACCTCACTATAAAACAATTCATCATAGGTGACAACTCATGGTGTCTGGATTGTGAACATATCAGAATCTTTAGCACTAAAAGTTGTTGGCCCTGATAATTTCCAGTACCTCTGAAGCTCTTGCTTGCACAGAGATAGGCATTACGAGTTGTGTAAAAATGATTACCCCCTCAGAGTTTTTCCCTGATAAATTCCGGCAGGTCAAGCCTGCCAAAATGTATCAGGGTAAAAGGCCAGTGAAAGGGGCAAAACATGTAGAATTTGGTGTGTTAAATATCGAATCCGTATGTCATGCCTCGTTTTGAAGGGCACAACTTGTAATAGGCAATAAATATTGCACCTTTCAAATTACTAGCCCTGTGGTATTGGATTTTAAAAGGTGCGATAATGACTGCATTCTCACCCAGGCACTTTTAATGAGGGTCTTAGAATAAATTTAGGAGAATTGGTGTACGGCAGTGCCGCAAGTCTTTTTGCTGTGCTGCCTTACACAACACAGTAAAAGGACAGAAATGCACAATTTTGATCAAATGCTGTGCATTAATATCCTTTACCCCTGCACTGGCACACAATTTGCTGCCTAGCGCCAACACAGTCACTCTTGCACCATGGTGTAAAGGTGCCTCCATTGCAGGAAGGATTGTTTTTGTGCAGGAAGGGGCAACTTCATGCACAAAAACAACCCCCAGAGAGGTGTCTTCCTCTTTCTATCTGAGCTGCACAATGTATCACACATGGAAATAGGGAAAAACTAGGAGATATATTTTTCATTCTCATTGTTACGCCTGCTCTGGGAAGGCGTAAGGTTTAAGTGAGTAAATAAATCTGGGGCAGCATCAAAATCCATGAGTGTTGCGTGGGAAAACCCAATGCAATGCCCATGGATTGCCTCCTTGACATAGAGTAAGGCAAGGCAACAACCTATGCTGCTTTGTCTTACTTCATGTCTTTGAGGCCATGCAAACCCTTGCAGAGTGGCTTTAGGTCGCCTCACATATATGATTGAGAGGCTTGCACTGCTGGAGTGTCAAAAAAAGTGACACTCCGCCAGCACACGCCTCTCATAACAAAGCTACTTATTATTTAAAACAGAATACATCATCATCCCTCTCAGTACACAATGTCCCTTGCTCTGTATGGACACGCCAGCTATGCTGTACTGGAGCTAAACCATTAAAAACCCCACTATTTAGTTTTCTTTACCTCGCATCTTTGAAACTGTACTTAAACCCTATTGTATCTACCTAGGGGGCACCAAAGCATGAGATCAGTTGAATAATGACATTTTTGTCCATGATCTGCCCAGCTATTAAATAAACACTAGCCTTTCCATTTATTTGGATTACAGAAAGGGGTTGACCTTGATTTCCCAAGAGATCCTGAACTGCTACTCTGGACTGAGATTTACACTCGAGCCTTATTCTGAATCAAATATATTTTGTATTTTCTGGTGTTTTCTCTTTGGAGACTGCTCTGGCCCTTGTTATGGGTACAGAGTTAAATCCCGATCGCTGTACAAACCTGTTTTTGCCCACAGACCAGAATGATGAGTTGTGTGATAATTCATTACCATGCCCTTGTAGTTCTTACCCAATAAAACCTGTTGTGATTTATCAGGGGAAAAATTACTGGTATTGAGCAGTACATTCAGATTTTGGTGCTTACAGCACCAAAATCTGCATGTTCTTCTCAAAAACCCATAAGAGTCTGATTCTATCAGGTGAGATAAATATCACACTATTTACCTGCCACTTGTGATGAGAACCTTAGTAACCCCTTTACCCTAGCCTTAATCCTCATTGAGTGGTGCACGCCTGCTTACTAGCTAATGTCAGCGTGTGTCAACTTTATAGTGTCTTTAAGAATAAAGTCAAATAGCTGTATGTGTAAGTCTGCAGAATAGCTATTAAGAAGTCGTTCATTGGCAACTTTTTAAACCTCTTCCCTATGTGTCTTCAACTTTGAAGCACCAGATCAGGGTTTACACTACTCTTTTCCAAGGAGCCAATGCAAAAATTCTTATTTAATTGCTTCTCCGGACCACTGCTAATCTGTACATGCCTTACAAATACAATTAGTGACATTCAACACTAGTGGAGACATTTTTCATGTGTCCAATAACACATCTGAAGGAGAAATATACATCATAAAAACACTTGGGCCCTAACATTTGAGACTCTTTCAAAAGTAAGTTAAGCAGGTTAGTTTGGTTAGTTTTACAATGATAGGGAGTCATGGTCAATCCATGTTTGGAACAATTGCAGAATTTGTTTAACAACCAATGTTGAAGAATAATCGCATTAGAGGGTGGAATATCAGCACTTTGCAAACTAAATAATGTCCCATTATGAGCTTCTCCTCATAAAGGTCAGGCTAGCTGAATAGTCCCGAAAGACTTCTTGTGAGAGGTCCATGAGGCAAGGAAATTCAGAAAGGAAAGGATGTTTGTTAAAAGGAGTGATTCATTTTCACTCACCAACTGACTCTAAGATTGTGAAGCTTTCTTGTAGGTCTTATTGGTACACTGGACCTAGGAATATTTTATGAAGCTAACAGATGGGTGTAAAAGGACGTTCAGTGGCCAAGAATAGCAGAAGGAGTTTAAAACGCAGCTCTGAATTTGTGTGTAGGGTCAAGCTATGACTCTTTCTGTGGAGAACAGGGCGGAGGTGAGGGTGAAATGGAAGCAATAAAGGAATATCTATTGTCATTTGGAGGAGATTGGAGCCAGGTCTGAGCCATTGGGAGTTGGCAATTTAGAACCTCTAAGGCCTTTATATAGGAATCTGAGCCAGGTACCTCTAAATCATTCAATTTTACCAATCCTGCAAGAGCATGTGTTTGGTAAGTGGCTACAGACTCTAAATGTGATGTGCCTTTGGGGCATATCAGCAAGGGCCGGAAATAATTATCGCTCAGCGCTCTTAGCGTGAAGATAATTATCGCCGGCCAACTCTGAATTTTATCGCGGAGATAGCGTGCTATCAGCAACGCTTATCTCCAAAGCGATACAATTCCGAGCGCAAGCTGCCAATTGTGAGATTATCGCTGGAAATACAGCGATAATCCCACAAGGCTGATAGGGATAGACATACTTAGTCATGATATCCACCTTACATAGGATATCATGGCTAAGTCAGAAAAATACAAGACGTAAAAAAGCAGAGTTAACCGCGGTTAGCACTGCTTTTTTTTATCGCTAACAGGGTTAACGATATCCTTGATAATAGGAGAAATGTCGCTTAGCTAAATTTTTCCTATTATTTTACTCTGGAACGCCCCCTTTGCATCTCATTAGAGGGGCAAGAGAAAGCGTAGAGTAAAAGGGTGCTAACATGCAAATTTGCGTGTTAGCACCCTGTTGCTGATAGGGCGCTAGTTTTATCTCTGCTTTTTTGGCATTTAAAGCCAAAAAAGCAGAGATAAAGCCCTTGTTGATATGTCCCTTTGTGAGTTCAACCATGAGATAAAGCTCTATAGTCAACAGGCCCCAGTAATGATTCAATGTCTGAAAAACTTCTCGACTAAATCTCCTGTTAGGAAGTTGTCTGGAGTTTCAACCTACCACAATGTGAATGGCAAGAACAAATTCTTTCTCAGCTGAATTATTTCGCTGGGGACAGAACTCCCAAATTACCTTTGCCAACTATATCAGGGGCTTAGGCTACACAACTACCAGATGGTTGATGTATTGACAAGTAGAAATGTTATCCTTCCGCAAATTTACAGTGAAATCTCCCTTATCCTTGGTGAAATTCAATGGCAGAGAAGCCTGCAAAAGATCCAAACCATCTTTATGCATTGACTATTTCTTTACAGATCATGTCCCATCAGCTGACAACTGAAGCCTGCATGTGACTATAACTAGATTTGGGATCAGGAGAAGATGGCCTTTTCCAAGCAACTAAATGATCTTAACACTATGTTTTCTATTCTTAAGCATCTTTGGGGATAGTCATTGGTATTGCTAAAACTGGTGACCATATGGGCAGTGTTGCAATCAGTCGATTTAGTGGTAATTGTTGACATAACAGTTCCTATACCTTTTGACTTCATGATAAAAAAAATTCCCAAACACCTGCTTCAGAGAGTATTGCACTTTGAATAGTGAGGAAATGCCTTGATGTATATACCTATTTTCTTTGTAAAATGACAACAGAAAAGGACATCTGAAGCGGCTGGACCTAACAATGAGTTGCACGTTTACACACTTTTATATCACTCTTAAGTAAGAAGAGTTTGTATCTTTCCAGCACAACAGTCACATTGTAATTTTCAGAAAAATTCTAAACTTGTTGACCTTGGATTTACCTTGGCCTAAAAGTGGCAGACTTTTCTCATCCAAGATGCGAGTAAAGAATTTTAGCAGTAGCAAAATAAATCTAAATTTACATTTTAAAAACAAAGTATAGATATACAATTCACAAACCACTTTAGAAAAATGCAGAAAATGCGATGATTAAAAAAGCAGGAAAACAACAAAAATCAATATAGGGAATAAAGAGTTAACGAAAATGTAGCCTGGGCGAAACTTGTGTCATTTTCTTTTCAGAAATTATGTGAAATGCCAACAATGCACAAAATAACATATCATTATTATACAAAAAGATATTCCTGTACCTCGCACCCAAAACTGAAAAAGGCAGGGACGTGGCACACATGCAGCATATGCGAGATTCCATTTTGAAAAGTATGACACTACAGACTTCAGCGTGCCTGTTTCTCTAGCTGTTCTTCACTGGTTTCACCCATTTATTTTCACTTTCTTTCTTGGTTTTCAGATTATGGTCCATATTTATCAAGTTTTCATGCAAAACAGCAAGCCACCTTGCTGCACTGCAGAAATAGAAAATTGCATGAATGTATCATATTTACCATTATACAGCACATTCCTAGCTCTGACACACTTTTGGCTGCCTAGCGTGAACGCAGGCACCCTTGAGTCATGGTGCAAGAGTGCTTGCATTGTAGGCAGGATTTTATGTGCAAGAAGAGGCACCTTCCTGCACAAAAACAAATGTGAGAGGCATTTTCCTCTTTGTATGCATGCTGCAGAATGCTGCACACTTAGAAAGAGGAAAGAAAATAGGGGAAATAAAGATGTTTTTCCTCATTATGCCTCACCTGGGGCAGCTTAGTGTTTTGGCGCATTCCTAGGCATACCATTAATGGTAACTTTGGGAAACACTTTAAAATCCATTGGTGGATATGTGGGAACACCCAACGCTCCACCCATGGAAAGCCTCCCTGCTGCAGAGTAAAGCAGGGTACCTATATGTTCTGCCTTGTGTTGATCTAGATTTATCAAACCATGTTGCCTTCGGTGGCCAATAAATCCCAGTTTTTTTGTCACCCTTGCGCCCCCTTGCACAGAGCAAGGTTAACACAAAACCTACATCTGGCCCTAAGAGCCAGAATATGAAATTATTTCCTGTCTAGCAGACAGGCTATGGCCCAACTCTTGATAGTGATCATTGGGAGTGACATTCCACAATACACTGAGGAGTAGTTGGCAGCACTTGCATATTGTTTGAAATGCCACCTTGCCCTCATGTTGTGACAGGCACAGCACGAGTACGAGAGGCACCCCTTGTGAATTCAGAAATCTTGGGGCACTCGAAGCAAAATATTTAACGTAGTATTTCTTGAACTGCCGTGCTGGATTTGTGGGAAGCATCTTGTCGATATTTATCAGAAATTATACAAATAGCAGGATTTGCAGCAATTTGACTGATTCCTACAAGAATGACTGTTGTGAATTGTGGCGTTTTGGCAGAAAATGGAAATGTTATTGACTTTATTGCAAATTACACCGCTGTGTAAGTGGATTCTTAGATTGAGATAAAATCTCTGATAAGAAAAAGGTGCAGGAATCTTTGCCATGCGAGTGATAAATAGATTTGAAGCACCCCAGATTTTTGCGCCTATGCAGGGTTAGATCATTTATTTTGACACTTAAGGACATATGTGGAATTATTAACAGAAAGAGTGTGCTACCATCATGCATAAACAGAAATTAACCATTCAAGCATGGCTGCCCGAGACATGGTGGGCCTGATTCACAAATGTAAACATAGACCAAAAATCTAAGTTTAGACCTGAAGTCTAAGTTTAGACCTAAAGGCTAACTTTACTACTAGAAAAGTTAGACTGTTGTTTTAAGTGAAGACCAAAAGTCTAACTTAGGCCTAAAATTTAAGTCTACAGTTAGACTTTTGTTCTAAGTTTAGAACAAAAGTCTAGTCACACTTAGACCAACATTCTAACATTACTACTAGTAAAGTTAGACTTTTGGTCTAAGTTTAGACCAAAAGTCTAACTTAGACCAAAAGTCTAACTTTACCTCTAGTAAAGTTGGACTTTTGATCTAAGTTCGACTTTTGGTACAAACTTGGGGCCCGATTCACAGAACTAACTTAAGACAAAATCCTAAACTTACTACTTTTGGCATTCACAGAATGAACTTACTACTTTTGGTATTCACAGAATGGATATACGACTACTAACTTTACGTCCACAATCGGGCCGGAATTTCCGCACTCAGAGCGGGATTTCCGCTCCCGGGCCGGAATCTCCGTTTCCAGGCTGGAACTCCCGCTTTTTTGCCGGAATTCCTCCATTTTGGCCTGATGAATGTTTCAAGTGCCTACCATCCCCCACCACTCTCCAGCTGAAGTTAATTAACACTAACTGCAAGACCAGCCCCACCAAACATATAAAAGCAGCTCACATTGAAGGAACAGGTTTGGCCACAGAGAGTTCATGTTTACAATCGCTGTACATTGCTAGAGGAAAATGGAGCAAATGAGGAGGAAGAAGAACTTTACCACTGAGGAGACCACCATGCTTGTGGAGTATATAGTGAGGCACCACAGACGCCTATATGGTCTCCCATCATACTGCACCAGTGGCACACAGAAGGCAGCTTTATGGCAGCAATTAGCCACTGCTGTCACAGCATTGGGGGAGGAGAGGCGCACAGTCCAGGACATCAAGAAGAAGTGGCAGGATGAAAAGCAGAGGGTGAAGGACAAGTTCTCCAGGATCGAATTGAAAAGGATCCTCCCAGCCCCACATTCTGGAACCCGCCTCCGTCTCACCCGACTAGAGGAGGATATCCTCACCCCAATCCACCCCCACATGCTCCATGGGCTGCCTGTTAGTGACGTCCGCTACGTGGTACCAGGTAAATGGGATGACAAGAAAAAGTGTATGAAAGATTGACTGTGTTGCACTGGCATTGTTATTAAGGAAGTTGTCCAAAGTCAGAGACTCATGTGTTACCCTCTGTATGTTGCACCACAAGTCCCAGAATCCTTTGTTATAGAAATAGCAAATCCCTTTCCCACTATTGAAAACATGGGCACAGTACTGCTGCCGTACATACCTAACCCTGCTAAGTAGCAATTGACAAAGTGCCCTTTCCACTCATCCAGATGTGTCTGAATCAGTCAAAAATGTAAGGTGTTGCAGAGCATATGAACATTAACTGACAAATGAATTGGGACAATACAAGGGGGCAGATTTACAAGCACTGGCGCATCCCTGCATAGTAGCAGGGATGCACAAGCACCGATGCGACACGCAATTCTACCCTTGCGCCACCACGGATGCGTCGCATTTACAATGCTGTGCACCATGGCGCAGGGATAGACAGATGTGTGTCGCTTCTGATGGCGTAAGGGCGGCGCTTTGCTGGAGTTGTGTCGCAAGTAAAATGCAACTCCAAAAATTTTCATGGACCGCCCATACCTAACGTGCTGAGCCACTCCTCAAGTCTGCTTCAAGCAGACGTAGGGTTTCGTCGCAGGGGCCTCTTAAAAATGACTCCGTGAAATCTTGTAGATTTCACTGCATCACTTTTACGAGGCATTTCACAGAGGAATTGCCACCCTGCTTACATTAAACCTGACGCAGGTTTAATGTTGCGCAGGGCTCTAACTAATATCCCAGGGACCACTACCTGCCCTTAAAAATGAAACAAAAACCTTTCTTTTTTTTAAATGCATCCTGTTTTCCTTTAAGGAAAACTGGATGCATTTTTTTAAAAATAGCAGCTTTACTTAAAAGCAGTCCCAGACTTGGTGGTCTGCTGAGCCCAGCAGGCGACTATACCTGGGAGGGCCTGTTATTCTCAATGGGCTCACAAATTGCGAGAGGCTCATTAATATTCATGAGCTTCGCAATTTGCGATCCAATTGGGACTCGCAAACAGTGTTAAACACACTGTTGTACATGCCAAATAGTGCTTCGCAAATTGTGAGTCGCAAATGTGGCGCAATTTGCCAGGTGCTATTTGGGAGGTTGGACTTCTGGCCCATAATGTTGTGGCATAAAGGGTTGTGGTGTACAGTGTAGTGGTGTAGAGTGTCGTAGAGTAGAGTTTTGTGGTGTAAAGTATTGTGGCATACAATGGAGTCATGTAGAGTTGAGTGGCATGGAGTGGAGTGGTGTAGACTGTAGTGGCGTACACTAGAGTGGTGTCGATTGGAGTGGGGTGTCATAGAGAGGGGTAGCATGTCATAAAGTGGAGTGGCATTAGTTGCCATAGAGTGTAGTGGAGTGTAGTAGAGTAGAGTGCAGTGTCATATACGGAGTGCTGTCTTGTAGAATGAAGTGGTCTGTCATTGATTGGAGTGGCATGTTGTAGAGTGGAGTGGCATGTCATACAGTGGAGTGGAATGTTGTAGAGTGGGGTAGCATAGAGTAGAGTGGAGTGTCTTAAAGTAGAGTGAAGTGGCATGTCATACAGTGGCATATCATACAGTGTCTTAGAGTGGAGAAGCTTAGAGTGGTGTGGTGTAGAGTGGAGTTGCATGTCGTAGAGTGGAGTGGCTTGTCATATAGTGCAATGGTGTGGAGTGCCATTGAGTGGAGTGGTGTCTCAGAAGGTGGAATGGCGTGTAGTAGAGTGGAGTGGAGGGGCATGCCAAAGAATGGAGTAGATTGACATAGAATGGAGGGGCATAAAGTGGAGTGGAGTGTTGTAGAGTAGATTGACATTGAGTGGAGTGGCATGACTTAGAGTACGGTGGACTGGAGTGTCATAGAGTGGCTTGTCATAGAGTGTCTAGAGTGAAAGGGCATAGAGTGGAGTGGCATAGAGTGGAGTGGCATAGGGTGGAGTGGCATTTCATCAATTGGAGAGTTGTTTCATAGAGTAGAGTGGCGTGTCATACAATGGAGTGGAGTATAGTACAGGGGAGTGGCTTGGATTGTCATAGAGTGGAGTGGAATTTCATGGACTGGAGTGGCGTGACGTCGAGAGAAGCGGTATGTTTTAGAGTGGTGTGACGTGTCATAGAGTGGGGTGGTGTGGTATTTTGTTAAGTGTCTTTGTCATATCTAAATAATTATTTTAGATTTCAATAGGAGTGTTGTATAGTAGAATAGAGTAGATGGCATATTATAGTGTGGCATGTCATAGAGTGTCTTAGAGTGGAGGGGCATAGTGTGGAATTGCTTATTATGAAATGGCATGTGTTAGACTTGGGGGTCTCTAGTTGGCACAGGTATGCACTTGTGACAAATAGGGACCCTCACCTCTAGTCAGGGTAAAGGGGTACACTCCTAAAATAACCCCTGCTCACCCCCTTGGTAGCTTGGCACGAGCAGACAGGCTTATCTCAGAGGCAGTGTGTAAAGCATTTGTGAACACATACATAGATCAAGTGACAACACTACAGATGGACACCACACAGGTTTTATATAAAAAAAAGTATTCTTTATATAGATTTACCACAAGACCATAAACAACAAAAATACACAATACTGTTACTTTAGATGGTCGAATTTAGCTTAGTTCTCTTTAGTTCTTAAAAGCGACACTTTAAGTCAATGTACCTTTTAGATACGACACGCATGGCAACAAAAGTGTTGCAACAATGTTGATGCGTTGAAGATTTTGGTGCAAAGAAATAAAGACGTGAAGATCTTCCAGATGCGGCAAGCTCCTCCGATGTTGCGAGAAGACTCGATTCGATGCGTCAGCTGCAGCGGCAACACACTTTACGCTATGCGATGACAGCAGCCTTGGCGGCGACACTCTTCTCCGACGTTGCGAGACGCTTCCGCTCGATGCGACGGCTTGCAGCGGCGACACACTTTACGCGATTCGACGACAACAGCTCCGACGGCGGCACGCTTCTCTGTGGATGCGAGGCGCATTCCTTGATGCGGTGCAATGCGACAGCTACGATGGCTGCGATGGCGACACGCTTCTTCCTCGATGCGACACTCTTCTCTTGATGCGGTGCAATGCGTTAGCTACAATGGCTGCGATGGCGACACAATTCTTCGGCCTTGTGAGACACTTCTTCGATGATGCAAGACGCTTCCACTCGATGCGACAGCTGCAGCTGCGACACACTTTACGCGATGCGACGACAACAGCTCCAACGGCAGCACGCTTCTCCTTCTTGAGTCGTGCTTCCAGCTCCTTGCGACATGCAGTCCCGCAGAAGGCCCAAAACAGCAGCAGGCACTTCCAAAGAACTCTGGGGGGCTGGGGGGTGAAGTCTGTTGTTCCTGAGCAGGAGGCAAGCTCTTTTCCAAGCCCTTGGAGATCCTTCACAAGTTGAGCAAAAGTACACACAAAGTTCCTTTCTCCTCTCTTTGGCAGTAGGCAACCCCTGCATGCCAATCCCCCAGTTTCAGGGATAGTCTCTCCTCAGTTTCTTCTTGGTTCCTCTCCTCAGCAGAGTTTCTTCTTGTTTCCCAAAGTGATCTAAATTCTTGGGATCAGGGTCCCAATACTTATACCCCAAAATCCTTTGTCCTCTGAGGGCAGAGGGGCCTTTACCTTGTTTAAACCGGTTCTGGTCAGTCCTGGAGCACTTTCTTTACCTGACTCCTTTCAGAGTGCAGGGCAGAGACATCAGACGCACCACAGGAGGTGGAGCCAGCATTGTGGAGGGAAGGCACAGCCCTATTCAGGTCCCAGGTGCAACTCCTTCCACCCATCTAGATGCATCTCTATTCACCACTGGGACACCTCACCCTGTCTCCTGGAATTCCCCAGCCCTGTCACTCAAACTCCTGACAAGGAACACACAGCCTAGCAGAGGCAGGTTTGAATGGTTAGACAAGAAAATACCTACTTTCTAAAAGTGGTATTTTCAAACACAGAATGTTAAAACCAACTTCACTAAAAGATGTATTTTATCATTCTGAGTTCAGGCATACTAAATTCGAATTTCTACCATGTTCCCTGAGTCAGTTAGGATTATAAAATGTAATAATCAAACTGCCCATTCTGGCCTATGGAGAACAGGTAGCCTTGCAATAGTGAAAAACGAAAATGTCTGTAATTCACTATTAGAACATGCCACACACACCAGGGCATGCCCTACCTTATCTAGGGGTGGGCGGAATTTGCGGAATTAACCTTCGCAAATTATCGCGAGAATGTTTAAAATTATCGCAAACAAGCAGAAATATCGCGAAGATGCGGAAGTTTTTTTCCGGCATGTTCGCGAGATTTTCTGCATGGTTGCGGGTCGCCAACTTACCCATGTGGTTGCTTGCGGGCGCGGCCATCTTGTTTTGAGTTGTTCTCGCGGTGCATGATCGCGAGAAGAAAGACGTGATCGCGCGACGCATGACGTCACTGCGGGCGCGAACTGTCGCGAGACAGCGCAAATGGCTAAAAACAATACAACATCTCATGGAGAACGCGACCGGATCAAGAAAACTTGTCGGCGAACGCAGGGATTCAGGTAAGGCGATCGCGCGCGCGCGAGAATGTATCATTTTACAGCGCGAGCAAGAAACAAATTATCGCCAAGCTGCGGAAACCGGAATTTTTGACATTTTCGCGCTCTCCGCGGAACGCAAAAATGTCAAATTATCGCAATTTCCGCGAACGGAACGAAATTTTTGCCCAGGCCTAACCTTATCCTTATAATGCATCCTGCCCGTGGGCCTCCCATAGGGGTATCTGATATGAAGAAAAGGGAAGGTTTAGGGACTGGCAAGTGGGTGCACTTGCCCAGTCAGCATGACAGTACCAGACTGCACGCAGGCTCTGCAATGGCAGACCTTAGACACACTTTTAGAGGCTGCTTCTGTGGGTAGCACAACCAGTGCTGCAAGCCCACCAGCAGCATTTGGATTTACAAGACCTGGGCACTCCTGGTGCACTGTACTAGGGTCTGACAGGTAAACCAAACCAACCAATCATGGAATCACCATCATACATCAATTTACAATAGGGAGCACTTGCACTGTGGCACTAAACAGCAGTGGCACAGTGCCCTGAGCAACTAACACCAGCAAAAACACATGAGGCAACAGCAAAAAAATGGAAGGGAGACCCACGCCAATGTGCCAGGTCTAACAGCATGCCAGAGAGTTGGGTGGTTTGTCGTTTAGTGGAATGTTTGTTGTAACGCGTTTCGCCCTAAGTGGGATGGGTATTCCCAGACGTGGGACCCATGCTCACTACGCCACTGGAGTCAAGCTATCCTGGCTGATGACGGCTGATAGCCAGAAACCGGTCCTAGGATGCTTGATTCTGGTCCAGGGAAGACATGGCTTGGCAGTTCGGGCTGGACTGTTCCCATGAGGCAAAGGGTCAAGACTGATTTGCATATGGCCATGTCTAAACTGGGGTGGTGTAGTGGGCAAAAGAACGATGGATTTAACCCAGATCTCTTGACTGGGGGAGAATGTTTGCATTGCCAGCATTCCGTCCATCATTTGTTTGTTGTAACGCTTTTCGCCCTAAGTGGGATGGGTATTCCCAGACGTGGGACCCGTGCTCACTACGCCACTGGAGTCAAGCTATCCTGGCTGATGACGGCTGATAGCCAGAAACCGGTCCTAGGATGTTTGATTCTGGTCCAGGGAAGACATGGCTTGGCAGTTCGGCTTGGACTGTTCCCATGAGGCACAGGGTCAAGACTGATTTGCATATGGCCATGTCTAAACTGGGGTGGTGTAGTGGGCAAAAGAACGATGGATTTAACCCAGATCTCTTGACTGGGGGAGAATGTTTGCATTGTCAGCATTCCGTCCATCATTTGTTTGTTGTGAAGATTTTTTCATAAGGGCTTTTATTAGCCAAGAATACTGTGTTTTGTCATTGCTGTGTACCATAGTAAACTGCAAAATTACCACAGCATACCGCGGCCCAATAGATCACTACGTTTCTGTGCCACTATGCCTGAGTAAAAATTCTATGGAAAATGCATTGGTAGAAAATGCATTTGTAGAAAATGTGTTGTGGGAACCCCTTTTTTCTTTGCACCACCTTAACTAATCACCTCGGAATCCTAACTATAACTACAGAGTGACTGCAGCCACTCTGTAATATGGATAGGTAGATATTGACAGATATGTATAGATAGATATATTTTTAAATAGTAATTTGTTTGACCCCTGATTTACAGCAAAGGATGTGGACAGACATGCCCTAAAATGCAAAAGCAATAATTATTTATGTATGTGGTGGACAGGGCTAATTTCAGGGTTGTTTAACGTTTATGTGTGCTACTCACATAAATAAATGTGCTTTTTGCATCCAAGAGTGCCTATGGCCATAGTATTTATTTCAGTGGAGTGGGCATGGTTTTACTGTACACTTTTGGGTGTGAACTATGTATGTCGCCCAGAGAGCAGTGGAGCATGTTGCCACTGCAGCCTCAGGAGGGTGTAGGACTGGAGGACTGAAGGGGAAGTGGAGTGAACATGCGATGAATCATACACCCCAGATTGTATCCCATGGTGAGCCTGGTGTGTGCTCCAGCTGATTTAAGGGATTTTACTAGGAGAATCTGATATCAGGGGTGTTGGCATCCTTGGTGGCTTTATGTTGTTAATACAGTTTCAATCTCTGTATGGTGCAGTAGCTGAAGGGGGGCTAACTTTGCTCATCACTAGAACAATGTTGTGAAGCAAGTGAAGTAGCAATATCACTGTAGGAAGCAAACAATGGGTAGGAAAGATAATTGATCTTAGGGAGGAGGTAGAAGAGAGGAATAGGATTATTTACCCAGACAGTATGACGCTTTAATGCCCCTTTGTAGAGAATGCGTCTAATCATTGTCCTCTTTCTCTTTCCACTTTTCGGAGTCAAAGAGATCCAAACATTGTCAGAGGGCAAAGGCCACCAGCAGCAGCACCATGTACGGGCCTCAAGCCGGCGATGGTGCTGGGAGCATTTCAAGACATATGCAGTCGAAATGTTCACACAGGCATCGATACATATGGGAAAGTAATCACCACTGCCGCAAGATCTCCACAGCCACACCGCTGGCACTGTGGTCAACTCGTAATACAGTGATCTTAAGGATGCCTGCGCTTTGGGCTACTGGTGGCCACAGACGTGGTTTTCAGACGGTCGGACCACCAAACTTGGAAAAAGGCCCAAACAATGCCATTAAGGGCTGGCACAATTCAAATCAATTGGCAAACTTCAGAAAAGCTTATATCATTTTCGGGTAATTTTTAAAGAAGAAACAAAGTTTCCAAGAAATGAGACTTGCACAATCACAGTCAGGTAGTCTGAACCCAAGTACATCCAAAAAGGGTAAAGAAATGTCTGAGCGACTATTGGTTCAAATTCAACAATTTTCATTGATGGTGACTTCAAACTACCTGGACAGTATGGCATGCATATTACATTACTATTATTAACTAATATTTCCCTAAATGACATGCCTGTTTTAACAATTATATAAAATTCAATTGGCATTTTTCAATGTTATTTTACCAAATTAACTTTTTAAAATTCCTACCTGTAGCTATATTCTTTCTTCAACTCTTCGTGCTTTTTTAAACAAGGTGTCACGAAGAGTCAAAAGTACTCCAGTAATCAATATATCTACAAATTAACATTCACAGTAAAAATAAATCCAGAAAAAGGATGGTTCATTATAGATTATCAAGTGTAGGGTACCAGACCCTCCTATTCACCACAACCTGTTTAACTATTTATTTGGTAATACTTATTAGTGCAAGTAAGGTACCTGTTCCAAGTGTGTGGCATCTTTTTGGGTTTGTCTACTGCATGGAAGCAATGCACAATATAGGGCAGTTTTAAATCTTCACTGGCAGCCCAGCAAGAGAATGAAACAAAGGATAGGGATGGGAGGCATCTTCCTGGTCTTTAACTTCTTTTAAGGAAACAGAGGCTTTCTAATGCAGCAAACTGTCACCATTTGCTTATTTCGAAGTCAATGGTTGAAGGCTGAATTAGTCTCTCGCTGCCTAAACAGCCCAGGCCAAATAACCTCTGAGTCCTCCTTGATTGACTATCTGTGCCATGCACATTGGTCATTTTTACCACACGTATTGTAAGACACACACAAAACATAAATGATATATAATTTGTTCTTTATTTTATTTATTTCAAGCAGTACTCCTATATGTAACTTTGGTTGTATTATTTTGGAAGATAGAGTTCGTCCTCAAACTCAGGAGGAGTATTTAGGAAGATAATCACTGACGAAATTCGAGATGTCAGACCAATTGTCTTTGTTATCCTCTGCTGTTTCAGATGCACTATATTACTTTGGAATTAATTATTAGTTTATTTTAATCATCACCAGTCTCTGAACATTTTGTAGTGAGAGACTGATCCTTCTGCATTGAAAACATGCTCCAAATAAACACTGGTTACTGGACATGTAGGGTAATTTATTGTGAGCTTGTTGAGCTCCGGCCACAGAGACCTCTTGCATACCAATAGATCAATGAGTCTTGATCCTGGTGCAACATCTGTTGGGAAATCCAGATAGTCTTGGACCATCTTCTGAACTGTCATTGATGCTGCCACTTGCTGTGCCTGTGCCTGTACACTTAACTTAAGTCCAGCTGAATGAAACCCATTTCAGAGGTTAGCTGTGAATTTTGAGCTGCTGGTGCTGTGGGTTTTGGTGTAGTTGGCTATGGTCATGTCTGCTGTGGCAGAGACTGCACACCAATAGCACTGTCTTGTGTGGCGGTTGAAGGCTGCACTTCAGGCTTTCTTTCCATGGCCTCGAAGTTTCAGGCACTCTTCTAGATAGCTCATCTTACTGACGATCAAAGTTTTGTAAACTAAGACATCCAATTCAGTGAAAGGAATAGCAATTCTCTGAATTGTGGATCCAGTATTGTGACACACACGTAGTCTATTGGAAGAAAATCTTTGTGCAGCTTTGATTAGTGTTCAGGCAAAGCATTAAGCTGTCCACCAAATAAGCTGCTTCTTCATTGACAATGGTGAATTTTTGTTCCATCTTTTTCAACTGCTCCTATAGCAGATGCAAACATGGGATTTCTTGGCGCATGGTACTGTCTTCCTTGCTGAATTCCCGTATCATAATGTCGATTAGCTTTCCTAACCGTGACCTCAGTGCTATAGAAATAGAAATATCTCCATTCAAACATCCCATAGGGATAACATATGTGTACATTGAGGTTCATGAACACACAAGGCCTTGAATTAACAGATTCTTTGTTTTATAGTTTCAGAAACACCGTGTCTTTACTTACAATAACAAACAGATTTAACATTTCGTTTTTTAACCCAACATCCAATATTTGGACAATAGCTCTCTACATTCTATACTCTGCCTCTTGAAACCTATATTAAAAACATGCACCTCTAAAATAGCTTTTAATTCACTAAACCATGTATAGAATAAGTCTACCAACAGTGGGGCACTTACTGGCACTTCTCATCGAAGTTCATAAAGTAAATTTTTAATAACATGAACTTAGAACAGTTTCTTATATGCAAACTGAAGACACCATGCTGTCTTAGTTCCAAATTCAGTTACTTCTGTTGAGTACAGCTCCAACATGCTTCCTTCTTCTCCAAGTCACCAAGAACAATGAGAACTATCTCTGGTTGTGCACCCAATCACATCACATCACAGCATTTCTTCAACCATGTAATAATAATGTTAACTATTGGTTGAGCCTTGCCCTGTTTTTCTACTACTCCCCATTATGATCTTGCTAGACTCTTGCAGTACCATAAAACACCTCATGACAGCCTCAGTCATTTTCTTTCAGGTCTTGTGAGCCTGTCGCATGATCTCACATGTCCACACAGCAAGGTTCGTTCATTGAAGCTTGTGAGCTGCACTTGTGAGAGTCTCACAGGACTGCAACAAAATTGTAGGGGAATAGTAGTATGTGGGACGGAGTATCATCTCCACTGAGACCTATATCTCTCATGACAGGTGTGTGTAGTCGGGTGTGGGTAGAGACTGACCTCTCCACACAGACCTCTTTCTGAAATGACAGTATGTATGAACTGACAGTATGTATGGTGGGACTGGCCTCTCCACTGAGGGCCCTCTCTTGGATGATGTGTGTGCATAGTAGGGTGTGAGGAGAGACTGGCTTCTTCCCTCTCTTACATGAGAGATGTGCCTAGTATGCTGTCTCCATGGACTTTCCTCTCTTTCCACACCTCTTCCTCAAATATATGGTGCATTCCTGCCCATTCATATTGGCGTAGGGCAGCGCAGCAAGAAGATTTGCGGCACTGCCCTATTCCAGTTGCCCATGAATGAGGTCCCAAAGTTTTTCTTGGGTAGCAAAATACCACTGTCTAAGGTTAGCCCTAACCAGAAAAAGTTATCTCAATGTTATCATCTTAGGGGCAGATTTACAAGAAACTGACGCACCTATATAGATGCATCTGTTTCCTTGCACCTGCGTAGGTAATCCTTGCGCCACCATAGATGCGCCGCATTTACAATACGGCTCACCATGGCGCAAGGGTTGACAGATGAGTCAGAAATTCTGACAAATCTGTTGGCCCACAAGTCACGCATTGCTGGAGTTGTGTCGCAAGCATGCTGCAAATCCAGCAATACATGGGGTGGCCTAGTCCTAACACACTGTGCTTGGAGCAGGCGTAAGGGTTTGACACAGTGGCATTCTAGAATTGTTGTTGTGAAATCTTGTAGATTTCACTGCGTCACTTCTACAAGGCTTTCCTGCCTGGGAACGCCCACAGTGCATACATTATACCTGACGCAAGTATAATGTGATGCAGGGCATTACAACGTGAGACATCTCCCTAGATGTGTCACATTGTAAATTGGCTGCATTTTTTATGCCGCTGCTGCGTCACAAAAGTGAGGCAACGGCTGTGAAAAAGTGGCGCAAGGAGCTTGTAAATCTGCCCCTTAAACTTTATATCATAGTGCTAACAAAACAGCAGCAAAATCATAACTTTCACTTATAATACATGCAACTAAAGAAATACTGGCATGCTGCTGACCTTTCACAACGCACCACCTATCAGTTAATATATGTGCGCCAATGTACAAAGTTGACCTTAAACTGTCAGAATTAGGTTGTTTCTGGAAAGCAAGACATCTGGCCGTATTGATATATATGTGCATACACAATCGAGTAATTCAGCAAAATGCCATGACACAGATTTTTTTATTTTTCTTCTAAATAAAAGTAATGCATTGATATACTACTTTTGAGGTTTTCAGACAGCGTGCAGTGGGATTATATTGGATTTTATCTGCAACATTTCAGTTTTTGGGATAGATCATTTTTTACTATTGCCTATTTATCTGGCTGGAAATGTTCAAATGCATTTCTGAAAAAAAAATAGTAATAAAAGAAGCTTCAATGTGTATTCTGAAGGAAATTCTGCACCTTGTTATTGCTACTGTTTTGATGTTAGGAATGCACAATAAGGCACGCCTATGGTGTTCAGAGATGGCAATGTAAATGCGTGCCTCCTGTTCGCTAGGATACTGCAACACAGTCCAGCCACAAAGGAAATTAACCACTAAGTCACTGAATTCAAAATGCACTCGGAAAAGTCTTTATGGGCTTACATTTTGCAGCATCGCAAAAACATATTTTTGTGCCCCAGATACTAAATTGTTCCAGTTACTGGTTATTTCCTCTTCTTTGGTCTTTGCTCATTGTAAACGACAATTGCATTTTTGTTTGGGTTGTTCCAGGTAGCTTCGTTTGAATACAGATGATTTTTTCCTTGTGACCTGCTAAACTAATTGTGTGAAATGTTATTCTTGCGCATTTATTTCTCATTAGCGGTGCCAGTTTTGTCTCAGCTGATACATGTTTTGCTTGTTTGTGGGGCCAGCTGGTGAGCCATATTGAAGGATCCACCCTTTATGTCAGCTTGCTAATTAGATGGACATCAATTCGAGCAGAACAGCTTGTAATGTCTGGGAGATCTTCTGCTTGTTACAAAGCCATAAATCAACATTGTGGATGACATTAATGAATTGGGCTCTTCCCAGGAAATATTCAGGTTTTTGGCAAATGCATCAAGGCGGTACTTCATGCCAGAAACATCCTCTATATCTTACAAAGCAATATGCTGGCAACAGCTTCTTTGAAAATAAAAAAAAGAACACCTCGCTGACTGTTTTTTTCTTTAGCCTTTGTTAAAATATGTATGAGAGTGATATCTTTTGCAACATGCATCAAGTCAGAACAAGTAGTCAGTCGACTGAGCACTTGGTCGAAAACAGCTGCATGAATGTAAGAGTACGACTGTACTACAGACTAGGGCCCCAGTAGGCCCTATGAAGTTGGGGAGCCCTGACTACAGCAAATCTGTTGTGTCCACACATGACATCAGCTGTATGAACTACACTTGGATTGGTGAGAAGTTGTGACAAAGCTGTGCTCTGATTAGTTGATTGCTGGCATAGTTGCGCGTTGGTAGGTTGACCTTTGACAGAGTCGCGCTAATGTTGCTTTTTTCTTTGCTAGGTTTGCTTATAGTGTTTAATTGTGATCTTAAAGTTGTTTTGAGATCAATTAGGTGTAAAACATGGGTGGGTATTGACAAGCCCAACCCTAAACCTAACGATGATATACCTAGAGTGGGTCAGAAATTGCAGAGTGAATGAAGACCAGCTTTTGAAATTATTGTAGAAGTCAGGTATTATACTTGCACCTAGATCTCTGAATTAAATAAATACACAGCACATGATGAGGCTTTACAAACTCCAAGGGAGGGCACCATATATTAGAAAATAACACTTTCTAAGACAAACCATTCACAATCTTAGGCCGATACCTAGAACTACAATAGTGACTACATTTGTGTTGCCCTAAGTGGGACGGGTATGCCCAGATGTAGGTCCTGTGCATTCTGTCACTGGAACACGGCTGTACCCAGCTAATGAGCCCATAACAAGGGCACAACTGGTCCTATGTTGCTTGTGTTCCAGTTCAGGGAGCACCTTGCTTGGCAGTTTGGGCTAGACTGTTCAATTTGCAGCAGGGTCAAGACTAATTTGCATATAGCTGGGTCCGAGATGGCATGGTGTGTAAAATAAATATTGATTGGAGTGTGGCCGTGAGTAATTCCAGTGGCTGAGATTAATTCAAGCATTTCAACTATCTCTTTTTATTTATTTCAGCTTTCGAGATCAAACAGGAACTTCAAGTAGCTATCAACCAAAATCCTCAGGTTTAGTGGGGCGTACAAATCCCTCCCTCAAGAATCAACTGGCAAAAGTATGTCCTTCACCTGGTCTGAAGTAGCCCCATGCTCTTCCACTTATTTTGATGAATATGAAAAGTACTCCTCACAGGAAAACAGGCTTATCTTCCCACAAAGTAGTGATGGGTAGAGCAATGAGAGTTGGATATGTACCTTCTGCTGCACCAGTTTCAATAACTCCTGATATTGTTCTGAATTAAGGTACAATTCTGACTGATATGGTGAAATATGTCTCTCATCAGATGAATGTGACGGCAGAAGATTACAAAGATACACCCTACCATGGTCTGAATGCTGGAGAATGGGAGGTAAATTAAAAACATGTTCATAAAGGGTGTCTTGACGAAAGATGGAGAGGGACTTTTCAAATGATTTTGACAACAGATTGCGCTGCCAAGTGTGCAGTTGTGCCCCAGTGGATTCATGCTGCTTGCACGTAGAGAGTAGCTGAAGCAGTGGATGAAGCAAATGATAAAAAAACAGTCTGCAGAATAGGCTCAAAACCAAGTCCAGAAGGAATTCTGGTGGAGGTTCTGATTAGGCCTGGGCGGCAAATTGCGTTCCGCTCGCGGAATTTGCGGAATTTGCGTAATTTCGCATTCCGCGGAGAACGCGAAATTGCTCAAAAGTCTGCTTTCCGCGATTTCGCGAAATTTTTGCTTGTTCGCGTTCTCAAAATGCATGTTCGCGAGATATTTCTCCTCGAACACGCAAACAGCAATTGCGAACAGGAAAAAATCATCGCGAACAAGCAATTCCGCGTGTTCGCGGAATTTCTGCGTGTTCGCAGAGATTTTTTACCGTTTCGCGGAGATTTGCGTAACGCAATTCCGCAAATTCCGCCCACCCCTAGTTCTGATGCAGGCGTGCAGAAAAGCATAATTCTATAAGCTATTGTTTGAGAAATGTTTCACATTATGTTGTACATCACTAGAGTGCAGATGCTGAGGTAGCAAGCAGAAAATGTCTCTTACTTTAAAAAATGAGTTAATGTTACATAATTATTAGGCCTAGGAGTGAAATTCTGCTTCACTCACGGAGTTTGCAGAGTTTTTCCTACTCCACGTAGCACACGGAGTTCGGAAAAACTCCACAGAGCACAGTTTTTTCCTCGCTTGCACTCACCAACATTAAATTGGCGAGTACGAGCAAGGAAAATCTTACTCCAGACCACCTCCTGGTAAGATTTCTCAACGCGAGCAGTCATAATTGGTTGCTACTGCTCACGTTGAGAAACCTTCTGTTCACGTTGAGGAACCTGCCGCTCAAGTAGAACATCTACTTTAGTGGCAGAAAGAAACAGCGCCTTCTTGTGCTGAGCGTGTTGCCGTTCATGTTAATTTGACAGTGTAGGGGAAACCCCCGGCACAATGTAACACACTCTGCCACTTGCAGAACTGTGCTTAGCGTGGCAGAACTTTTTGGTCACTTCAATGGAGTTCCATGCAGCGAAACTCAGCAAACTTTTCCCAGGCCTAATAGTTTGATGATACAATGCTGAATCTGCAGTTTTTTTTTATAATTGTTAAGCATAAATTGTGTATAAAACCCCTGGTTCGGAAGGTTCGGGGGTGAAATCTTATTTTAGTCCTGAGACTCTTTCCATTTATTTTGAGACTGTCTTTCCACCATTAGCATGCTGTAAGTCAGTTAACTCTTTATGAGTTTGATACTTAGGATCTAGAGATTTTATTTTCCTAAGTAGGGATTTTACTATGATTTGCTTTTCTGAATTCTGTATCTGAGCCTTCATAGCAAATTTATGCATTCCTCTGTGTCATTTTTATTTAATAATGTCCAATTTAGGTTTTTTGTTCTTGTGAGTTATTCAGTGGTATGAGCCTTATTTGTGTTTATTCCTGTCTATTCATATGCATATTTTGCAACTGGTTTCTTCATCTTGGCTACCATTCTCTACCTTTCCCCCCACATTTTTCAAATCCATTGGAGCGCCCTGAGAAAGGTAACAAAAGGCACGTTGGCGTCAAAATATTGGGGATTTGAAGATTGTGTGATAATTGGAATACATATAATGAGATTAAATTATCATTAATACTTTGGTTCAAACAAAAGCCATGTTTATTGTATGTTATGAATTGGAAAGGAATGAAACAACAAAGTATTTATTCTATACAGGTGAAATTATTTAGCAGAGTGTATCAAAGCAGAACTACTTGTGTGGATATTTTAATCCTTTCAAGAAACATATGTTCTTATATATGATAATTAGATCTCTTCTTCTTGTCCCCTATTGTTTTTATTGGGTAATGATGTCTGACACTAATGTGATATGCTAGATGAATGTTTGGTAATGTGAGCGAAAGCAGTATCATTCTATAATGTTAGTGGAATAACGTTGGGTGAATGTTGAGAAGGTTATGTGTTGCATTGTTGGAGAAATATTGATTATGTTTTCAAAAAGTGTTTTGTTTAATCATGTCTATATATATAAAAAAAAGTTTTTTTCTTTTTAAAATATTTTTATTGAGAAAGAAGTAAAAAACAAAAAAAAGAAGAATACTTCCCCCACAGTTTTTAGCCCAAACCCTGTTCCCTCCCCCTCCCCACCCTTCCTCTACACTTTAAAACATTACAAGAATTTCATAGGCAGTGTGGGTAATCATCAATGATAAAAAAAACACTGTTCTTATTACATAGCATAAGCGATTGGTTAAACGAATACCCCTCAATTCAATTCATCATTTAGCAGCAGATTCAAAGTACGATGGCACAAAATATGCAGCAAATACGATACTAGCAGGGCTGACAGCCACACGCACTTTGGTCTAGTTTCATACTCCAATTATATAACAGCAAATTAATCCTATACAGTGCTGGTGCAATTTAAGTGTACGGATTCTTTACCCTATTGGCTAGGCGATTCCAAATTCGTGTGCCCTTCTTCTTGGCCCTATTCCCTTTTCACATGCATATGGCTTTCTACAGATTGTATGTCACCAAAAATGGGGCTAGTCATTGTTGGAACGAGGAAGGAACATGGTCCAACCGGTCTGAAGTGATGCACAATCTATACATAGCCATTGCCATGCTTAACAGGGCGCCTTCATCCTCTGCCCTCAGATTAGTCATGCCCAATAATATTAGCAGGGGGTTATATCAATATGCAGTTGTAATTTCCTTCTTAAATAATCCTTAGTGTTCTTAATTAATGACCCAAGCGCATTACATGTAGCAAACATGTGAACTAAGTCTGCATTATACAGCACGTAGCATAGGCAATACACTCCTTTCCCCTCACCCTATTATGGCCAGACTTGAGCGAGGACAGACTGGGATAAGACGAGGCGCGATTCAGCGCTGTTCACGTGCTGCTAAACACAGCACTTTGCTATATACACTACTGACACAACACCAAAGCTTCATGTGTGTCAGATATAAATGATTCCATGCACAACGAGGGAGATATTGCCCTTTATCTATTATCCCAGGCCAGATTTAGCCGGGACGGAATTTTAACCGGTAGGAAGGTTATCTTATCTACAGTGCAGTGATACAGCCCTGAGGAAGTCGCGGGTGACATACCCAGAGAGACGAAACACGTGTTGGCGGGAGCTACTGGAATGAACATTAAAACAAGCAACATCAACTAATTATGCTGTGTTTGTTACAAAATTTGTGCACTGTATAATATGTGCATTAGGAATTTGTCTATTTATGTGTGCTAGGGCTTGGTAGTGTCTTACGGAGGATCCATTAGAGGTCTGTGGAGTGGGGTGGTGGATGATTACCCCTTCCCTGAGAACCATAATCAAATAAATAAAGAACAATGGAACACTGACCGTCTCAAGAGAAGCGCCATAACCACTTAGAGCATAATCATCCCATTCAGGATTTAGTCTATTTGGCTATCCGATATGGGGTTTAATATAGCTCAAAGCGGGTTTTATAATACTGAGTTTGGAGGTTGGCAGGCATTAAAGCTGATTGGGGGCTTATAAAATCTAGTTTCTATTGACAATTAGTTGATCATTATTCCAGTTCATCTTTCAATTATTCGTTCAGAAACCTGTACAGGCTCCCAATACACGAGGGGTCGGCTGTGTTATTTTGTTCACAGGTTTGCTCTTCCCTTATCTCTCCACCCCCTTTCCTCTCTAAACAATCTCTTATCTGAAGACATTTAAAAACTTCCTATGGGTAAGACCAAATTTCGATCTCATTTCATTGCATGATATTATATCAGTTCAGTTCAGAAAAACTTTATTTCGGTCGATAAGACCATACAAGTATGTGTACACAACAATACATTTCCTTAAAAGATAAGATAATAAAAAAAAACATCCATCTTACACAAAAGCATGTGCACCATCTTAATATTCCTTGAAAAAGTCTACAGCGACACGTGACTGAATCCGTTGACATCATTAAAGTGCATGTGCAAAATATGTGCAATTACAAACAAGAGTTACCAAAACAGATAAACATAAGGTAGAACTTCTCAATTGTGGCTGTGAGAATACAATTGATTTTAAGCAACATTAAAATGCTTTTCTGGGGACGAAGAATGGTAGGTCCAAGGAGGTAGGTCCAAGGAAATCATCTCACAAACCACCTTGGGGTTTAGAGAATACATATGCCAGGAAAAGTACAAACTTAGTACATCAATAGAATTTAAGACATAAGAAACTTAAAATCTAGATTAAACCATTAACGGATGGGGACATTGTTACATTTTAAAAGACTTTAAAATTTACATTAAACCAGTTACAGATTTAGACATTGTGTGCACTTGCGGCTTTAATAAGTGATTTAAAAGAGTCCAACATCTATGCCACATTGAGATTAAGAATCGGGATACAGAGCATACAATGGGCGTGTGGGTGTCAGTTTTCAGGACTCTAAATGCCTCACCACAATGCACGAACACTAAATTCCTACACTACTGGATAAGCCAACGCTGCATAACTAGCTTGTAGCCAGGGCAAAAAAAGAAAACATGAAGCTCTGACTCTTCCTCACAGTTACAGGCAGGGCGCCTCGCAAAGCTGTCTTTGACCATTTACATGAGAAAGCATGAAGAAGCAGGCTACCATGTCTAAACAGGACATATAATGTCCTTGCCAAGGAAGGTTGGATATCATCCAGAAAGGGCTCAATTATGTAGTCCTCTTTCATTACCAGAAATTCAGTTGTCAGGTGTCCTGAGGTTGAGCTCCCTTCAAAAGCTGCAAATTTGGACATATGGTAGAATTTTACTAGTTTGGTGCGTAAGATTGCAAAACACTCTTCCTCTGGATTACTCCAAAGACTAGGCTTTCCCAGCCTACAGCATTCATCCTTGATGTATGTAAACCAGGGGAGATTCATTACCTCTTTTAATTCCAATCGATATGCTGCCAATTCCAGCGTCACCCACTGTCTATGCCAAAAGGTTAGGGGTCTGAGACCAATTTCATCCCCAATTAGTATGATTCCTAAGTCTAGTCGAAGGGGGAATAGAGGGGTGCTTACAGGGAGACCTAGAATCCGCCTCATAAAACTATTCTCTACTTTACTCACGTTAGTACAGGAACAGTGACCCCATAATTTCACCCGTGCATTGCCGCACCCCTGGCTTGCACCTTATAAATCTCTACTAATGGCCCAGCAGGTTTAGCGGAAGAGTTTCTGAGTAGTTTTATAATACCCCCAGTAGTCTGAGCTAACTTAAGCTTGGCCGTGGCTATTTAGGGCCCCCACTCCATATTTTCTGTCAGGGTGACACTCAAATATTCAAATACCGTCACCCTCTCCAGCATAGTGCCATCCAAACAGGGATTTGAGCGTGATGTCTTGGTTGTGTTGAAGACCATATACGTGGTCTTTTGGGTGTTGATCTCCAGCCGCCTGTTGTTACAAAAAGTGACAAAACTATCCAAGACCCTCTGGTTGCCCATAGGCGATTTTGACAATAAGAGGGTGTCGTCTACAAACATCATTGCTGGGACCTTTGTACCTGCTAGCTTAGGGGCATCTGTGTCTTTTACCTCAATGAGTTGGGCAACTAATGCATTGACAAAGAGGCAGAACAGGGTAGGTGCAAGCACGCACCCCTGCCTTTCTCCTCTGTCTACTGGAAAGCGGGAAGTTAGTTCACCTCCTTTCCCACACCTTACTTGGGCAAAATTCCTTTCATGCAATCTTGTGAGCATGCTCAGAAGATGGCAGGGGATCCCCATGTTTCTAAGTACCCCCCATAATTTAACTCTAGGCACCAGATCAAAGCCAGCTTCAGATCCACAAAAATTAAATAGAGGCTGCCACCCTCCCTTCTCACTGTTTTCTAAAATATACATTGGAGTCTGTATATTTGGTCAAGGGTGGCGGGGTTCTTTCTGAATCCAGCTTAGAAAGGGCAGAGTATTTCATGTTCTTCCATTCACCCTTGGAGGCGATCCAAAAGTATCTGTGCAAACAGATTTTGCGTGACATCGATCAAACTGATCGGTCTATAGTTTGTAGGCAGGAGTGGCAGCCCCTGCCCAGGTTCCGGGGATTGGCATTATTGTATTACATGTTTAGTAAAAACTGCCTTTTTGCTTAATTTCTGCTTTCATAAAATTCTTAAAATAAAGGTAATTAAACATTTCTGTCAAGTTCTTGTTGCACCACAGGAGAGTTTAATGATTCAGTCTTCCCCGCCCTAGTAGGCAATGTATAGGAGTCCATACTTTACAAGCACTGAGCAGCGTCTTAAAGTGTACCCTTTTGTAGTAACCATAATCTAGCTGGCGCCATAAACATCCCCAGGCTTCGGGACAATCAGTAATTCAAACAGGGTGGGTACCATGGCTTCCCACTGCAAGGATCATTCCTCAAGAGTACTGTATAGTTTACCAATGTGGCTGCCCATCAATATAGCTTAAGGTTAGAGAGGGCCAATCCTCCACGTTCCCTGGGTAATGACAGAAATTTGTATGATCTTCTTGGTCTCGAATATGCCCAGATAAGTTGTGCAAATATGCTGTCAAATTTATACAGCCAAAGATTCGGAAAAGCAAGGAGGATTGCTCTTTGAAAATACAGCATTTTAGGAAAAAATACAATTTTAATTTGATTGCTTCTGCTAATCAGTGCAAGTTATCCACCCTTTTCAGCACCTTTTTAGTCTCTTCTGCACACGGCCCCTAGTTGCATTTACCAGCTCATCAAGAAGACAGCTTATCGTAACCCCTAAGCATGCTGTAATCAACAAAGGATGTAAATTCATTAGTGGCAATCTGTGTTTCATCCTTGTTCAGGGCATATCCTGATAATGAACCATATCTCCGAGCTGCTTCTTCTATTGTCCCAATTGCCTGTTCGATGGGAGGTGACTAAAGCTATATCATCGGCAGAAGCCAACATCTTACTCTCAAACTCTTACAGAACTATAGGTGGAATGTCCAGAGCCAATTCCAGATGCTTTAAAAAGGGGGCGATGTACAATGCAAAAAGGAGCGGTGAGCAGGGACACCCTTGTCACGTAATCTTGTGGTTTTGAAGGGCTCCATCTTCTCCCCATTTATAAAAACACTAGCCACAGGATCCTTGTACAAAGCTTTAACCACCCTAATAAGGTTAGTCCCTGTCCCAGTCCCTTTCCTTTGCATCATAGTCCAAAGAAACTGCCAGGAGACCCTATCAAATGCTTTTTCAACATACAGCTAAATTGCCACCATAGGGTCTACTGACACTTGTCTGGCATCAAACAAGGTAATGATCCTTCTAATATGCTCTATTGTACCCCTGCCGGGGATGAAGCCATGTTGCCCCATGGATACCATCCTATTAATAGGCTGTGATAAGTGAGAGGATAAATCTTTTGAATATATTTTTACATCCCTATTAATGTTATTGGACGGTAGGAGCCAAACTCCTGTGCAGGTTTATTTTACTTCCGGAAGAATATGATCTTTGCTATAGCCCAGGTATTCAGTGGGGATGCTCCTTCAATGATCCGTCGCAACAGAGTTTTCATGACTTCTTTTAGCTGATCCAGAAAGATTTAAAAAAAATTCAATGGGAATTAAGCTGGGATCGGCCGCTTTATCTCTAGGTAGTTTTGACATTGCTTCCAAGAGCTCATCCCAAGTCAATGAGTAATCTAGGTGCTCCCTCTCATCATGCATCAATACCACCATCACAGAGAAATCCAAATACTTAAGAATTAGGTCCTCATGTTGTCCCCCCCAAATCTTCCAAATTTTCTGTATATAGAGCCTGATAGAGTTTATAAAAGGCTGCTCGGATTTTACCTGATTCGGACACCAGCCCCATTAAGAGATCTCCCACCATGTTGATTTCACTCTGTGTAAGTTCCAGCCTGTTTCTTACTGCAAATAGGTGACCCACTTTTGTGCTACACTCATACATTTTCTCTTGATAAACTGCTGATTTATCTATTGCTTTCTTCAGTAACTTTCCCCCAATTGCTGATTTACCAGGAGCAACTTCAGCCTGGGCTTCATCCACCCCTTTCTTCTGCTGCAAGGCAGTGACTAAATTTCATTCTGCCCGAGCCAGATTATGTTGATTATGTCGCAGACAATCCACATTTCCACAGATGGGGCATGACTAACCACTGCAACTCTCACAGTCTCTCTGTATGGATCAACGGTGCGATGATCGATTGCTTAGCCTTAGCTCGGTCAGCTGCTTATTGTGCGCTCTGTTACAGGAGTAGCTGCTGTGGACATTGACGAGCGTTTCCTCACGGCACCCACTCTAGGTCGACTTGGATTGGCAGCTGCAGCAGCTCCGAGGAGAGCTGCTGAATTGGCTCATGTCGTCTAGAGGTAGAAAAACAGGGAAGGGGCTGACTGCCGGAATTCCCAGCTATGGTGCAGTACCCGCGGGCAGCATCCAGCCCATCGATGCTAATGAAGTGATCCCTGATCTGAGAAAGTGCAGCAGACAGAGTAAAATAAAGCATGTGACTGGAGTAAGGAAGGCAGCAAACAAATCTACATCACAGGTAGAAGAAGGATCTGCACAACCTACTGTTGCTTTAACGTTTGCTTGTCTATCAGTAGATTCTCAAAAATAATGTACTGTTGGATGAGGGGGGGGTTTAAAAATCAGACAGTAGAATCTGTAGACTGTGGCACAGACAAAAAAGGATTTAGTCAAATGAGACCCCATGGGTTGATAGTTGATGAAACCAGTCGTTCTGCGCCCCTAGCTGCTATACCAGAATTTGGCTTGGAGAGCTCAGTGGGGGGGGGGGGGAGCAAAAAGTCAGCTGACCACCAAGGAGTTTGTGGCACAAGGAGCAGATGGCAAGGAAGCTGGTAAGATGAAAAGAGGCCTGGGGGATTCGAAGCCTGATATAACTCTGAGAGCAGGGTTCTCTCAGTTCATATGTCAGCGCAGGGGAGCCCTTTCACCTGATCTGTCAGGAGATAAGTTTTACTATTTGACTCAATTCAGATTTCTCTGGACAGGAAAACACTCCCTCAAGCAGTGAGGCTCTTTTGGATTCCAGGAGTAGCACATCAGTTGAGGATATTTTATTGACACAAAGGAAGAAGTCCTCTAAAAAGAAAAAGAGGAAAGAAAGCCAGATGGGGAGTGCCGGTAAACAGCTAAAATATGACTATTCAGACACCCAGATAATGCCTCAGGAAGATGGTTCAAATATGGATATACAGTTCAAACAACCCTCATTGACGTCTATATTTATGTCCATTAAACATTTTCAAGAGGTAAAAAGGAATGATGGATGTAGAGCAAGAGTCGCTGCTAAAAAAAAAGCGGGGATCCGTAAGCTGAATAAGACATGCAGAGAAATTGTTAAGCGATTATCATTAGGGGTGGGTGGAATTTGCAAAATCCACTTTCGCAAATTATCGCGAAAATGTTTAAAATTATCGCAAACAAGCGGAAATATCGCGAAGATGCGGATTTTTTTTTCCCGCTTGTTCGCAAGATTTTCTGCAAGGTTGCGGGTCGCCAACTTACCCATGTGGTTGCTCGCGGGCGCGGCCATCTTGTTTTGAGTTGTCTCGCGGTGCATGATCGCGAGAAGAAAGACGTGATCGCGCGACGCATGACGTGATTGCGGGCGCTAACTGTCGCGAGACAGCGCAAATGGCTAAAAACAATCCAATATTTCATGGAGAACGCGACCGGATCAAGAAAACTTGTCGGCGAACGCAGGGATTCAGGTAAGGTGATCGCGCGCGCGCGAGAATGTATTATTTTACAGCGCGAGCAAGAAACAAATTATCGCCAAGCTGCGGAAAGCGGAATTTTTTACATTTTCGCGCTCTCCACGGAACGCGAAAATGTCAAATTATCGCGATTTCCGCAAACGGAACGAAATTTTTGACCAGGCCTAATTATCATTGTTGAATTAAGGACGAAGGTATTGGAAGCCAAGGTTGAAGTCACAATGGTGGAACTATGTCTGATGTTATGTTCAAGCTTGAAGATCAAGAAGATCCCCAGCGAAGAAACAACTTGCGCTTCTTAGGGATTCCGGAAAGACTGGAAGGTAGCAATCATAGAGCCTATATGGTGAACCTACTGAAAAGTGCATTTCCTGATAAAATGAACTGGAACTGGGACTCTGAAATACAGCAAGCTCATCGATTTCCATTAACTTTAAAAAAATCTGCAAGATATGAAGGGAAGTCCCAGAGCTATGCTGGTATTTTTGGACATTTTTCTACTGAAGCATCCAGTTTATGATCAAGCCTGCCCTAATGCTCCGAAAGTCCTGTAATGGTGTACCATTCTTTGTCAAGCCTGACTTTGCTCAAACAACAGTAGAAAGATGCTAGCGCCTACAGTAATTTTTCTCTCATTTAAAAAAAAATAGGGGCTGAGGTCTTCCTCCAGAATCCAGCCAGACTCAAAATCAAATTTAAAGGAACCATACGCAGCTTTGCATCAGAGGGTCAAGCACAGGAGTATCTACAAGAAATCAATAGAAAAAAAGAAGGGAGAGACAATCCGAAATGAACGGATGACTCCTACTTTACCTACCTCTGGTTGTAACAATGATTAATGGGATTGGGCAATTGGATGCAGACTGTGTACCAGCAATGGAAAGAGGGAGACAGTGGGGCAGCGGGTCCAACTCTCATTGCTCAGGCTATGCCTGATTGCCTGCTTGTTTGGTGGGAGTGGTCAAGCAGGGAGGGGGGTAGGGTGGCTCAAACAAAGGGGTGTGTGGAGGGACAAAGGAAGGCAACAGTTTCTGTGGGTGTTGGAAACGGCCCTTTTTGCAGGGTTATCCCCAAACTTTTTGCTTCTTCCTCCTTTATTTTTTCTGACCTGTGGTTGTTGGCAATAGGACTCTGAGCACTTTACCACTGCTGATCAGTGCTAAAGTGCATATGCTCTCTGTATAAATCGTTATATTGATTGGTCATCCATGATTGGTATATTTGTTTCACCTGTTAGCCCCTAGTAAAGTGCACTGGGTGAGCCAGGGCTGGTGATTCAAATGCTACTAGTGGGCTGCAGCACTGATTGTGCCACCCACAGGAGTAGCGCTAAAATGATGTCTTAGGCCTGCTTGCAGTGCCTATGTGCAGTCCAGGACTGCCATGTCGACCTGGCCAGTGCACCCACTGACCAGGCCTTATCCTTCCCTTTCTGTACATGTCAGGCATCCCTATGGTGGCCCTAGGTACCCCCCTGGGCTGGGTGCAGTGTATCTGAAAGGTAGGGCATGTACTGGGGTGTGTAACATGCCCTGGTAGTGAATTACAGCCATTTTCGTTTTTCACTGCTGAGAGGCTATCTTGCCCATAGGATAGAATGAGGAAGGCTGTTTACATGCCTATCTTCCCATAAGGGCAAGATAGAAAATCCAAGTTTGGTATCTCTGGGTTCAGAATTTAATTATACATCTTTTTAGCAAGATGGTTTTTAAATTCACTGTGTGAGAATAGCACTTTTTAGAAAGTAGCTATTCTCCTGTTTAACCTTCCTGTGTGCCTGTGTGCTGGTTGGCTGACTGGTGTCATGTGATGGGCCAGGTGGCTCCAGGAGCCTGGATGAGTCAGCAGCAGGGTGAATAGGGAGATCTGCTTTAGATGGGTGGGAGGAGTAGTCCCTGTGTTTGAATAGGGCTGCCCCTGACAAACACAAAGCTGGCTCCACCCCCTGCTGGCCAGGCTGAGGACTCTGCCTCTGCTGGCACAAAGAAGGCTCCACCTCCTGCTGAGCGTCTAACGACCCTGCCCCTCACTCTGAAAGGAACCAGGTGCTCCAGAGCAGAGCACACCCAGGAACCGGTTTGAGCAGGGGAATCCCCCCACTGCAACACAAGAGACAAAGACTTGGAGGGGTATAAGAAGAGGACCCCAGACACCTAAACTTTAGATCACTTTGGAACTAAGAAGAAACCTCTGCCAAGGAGAAAGCTGAAAAGGACTGAAGAGGAGAAGACTGCCTGCTTGCTGTTTTGCTTTGCTGCCAAGGAGAGGGGAAGGACTTTGCTGTGTCCCCTTCTTTTGATTCTGATCTCCAAGGGCCTGAGAAGAGCTGGCTCCCTGTTAAGAAGTCCCAGGAACAAAAGGACTTCACCACCAGCTCCCCTGGAACTCTGCTGAAGGAGTTCTGACCTGCCTTGGAGTGCTTGCCCGGTCTTGGGGCCTCAGGAGGTCGTTTTGCTGTGTTTGGGAGCTGGGAAGTAGAAGCGTGAACAAGAGTGACTGGTACCCAACGCATCATCCGATTGCGTGTCGCAAGACGAGAGTGCGAGGAAAATTTCATCGTGGCACCATCGCAACACGCAGGGTCCCCGCATCGCCGAGTGCGTCGAGCATCGTCCCGAAGCGTGAAGATTCCGGCCATTGCGAGGGTTGTCGCAGAACCAGTTGCGAGCCGCACCACTACCGGTGCGTGGAAAGTCTCCAGTCATCGGGTGCGTCGACGCAGAGTCCCGTTCCGTGGCGCATCGAGAGTTGTGGCGCCGGAAGGCAACGCTGCGCCACACATCGCACCACATCGAAGAGTGTCGCATCGAACCTGTGCGTGAAGCTTTCCCCCAAGAAACCTACGCAACGAAGGCCAAAGTCATCGCATCCTCCCCCTACAGATCGGAGCCGGCGCATCCACCTCTGCTGCGTGAAGCAGGGCTGCTGCAAAGCCTCCCCAGGATCTCAGGAGTATCGCATCGCCTTTGCAAGCTTCCTTGTTATAGCTTTTGGGAACCTTATCGCAACTACAGGTACTGTTGGGCACGAAAGTGTCGCATTTTGTGCATTGAGAGTCGCATTGTGCAGGACACTGATTTTGACATCCTGGAGTACTTTCTGCAAACTCTTGAACTATTTTTAAAGTAACCTTTTTAATTGTATGTGGTTTGTCTGTAGTATTTGGTCTTGTGAAGTTTTTAGTAAAGATACCTATTTTTCTAAAACTGGTGTGGAGTAAATCTGTGGTGTTTTCACTGTGTTGCTGTGAGTGTTGGTACAAATACTTTACACATTGCCTTTGATAGCCTAGACTGCTCAGGCCAAGCTACCTAGAGGGTGAGCAGGGGTTATCTTAACAGTGTATCCCCCTTTCCCTGACTAGAAGCAAGGGCCCCTACTTGGACAGTGGTACCTACCCTGCCAACTAGAGACCCCCAGATCTAACATTGGTGGTCAGCGGTGAGGATTGAACTTGTATTTGTACTTGACCCACAGTAATTGGTGTACATCACTAGTTTAAGTGCAGACCAATAGAGAACCACATGCTGTATTTTTGATTCTATTTTGGAGTACCTCTTCAAGAGCATCATGTCTCAGGTGGCAACAAGTGAGAGGGCAGAATTGGAGTTTTCCATGGAGGATCTGTATTCGTACAAGGTTGAGGAGCTCAAGCAATTCTGCAAAGACCTTGGTTGCCCTGTGAAAAGCGGATCTAGAAGGGATGTGCTACAAAGAGTCTTGAAGGCCTGGTGGGAGGCTCAAGAGGAATATGATGCAGATGAAGAGAATGGTTTTGTTCCCCAAGCTCTGCCCGTGGTCGGACCAGTCTCAAGGGCTGGCAGCTCCCATTCCAGTAGGAGTCTCACTCCAGAGGAGTTGGAGGAGAATCAAAGGGCTAGAGATCATGAGTTAGAAGTCACGAGGCTTGAAATGGAAACCCAAAACAAAATAGAAGAGAGCAAGAAGATGTATGCCTTGGAAGAATTGAAATTGACCTTGGCACATGAATTAAGAATGAGGGAGCTTGATATGGAGCTCGAGAGGCTTGAGGCCATGAGTGTCTCAGCTGAAGAAGAATGGTTAGTTCAAGAAGTGAGCTTTGCTGAGTTGGAGGTGGAGTCCAGCTCAGATGGTGGCAGCAAGATTGTAGTTTCCGGTGCTGAGAGAAAGGTACAAACACCTAGAGATGTGGCACCTGACTTGAAGGAGGGGGTTGACATACACCAGGGGGTTCAGGTTTATGATGTATTTCCCGTGGGGTGCAGTGTCCCTGAAGTAGATTGGGGAACTGGCACAGGGGACCATATTCCAAGTGGTGGGAGGGACACTCTACTGACCCTAGATGAGAGGTACAGGGAGAGGGGTTCCCCCATGGTAGAAACCTTGGTGTGTGAGTGTGAAGACCGCCCAGAAGAGTGTGAGTGGTGTGACAGAGACAGTCAGGTACTGTCTTGCCAATCTCAGGAGAGTGGTGTGGGGTACTTGTGTGAGGCACTGGAGGGTGAGGCAAACGGTAGCTTGGTTAACAACTGTGGGGGGCTGTGTGATTCATTTGTTGGAGAGCATATTTTAAGTCCCTGTTTTCCACATCCTGGAGTACTTTCTGCAAACTCTTGAACTATTTTTAAAGTAACCTTTTTAATTGTATGTTGGTTTGTCTGTAGTATTTGGTCTTGTGAAGTTTTTAGTAAAGATAACTATTTTTCTAAAACTGGTGTGGAGTAAAACTGTGGTGTTTTCACTGTGTTACTGTGAGTGTTGGTACAAATACTTTACACATTGCCTTTGATAGCCTAGACTGCTCAGGCCAAGCTACCTAGAGGGTGAGCAGGGGTTAACTTAACAGTGTATCCCCCTTTCCCTGACTAGAAGCAAGGGCCCCTACTTGGACAGTGGTACCTACCCTGCCAACTAGAGACCCCAGATCTAACAGTGGGCTTCACGTTTCGTTGGTTTGTTTTGGTGTGTTTACTTATGCAGTCGAGATTCAACTCAAGCTTTGGGTTAATGAGACCACAAAGATGGGGAGATTACGGATAGCTACGGTAAATATCTGTGGCTTAAATGATTTTTAAAAAAAGACAGATGGTGTCACAAGGGCTGCAGCTGCTGCAGGCAGACATTGTATGCCTCCTAGAAACTCACTTAGAGGGCGCACAGAAAGGCCTCTAAAAGAATCTTAGGTATAGCTTAGTGGGGGTGTTAGATCTGGCACCTTGGTGTGGGTCTCTCTTCTATTTTTGCTGTTGCATCATGTGTTTTGCTGGTGTTAGATGCTTTGGGCACTGTGCCACTGCTGTCCAGTGCCACAGTGCAAGTGCTCCCTATGGTAAATTGATGTATGAATTAGTGATTCTATGATTGGTTGGTTTGGTTTACCTGTCAGACCCTAGTACAGTGCACCAGGAGTGCCGAGGGATGGTAATCCAAATACTGCTGGTGGGCTTGCAGCACTGGTTGTGCCACCCACAGAAGCAGCCTGTAAAAGTGTGTCTAAGGCCTGCCATTGCAGAGCATGTGTGCAGTCTGGTACTGTCATGCTGACTGAGCAAATGCACCCACTTGCCAGTCCATAAACCTTCCCTTTTCTTCATATCAGACACCCCTATGGTATGCCCAAGGGCAGGGTGCATTGTAAGGATAAGGTAGGACATGCCCTGGTGTGTGTGGTATGTTCTAATAGTGAATTACAGCCATTTTCGCTATTGCACAAGGCTACCTGTTCTCCATAAGCCAGAATGGGCAGCTTGATTATTACATCCTATAATCCTAACTGAATCAGGGAACATGGTAGAAATTCGAATTTAGTATGCTTGAACTCAGAATGATAAAATACATCTTTTAGTGAAGTTGGTTTTAACATTCTGTGTTTGAAAATACCACGTTTAGAAAGTAGGTATTTTCTTGTCTAACCATCCAAACCTGCCTTTACTAGGCTGTGTATTCCTTGTCTGGAGTTTGAGTGACAGGGGCTGGGAGATTCCAGGAGGCAGGGTGAGTCAGCACAGGGCTGAATAGAGAGATCTGCATCGAGATGGGTGGGAGGAGTTGCACCTGGGACCTGAATAGGGCTGTGCCTTCCCTCCACAATGCCGGCTCCACCTCCTATGGTGCGTCTGATGTCTCTGCCCTGCACTCTGAAAGGAAAGAAGGAGTCTTGTCAACAAAGTGCTCCAGGACTCCAGGACTAGGTAAAAGCCTCTCTGCCTTCAGAGAACAAAGAGAAACTTGGTATAAATATTGGGACCCAAACCCAAGAACTTTAGATCACTTTGGGAAACAAGAAGAAACCTTTGCTGAGGAGAGGAACCAGAAGAAACTGAGGAGAGACTATCCCTAAGCTGAATTGCTGCTTGGGAGATTGGCCTGCAGTTGTTGCCTGACTACCAAAGAAAGGAGAAAGGACTTTGTGTGCACTTTTATTCAACTTGTGAAGGATCTCCAAGGGCTTGGGAAAGAGCTTGCCTCCTGCTGAAGTCTCAGGGCCAACAGAATTCACCCACCATCTCCCTAAGAGTTCTTTTGAAGTGCCTGCAGTCGTGCTGATCTTTTTGAGGACTTGCGTGTCGCAAGGAGCTGGAAGCGCGACTCAAGAACAGGAAGCGTGTCGCCGAACTGCCGCTGCCGCTTCACAACACGAAGCGCCTCACACCGCCGGAGAAGAGGATCGACGTCGCAGCAGATGCCACTGCATCACTGGGAAACGTGTCGCAGGGCCTGTCGCGGCTCGCATCGTGAGGAAACATCTCGCATCACCGGAGAAGAGGATCGACGTCGCATCAGGTGCCGCCGCATCACCGGGAAGCGTGTCGCATCAAGAAGAAAGTGCCATCTTTGTTTATTTGCACCGGATCTTCCACGCATCACCGTCCTTGCAACACTTTGTTGCCCTGCGTGTCGCATCTTAAGGTACATTGAACTCTGAGTGTTGCATTTACCATCTTAAGAGAACTACGCTAAATTCTACCATTTTAAAGTAACAGTACTGTGGATTTGTGTCGTTTGTGGTCTTGTGATAAGTCTATATAAATAATACTTATTTTTTATATAAAACTGGCGTGGTGTCCATCTGTAGTCAGTGTAGTGTTGTCACTTGATTACTGTATGTGTTCACAAATGCTTTATACACTGCCTCTGAGATAAGCCTGTCTGCTCGTGCCAAGTTACCAAGGGGGTGAGCAGGGGTTATTTTAGGAGTGTACCACCTGACTAGACGCAAGGGTCCCTATTTGTCACAGGTACCTACCTATGCTAACTAGAGACCCCCAAATCTAACAGGGGGCAATGACCCAAGAGCTTCGCACGCACAGAGTAGCAATTTTTACCCGTAATAAATCAATCCAAATTACTCAAGTCTCGGTGGATGCACTAGGGCTACAGAGCCCCAGGAATTCCCACTTGTATCTTATGCTCATTTTATGGGAGCAATGTAGGCAATCCCTCCTTATTAGAGAGGGTGTCTAATGAACTAGCACATTGGCTACTCCCTAATATTTTATGTGGTGACTTAAAAATCAATCTGCCATGCAACTGGGGACCAGGGTAAACATACACAGGGAGGAAGTCCAAAGTATTCCAAGCATTCCTTAACTTATGCCAGATACATGGACTGTGCGATGCATGGGCCAAAATGAGACCACTGGAACATGGGTTTAACTTTTACTCTGACCCACATCAGAAACATGTAAGGTTTGATTATTTTTTGTCTCATCTAGAGTTAATCATGAAAGCCCAATTGAATGTTTTCCAAGCTTTTTTATCAGACCGAAGTCCATTAGTACTAGAATTGACTGGGCGGGCCCTCTTAAAAGACCTCCTTCCTGGACATTTGAGAGGGCACTATTGTTGGATAAGGCCTATGTAGGACACAAGAAGGAGTGGATTCCAGAAGTTTTGCAGAGGAACTTGGGAACGGCCCAGCTGGGGATAGTTTGGGCCTCTCTAAAGGCAGGTGTCAGGGGAGAAAGTATTAAATTCTCTATTGAAAAGAAGAAAACAATATTTTGAATAAGAAGATAATATGTTTTGATAAAAGAAAAAAAAAGGAAATGAAATAAATGATGTTTATATATTTTGAAGACTTGGCTCAACACATATGTATTGGAAAAATATCAAAGTCTTGACTAATGCCTCCTTTAAACTGATTGGGTAGGCAGTTCTTGTTTAATTTTCTGATCTAGATTCCCCTGGATCCATCCTCTTTTGTATATAATGTTCAGGGGCCCTCTTTTTCTTTTCTTAAATGGCTCTCTGGGTCAGCCTAGGCTTTGTGCACATCAAGATCTATTCTAGATCAGACCAAAATGGCTACACTTCCTTTACGGTAGGGTCTTGTGGAGTGTGGCACATCATCCAAATGTGAGTTCCTGCAAGCATGATATTCTCTGCTGACCAGTCTCTTCTTGGTTTTTCACTCACAGCCAGGGAGATTTGCATTTCTTGAATACGTTCAATGTCTGGGTGGGCCTTGTGTTGAAAAGTGGATATTCTTTCATTTTATATAATATATAAAGCTACTAACATAAGGAAAGTACCTTCAGGTGTTTTCTGCATAAAGGCACCACTTAGAGATTGCTGTGAAGAGTACATCATGGGCAATAGGCTTGATAAAGTTGAGGTCTCATTCAATAGCAACAATGGTGTGACTAGTCAGCAGCTTGCATTCGGGCTGGAGGGTGCAGACGTACTATAGCAGAGATGGTACAGGGTCTAGAGTGGAAAGAGGATGGCACATGCAGTTGCACTAAGAGGCAGATAGTCGATTGCAAATTGGTTTGTATAGTAGAGGACGTCCCATTTTTACTAAGATGTTGTGGTTCTTGAGGGTTGGGGTAGAGGACTGTGGAGTGCAAACTATCGCTGGGTGGAACAGGAGTCACCAAGAGTCGTGGCCAACCTGTTGTTGTGCCCAGTCATGATCAACTCTATAAGTGGGAGTATGGAGAGGGTCAGATTAATAAATAACTTTCAAAAGGGCAAAGTAGATTTGGTGGTTAGGGGGTTGGAGGTATAAGCTGTTCAGTATCCTTCCCAGGTTGTCCAATGTCACTTATAACTAAGTGGAGGATTGGGGAGTATTATGTCCTTTGGGCTACTCTACGGTAACGATGAGCATTTCTAAAGTCATATTCATGATCAAAACCTGCCATGAATGTTGTTCAGATGTAAGCCCCCTATGTAATTCCCTGGACCTAATAGAGAGGGTGCAATCTAGTGTGTTTTTGCAAACTAAAATCCTCTCTAGAGTAGAAACACATACCTGGTTAGTCTTTATTTATGGGGGATCTGGACTTATCTCTTGGGGATGGTGGCCAATCCATGTAGTTCTGCTTTGCACCAAATGAGCAGTTTCTAGTGACTTTCTACGGCTTTTCTCTCTCATATTGAGCACAACTGTCCATCGTATCTCAGTTCCGTTACTTAATTGGCAACCATTGATCTGTGCAGTCATTTGTGCACATGTCTTACATGTGTAGGTATGTGTAGGGTATCCAGAAAGTTATTGAGTTGCCCAGGATTATCTTCTCTGTCAACCAGCAGCCTTGCCAGATCTCACAGTCCAAAACAGAGGTCCATGTATTTCAGATGGGGTCTCAGGGAGAGGAGAGATTTCTATTAGAGCATGGTTTCCTGGAAGAAGTCCTGTTTTACATAGATATTATGGCCTTCAAAGAGGAAAGGCCTGCTGCATGGCCTGTTTGATCTCCTCCCATGCTTGTTGATGCAGCAGAAATTAGGCAATGTCTTGACAAGTGGTATTGTTGCTGCTGTTGATTCGTGTCCTCATCCAGTGGGCACTCAGTACCTTTAAAGGTGGTTGGAAGGTCAATTTAGTGATGGTCGGAAGGAAACAGGGCAAAAAGGCCACCGTATTATTACCTTCTAATTTCTATAGGATGCCAGAGAAATGTTGGTTGTCTCATTTGTTTCTGTCCTCCAGCTTCATTAATTTTGCCTGAGTGTGCCTATGATCTTGCATCCAATCAGTTGAAGTAATACTTTTCTATTCCACGGTGGCCAGCCTGTCTTTCATTGCAGTAAGTTGGGAATTAAAGACTACAAGGTCTGCTTGTATTGAAACAAGTTCTTGTGATGATTTGGAGGTGTTTTCATCTATTGAATAACTAAGGTACGGGAGACTAACAGTTCTTTAAGTATAATGTCTAGTGCAGTGTCTTGTGCCATTTTGTCCTGGTCCTGTGAAGTCTTCTGTGACTTTCCTGTAACTGCCTCTGAAAAATGAGCTAGAATGCTCATTTTGACATGGAGGGCAGAGGTTAGGGTTTGTCTGGAGGTGAGTTCCAGTGCTGTAATTTGCTACTTCCCACCTTTGCAATGCACAGTTAAGAGAAATTAGGTTAAGATGCACCCCAAGCCAGCAAGGGTCTAATCACTAATAAGGTTGTTTGTGTAGATGGGTGTTGCAGTGCACAATTGTTATTTACCATACCTTAATAAAGGTTTATAAATCAAAACCCGCAGGAATCAAACATTGATGATTCTACTGGTCACACCTCAGCAGTGTGTGCTCACCAGTGTGCAGTAGCTCAAGACAGTCTTTACTCAACCATTAGTCTCCAAGTGGCTATGTAAATTAATCCATCAATGTGGGATAGCTATGCCTCTGCTCTGTCCTCTGATTGGATGGAGAATGTATCACATTTATGTCTGTGTGTTAGTGTTTTTATATGGTATACACAGTTACCTTGTGATCTTGGTGAGAGTTCTCACTGCTTCTGTGTAGCCCATCAGTGTGTACAGTGTTTTGGGAAATTAATCAGGTTTCAATTATGTCTCGAAGAAGACCCTCTGGCGTACTGTGATTCATGATCCTGGGGTGCCAAGTCATAGTCTGTTCAACTAACAGTAGAATGGCCAATTTTCATTACAAGCAATCAGTCCTCTTTCAGTTGATATGATTACCTTGGGACTGGTTATCTCCCACTCTCCTTTAGGACTTCTGCTAATGTTCTGTCCTCTTTTTGCCAACCACCTGGATCAGCTAAGGTGAGCATCTTTGCCCCACATCTAAATGTCTCTTGATATTGAAAGTCACTGTCCTTGTAGTGCATGGTCTCTCACTCTCACGGGCTGCAGTCAGTTGGACAGTGGGGTTGCCGAGGCCCCAGTGTGGATCCAATCTGGAGGATAAGCGCCTAGTTTGAATTCACATATTCCTCCAATTAGAGACTATAACACTGATTCATATGACATAACGCAGAGTGGTTAATTTAGACAACTCCGCTGGCAGAGCAGAATTTATCACACTCCCCCTAGTTATATGTTGAAAGCCTTCTGCGACTATTCATATTATTCTATGCATTATTAACCATTATGTTTTTGTAATACACTAAATATTAACAAAACAAATGTTTTTCACTTAAATATTTTTTGTACTCCATATATGTTACTCAACATGTTTTTTTTTAGATCTCTGTCAAATTGTGTTCTTTGCTAACATTTTGGAATTACTTTTTCTAATTCTATGAAAATTTTTTGTAAATATACTTTTTAAAATAATTATAAATTATCATTTCTTCATTTCAATTTGTGGAGTATGATTGAAGCTATTAAAATTGTTATTATAATAATAAAATGCTTTTTATCCATGTTGCCATTGAGTTTCCTGGCTACCTTTTGATATAGTTTAAAGAAGTTAATGGATAAATGTTCTTGGTGTTATAAAACCTCCTATATAATAGATACAATCTGACAAATTGCTAAAAAATAATGAAGACATCTGCCTACTAGGTTTTGAAAAATGTTATTTCACTATCTTTTTAAGTCGCATAACGTTTAGTGTGTTTTCAAAATAGTGATTCATTTTCTTTTATAAATGTGCTTGAACAGAGCATACTTTTGTGAAAAACATCCCCTTCCCAACTATCCAAATTATTGCTAATAGCACATTTCGGAAGGTCTCGCCTACTGCAAAATCTTCTTGATTTAAATTTGATACTACATAACACATCTGGGTAAGAACTTAAAAAAGGCTCTCTTTGATATAACCCATTGCTCAGAATTAATAAAAACATAGGGGTCCATTAGTATGTCGGGCGGATCGCGACTGCCTTCATGGCGGTGGCGATCTGTCCAACATATTCCCCCGTCCACATGCAAATATCCACCCGCCACATTACCATGACGGGGGGGACCCAGCGGACAGAAAGACCGTCTGCCGGTTTTCTGCCCGGTCGATGAGTCGACCGGGTGGAAAAGCTGTTAATATGGTGGCGGTGTCTCGTAGACACCGCAATCCATATTTGAATACATGCGGGGACATGCCTTTCGCCGCCACGGAAAGGCATGCGGTTCTCAACATTGGGGGCCCATAGCGGGCCCCCAGGGATTCTTGGGGGTGGGGGGCGCACATGGGGGGTACCTATGGTACCCCCCTGCATTTGACAGTACAACGTGGCAGGCACCGCGCGGTGCCTGTGACGTTGTACTGTCAAATGCACAACTTACATTTCTGGCATTGCGGCGGGTGGTGCTTTCAGCACCGCCCACTACAATGTTAGAAATGCGGGATGCACCCGCCAGTGTGGCAGGTGCATCCTAATGGGATGTGCGGGACCGCCGCATGCATTGCGGGCGGTTCCATTTCCCGGGGGTATGGCGGGTGGACTTTGTCCGCCCGCCATGCTAATGACCCTCATAATGTTCTGGAGAGTTTGGATCAATGATGTAGATGATATTTGTCAACATGAAATGTTTTTATCTCTTTTGAAATTACAACATAAATGTCATCTTCCACCTTCAGAATATCTATATGTAATTCTAATCTTAATGCACATATTAATCCCTCCTCTTTGCCACAGTCTCTGGCCTAGAATTATTTCTCAATATTTACAATTGGTCTGACCATATTGCCTCTAATGTAATATAGATACAGGCAACTGCGGTGTTGTGGGGCCCACCAGCCAACAAAGAGTGGGACATCACCTGGTGTCTGAATAGCCTCATTACTTAATGGGCTTTCACGGAGGAGTCCAACATCCAGCATGCAGTGGTTTTGTAGGAGAAGCGCGAGGTGCCTTGCATCTCAGAGGCGGAGGAGGGGCAAGTGACCACCTGACTGGGAGTGGTCTCAGTTAAACCATCGCAACAGCTGACCCCCAGGGAAAAGAGAAGCCACTTGGAACGGGCACTGATGAAAGCCATTTGGAGGCTGAAACGCGTCTGCCAAGCATTTCAAGGACCTTTGTTATGCCGAGCGCAATACATCTAATAAAGCCTCTTTAAATTCTACCCCGGAGCTGTGTCGCTTTCTTCCTTACTTGGGAGAGAACTTGGTCCATATATATATATATATCAAAAAACCAGGTTGCCTTGCATGAAAACGCCAACACAGTTGCCAATATCACCTCCGTTTAATGTGGGCAGAAGAAGCGCCATGTGCCCCACCAACAAAGTTACCAACTGCCAAACATGTTTCGGGCTCCTGCCCTTGATCACTGGCGGTCAACACTGAGTCACGTCAGCTGTGCTGACTACATCACATTAACCCCGCCCTTCTGGGACTTCTTATCGCACATTGCATTCTGGGGTAAGTAGTCATTGCATAAACCAAAGTGGGTGCTGTACAAAGTCTCGTGTTTGAAATTTTAGCTTCCCAAGTGGGGCTGGTGGCAGGGAACACAACGCTATCCACTGGTGTCTCAACCCACCAAACTGGCATTGACAACTCCTCGCAGCACCAAGATTGCAGGCGCTGCAGGTCCACTGTGTGTGTGGAGGGCGTCTCCGCGGCGAGGCACGCCGCAAATTATTCCAAAAAACCAGGTTGCCTTGCATGAAAACGCCAACACAGTTGCCAATATCACCTCCGTTTAATGTGGGCAGAAGAAGCGCCATGTGCCCCACCAACAAAGTTACCAACTGCCAAACATGTTTCGGGCTCCTGCCCTTGATCACTGGCGGTCAACACTGAGTCACGTCAGCTGTGCTGACTACATCACATTAACCCCGCCCTTCTGGGACTTCTTATCGCACATTGCATTCTGGGGTAAGTAGTCATTGCATAAACCAAAGTGGGTGCTGTACAAAGTCTCGTGTTTGAAACCAGTGGATAGCGTTGTGTTCCCTGCCACCAGCCCCACTTGGGAAGCTAAAATTTCAAACACGAGACTTTGTACAGCACCCACTTTGGTTTATGCAATGACTACTTACCCCAGAATGCAATGTGCGATAAGAAGTCCCAGAAGGGCGGGGTTAATGTGATGTAGTCAGCACAGCTGACGTGACTCAGTGTTGACCGCCAGTGATCAAGGGCAGGAGCCCGAAACATGTTTGGCAGTTGGTAACTTTGTTGGTGGGGCACATGGCGCTTCTTCTGCCCACATTAAACGGAGGTGATATTGGCAACTGTGTTGGCGTTTTCATGCAAGGCAACCTGGTTTTTTGGAATAATTTGCGGCGTGCCTCGCCGCGGAGACGCCCCGCCACACACACAGTGGACCTGCAGCGCCTGCAATCTTGGTTCTGCGAGGAGTTGTCAATGCCAGTTTGGTGGGTTGAGACACCAGTGGATAGCGTTGTGTTCCCTGCCACCAGCCCCACTTGGGAAGCTAAAATTTCAAACACGAGACTTTGTACAGCACCCACTTTGGTTTATGCAATGACTACTTACCCCAGAATGCAATGTGCGATAAGAAGTCCCAGAAGGGCGGGGTTAATGTGATGTAGTCAGCACAGCTGACGTGACTCAGTGTTGACCGCCAGTGATCAAGGGCAGGAGCCCGAAACATGTTTGGCAGTTGGTAACTTTGTTGGTGGGGCACATGGCGCTTCTTCTGCCCACATTAAACGGAGGTGATATTGGCAACTGTGTTGGCGCTTTCATGCAAGGCAACCTGGTTTTTTGGAATAATTTGCGGCGTGCCTCGCCGCGGAGACGCCCCGCCACACACACAGTGGACCTGCAGCGCCTGCAATCTTGGTTCTGCGAGGAGTTGTCAATGCCAGTTTGGTGGGTTGAGACACCAGTGGATAGCGTTGTGTTCCCTGCCACCAGCCCCACTTGGGAAGCTAAAATTTCAAACACGAGACTTTGTACAGCACCCACTTTGGTTTATGCAATGACTACTTACCCCAGAATGCAATGTGCGATAAGAAGTCCCAGAAGGGCGGGGTTAATGTGATGTAGTCAGCACAGCTGACGTGACTCAGTGTTGACCGCCAGTGATCAAGGGCAGGAGCCCGAAACATGTTTGGCAGTTGGTAACTTTGTTGGTGGGGCACATGGCGCTTCTTCTGCCCACATTAAACGGAGGTGATATTGGCAACTGTGTTGGCGTTTTCATGCAAGGCAACCTGGTTTTTTGGAATAATTTGCGGCGTGCCTCGCCGCGGAGACGCCCCGCCACACACACAGTGGACCTGCAGCGCCTGCAATCTTGGTTCTGCGAGGAGTTGTCAATGCCAGTTTGGTGGGTTGAGACACCAGTGGATAGCGTTGTGTTCCCTGCCACCAGCCCCACTTGGGAAGCAAAAATTTAAAACACGAGACTTTGTACAGCACCCACTTTGGTTTATGCAATGACTACTTACCCCAGAATGCAATGTGCGATAAGAAGTCCCAGAAGGGCGGGGTTAATGTGATGTAGTCAGCACAGCTGACGTGACTCAGTGTTGACCGCCAGTGATCAAGGGCAGGAGCCCGAAACATGTTTGGCAGTTGGTAACTTTGTTGGTGGGGCACATGGCGCTTCTTCTGCCCACATTAAACGGAGGTGATATTGGCAACTGTGTTGGCGTTTTCATGCAAGGCAACCTGGTTTTTTGGAATAATTTGCGGCGTGCCTCGCCGCGGAGACGCCCCGCCACACACACAGTGGACCTGCAGCGCCTGCAATCTTGGTTCTGCGAGGAGTTGTCAATGCCAGTTTGGTGGGTTGAGACACCAGTGGATAGCGTTGTGTTCCCTGCCACCAGCCCCACTTGGGAAGCTAAAATTTCAAACACGAGACTTTGTACAGCACCCACTTTGGTTTATGCAATGACTACTTACCCCAGAATGCAATGTGCGATAAGAAGTCCCAGAAGGGCGGGGTTAATGTGATGTAGTCAGCACAGCTGACGTGACTCAGTGTTGACCGCCAGTGATCAAGGGCAGGAGCCCGAAACATGTTTGGCAGTTGGTAACTTTGTTGGTGGGGCACATGGCGCTTCTTCTGCCCACATTAAACGGAGGTGATATTGGCAACTGTGTTGGCGTTTTCATGCAAGGCAACCTGGTTTTTTGGAATAATTTGCGGCGTGCCTCGCCGCGGAGACGCCCCGCCACACACACAGTGGACCTGCAGCGCCTGCAATCTTGGTTCTGCGAGGAGTTGTCAATGCCAGTTTGGTGGGTTGAGACACCAGTGGATAGCGTTGTGTTCCCTGCCACCAGCCCCACTTGGGAAGCTAAAATTTCAAACACGAGACTTTGTACAGCACCCACTTTGGTTTATGCAATGACTACTTACCCCAGAATGCAATGTGCAATAAGAAGTCCCAGAAGGGCGGGGTTAATGTGATGTAGTCAGCACAGCTGACGTGACTCAGTGTTGACCGCCAGTGATCAAGGGCAGGAGCCCGAAACATGTTTGGCAGTTGGTAACTTTGTTGGTGGGGCACATGGCGCTTCTTCTGCCCACATTAAACGGAGGTGATATTGGCAACTGTGTTGGAGTTTTCATGCAAGGCAACCTGGTTTTTTGGAATAATTTGCGGCGTGCCTCGCCGCGGAGACGCCCCGCCACACACACAGTGGACCTGCAGCGCCTGCAATCTTGGTTCTGCGAGGAGTTGTCAATGCCAGTTTGGTGGGTTGAGACACCAGTGGATAGCGTTGTGTTCCCTGCCACCAGCCCCACTTGGGAAGCTAAAATTTCAAACACGAGACTTTGTACAGCACCCACTTTGGTTTATGCAATGACAACTTACCCCAGAATGCAATGTGCGATAAGAAGTCCCAGAAGGGCGGGGTTAATGTGATGTAGTCAGCACAGCTGACGTGACTCAGTGTTGACCGCCAGTGATCAAGGGCAGGAGCCCGAAACATGTTTGGCAGTTGGTAACTTTGTTGGTGGGGCACATGGCGCTTCTTCTGCCCACATTAAACGGAGGTGATATTGGCAACTGTGTTGGCGTTTTCATGCAAGGCAACCTGGTTTTTTGGAATAATTTGCGGCGTGCCTCGCCGCGGAGACGCCCCGCCACACACACAGTGGACCTGCAGCGCCTGCAATCTTGGTTCTGCGAGGAGTTGTCAATGCCAGTTTGGTGGGTTGAGACACCAGTGGATAGCGTTGTGTTCCCTGCCACCAGCCCCACTTGGGAAGCTAAAATTTCAAACACGAGACTTTGTACAGCACCCACTTTGGTTTATGCAATGACTACTTACCCCAGAATGCAATGTGCGATAAGAAGTCCCAGAAGGGCGGGGTTAATGTGATGTAGTCAGCACAGCTGACGTGACTCAGTGTTGACCGCCAGTGATCAAGGGCAGGAGCCCGAAACATGTTTGGCAGTTGGTAACTTTGTTGGTGGGGCACATGGCGCTTCTTCTGCCCACATTAAACGGAGGTGATATTGGCAACTGTGTTGGCGTTTTCATGCAAGGCAACCTGGTTTTTTGGAATAATTTGCGGCGTGCCTCGCCGCGGAGACGCCCCGCCACACACACAGTGGACCTGCAGCGCCTGCAATCTTGGTTCTGCGAGGAGTTGTCAATGCCAGTTTGGTGGGTTGAGACACCAGTGGATAGCGTTGTGTTCCCTGCCACCAGCCCCACTTGGGAAGCTAAAATTTCAAACACGAGACTTTGTACAGCACCCACTTTGGTTTATGCAATGACTACTTACCCCAGAATGCAATGTGCGATAAGAAGTCCCAGAAGGGCGGGGTTAATGTGATGTAGTCAGCACAGCTGACGTGACTCAGTGTTGACCGCCAGTGATCAAGGGCAGGAGCCCGAAACATGTTTGGCAGTTGGTAACTTTGTTGGTGGGGCACATGGCGCTTCTTCTGCCCACATTAAACGGAGGTGATATTGGCAACTGTGTTGGCGTTTTCATGCAAGGCAACCTGGTTTTTTGGAATAATTTGCGGCGTGCCTCGCCGCGGAGACGCCCCGCCACACACACAGTGGACCTGCAGCGCCTGCAATCTTGGTTCTGCGAGGAGTTGTCAATGCCAGTTTGGTGGGTTGAGACACCAGTGGATAGCGTTGTGTTCCCTGCCACCAGCCCCACTTGGGAAGCTAAAATTTCAAACACGAGACTTTGTACAGCACCCACTTTGGTTTATGCAATGACTACTTACCCCAGAATGCAATGTGCGATAAGAAGTCCCAGAAGGGCGGGGTTAATGTGATGTAGTCAGCACAGCTGACGTGACTCAGTGTTGACCGCCAGTGATCAAGGGCAGGAGCCCGAAACATGTTTGGCAGTTGGTAACTTTGTTGGTGGGGCACATGGCGCTTCTTCTGCCCACATTAAACGGAGGTGATATTGGCAACTGTGTTGGCGTTTTCATGCAAGGCAACCTGGTTTTTTGGAATAATTTGCGGCGTGCCTCGCCGCGGAGACGCCCCGCCACACACACAGTGGACCTGCAGCGCCTGCAATCTTGGTTCTGCGAGGAGTTGTCAATGCCAGTTTGGTGGGTTGAGACACCAGTGGATAGCGTTGTGTTCCCTGCCACCAGCCCCACTTGGGAAGCTAAAATTTCAAACACGAGACTTTGTACAGCACCCACTTTGGTTTATGCAATGACTACTTACCCCAGAATGCAATGTGCGATAAGAAGTCCCAGAAGGGCGGGGTTAATGTGATGTAGTCAGCACAGCTGACGTGACTCAGTGTTGACCGCCAGTGATCAAGGGCAGGAGCCCGAAACATGTTTGGCAGTTGGTAACTTTGTTGGTGGGGCACATGGCGCTTCTTCTGCCCACATTAAACGGAGGTGATATTGGCAACTGTGTTGGCGTTTTCATGCAAGGCAACCTGGTTTTTTGGAATAATTTGCGGCGTGCTTCGCCGCGGAGACGCCCCGCCACACACACAGTGGACCTGCAGCGCCTGCAATCTTGGTTCTGCGAGGAGTTGTCAATGCCAGTTTGGTGGGTTGAGACACCAGTGGATAGCGTTGTGTTCCCTGCCACCAGCCCCACTTGGGAAGCTAAAATTTCAAACACGAGACTTTGTACTGCACCCACTTTGGTTTATGCAATGACTACTTACCCCAGAATGCAATGTGCGATAAGAAGTCCCAGAAGGGCGGGGTTAATGTGATGTAGTCAGCACAGCTGACGTGACTCAGTGTTGACCGCCAGTGATCAAGGGCAGGAGCCCGAAACATGTTTGGCAGTTGGTAACTTTGTTGGTGGGGCACATGGCGCTTCTTCTGCCCACATTAAACGGAGGTGATATTGGCAACTGTGTTGGCGTTTTCATGCAAGGCAACCTGGTTTTTTGATATATATATATATATATATATATATATATATATATATATATATATATATATATATATATATATATATATATTATATATATATATATATATATATATGTCCAAAAAACATTGCCCTGAAGCAAGGACACCTCCAAAAATCTGCATGCTTGACAAAGCTCTTAATTTAAAACCGGATATTCAGCTCCATATTTTACAAAAGTCTCTTACGCGTTTCAGAGCGGGAATGCTCCTTCTTCAGAGAGTGTGACATCAGATGGAACTGCAGTGTTCAACAGCACCGTTCACCGCTTGCCAAAAATTTAAACATTCCCAGTGCACCTTGCAGGTGCTTTTCCGGTCTAGGGCATGCTGGTGCCTGTAGTTTGATCAATTATAGCCCTGGTGGGTTCAGTTCAATTCCATGTCCTTATTAAACTGTAATTCAGCCCCAGTGGGCTGCGGAAAACACAGCTCTTCCTAAAGTTCCGATGGCTTTGAAACCTCTTGGACCCCCTATGTCTCTGAGGGTGTGGCGTCCTTCACGGCCAGGCTGCCGTGTCATTAATCCAAAAAATAATGCCCTGAAGCAAGGACACCTCCAAAAAGCTGCATGCTTGACAAAGCTTTTAATTTAAAACCGGATATTCAGCTCCATATTTTACGTTATGATTAGCATGTGCTCACACCTTTGATGCTTCTGATGAAGCAAATTCACACATCCCATGTTGGCAATGATTTATGATGTCTCCCCAATACAACAGATATCCCCATACAGTTACACATTCCCAGCCTCATTCTTACTGATGGTGATAAATACGCTTTTATCCTACACATTCTTGGATTACAGATGTATTGCCATTTCCACTCCACTGTTCAACCCCATTGGTATCTTAGTCTGAGTGTCAATAATGTACCTAGATTCTAATCTGCGAAGATGTTAATGAAATTTGTAGGCCTGGGCGGTAAATTCCGTTCCGTTCGCGGAATTTGCGGAATTTGGGTAATTTCGCGTTCCGCGGAGAACGTGAAATTGCCCAAAAATCTGCGTTCCGCGACTTCGCGAAATTTTTTGCTTGTTTGCGTTCTCAATATGCGTGTTCGCGAGATATTTCACCCCGAGCACGCAAACAGCGATCGCGAACAGGCAAAAAGTATCGCGAACAAGCAATTCCGCGTGTTCGCGGAATTTCTGCGTGTTCGCGGAGATTTTTTACCGTTTCGCGGAGATTTGCGTAACACGATTACGCAAATTCCGCCCACCCCTAGAAATTTGTACCCAATGAATCCTGTATTTATTGACAACGTGTCCGGGCATCCACTGTCATTGAGAAAGGCGGTTGCTGAAATACTTCTGTGTGTACTATCACCCCAATAAAATCCGGGTGAGCTGCTTCCGCATTGCTGGTATTATTTATACTGTGTAGCTGAGATATATATATATATATATATATATATATATATATATATATTATCTACTGGCGGTCGCCAGCAGATAGTTATAGTTAGGACCTATTTTCCTTAGGAAATCTGCAACATTCTATTGGGAATTTCTTCGGTGCCGATTGATGAATCTTCGCGAAATTCTCCAAACTTTTGGCCAGCTCCGCTCCGCTCCTACCCTGATAGTTTCGTGGTGATTCATCAAGCGGGGGCCGAGAAAAAAGGGGGGTCCCAAAACACGTTTTCCCCATGCAACTTCCCATAGGATCTGTTGTCGCAGCTACAGCCAGAACCGCTGAACGGAATGACACCAAATTTGGCAAAGAGGTAGTCCTCAGTTCGGACTCGTGCCTTTTGCATATTTGGTGTGAATCTGTTCAGTAGTTCCTGAGAAAATGAGGGTAAAAAAGTTAGTGATATCTATGCCGCAGAGGATCCGCGGACCGTACCCGCACCGTACGCGAACCCTCCCCGAACCGAGCGCGCACCCTCCCGATCTCACACTGAATGCTAATTGGCTGTCGAGCGTCTCTCTACATTCGAAACCAGGAACTGTTGGCAGCCATTTTCTGCCTCGGTAGAAGCGAGGCTGAAGATGGAAGGGGAATAAGTGTGTAAAAGATATAAAGATGGCAGAGTGGAAATACTCTGACCCTCTAGATCTGCTTAGGGGGTCCCAGAAGGACTCCCTATGGCCACCCTTTTAAAAAAAAAAAAAGCGACGAATTGCGCGCACGGTACGCGCATCCTATTGCGTTGGATGCACGGATTCTCTCACAGTGGGTGCGCGGATCCACGGCAACGTTTTTTGAAAAACGACAAGGTTGCTTCGGACTGTAGGAAACTTCTGAGATCGTGGACGTTTCTGCCACTCTCGATTTTTCTGCCACTCTCGATTTAAAATGTCCATAATACCAAAATTTACTTTTATTTTTAACTCAATTCCCCTGTCCTTCGATCGGAAAAAAGTGGAGAAATGCCAGCGAGAAATAAATTCCTTCATCTGGAATTTTAGAACAGCTAGGCTGGCCTGGAAAAAGTTGAGAAGGAGTAGTGAAAAGGGGGGGTTGGCTTTGCCAGACCTGTTATATTATGCATGGGCATTCCAGCTAACCTATTAAAGGATGCTTTTGAAAACCCCCGCAATATCATCTTTGGGGGTTATGTTCAGGGCCATGTTAAGGGGAGTAGACATACTACCGGATGGTTTTCTATTTAAGTTTGGAGACATGAAATACTTCAAGAAAGTTAGAGTAAAAATTTTGCAGTCAGCCATATCTAACTGGGTTCAGATTAGAAAAAATGTCAGGCTACATTATTACTCAAACTTTGCGCCGGTCTGGGATTCTCCCGGGCTCCCACTCTGTATGCAGGACATTTTAGCAATTCCGTTAAAGGACGCTGGGATTCAAAGATGGGGAGAATTACTGTAGGATGGCAGGGTACAAGATTGGGAGGTGTTGAGGGATAAGGTGGGTATGGCCTTTTCTAGGTTTAAATATTTACAGTTGGACAGTTGGGTACGTGCACAAAATAGGAAGGGTCTTCAAGTGGGGAAATATAGCCAATTTGAAAAACAACTCGTAGAAAAGCAAGAAGGGGGCAAAGAAGTGGCTGTCTGGTACTGGTCTATGGTAGAGGAGGCGAATGGAGATTTCATCTTACCAGATAAGTTATGGGGAAATGAGTTTGCCCTCCAGTGTGAGGATTTATGGATCAGATCCTTTTCTTTTCTTTATAAAATAGTGAAACCAGCCTGGCTAAGACGTAACCACTTGTTTACCCTGCACCGGGCCTATTTTTCACCTCTAAGGCTCTCCAAGTTTCTTCCAGGGAAGAAATGTAATGAGTGTCATTTGGCGGCTGCCTCAGATATACACATGTTTATGGAATGCCCGGCTATAAGGTTATTCTGGGAGGAAGTAACAGCTACTCTGGAATCTATTTTAAGTATATCACTGAAAGTTACTCTCCCGTTAATAATTTTTGGAAAACATAAATGGACAGGCAAAGTCTTTTCTCTTTTACTCCATTATTCTCGCAAGACGGCAAATATGTAAAGTTTGGGTAGAAGCCAAAGCCCCATCACACATAACTTGGCTGACATCACTGTATGAAACTTCCAAGACTGACTTGGCCAGATCATGCTCCAATAAGAACTTGTCTTTCTGGGATTTGCTAATAAATTGGAGCTAGGATACCGGGGTTTTTTTTTTTTTTTTTCACCCCGGGTCCGATAATTATGTCAACTGGGCTCCAGAAGATCCTGGGAAGTGGTCCCCCTCGCATGTAAGCTCTGGGTCTGTTACTACTGACTGGTGCTTCTCCGTTTTTTCTGCCTAATGAGGTAGTCTCCCGCCTTATTCAACAAATCCTGCCTGGAATACGATATGGCGGATAGACTCTCAAAAACATTCCAAGGCAGACGTCTGGTGGTTGGCTCTCGTGGGTAGATGGAGGTATTGGCAAATGAGGACAAAAAAAAAAAGAAATCATTGGTTGTATAACATCTTTCTACACTGAAAAGTAGGGTGTATATTTTTTAAAGGTATGATTGTTATTGGTTAACAAAAACAAATTGTAAGGAACATTTTATATGATAAGCTGATATGTTGAAAAGTCAAGCACACTTTGTGCCTTGTGTAGGAACATTGTGTGCTGAACTTGTGACCTGTGAGCTCAGTGCAGTGTTCCATGAGCTGTTTCTATGGTAACAGGCAGGAGGCAGATTGGGGGAAGGGTTGAAATGTATTTCAGTTGGAAAGGGTTGAAATGTTTAACCAATAGAAATGTGTGTTTGCTTTTGAGTTTATGAGCAAAGGATTGTGATTTGATGTTTACATGTACATGTGTAGAAAATGAAAGGGAAACTTTTTCATTCTTTGCTTTAGCTGAGAGGTGCACAGTGCAGAGATTTTGTAAAAGAAAATATGGTGAGTGATTGATATACTCCTTAATCTACAAAAGAACTTGAAAGATGAGTTATTTAATTGTGAGAGGATGTATGTAGACTATTTTGATTTTAATCAGACTAATGTATTTTTCCTGCTAAAGTGTAGGGAGTACTTTTTTTCTCTACAATGTGTGTGCATGTAGAAACCATTCTGTAATAGGCATTTGTATTTTTCCTGTGTTTGTAGACAGATAACTGTGCAGTTTTTATATTTTGGTAGAATTAGAAACCAGTCATTGTTTATGAATTTGTGAAATGAGTTATTTTATGCTTTCTATACTAAAATGTAGTACTACTTCTAGATGAAGAAATGTGTTTTGATATAGTGCAAGGGATAGTGTTGTTTGTCTAGAATGACACAGTGAGTCTGTGTGCATTTGGGAACCACTGTGAGAGAAGCATTTGGTAACATCGTGTATTTGCTGACAGATAACTGTTTTAAAACCAGTTAGGTTGTCAAGTTTTAGTAGCATTAGAAGACAGTTATGGCTTATGCTTTCATTAAATGAGTCAGGCATTGACAGTAAATTGCAGTCGTGAAATATGTAGATTGTGTGCAGTTCCCTTATCACTTCCAGTGTAGTGAATGAGTTTTGGTAAACTCCTAGGAATACTGGTGCTTGTCTAGAATACCACACAGTGAGTCTGTGTGCATTTGGGAACCACTGTGAGAGAAGCATTTGGTAACATTGTGTATTTACTGACAGATAACTGTTTTAAAACCTGTCATGTTGTCAAATTTTAGTAGCATTAGAAGCCAGTCTTTGCTTATATGTTGATTAAATGAGTCATGCCTTGACACTGATGTGCTGTACTTAAATATGTAGATTGTGTGCAGTCCCCTTACCCCTTCCACAGTAGTGAATGATTTTTGGTAAACTCCTAGGATAGTGTTGATTGTCTAAAATCACACTGTGAGTCTGTGTGCCTTTGGGTAAGGATTGTGAGAAAAGCATTTGGTAACATCGTGTATTTACTGACATAGTAATGAGTTTTGGTAAGCTCCTAGGGATAGTGTTGTTTGTCTAGAATCACACTGTGAGTCTGTGTGCATTTGGGAACCACTGTGAGAGAAGTGTTTGGTAAGATCGTGTATTTACTGACAGATAAGTGTTATAAAACATGTCATGTTGTCAAGTTTTAGTAGCATTAGAAGACAGTTATGGCTTATGCTTTCATTATATGAGTCAGGCATTTACAGTAAATTGCAGTTGTGAAATATATAGATTGTGTGCAGTTCGCTTACCACTTGCATTGTAGTGAATGAGTTTTGGTAAACTCATAGGGATAGTGGTGCTTGTCTAGAATCACACTGTGAGTTAGTGTGTATTTGGGATCACTGTGAGAGAAGCATTTGGTAACATCATGTATTTGCAGACAGATAACTGTTTTAAAACCTGTCATGTAGTGAAGTTTTAGTAGGATTAGAATCCAGTCTTTGCTTTGCTTATTCGTTGATTAAATGAGTCATGCTTTGACATTGATGTGGTGTACTTAAATATGTAGATTGTGTGCAATACCATTAACTCTTCCAGAGTAATGAATGAGTTTTGGTAAACTCCTAGGATAGTGTTGCTTGTCTAAAATCACACTGTGAGTCTTTGTGCATTTGGGTAAGGATTGTGAGAGAAGCATTTGGTAACATCGTGTATTTGCTGACATATACCTGTTTTAAAACCTGTCATGTTGTGAAGTTTTAGTAGGATTAGAATCCAGTCTTTGCTTATGCGTTGATTAAATGAGTCATGCTTTGACACTGATGTGGTGTACTTAAATATGTAGATTGTGTGCAGTACCATTAAATCTTCCAGAGTAGTAAATGAGTTTTGGTAAACTCATAGGGATAGTGGTGCTTGTCTAGAATCACACTGTGAGTTTGTGTGCATTTGGGAACCACTGTGAGAGAATCATTTGGTAACATCATGTATTTGTTGACAGATAACTGTTTTAAAACCTGTCATGTTGTCAAATTTTAGTAGCATTAGAACCCAGTCTTTGCTTATATGTTGATTAAATGAGTCATGCCTTGACACTGATGTGCTGTACTTAAATATGTAGATTGTGTGCAGTCTCCTTACCCCTTCCACAGTAGTGAATGAGTTTTGGTAAAGTGCTAGGATAGTGTTGCTTGTCTAAAATAACACTGTAAGTCTGTGTGCATTTGGGTAAGGATTGTGAGAGAAGCATTTGGTAACATCGTGTATTTGCTGACAGATAACTGCTTTAAAACCTGCATTGTTGTGAAGTTTTAGTAGGATTAGAATCCAGTCTTTGCTTATGCGTTGATTAAATGAGTCATGCTTTGACACTGATGTGGTGTACTTAAATATGTAGATTGTGTGCAGTACCATTAGGTCTTCCAGAGTAGCGAATTAGTTTTGGTAAACTCCTAGGATAGTGTTGCTTGTCTAAAATCACACTGTGAGTCTGTGTGCATTTGGGTAAGGATTGTGAGAGAAGCATTTGGTAACATCATGTATTTGTTGACAGATAACTGTTTTAAAATCTGTCATGTTGTGAAGTTTTAGTAGGATTAGAATCCAGTCTTTGCTTATGCGTTGATTAAATGAGTCATGCTTTGACACTGATGTGGTGTACTTAAATATGTAGATTGTGTGCAGTACCATTAACTCTTCCAGAGTAGTGAATGAGTTTTGGTAAACTCATAGGGATAGTGGTGCTTGTCTAGAATCACACTGTGAGTTTGTGTGCATTTGGGAACCACTGTGAGAGAATCATTTGGCAACATCATATATTTGTTGACAGATAACTGTTTTAAAATCTGTCATGTTGTGAAGTTTTAGTAGCATTAGAATCCACTCTTTGCTTATATGTTGATTAAATGAGTCATGCCTTGACACTGATGTGCTGTACTTAAATATGTAGATTGTGTGCAGTCTCCTTACCCCTTCCACAGTAGTGAATGAGTTTTGGTAAAGTGCTAGGATAGTGTTGCTTGTCTAAAATAACACTGTAAGTCTGTGTGCATTTGGGTAAGGATTGTGAGAGAAGCATTTGGTAACATCGTGTATTTGCTGACAGATAACTGCTTTAAAACCTGCATTGTTGTGAAGTTTTAGTAGCATTAGAAGCCAGTCTTTGCTTATGCGTTGATTAAATGAGTCATGCTTTGACACTGATGTGGTGTACTTAAATATGTAGATTGTGTGCAGTACCATTAAATCTTCCAGAGTAGTGAATATGTTTTGGTAAACTCCTAGGATAGTGTTGCTTGTCTAAAATCACACTGTGAGTCTGTGTGCATTTGGGTAAGGATTGTGAGAGAAGCATTTGGTAACATCATGTATTTGCTGACATATACCTGTATTAAAACCGGTCATGTTGTGAAGTTTTAGTAGAATTAGAAGCCAGTCTTTGCTTATGCTTTGATTATATGAGTCAGGCTTTGACATAAAAGTGCAGTCCTGAAATATGAAGATTGTGTGCAGTTCGCGTACCACTTCAACAGTAGTGAATGATTTTTGGTAAACTTCTAGGTATAGTGGTTGTTGTGTAGAATCACACTGTGAGTCTGTGTGCATTTGAGAACCACTGCGAGAGAGGCATTTGGTAACATCGTGTATTTGCTGACAGATAACTAATTTAAAACCTGTTATGTTGTCAAATTGTAGTAGCATTAGAAGCTAGTCTTTGCTTATGCATTGATAAAATGATTCAGGGTTTGACACTAAGGGGTAGTACCATGTACTATTGTGTTCACTAAAGTTTTACCTAAGCACTGTCCTAGAAGTAGTCTGATTATTTAGTCAGAATCTAAGTACCAAATAGACTGCTTCAAATGTCTATGCAGTATGCATGTAGTGTTCTAACATACTATACACTTGTCTTTTACACCTTCAATTCCCTAGTCAGTATCCATACACTTCCGGGAAACATCCTGTCACTTCCTTTGCAGTCCTCTACAGACCCATTCAACAGCATGTACTAATCCATTCACTGTGCCAAAACCCAAACACTTATAAATTCACCCAGACATTCTCTTTCCAGTACTCTAATGATTCAGTCACTGCCTAAGTATTCATGCACAGAGCCAGGTCTTTGCATATGGACTTCTTCAAACCCCTATCCACTATGCATGCAGTCCTCTAAGCACCTACACACTTGTCTTTCACTCCTTCAATTCCCCAGTCAGTATCCGTTCACTTCCAGCAAACACCCTTTCACTCAATTTGCACTCCTCTAGTGACCCATTCAGCATAATGTACTAATCCATTCACTGCGCCAAACCCTAATAAATTCACCCAGGCACTCTCCTTGCAGTACTCTAATCATTCAGTCAGTACCCAAGTCCTCATTCAGTGACCCAGGCCTTAGTATATGGACTGCTTCAAACCGTTATCCACTATACATGCAGTCCTCTAACCACCTACACAATTGTCTTTCTCACCTTCAATTCCCTAGTCAGTATCCATACACTTTCAGGAAATACCCTGTCACTCCCTTTGCAGTCCTCTACTGACCCATTCAGCATCATGTACTAATCCATTCACTGTGCTAAAACCCAAACACTTATAAATTCACCAAGATACCTTGGGAGGCTTTGCGGGAGAAAGTCGGGCCAGGACTATCTGTCTTCAAGTATATGCAGTTAAATAGCTGGGCGCAGGCTTTGATAAGAAAGGAGTCCCCCTGGGGATTTACAGCAATTTAGAAAATCTTTTAGTGACAAGGCCAGGGGGGGGAAAGGAAGTCGCTTGTTGGTATTGGGCGATCTTGGAGGAGAAAGACGACGACTCCAATCTCTCTGAGGTGTTATGGGGTAGTAATGTTGGCAAACATTGCCTGCAGTTGTGGCTGAACTCATTTAGTCTCCTGTATAAAATTGTGAAGCCAGCCTGGCTGAGGCGAAACCACCTTTTTACTTTACATCGTGCATATCTGTCCCCTCAAAAGTTAGCCAAATTCCAACATGGGAAAAAATGCAATAAATGCGATCTAGTAGAGGCCTCGGACGTGCACACGTTTAAAGAGTGCCCAGTTATTGGTCGCTTTTGGGAAGAGGTGATGGAAGCAATATCCTCTATTCTAAACACCACTCTTAGCAGTACTCTCCCCTTGATCATCTTTGGGATTGATGAAAATATTTTAGGGCCTGCCAGATCCTTCCTGTTTTTTGCAATTTTAATGGCTAGGAGACAGATCTGCAGATTCTGGGTGGATACAGCTCCTCCAACATATATGGGATGGTTATCGTCCCTATATGAAGTTTCTAAAGTAGGCCTGGCTAGACCCTGCAGTATAAAAAATAAGAAAACTGCTTTCTGGGATTATTTGATACAGTGGAAGTAGGTTTTCCGGGGTTTTTTGTTTTTGTTTTTGTTTTTTTTTCCCCAGTGCTATGATTATGCCAGTTTACCTACTCCATGGATCTACAACAAGGGTCTTTTCCGACTTTCTGGTTCAAACAGGCTGAAATATGCCTAGTTGGAGTTTTTAAAGGCCGCCCTTTTTGTGTGTGGTTCTCTCCTTCTTCCGCCAATTTGTTATCCGCTTTTTCTTGTGCAATTGTCCAAATCACACTAATGGTTTCTAGGTGGGTAGGACAAGATAGCACAAAATGGTGGTTGGCGGTTTTTCTTTCTTCACACATAAGGGCTGGGCAAATGAGGACAAAAAAAAAAAAAGATACTATCTTTGCAGTACTCTAATCATTCAGTCAGTGCCTAAGTATTCATACACTGAGCCAGGCCTTAGCACATGGGCGGCTTCAAACCCCTATGCACTAGGCATACAGTCTTCTAACCACCTAGATACTTGTCTTTCACACTTTCAATTTCCTAGTCAGTATCCATACAGTCCAGCACTTGTGACTGCCTTTGCACTCCTCTAGTGAGTCATTCAGTACCAAGTACTAATCCATTCCCTGTGTGAAAAGCCTAGCACTAATAAATTCACCTAGGCACTCTCTTTGTTGTAGTCTAATCATTCAGTCAGTACCCAAGTAGTCATGCAGTGAGCCAGGCCTTAGCACATGGACTGCTTTAAATGCCTATGCAGTATTGATGCAGTCCTCTAATCATCTACACAGTTGTTTTTCACACCTTGAATTCCCTAGTTAGTATTCATACTCTTCTAGCAAACACCCTGTCACTCACCCTGTGTGTCTCCTCATAGTACTGTAATCATTTAGTCAGTTAGCATGTAGTCTTTTAGTGAGGTAGGCTTTAGGGCATGAACTGCTTCAAAGTAGTATGCACTATGCATGTAGTGTTTTTAACGATCGTCACACTTGTGGTTCAGGGCTATAGTTTCTTAGTCAGTTTTTATATAAAATGTGTTTGTACAGTAATGGAATAGTATAAATTTGAAAGTTATTAATATACATTTATTTGTGATTCTTTTTTAAAGATACAGAACAGGAGTGTTTCTCATCTGTTTGCACTCTTCTCGTGCAAGATTGTTGTTTCATCATACTTGCCGTGCCGTACGAGTATTTCTTGTTAGGATCCCCTCGCAACAGAACTCTTTTGCAAATCTTGCACGTGACCAAGGTGGCATTGATCTTTGTTTGCCCCTTGGGAAAAGTAAAAAATTTCCACACCACTGAAGGAAAACCCTGTGGGCGTGGTGCCTTCTGCAAAAAAAATTCCTCAGATTCGGTAAATATTTTAAAGCGGCAACAATTACAGTTTTTGTAAGTTAAACTTATAACATTTTGTTAGCTGTATACATTTTATATATCTGTGATTTGTTTCTTGTGGTATTTTGTTAAGAATACCATGTTGTTTTTTTTTAACAATCTTTTTGATTTTGCAGGTCTGTCATCGACATCCGTGGTTCCCACAGGAGTGTTCCGCTTTGTTGTTTTGTATTATGGTTGTTACATTTTGTTTATTAGTTTATTGTTTATATTTATGTTAATAAAAATAAAAAGTTTGAAAATAGTTTAACATTTATATATTTATTATTATAAAAAAGAAAGTTTGAAAAAAAAATTAATAATGTTTTTGGTTGTTCTCTTAAGTGCTGTGTGACTCTTTCTTGTTCTTATTACTGTTATTTGATGGAGCCCACCATGGTGTTAAATTTTGGGGCACTTATCGCTGGAATACCAGTGATATCTGCAGTTTGCACCAATTTCTGAATAGTGTGTTAGATTTTTCTGAACTTTACTTCCGTTAAAGTGCTGATAATGAAATAGAGAGTAGCTGTTCCCGTGCAAAAAGACATGAGGTGCATGTTTGCGATTTATTCTAAATACTAAAATCCTGTATTGTATTGCACTGAGGTATTGGCTGCACTTACAGTGTACACACGAAATCTATTAAGAAATCTCATTGTATTTATATTGATTGGGAATAGTGCGTCAGGTGCTGGATCTTGACGAGATACACTGCTCAGTTCGTATATTGTTCTGCACACGAAAAAAATCACATCACAACTTTCACAGCAATTGCAATGCGAAACAAATTCCGGCGATAAGACACGTTAGCACCAGGGATTTTACACCTGCTTTCTGCTGGTGTTAAGCAGGACAACTACCTGCACCATGAAAGGGAACACAGCCAAGAGCCACACCAGAACACCCACAGGTGCCATAGAGTCAATGAGCATGATACAGGGATACCCATGAGGGCCAGAAGACTCATCGCAACAACTCCAGGACCACCAATGCCGCCCAAACCCATATCTTAGTAAGTGTGTTCCTGTGGTCATTGTCTTAGCATGATAGGCACAAGCCCTGCAACATCACAGTGTGCTGTCACTTCAGCGTTGGCAGTGAGCCTGGATGTGTAGCTATGTACGCATCCTCCTGCATGCACAACTGGCGTGTGCTGGTCTGGGGTTCACAGGTCAGTGCAGGGGTGTGCCTATCCGGCAAGGGGAACGGGGTGTCTCGGACATGTCCGTGTACAAGAAGTGCGGTAAGTGTGTCTCTGTGTTCTGGTGTGGCCTGTTGCAAGAGCTGCAGCAGTCGATGTTGTAAAGTGGCATGCACCACCTCCAAACGGCACTGTGATGTTGTAGTTAGAATGTAGCAGGACATGCGCAAATAGGCATTACAATGGCATGCCGTACGAGTGCACGAGATACAACAGCTCACCGTACAAAAGTGTGGGGGCTGGTGGGAGGGAGGAGCAGCCGTTTGGCAACATAACACACAGTGAACTCGTCCATGTGCCATATGCTGGGCATCTCATCCATGAGGACCACGGTTGCAGACATCCCACAACACCAACGACTGGCCTTTGTACACATCCTGTATCAATGCAGCGTGGTTTTCACTTCTATGCTCGTTCAGTGGTGTGATGTTGGCGGGTTGTGTGACTTGTGCTCCTTGTTGGTGTGTTTCATTTTGGACATTGTTAGTCTATATGTGTGTTGTACTTAATTGTGCATGTGTGCCATTCTGCCCATCTCCCCCTCCCCCCACTCCCTGCTTCTTCCTCTTCCTAGTGCTGTTGTGCCTATAATTTTGTTGCTGCACACATAAATACATGTAAACAATAAATTAGAATAGTTCCTTGATTCTTTTAGGTTTGAAAACTTCTCTATTAGTTTCTTTTTAGTTTTCCATATGAACCGTTTTTTAAATATTCAACAACACATAGAAGTCAGATGTGCAACGTATTCTATCAACACACTTTCTAGAACATTCTAAAACACGTGCAGATTAAAAGTTCATCAATTTTTTAAAACTTAACGATATTTTTTTGTAACATTTTCTTGAATATTTAACGACACGTGCAGGTTAAAAGTTGATGAGTGTTTTAAGTTCCAACAGTGCCTTCCAAATGCAAGTAGCAGGTGTGGTTGATCTGAGAAAATTTTATCCTATGATATGCACTCCACGTTGAAACTGCTTTTTCTTAACCAATCACAAAGATGCTTTTCCACAAAACTAATGTGCACCCTACTTTTAAAAAAGAATGCTTTTCATGATATCTTTAGAGATAAGTTATAGATAGGAATTAGCATTTAAAAAACCTTTGAAATTCACTGAAAAAACCATAGGTTTCAGGGGCGTTATAGTTAGCAATTGGCATTTAAAAAACCTTTGAAATTCACTGAAAAAACCATAGGTTTCAGGGGCGTTATAGTTAGGAATTGGCATTTAAAAAACCTTAGAAATTCACTGAAAAAAACATAGGTTTCAGGGGCGTTATAGTTAGCTGGACATTTCCCTCGTACAACACCCTAGAAATTCCCCTGTTATAGTTAGTTCAGCTAACTAGAACTCACGCCCCCGCAATGCACTGCTGATGACGTCACATATTACATCACTCATGGCATGGTCAGTGACATCACTGATGACATCACTGATGACATCTCAAATGACATCACTGATGACATCACTGATGACGTCATCCATGTGATAAATTACCGCATCTTCTCACACCCTAATATAACCTTTGATACACCGACTTAAAATTTCAGACTTCCATTCTCAAAACCATAGATACGCAAAAACCAATATCTACATACCCACTCATTAACTCTTAGGTCTACATACACCCCCACTCATTCACCTGTACAGTCACTCATACTTACAGTCACTCCGTACAAGACTATCATATGCATTTATACACCTACATAGACACTCACATACCACCAATCATCCATAGAGGTACTCTCACACCTAGTCAGTCATGCAAATAATTAATTACACTCCCATTTACTCACCTATGCAGTTATACACACTCAAGTTCACTTACTCATAAAAATAGTACCACATTCTTACGCTCTTATACAATCATTGATACAAGCACACACTTATCCATACAGCCACTCTCACAATCACACACTCTTACATATACCCACTTATATATTCTTAACGCATATATACTGCCTTTAACATATGTAGTTAGTCACAAATGTACCACTGAGATATACATTCAATCCCTAACACACCCACACATACACTCACTCAACTATACAGTTCATCACAGATGCACTCTTAAAACCATGCACCCATAGAATCACCCACTCACACATCTATGCACAGAGTCACACACAGCCTACGCACACAAACACTCAGGCACCCATACAGATAGTCAGACAACCAATCAATAACCCATATATACACTCATATAGCTATTCACAAAACCATGCAGCCACTTATACATCAACACACAGACACATACAGACATTCACACATATTAGTCACTAGTCTGCAGTAATATACATTTAATGACTCACTTATAGAGTCAGTTACGCACCTAGAAAATCATCCATTCACACACTTGTACACCCACTCATTCTCCAACAGGCCTTTCAATATATATATTAAACATATTAAAACGTTACAGAAACAAAGACTCACTGGATGACGTCATTAGTGATGTCATCAGTGATGTCATTTCAGATGTCGTCAGTGATGTCATCAGTGATGTCACTGACCATGTCATGAGTGATGTAATATGTGATGTCATCAGCAGTGCATTGCGGGGGCGCGAGTGATAGTTAGCTGAACTAACTATAACAGGGGAATTTCTAGGGTTTTGTACGAGGGAAATGTCCAGCTAACTATAATGCCCCTGAAACCTATGGTTTTTTCAGTGAATTTCAAAGGTTTTTTAAATGCCAATTCCTAACTATAACGCCCCTGAAACCTATGGTTTTTTGAGTGAATAGATATATATATATATATTATCTACTGGCGGTCGCCAGTAGATAGTTATAGTTAGGACCGTGTTTCCACAGGAAATCCGCAACATTCTATTTGGAATAACTTTGGCGCCGGTTGACGAATCCTCCCGAAATTTTCAAAATAGGTGGGGCGCTCCGCTCCGCTCCTACCCTGAACGTCTCGGGGGGATTTGTCAAGTGGGGGCTGAGAAAAAAGGGGGGTCCCAAAACACGTTTTCCCCATGCAATTTTCCATAGGGACCTTTAGTCCAAGGTACAGCCCGAATGGCTGAACAAAATTACTTGAAATTTGGCAGAGAGGTAGTCCTCAGGTCAGGGAAGTGCCTTTTGCAGGTCTGATGTCAATCTGTTCAGTAGTTCCTGAGAAAATCAAAAGTAAAATCATATATATATGTGGGCGGAGACTAACCACACATCTCATCCTGAGATCTGATTGGCTGTCAGCACTTCATCCAAGAAGTGTTGGCAGCCATCTTGGAACCAATATACATGATAGCCCCTCATTAAAAAGCATTGCAGTTAATAGAAGGTTTTAAGACTTTAGTTACATTATAAATCATATGTTGATGGTACCATACTCATTTTAGGAATTGTGGTATGTTCTAAGGTGATTTCACCATGTGAAAAAGCCTTCTACTGGGATATCATGATTGAGAGAAAAATATTTTCTCATGCTTTTCCCACAGAGGTTTGGAAGGTGATCTATAAGCTAAACTGAGAGCTTATTTTCTGTAAATTCACATTATCTTTCTTAGTCATGTGAGAATGAAGTCTGACATTCTCAGTAAAACATGTACATCCAACAAGGGCAGAGACTGTCAGTTGATTCCTTTGTGTTCTACTGCAGCTTACCAGAGTGTTCCAAAGAACAACTAGAGCACTAACAGTCCTACTTATGATAAACATATGGCACACCTGAAGCCATCTTGCTTGGATTAAAGTGGTAACTCTTAAAACATTTAATTTAAAAAGGAACAAAATGAGGGGGTTCATTTTTCCATAAAAAGTATGATTAGTGCTGCAGAAAGAAAAATTAGGACACATTTTGAGTGACTTCCCAAATCCTCTTCTATTTCATTATAAAATTCTGACATGCAGACTGAAACATGCACTTTCAATACCAGCAGCAGTTTTCCCTGGTGAGCAGTAGCTTTACTACAGTGATCTAATGAGCAAAAAGAGTGCTAACATTCTGAATTTATGGCAAATGTGTGACACATCTGAATGCCTTCTTGATGGAATCAAAGTAAAAAACTGAAAGTATTTCCTACTGAGGAGACTGCAGTAAATGAGGAAATTAGGAAACTTCATAACAAATAAGTCTCCCAAGATGGCCACCAGAGACAAAAGAGCCCAAATGTAGCCCAAATATCACCCAGATGTAGCCCAAGTATAGCCCAATGACAGAATGTCCCAGAGTGTTCTTAAAAACAACTAGAGCGCTTACTGTCTTCATTATGACAAAAGTATGGCACACCTGAAGCCATCTTGATTGGAATAAACTGGTAACACTTAAAACATTTAATTTAAAAAGGAACACAATGAGGGGGTTCATTTTGCCATAGAAATTATGATTAATGCTGAAGAAAGAAAATGAGGGCAGATTTTGAGTGACTTCTCAAATCCTCTTCTATTTCATTAAAAAATTCTGAAATGCAGACTGAAACATGCACTTTTAATACCAGCAGCAGACTTCCGTGGTGAACAGTAGTTTTACTACAGTGATCTAATGAGCAACTAGTCTAACATTCAGAATTTATGGCAAATGTGTGACATATCTGAATACCTTCATGATGGAATCAAAGTAAAAAACTGAAAGCATTTCCTACAGAGGAGACTGCAGTACATGAGGAAATTAGGAAACTTCATAACAAATAAATCTCCCAAGATGGCCACCGGAGACAAAAGAGCCCAAATGTAGCCCAAAATGACCCAGATGTAGCCCAAATATAGCCCAATGACAGAAGTGGGCAAAACACTTATTATTTTGTGTTTTTGCAGTGTTATATAGTGCAGACTTGTCAGGTATTGGAGTGCTTTACATGAGCATTGGTTACATCACACAAGAACAAATTCATTTTGGTTGTAGACATGGGGAGACTAAGTGATTTGACCAGAATCACAGAATGTCGAGCTGAAGCAGAAACTCCAACCTGGTTCCCCAGTTGCAAAGTCTGCAGTTCTGGAAGTAACACCACATCCTCTCCCCTAAGTGCAACATTTAATCAAGTGGTCAACTGGATAAAAAAACATAAAGATAACAAATAATTTAAAAGTGCTTTGTCGCTATTTGAAAACTCAGAAAATATGTCCTTATTTTAGTCTTTTAGAGCACTAACCATAATTTTGATGCCAATAAGACCCTCTCATATATGTAATTTCTAAAGGAAATGCTCTAGGTATTACAGTTTTGATCACATCAAGATGACGTCAGGCGTTCCACACTTTTGTAATAAATATAGAATGTTAGCAATCTAGTTGTTCATTAGGATACTGTTGAGAGGCAGAGGCCAGGGGCACGGACTCTGAAAATTGAAGGCAGGTAGGAGGGTGCAAAGGCAACAATTTAACCACACTGAGCAGGCAGGAAGGGCCGTGGCAGCACAACAGACTATGGAGGGCAGTGGAAAGGGGGGCAGGGGCAACAAACCAACAATACAGGACTTGCAAGAGAGGTTGTGGCAATGTAATAGACCATTGTGGGCAGAAGGAAGAGGCAATGGTAGTACAACCTTACATGCCAACAGACCCGATTCAGCCAGGAAACGTCCAATATTTTTAAGCTCAAATGGGCTTTATTTGATCTGTCTCCTGTCTACAATCTCCTCTTTTTCAATGTAACTCAAAGGGGAAAATCAATACCCCAGTTTTTTTTTTAAAGCTCCCTATTACCAAGTTCAAAATGTTTGCAAGTATGGTACATTGGATCATGGAAGGAAATGGGGTAGGGACATGGACTTGGATAACAGAGGACAGGAGGGACATGGAGAGGTGCACCAAACTGACCCTGCAGGGCAGGCATCAGGGTTTGCAGCAGCACAATACACCACACAGGGCATGCGGGACGGGAGTGCAGCACAACAATCCATAGAAAGCAAGAGGGAGGGGACAGGACCATGCACATGGAACACAGAGAACAGAGAACAGAGGGGCAAGAGGCAATGGTAGCTAGCTGACCATAATGGACAGACAGGAGAGAAAGCTGCAGCATAACAGACCATAAAGGGCAGGAGGGACGGATCAGGGGCATTACAATGGAACAGACAAGCCAGGAGGGAGGGAGTAGGGGTCTGCACATGTAAACAGAGGGCTGGGGGCAAGGGGGCAGGGCAGGAGCAGCAAGATAGCCATGGAGGTCAGGCAGGATGGGCACTAGAAGCAAGACACACCATGAAGAGCAACACTGAGACTGTGATGGCATACACACAGACCATGGAGGGAAGGTGGGAGGGGGTCAGGGGCAGCTAACTGACCACACAGGGAAGGTGGGAGGGGCGATGGCAGCACAGAAGACCATGCATGGCAAGTGGGAGGGTTAGTGGCAGCACAATGGCTATGATGGGCAAGAAGGAGGGTGCAGGGGCATGCACAAAGGACGATGGAGGATAGAAGGGAGGGTCAGGACCTGTGCACAGACAAGAAAGTTCAGGGGAAGGGGCCTCACAACAGACCGCACGGGGCAGGAAGGAGGAGCAGTTGCAGCACAACAGACCAGGGAGGGCAGAAGGGAGTGGCAGTACAATGGACCATGTAGGACAGGAGGAAGAGGATAGGGGCATGGTATGTGGACAGGCAGGGTGGAGGTGGCAGGGACAGGTTACAGTCATCTGACAATGCTAGGCAGGTGGGAGGGGAGTGGCAGCTCAACAGAACCCTCAGAGTAGATAGGAGTGGCAGGTCCATGGAACATGGTGGGCAAAAAGGATGGTGCAGGGGCATGCACAAAGACATCGGAGGGCAGGGGGAAGGAGAATAGGGGCAGCAAGCTAAGCACAGAGTTTAAGCAGAAGGTCAATGATGGGGCATAGAATTGGGCAATGGAGGGCAGGAGGAGTGGACTGGTACATCATACTAAATTGAGGGCAGTAGCAGCACATCAGACCATGCATGGCAGGAGGGAGGAGGCTAGTCCATGGATTCACACAACAGAGAATAGGGAGGAGGGGGATGGGGCAGCAAGCTAACTGTTCAGAGAAGGCGGGTATTAGGAACTTTATTGTTTTTAAAACATGTGTCTGTGCGAACTACTTAAAATATGAACAAGTATGCAGCATAATCTCACTTTTATTCAGGAAAAAGAGGACGTTGGTGACTGTGACTCCGGGCTCACTTGGCAGAAACACCCCCTGACCCTCCACCCCTACTACAAAATGTAATGCCCGTGAAAAGGGTAGGTGAACACAGTGTTATATAGAACATAGTCCTGAGAGCACGATTGAAAATGAAAACTAGATATAGTGTATGGTATAAACTATGCACCAAGAGGTGTGATATAAGATGAACCAGGCGTGAAATATAATATGCAATACATTGTGCGCAATTACAGATTCATTGGAGAGCGCGAGATAGCACAGGCACTAGCGCGTGCTATGCGATATGCGCCTTGGAGTGTAATATGCACAGGGCAGTGTTGTGTAACCTAACTAGTCTCTAAAGTTGTAATATAAAATATGTGCTGGGGAGTGTAACGTTGCATATGCACTGTGAGAAAGATATGGATCCCAGATTGTAATATGTATGGCATAGCACTGTGCGTTATAACATAGGCATCGAGGAAGGCACGTTAGATGGGGCAATATAACCCGTGCGAAGACAAGTGTGGCATGACATATTCACGGGGTGGTGTTACAGTGCACATGGGCTAGAGAGTGTCATAGCATATGCACTAGCTAGTGGAATACAACACAGAGGTGTGTGGCACTCAGTAGGCAATGGTGGGTGTAACACCCCAACGCATAATGTTCCCTAGTGTATGTAGGTGTTTTCACTGTATTCTAAGTGTCTTTTAACATAGCACTGGCACTATGGCACTTTTTAAATTGGGGATATAATTTCCCTTCAATACTGAGGGCCCCTGGGGGCTAACTAGCCCACCAAGTGCTTCCAGTAAGCACCACTGAGCTGCATTGCAGAGAGGTGTCCCAGGCCGTGCCACTTTTTACACCTCTTTGCAACACAGCTCTGTGGCACTTACTGGAGGTACCTAGTGGGCTAGTTGGACCCTAGGGACCCTCAGGATTCAAATGAACTTAATCTCCCAACTAAAAACGGACACAGGGTGTGTTTACACAGTGGTGAAGGGAGGGGACGGGGCCTGAGTTAACGTGTGCAAAAATGCCCTGTGGCCTGTTTTAAGAGGTAGTTTTAATCCCCCTGCCCTATTATATACTAGGGGCTTACAGAGGAGGTCATGCTAATCACAGGGGGACCCCAACGCATAATGTTCCCTAGTGTATGTAGGTGTTTTCACTGTATTCTAAGTGTCTTTTAACATAGCACTGGCTCTAGGACTGGTTAGTCAGACTCAGTTACCACCAGTATCCGTCTGAAAAAGTTGAGGGTACAGGATGATTTTGCAACAAGGCTTCTTTCTGCTCTTCTTTTTGTTCTTTCTGCATGTTATCCTTCTTCCTGCACTTTTCTTTGTCTTTGAGGACTTCTGTTGCTTCTTTCTGCACTTCTTTTTTTTCTTTCTGTGCATTTTTTCTTCTTTCTTCACATGTCCTATCTCTGTAGGCATAGTTAGAAATTAGCATTTAAAAAACCTTTGAAATTCACAGAAAAAACCATAGGTTTCAGGCACGTTATAGTTAGGAATTAGCATTTAAAAAACCTCAGAAATTCACTGAAAAAACCATAGGTTTCAGGGGTGTTATAGTTAGCTGGACTTTTCACTTGTACAAAACCATTGAAATTCCCCCGTTATAGTTAGTTCAGCTAACTATAACTCGCGCGCCCGCAATGCACTACTGATGACGTCACATTTTACATCACTCATGACATGGTCAGTGACATCTCTCATGACATCACTGATGACATCTCAAATGACATCACTGATGACATCACTGATGACATCATCCTTGTGATAGAGTGGCAGACCTCCTCTCACCCTAATATAACCTTTGATACACACATTCAAAAATAGAGACTAAAATTTTCAAAACAATGGACATACCAATACCAGTTACAACAACCTCTTCAGTAATTCTAAGATCCACATACACATCCACTCATTCACCAACAGTCCTATACAGTCACTCATACATGTACTCACTCATCATATGTACTCATACACCTATACATCCTGTTACACAATGCCACTCATCCATAGAGTTACTCACACACATAGTCACTCATGCTAATAAAGAATCAAACATACATTTACTTGCATATACAGTTATACACACACCACCACACTTACTTCTACGGAAACTTACACATACTTAGTCTTTTAAACAATCACTTAGAGAAACACATACTTATTCATACAGGAATTCTTTCAATCTCTCACTCTCACATATACTCACTTATATACACCAATAGTCACATATACTAGTTTAAAACATATGTAGTTACTCATAAAGACACTATTGAGACAGTCATTCACTCACTAACACACCCATAAACACACTCATCCACCCATACAGTCCTGCACACATGCTGTCTTCAACACATACAAACAGTGAGTCACTCATTCATGCACCTATGCACTACGTAATACCCCCACCGAACCATACAGACATCAGACAAATAATAATAATAAGAATTGTTTTTTCGCCAAATGTACCCTCTTTGCAACATTAATCAATTGTGTAATGTATATTTGTCGGTGTATTTACGCAGTTATGAGCTGAAAGTTAATAGCTCACTATTCTATATTAGGACTTTAAGTTATAAATTGCAAGTCACCAACGGATGTCTCTTTTGAAAGCATTAATCTGCAGATCTGTTTCCATCCTATGCACTCTGTAATCGACTTCGTACATGTTCTTTGCAGCAGGCATATTAACCCTCCGCACTAACTTCACTGAGGTCACAACCTCACCTATACAAAACACGGATCTCTTTCCAGGATGGTAATTCATCACACAAGTTTCCTACACATTTCTGTGAGGCCTGGTAATTGCCGGCGGAAAGAAACGCTGCAGCAGGTGCTTCGAAAGCTTTTAGTGCTGGCTGCGCCTTGTGCGACAATGTTTTTTTGCCCATAAGCCAAAGGACTGAAAGTGTAGTTGTCACATGTCACCCATACTGGTAGGCAGTAGTTTAAGAGTGCTTGGTGTGGAGAAGCACAAACGCAGAGTCGAAAAAGAAACAGCAAAGTTGGGAGCTTCCTTTAATAATAAGATTCGTTTTTTTCACCAAATGTACCCTCTTTGCAACATTAATCAATTTTGTAATGTATATTTGTCGGTGTGTTTATGCATTTCTGGGCTGAAAGTTAATAGTTCACTCTTCTATATTAGGACTTTAAGTTATAAATTGCAAGTCACCAACGGATGTCTCTTTTGAAAGCATTAATCTGCAGATCTGTTCCCATCCTATGCACTCTGTAATCGACTTCGTACATGTTCTTTGCAGCAGGCATATTAACCCTCTGCACTAACTTCACTGAGGTCACAACCTCAACTATACAAAACACGGATCTCTTTCCAGGATGGTAATTCATCACACAAGTTTCCTACACATTTCTGTGAGGCCTGGTAATTGCCGGCGGAAAGAAATGCTGCAGCAGGTGGTTCGAAAGCTTTTAGTGCTGGCTGCGCCGTGTGCGACAATGTTTTTTTGCCCATAAGCCAAAGGAGTGAAAGTGTAGGAGTCACATGTCACCCATACTGGTAGGCAGTAGTTTAAGAGTGCTTGGTGTGGAGAAGCACAAACGCAGAGTCGAAAAAGAAACAGCAAAGTTGGGAGCTTCCGTTAATAATAAGAATCGTTTTTTCGCCAGATGTACCCTCTTTGCAACATTAATCAATTTTGTAATGTATATTTGTCGGTGTGTTTATGCAGTTCTGGGCTGAAAGTTAATAGTTCACTATTCTATATTAGGACTTTAAGTTATAAATTGCAAGTTACCAACGGATGTCTCTTTTGAAAGCATTAATCTGCAGATCTGTTTCCATCCTATGCACTCTGTAATCGACTTCGTACATGTTCTTTGCAGCAGGCATATTAACCCTCTGCACTAACTTCACAGAGGTCACAACCTCAACTATACAAAACACGGATCTCTTTCCAGGATGGTAATTCATCACACGAGTTTTCTACACATTTCTGTGAGGCCTGGTAATTGCCGGCGGAAAGAAACGCGGCAGCAGGTGCTTCGAAAGCTTTTAGTGCTGGCTGCGCCTTGTGCGACAATGTTTTTTTGCCCATAAGCCAAAGGAGTGAAAGTGTAGGAGTCACATGTCACCCATACTGGTAGGCAGTAGTTTAAGAGTGCTTGGTGTGGAGAAGCACAAACGCAGAGTTGAAAAAGAAACAGCAAAGTTGGGAGCTTCCTTTAATAATAGGAATCGTTTTTTTCACCAAATGTACCCTCTTTGCAACATTAATCAATTTTGTAATGTATATTTGTCGGTGTGTTTATGCAGTTCTGGGCTGAAAGTTAATAGTTCACTATTCTATATTAGGACTTTAAGTTATAAATTGCAAGTCACCAACGGATGTCTCTTTTGAAAGCATTAATCTGCAGATCTGTTTCCATCTGCGGTATGAAGGCTCCGGACCCGCGATGTTAAACCCGCGTTGCGATGGCAGCGCGTGAATCTGAATTCGTTGTAATGGGTGTTTCCCCCATGAAGCGGTGGTAGCGCAGCGCGCCTGCTTGCGATACGCTTTTTTGACGTCCTCATCTGAGGCGCCGAGGCGGGCCAGGCCTAGGCTTTTGTACTAATTAATCTACCCACGCACGGTTGCTAAAAATATAAATAAAAGAAAATCGCAGCACCTCCGTCACAATATCACACAATTCAAGCTGGCAAAACTGCTTATTTTACCTGAATGCTTATTGCAAGCCTCGTGGCGGCCACGGACTACTGCTAGCAGAGGCTGAGTGACGTTTCACTCCCCCAGCCAATCACTGGCTAGAGCCCAGTCATGGGCTGCTAGCCAATCAGATGCCGCCAAAGGCTCTCTGCAAGCTTCGGATTGGCTGTGAGCCCCAGAGTGCCCACAGCCTGTTGTTTTAACGTGATTAAAATGTGATTAATGTCTACATGTCCTTCCGACATAAATAGACAATAAATCTTCTTGCCCGTCAATATAAACAACATGGTTCGGGCGTCGGGCGATATGATTCCCCCACCCCTTCCTCTGTGGGAAAAGTATGAGAAAATAGTTTTCTCTCAAACATGGTTCGTGATATCACAGCAGAAGGCTTTTTCACATGGTAAAATCACCTTAGAACACACCACAATTACTAAAATGAGTATGGTACCATCAACAAATGATTTATAATGTAACTAAAGTCTTAAAACCTTCTATTAACTGCAATGCTTTTTAATGAGGTGCTATCATGTATATTGGTCCCAAGATGGCTGCCAACACTTCTTGGATGAAGTACTGACAGCCAATCAGATCTCACGATGAGATGTGTGGTTAGGCTCCGCCCAGATATGTATGTGATTTTACTTTTGATTTTCTCAGGAACTACTGAACAGATTGACACCAAATATGCAGAAGGCACATGCCTGACCTGAGGACTACCTCTTTGCCAAATTTCAAGTAATTCTGTTCAGCCGTTCGGGCTGTACCTTGGACTAAAGGTCCCTATGGAAAATTGCATGGGGAAAATGCGTTTTGGGACCCCCCTTTTTTCTCAGCCCCCGCTTGAATAGGAGTGGAGCGGAGCGCCCCACGTATTTTGAAATTTTCACGAGGATTCGTCAACCGGCGCCAAAGTTATTCCAAATAGAATGTTGCGGATTTCCTATGGAAACACGGTCCTAACTATAACTATCTACTGGCGACCGCCAGTAGATAATATGTATGTATGTGTATATATATGTATGTATGTGTATATATATGTATGTATGTGTATATATATATATATGTATATATATGCAATTAAGCTGCTCACTCCTCTCCCACAGTCTCCGGGATACAAAAAGCAGGCTCGGACCACAGTTCAGTGCAAATTCATTTATTCCTTGCTTTAGTCGGCCATGACGCGTTTCGGTCCCTCCTGGACCTTGATCACATGACAACGCTTCTAGGCTTCAACCGCCATTTTATAGTGTCAAAAGTGCAAAGTGCAAAGTGCAAGCAGCAGCATGGAAAGCAACAAAATACTCTTCATTGATTACAAAGTAAAAATACTTAAAAATACTTAAAAACGTACGAGTGTATATGAACTTTGTTACAACACTGGACATGGTATAAATAGGTTTGATTCCAGGTTAAATAATATTACAGACATAAATGTCTAAAATCATTCAATAGAAAAGCGTTAAAAACACATTAATAAATAATCGCATCACAATGCATAAAATTTAAATGTGCCTAATATGGCTCTAAAATTTCATGTTTAAAACAAAGCTCTATTATATACATCATAGACAATACGTTTCAATATTGGCGTTTATCCCCTTTGAACTGTAACCGCGTAAATGCATGGGGGCGTCGTTATTAGTTTAAATAACTTGTGGGATAAAGGCAACGTAATCCAGGTCGATGTTGCTTAACCATGACTAAATGCTGAAATACTGTGTAGTGTAACACCACGTGCTCAATGAAAGAAAAAAGGTTATTTTTATATGTGATTTAAAATGTAATCAAAACACAGGGGCATCAAACGACAGACGGTAGTTGGAGCTGGCATGGTTACATCGGTTTGCGGACTCGATCTGTCCAAAAATAGAAAATGTGTATGTATATATATAAATATAAATAAAAATATAAATATATATAAAACTATGTTGGAGGGGACTGGAAACTGTTTATTACCTGGGTGTAAACGCTTGTAAGTATGTTGACCAACTGAATTGTGCAAAAGCTGGCACATCATAGAATAACCCGTTTAAATACAGGTGTAAAGATCCTCAGTGGCATTGAGACCTCCCGGTATCTTACTGTCTAGGTTTAAAATGTATCGGGTCTCAAGTTTGCGTAATGCATTCTCGCTGTCCCCTCCTCTTCTATTTTTGGGTACAGCATCAATCAGATAGTATGACAGATATTGAGGGTCGCTGTTGTGTTTGTCTTGAAAGTGTCTGGCAACTGGGTAAGAGGGGTCCTTGTTAATAATAGCTCTAAGGTGTTGCAGGATTCTCTTGTTAGCCGGAAGTTTTGTGCTACCTACATATTTAAGATTGCAGGTGCACTCTAAAACATATATGGCGTAATCCGATGTATATATATATGTATGTGTATATATATATGTGTATATATATTCACTGAAAAAACCATAGGTTTCAGGGGTGTTATAGTTAGCTGGACTTTTCACTTGTACAAAACCATTGAAATTCCCCGGTTATAGTTAGTTCAGCTAACTATAACTCGCGCGCCCGCAATGCACTGCTGATGACGTCACATATTACATCACTCATGACATGGTCAGTGACATCACTCATGACATCACTGATGACATCTCAAATGAAATCACTGATGACATCATCCAGTGAATGTGTGTTTTTCTGAAAATTAAATATGTTTTACATATGTATATCTCAAGGTCGATGGAAGAATAAATGGGTATATAAGTGTCTAAATGGATGATTTGTTTTTGAAAAATTGATTGTGTAACTGACTGATTAAGTGTATCATAGTGAATACATGGCTTAGTGAGTAATGTTTAAATATGTAAATATCTGTATCAGTCTCTCACTTTGTGTATAAGTGGCTGCATGGGTTGGTGAGTAGCTACATGGGTGTCTATATAGGTTATTAGTTGGTTTTTTGAGTATCAGTCTGAGTGTCTGCATGGTTCGGTGGGGGGTATTACGTAGTGCATAGGTGCATGAATGAGTGACTCACTGTTTGTATGTGTTGAAGACAGCATGTGTGCAGGACTGTATGGGTGGATGAGTGTGTGTATGGGTGTGTTAGTGAGTGAATGACTGTCTCAATAGTGTCTTTATGAGTAACTACATATGTAGTATATGTGACTATTGGTGTATATAAGTGAGTATATGTGAGAGTGAGAGATTGAAAAAGTTCCTGTATGAATAAGTATGTGTTTCTATAAGTGATTGCTTAAAAGACTAAGTATGTGTAAGTTTCCGTAGAAGTAAGTGTGGTGGTGTGTGTATAACTGTACATGCAAGTAAATGTATGTTTGATTCTTTATTAGCATGAGTGACTATGTGTGTGAGTAACTCTATGGATGAGTGGCATTGTGTAACAGGATGTATAGGTGTATGAGTACATATGATGAGTGAGTACATGTATGAGTGACTGTATAGGACTGTTGGTGATTGAGTGGATGAGTATGTGGATCTTAGAATTACTGAAGAGGTTGTTGTAACTGGTATTGGTATGTCCATTGTTTTGAAAATTTTAGTCTCTATTTTTGAATGTGTGTATCAAAGGTTATATTAGGGTGAGAGGAGGTCTGCCACTCTATCACAAGGATGATGTCATCAGTGATGTCATCAGTGATGTCATTTGAGATGTCATCAGTGATGTCATGAGTGATGTCACTGACCATGTCATGAGTGATGTAATATGTGACGTCATCAGCAGTGCATTGCGGGCACGCAAGTTATAGTTAGCTGAACTAACTATAACGGGGGAATTTCAATGGTTTTGTACAAGTGAAAAGTCCAGCTAACTATAACACCCTTGAAACCTATGGTTTTTTCAGTGAATTTCTGAGGTTTTTTAAATGCTAATTCCTAACTATAACGTGCCTGAAACCTATGTTTTTTTCTGTGAATTTCAAAGGTTTTTTAAATGCTAATTTCTAACTATGCCTACAGAGATAGGACATGTGAAGAAAGAAGAAAAAATGCACAGAAAGAAAAAAATGAAGTGCAGAAAAAAGCAACAGAAGTCCTCAAAGACGAAGAAAAGTGCAGGAAGAAGGATAACGTGCAGAAAGAACAAAAAAAAGAGCAGAAAGAAGCCTTGTTGTAAAATCATCCTGTACCCTCAACTTTTTCAGACGGATACTGGTGGTAACTGAGTCTGACTAACCAGTCCTAGAGCCAGTGCTATGTTAAAAGACACTTAGAATACAGTGAAAACACCTACATACACTAGGGAACATTATGCGTTGGGGTCCCCCTGTGATTAGCATGACCTCCTCTGTAAGCCCCTAGTATATAATAGGGCAGGGGGATTAAAACTACCTCTTAAAACAGGCCACACGGTGTTTTTGCACACGTTAACTCAGGCCCGTCCCCTCCCTTCACCACTGTGTAAACACACCCTGTGTCCGTTTTTAGTTGGGAGATTAAGTTCATTTGAATCCTGAGGGTCCCTAGGGTCCAACTAGCCCACTAGGTACCTCCAGTAAGTGCCACAGAGCTGCGTTGCAGAGAGGTGTAAAAAATGGCACGGCCTGGACCACCTCTCTGCAATGCAGCTCAGTGGCGCTTACTGGAAGCACTTGGTGGGCTAGTTAGCCCCCAGTGGCTCTCAGTATTGAAGGGAAATTATATCCCCAATTTAAAACGTGCCATAGTGCGTGTTTGCACATGTCACCTCAGGCCCCGTCCCCTCCCTTCACCTCTGTGTAAACGCGCCCTGTGGCTGTTCTAAGTTGAGAGATTAAGTCCCCTTGAATCCTAAGGGTCCCTAGGGTCAAAATAGACCACTAGGTACCTCCAGTAAGCGCCACAGAGCTGCGTTGCAGAGAGGTGTAAAAAGGGGCTTGGCCTCAGAACACCTGTCTGCAGCGCAGCTCCCTGGCGCATACTGGAGATGCCTGTTGGGCTAGTTGGCCCTCAGGGACCCTCAGTATTGAAGAGGAATTAATTCCCCAACTTACAACTCGCCAGGGGTCGCGTTTGCAGAGTGCTGCAAGGAGGGGGCGTGGCCTCCGGCACGATGCCAGTCTTTTTTTATTTTAATTTTTTAAGAAGGGGGGCTGTGTGGTTCCCCTTCTTATTCTAATTTATTGGCCCTGATGACCCCATCCCCCAGGTCCTGTCTCCTAATTATATTTTTTTGACCCCAATCCCCAGGGCCGGCCACTGTTTTTTATTATTTTTAAAAAAGATATATTTATAGACACACCTAGGACATGCTGGACAAACCGTACGTACCTATCACCATGACGATTTGCGTGATATTCATTAAAAGGCGACTATGCATACAATGAATCCACGTGGAATGTATTTACAACACTAGTGAAGCTCTGACATGTCTGATGCCCTACCGTGCCTAATCCCGGTAGACACCCTTGTCGTTTATTTATACAAACATGGGTAGCTATTGACGGGCACATTTAATACACATGCACAACAAGCCATTCAAAGGGGATTCGACAAAAATTAGACCAAAACTATTCAAGAAACCCCCCTCACGGTTAATAAAACACACATCCACTGCCGGATGTGTAATACTTTTTATTTTACTCTCTGGAAAGGGGACGAACATCACTTGAGAGTCACAGCGCGCTCCTGGCAGAGCCCAATGCTGTGTTACACCCACCATTGCCTGCTGAGTGCCACACACCTCTGTGTTGTATTCCACTAGCTAATGCATATGCTATGACACTCTCTAGCCCATGTGCACTGTAACACCACCCCGTGAATATGTCATGCCACACTTGTCTTCGCACGGGTTATATTGCCCCATCTAACGTGCCTTCCTCGATGCCTATGTTATAACGCACAGTGCTATGCCATACATATTACAATCTGGGATCCATATCTTTGTCACAGTGCATATGCAACGTTACACTCCACAGCACATATTTTATATTACAACTTTAGAGACTAGTTAGGTTACACAACACTGCCTGTGCATATTACACTCCAAGGCGCATATCGCATAGCACGCGCTAGTGCCTGTGCTATCTCGCACTCTCCAATGAATCTGTCATTGCACACAATGTATTGCATATTATATTTCACGCCCGGTTCATCTTATATCACACTTTTTGGTGCATAGTTTATACCATACACTATATCTAGTTTCATTTTCAATCGTGCTCTCAGGACTATGTTCTATATAACACTGTGTTCACCTACCCTTTTCACGGGCATTACATTTTGCGATAGGGGGTGGAGGGTCAGGGGGTGTTTCTGCCAAGTGAGCCCGGAGTCACAGTCACAAACGTCCTCTTCTTCCTGAATAAAAGTGAGATTATGCTGCATACTTGTTCATATTTTAAGTAGTTCGCACAGACACACATTTTAAAAACAATAAAGTTCCTAATACCCGCCTTCTCTGAACAGTTAGCTTGCTGCCCCATCCCCCTCCTCCCTATCCTCTGTTGTGTGAATCCATGGACTAGCCTCCTCCCTCCTGCCATGCATGGTCTGATGTGCTGCCACTGCCCTCAAATTAGTATGATGTACCAGTCCACTCCTCCTGCCCTCCATTGCCCAATTCTATGCCCCATCATTGACCTCCTGCTTAAACTCTGTGCTTAGCTTGCTGCCCCTATTCTCCTCCCCCCTTCCCTCTGATGTCTTTGTGCATGCCCCTGCTCCATCCTTTTTGCCCACCATGTTCCATGGACCTGCCACTCCTATCTAGTCTGAGTGTTCTGTTTAGCTGGTACTCCCCTACCACCTGCCTAGCATTGTCAGATGACTGTAACCTGTCCCTGCCACCTCCACCCTGCCTGTCCACATTCCATGCCCCTATCCTCTTCCTCCTGTCCTACATGGTCCATTGTACTGCCACACCCTTCTGCCCTCCCTGGTCTGTTGTGCTGCAACTGCTCCTCCTGCCTGCCCCGTGCAGTCTGTTGTGAGGCCCCTTCCCCTGAACTTTCTTGTCTGTGCACAGGGCCTGACCCTCCCTTCTATCCTCCATCGTCCTTTGTGCATGCCCCTGCACCCTCCTTCTTGCCCATCATAGCCATTGTGCTGCCACTAACCCTCCCACTTGCCATGCATGGTCTTCTGTGCTGCCATCGCCCCTCCCACCTTCCCTGTGTGGTCAGTTAGCTGCCCCTGACCCCCTCCCACCTTCCCTCCATGGTCTGTGTGTATGCCATCACAGTCTCACTGTTGCTCTTCATGGTGTGTCTTGCTTCTAGTGCCCATCCTGCCTGACCTCCATGGCTATCTTGCTGCTCCTGCCCTGCCCCCTTGCCCCCAGCCCTCTGTTTACATATGCAGACCCCTACTCCCTACCTCCTGGCTTGTCTGTTCCATTGTAATGCCCCTGATCCGTCCCTCCTGCCCTTTATGGTCTGTTATGCTGCAGCTTTCTCTCCTGTCTGTCCATTATGGTCAGCTAGCTACCATTGCCTCTTGCCCCTCTGTTCTCTGTTGTCCATGTGCATGGTTCTGTCCCCTCCCTCTTGCTTTCTATGGATTGTTGTGCTGCACTCCCGTCCCGCATGCCCTGTGTGGTGTATTGTGCTGCTGCAAACCCTGATGCCCGCCCTGCAGGGTCAGTTTGGTGCACCTCTCCATGTCCCTCCTGTTCTCAGTTATCCAAATGCATGTCCCTACCCCATTTCCTTCCATGATCCAATGTACCATACTTGCGAACATTTTGAACTTGGTAAGAGGGAGATTTTGAAAAAAAACTGGGGTATTGATTTTCCCCTTTGAGTTACATTGAAAAAGAGGAGATTGTAGACAGGAGACAGATCAAATAAAGCCCATTTGAGCTTAAAAACATTGGACGTTTCCTGGCTGATTCGGGTCTGTTGGCATATATGGTTGTACTACCATTGCCTCTTTCTTCTGCCCACAATGGTCTATTACATTGCCACAGCCTCTCTTGCAAGTCCTGTATTGTTGGTTTGTTGCCCCTGACCCCTTTCCACTGCCCTCCATAGTTTGTTGTGCTGCCATGGCCCTTCCTGCCTGCTCAGTGTGGTTAAATTGTTGCCTTTGCACCCTCCTACCTGCCTTCAATTTTCAGAGTCCGTGCCCCTGGCCTCTGCCTCTCAACAGTATCCTAATGAACAACTAGATTGCTAACATTCTATATTTATTACAAAAGTGTGGAACGCCTGACGTCATCTTGATGTAATCAAAACTGTAATACCTAGAGCATTTCCTTTAGAAATTACATATATGAGAGGGTCTTATTGGCATCAAAATTATGGTTAGTGCTCTAAAAGACCAAAATAAGGACATATTTTCTGGGTTTTCAAATAGCGACAAAGCACTTTTAAATTATTTGTTATCTTTATGTTTTTTTTATCCAGTTGACCACTTGATTAAATGTTGTACTTAGGGGAGAGGATGTGGTGTTACTTCCAGAACTGCAGACTTTGCAACTGGGGAACCAGGTTGGAGTTTCTGCTTCAGCTCGACATTCTGTGATTCTGGTCAAATCACTTAGTCTCCCCATGTCTACAACCGAAATGAATTTGTTCTTGTGTGATATAACCAATGCTCATGTAAAGCACTCCAATACCTGACATGTCTGCACTATATAACACTGCAAAAACACAAAATAATAAGTGTGTTGCACACTTCTGTCATTGGGCTATATTTGGGCTACATCTGGGTGATTTTGGGCTACATTTGGGCTCTTTTGTCTCCGGTGGCCATCTTGGGAGATTTATTTGTTATGAAGTTTCCTAATTTCCTCATGTACTGCAGTCTCCTCAGTAGGAAATGCTTTCAGTTTTTTACTTTGATTCCATCATGAAGGTATTCAGATATGTCACACATTTGCCATAAATTCTGAATGTTAGCACTCTAGTTGCTCATTAGATCACTGTAGTAAAACTACTGTTCACCATGGAAGTCTGCTCCTGGTATTAAAAGTGCATGTTTCAGTCTGCATGTCAGAATTTTTTAATGAAATAGAAGAGGATTTGAGAAGTCACTCAAAATGTGCCCTCATTTTCTTTCTTCAGCATTAATCATAATTTCTATGGCAAAATGAACCCCCTCATTGTGTTCCTTTTTAAATTAAATGTTTTAAGTGTTACCAGTTTATTCCAATCAAGATGGCTTCAGGTGTGCCATACTTTTGTCATAATGAAGACAGTAAGTGCTCTAGTTGTTTTTAAGAACACTCTGGGACATTCTGTCATTGGGCTATACTTGGGCTACATCTGGGTGATATATGGGCTATATTTGGGCTCTTTTGTCTCTGGTGGCCATCTTGGGAGACTTATTTGTTATGAAGTTTCCTAATATCCTCATTTACTGCAGTCTCCTCAGTAGGAAATACTTTCAGTTTTTTACTTTGATTCCATCAAGAAGGCATTGAGATGTGTCACACATTTGCCATAAATTCAGAATGTTAGCACTCTTTTTGCTCATTAGATCACTGTAGTAAAGCTACTGCTCACCAGGGAAAACTGCTGCTGGTATTGAAAGTGCATGTTTCAGTCTGCATGTCAGAATTTTATAATGAAATAGAAGAGGATTTGGGAAGTCACTCAAAATGTGCCCTAATTTTTCTTTCTGCAGCACTAATCATACTTTTTATGGAAAAATGAACCCCCTCATGTTGTTCCTTTTTAAATTAAATGTTTTAAGATTTACCACTTTAATCCAAGCAAGATGGCTTCAGGTGTGCCATACGTTTATCATAAGTAGGACTGTTAGCGCTCTAGTTGTTCTATATACTATCTATCTACTATATAACAATTTGACATGTTCTTCTACCGCCGAACGATGCGTCACGCCGAGGACCAGCTCCTCCCACCAGCCCATGTGAAGACATGCATAGCTGGGAGAGAAGCTGGCCCCCATCGCCACGCCCCGTGTTTGCTGCTAGACAGTTTTATCAAATAGGAAAATGTTATTGTGCAGACAAAATTGAGTTAAATCACTTATCATCATGTTATGTGCAGAAAGTCTAGGATTACTTTTCGCTAGGAAATATTCCAAAACTCTTATTCCATCCATATGCCTTATACTCGTATAAAGAGACACTATGTCCAAAGTCATTAGTAGATAGTTCTCATGCCATTCAAAATTGTTAATTTTTTGCAGAAAGTGGCTCGTGTCTCTTATATACGTGGGTAATGCTTGTACTAGTTCCTGAAGGAAAAAGTCTATATATTGGCTGGCATTCTCCAACAAATTATTTTGAGCCGAAATGATGGGTCGACCCGGGGGGTTCTTGGCATCTTTATGTATTTTCGGGATGAAATAGATGTTGGGTATAGTAGGATTTTCTTTGTGAATGAATTTGTATTCATCCATAGTCAACGTTCCTGTGCATTTCCAGGCCAATAATTTACCATAAAAGTCATTTTGGATTGTTTTGATAGCACTCCAATTGCTGATTTTGTAGCAAGTTCTATCATTTAGCTGGAATAGTGCTTCTTTCATGTATTGGGTTCTATCCCATAAGACAATATTGCCTCCTTTGTCTGCACTTCTGACAATCACATTCTTGTTGTTTTGTAGTTTGGTCAATAATGTTTTAAGACGTCTGTCCTTGGGATGCCATTTCGAATTTCTTTGATTCTGCTTGTAGTTCAGTTTTTTGATTTCATTGGTAACTTGCTCATTAAAAATGTCAATACTATCTCTTGGCATTATAGGATTAAATGTTGATTTCCGTTTGAAGGGTGTATTTTTTCTGTCAGCTGGTAATGCTACACCTGTCGGGGAACTCACGGTTTGGCTTGATTCATCCGGATTTGGAACTTGGATATTTGCTGCTGACCTTGTAGTGTAGTTAGCATCCTGTAGTTCCATTAAAGTTTCAAGAAGCGGATCTTCCGACATTTGCGAGTGTTCCATTGTGAGTGTGTTTGCCGTTTTCATTTTCTTTTGGGTTTTTTCTTTATTTGTTTGATTTTTTTGGATATTTTGATCATCTTCTTCTTGCTTTGATGACCTTGCTTTTAATTCATGGTATTTTTTTAATTTTAATTTTCTTATAAATCTATATACATCCATCCTGGTGTTTGCATAGTTGAAGTTTGATTCGGGACAGAAGGAGAGACCTAAAGACAGAATTTGCTCTTCTGCTTTGGAAAGGGTGATGTTTGTGAGGTTGATGATTGTTTTGGCCACGTCGTTATCTAATTGCGTTTCCACCAGCCTCTCCCTCTCCCTCTCCCTCTCGTTTGTTTGGTGTTTGGTGGCCGTTCTGCGGGCCTTTCTCCTCTGTCTCCGTTTGTGGTTCCGCCTCTTCCTCTGGCATTCTCTTGAGTCCTGGGGCGTAGCGTGGCTCTCCGTTCCTCCACTAAAAAATTCATTTCCTCCCCTGGCGATAGATTCTGTGCCATTAGTTTTGGAGCTGGGGCTTGGCCATCCGGTTCAGCCTCACTTTCCAAATTGGAGCTTAAATCTGAAGTAGATATCGATATGTGAGTAGCTCTACGCATGGATGTCTCATTCCCTGTTTCGTTTTGTTGGGTCATTTTTTTCGTTTTCATAACGTCATATTTTTTAGAAAAAGTAAAAATACGGCCTGATTCATAGTCCACTCTGTCGCGGTGAAACTTAAAGGCTTTACGCTCTTTGATTTTGTCTTCTTCTTTTTTTAGGCGTGCCGCCATCCCTTCTCTTAGTTTCTTTTCCTCATCTCCTTTATTCATTTGTTTGATCTCTTCATTTAATGTCTCAATCTTTTCTTGCAGCGCTATTCTGTCAATTTCCGCATATTTGACCAATATTTCGACAAGCTTTCTGGATGAATCCAGGTTGCTCTGAGCCCAGTCCCTCATCATATTTGGATTTGGTTGGTCGTAACTGGGGGCTATTAAAATTCTCAGGCCTCTCGGGATTCTATTGACGTCCAAATAGCGCTGTAAAGACTTGTTTTCCCACCATTTGCCTTGTTCCGATTTTGACAATTTTTCTAATAGCCTAAACTTATCCTTGATGTTGGTGTTAGGTGAAATGTCCGCCGCTTGCTGACTGCCCATGTTGTTTGGTGGTATGTTACTAAAAATTTCTGAGGCCGCCGCCTCACGGTCCTTAAGCGTGTCTGCCGACATATTGCAATTTGCTTTACTTATATACTGAGGTCGGACGTTACAGGCTACTTTGCTAATGCTGCCCGCTTTCGTCGTCACTCGCACTTCCACTCTCCCCGCACTTCCATAGAACCCCCTACCTTGCAATGTTCAACCCTCGGCTGGCGCGTCCTCCGACACTGCTTACCGAGGAGATCACCTCGGGCTGGTTGTTCTGTTCTGGCTGCGGGGGGGCCGACGGAGTCAATCCTTCCGGAAAGAAAACAGTCCAATTACTTCCGGCCGAAGGCACGGAAATAAATCAGCTTCCAGTGTTCCGTCGCCTCCAAACGAGTGGGGGTCCGTGCAAGGCTGCCTGAAGCCACTGCCGCCTTAATATGCAATTAAGCTGCTCACTCCTCTCCCACAGTCTCCGGGATACAAAAAGCAGGCACGGACCACAGTTCAGTGCAAATTCATTTATTCCTTGCTTTAGTCGGCCATGACGCGTTTCGGTCCCTCCTGGACCTTGATCACATGACAACGCTTCTAGGCTTCAACCGCCATTTTATAGTGTCAAAAGTGCAAAGTGCAAAGTGCAAGCAGCAGCATGGAAAGCAACAAAATACTCTTCATTGATTACAAAGTAAAAATACTTAAAAATACTTAAAAACGTACGAGTGTATATGAACTTTGTTACAACACTGGACATGGTATAAATAGGTTTGATTCCAGGTTAAATAATATTACAGACATAAATGTCTAAAATCATTCAATAGAAAAGCGTTAAAAACACATTAATAAATAATCGCATCACAATGCATAAAATTTAAATGTGCCTAATATGGCTCTAAAATTTCATGTTTAAAACAAAGCTCTATTATATACATCATAGACAATACGTTTCAATATTGGCGTTTATCCCCTTTGAACTGTAACCTCGTAAATGCATGGGGGCGTCGTTATTAGTTTAAATAACTTGTGGGATAAAGGCAACGTAATCCAGGTCGATGTTGCTTAACCATGACTAAATGCTGAAATACTGTGTAGTGTAACACCACGTGCTCAATGAAAGAAAAAAGGTTATTTTTATATGTGATTTAAAATTTAATCAAAACACAGGGGCATCAAACGACAGACGGTAGTTGGAGCTGGCATGGTTACATCGGTTTGCGGACTCGATCTGTCCAAAAATAGAAAATGTGTATGTATATATATAAATATAAATAAAAATATAAATATATATAAAACTATGTTGGAGGGGACTGGAAACTGTTTATTACCTGGGTGTAAACGCTTGTAAGTATGTTGACCAACTGAATTGTGCAAAAGCTGGCACATCATAGAATAACCCGTTTAAATACAGGTGTAAAGATCCTCAGTGGCATTGAGACCTCCCGGTATCTTACTGTCTAGGTTTAAAATGTATCGGGTCTCAAGTTTGCGTAATGCATTCTCGCTGTCCCCTCCTCTTCTATTTTTGGGTACAGCATCAATCAGATAGTATGACAGATATTGAGGGTCGCTATTGTGTTTGTCTTGAAAGTGTCTGGCAACTGGGTAAGAGGGGTCCTTGTTAATAATAGCTCTAAGGTGTTGCAGGATTCTCTTGTTAGCCGGAAGTTTTGTGCTACCTACATATTTAAGATTGCAGGTGCACTCTAAAACATATATGGCGTAATCCGATGTATATATATATGTATGTGTATATATATATGTGTATATATATTCACTGAAAAAACCATAGGTTTCAGGGGTGTTATAGTTAGCTGGACTTTTCACTTGTACAAAACCATTGAAATTCCCCCGTTATAGTTAGTTCAGCTAACTATAACTCGCGCGCCCGCAATGCACTGCTGATGACGTCACATATTACATCACTCATGACATGGTCAGTGACATCACTCATGACATCACTGATGACATCTCAAATGAAATCACTGATGACATCATCCAGTGAATGTGTGTTTTTCTGAAAATTAAATATGTTTTACATATGTATATCTCAAGGTTGATGGAAGAATAAATGGGTATATAAGTGTCTAAATGGATGATTTGTTTTTGAAAAATTGATTGTGTAACTGACTGATTAAGTGTATCATAGTGAATACATGGCTTAGTGAGTAATGTTTAAATATGTAAATATCTGTATCAGTCTCTCACTTTGTGTATAAGTGGCTGCATGGGTTGGTGAGTAGCTACATGGGTGTCTATATAGGTTATTAGTTGGTTTTTTGAGTATCAGTCTGAGTGTCTGCATGGTTCGGTGGGGGGTATTACGTAGTGCATAGGTGCATGAATGAGTGACTCACTGTTTGTATGTGTTGAAGACAGCATGTGTGCAGGACTGTATGGGTGGATGAGTGTGTGTATGGGTGTGTTAGTGAGTGAATGACTGTCTCAATAGTGTCTTTATGAGTAACTACATATGTAGTATATGTGACTATTGGTGTATATAAGTGAGTATATGTGAGAGTGAGAGATTGAAAAAGTTCCTGTATGAATAAGTATGTGTTTCTATAAGTGATTGCTTAAAAGACTAAGTATGTGTAAGTTTCCGTAGAAGTAAGTGTGGTGGTGTGTGTATAACTGTATATGCAAGTAAATGTATGTTTGATTCTTTATTAGCATGAGTGACTATGTGTGTGAGTAACTCTATGGATGAGTGGCATTGTGTAACAGGATGTATAGGTGTATGAGTACATATGATGAGTGAGTACATGTATGAGTGACTGAATAGGACTGTTGGTGATTGAGTGGATGAGTATGTGGATCTTAGAATTACTGAAGAGGTTGTTGTAACTGGTATTGGTATGTCCATTGTTTTGAAAATTTTAGTCTCTATTTTTGAATGTGTGTATCAAAGGTTATATTAGGGTGAGAGGAGGTCTGCCACTCTATCACAAGGATGATGTCATCAGTGATGTCATCAGTGATGTCATTTGAGATGTCATCAGTGATGTCATGAGTGATGTCACTGACCATGTCATGAGTGATGTAATATGTGACGTCATCAGCAGTGCATTGCGGGCACGCAAGTTATAGTTAGCTGAACTAACTATAACGGGTGAATTTCAATGGTTTTGTACAAGTGAAAAGTCCAGCTAACTATAACACCCTTGAAACCTATGGTTTTTTCAGTGAATTTCTGAGGTTTTTTAAATGCTAATTCCTAACTATAACGTGCCTGAAACCTATGTTTTTTTCTGTGAATTTCAAAGGTTTTTTAAATGCTAATTTCTAACTATGCCTACAGAGATAGGACATGTGAAGAAAGAAGAAAAAATGCACAGAAAGAAAAAAAAGAAGTGCAGAAAAAAGTAACAGAAGTCCTCAAAGACGAAGAAAAGTGCAGGAAGAAGGATAACGTGCAGAAAGAACAAAAAAAAGAGCAGAAAGAAGCCTTGTTGTAAAATCATCCTGTACCCTCAACTTTTTCAGACGGATACTGGTGGTAACTGAGTCTGACTAACCAGTCCTAGAGCCAGTGCTATGTTAAAAGACACTTAGAATACAGTGAAAACACCTACATACACTAGGGAACATTATGCGTTGGGGTCCCCCTGTGATTAGCATGACCTCCTCTGTAAGCCCCTAGTATATAATAGGGCAGGGGGATTAAAACTACCTCTTAAAACAGGCCACACGGTGTTTTTGCACACGTTAACTCAGGCCCGTCCCCTCCCTTCACCACTGTGTAAACACACCCTGTGTCCGTTTTTAGTTGGGAGATTAAGTTCATTTGAATCCTGAGGGTCCCTAGGGTCCAACTAGCCCACTAGGTACCTCCAGTAAGTGCCACAGAGCTGCGTTGCAGAGAGGTGTAAAAAATGGCACGGCCTGGACCACCTCTCTGCAATGCAGCTCAGTGGCGCTTACTGGAAGCACTTGGTGGGCTAGTTAGCCCCCAGTGGCTCTCAGTATTGAAGGGAAATTATATCCCCAATTTAAAACGTGCCATAGTGCGTGTTTGCACATGTCACCTCAGGCCCCGTCCCCTCCCTTCACCTCTGTGTAAACGCGCCCTGTGGCTGTTCTAAGTTGAGAGATTAAGTCCCCTTGAATCCTAAGGGTCCCTAGGGTCAAACTAGACCACTAGGTACCTCCAGTAAGCGCCACAGAGCTGCGTTGCAGAGAGGTGTAAAAAGGGGCTTGGCCTCAGAACACCTGTCTGCAGCGCAGCTCCCTGGCGCATACTGGAGATGCCTGTTGGGCTAATTGGCCCTCAGGGACCCTCAGTATTGAAGAGGAATTAATTCCCCAACTTACAACTCGCCAGGGGTCGCGTTTGCAGAGTGCCGCAAGGAGGGGGCGTGGCCTCCGGCACGATGCCAGTCTTTTATTTATTTTAATTTTTTAAGAAGGGGGGCTGTGTGGTTCCCCTTCTTATTCTAATTTATTGGCCCTGATGACCCCATCCCCCAGGTCCTGTCTCCTAATTATATTTTTTTGACCCCAATCCCCAGGGCTGGCCACTGTTTTTTATTATTTTTAAAAAATATATATTTATAGACACACCTAGGACATGCTGGACAAACCGTACGTACCTATCACCATGACGATTTGCGTGATATTCATTAAAAGGCGACTATGCATACAATGAATCCACGTGGAATGTATTTACAACACTAGTGAAGCTCTGACATGTCTGATGCCCTACCGTGCCAAATCCCGGTAGACACCCTTGTCGTTTATTTATACAAACATGGGTAGCTATTGACGGGCACATTTAATACACATGCACAACAAGCCATTCAAAGGGGATTCGACAAAAATTAGACCAAAACTATTCAAGAAACCCCCCTCACGGTTAATAAAACACACATCCACTGCCGGATGTGTAATACTTTTTATTTTACTCTCTGGAAAGGGGACGAACATCACTTGAGAGTCACAGCGCGCTCCTGGCAGAGCCCAATGCTGTGTTACACCCACCATTGCCTGCTGAGTGCCACACACCTCTGTGTTGTATTCCACTAGCTAATGCATATGCTATGACACTCTCTAGCCCATGTGCACTGTAACACCACCCCGTGAATATGTCATGCCACACTTGTCTTCGCACGGGTTATATTGCCCCATCTAACGTGCCTTCCTCGATGCCTATGTTATAACGCACAGTGCTATGCCATACATATTACAATCTGGGATCCATATCTTTGTCACAGTGCATATGCAACGTTACACTCCACAGCACATATTTTATATTACAACTTTAGAGACTAGTTAGGTTACACAACACTGCCTGTGCATATTACACTCCAAGGCGCATATCGCATAGCACGCGCTAGTGCCTGTGCTATCTCGCGCTCTCCAATGAATCTGTCATTGCACACAATGTATTGCATATTATATTTCACGCCCGGTTCATCTTATATCACACTTTTTGGTGCATAGTTTATACCATACACTATATCTAGTTTCATTTTCAATCGTGCTCTCAGGTTTATGTTCTATATAACACTGTGTTCACCTACCCTTTTCACGGGCATTACATTTTGCGATAGGGGGTGGAGGGTCAGGGGGTGTTTCTGCCAAGTGAGCCCGGAGTCACAGTCACAAACGTCCTCTTCTTCCTGAATAAAAGTGAGATTATGCTGCATACTTGTTCATATTTTAAGTAGTTCGCACAGACACACATTTTAAAAACAATAAAGTTCCTAATACCCGCCTTCTCTGAGCAGTTAGCTTGCTGCCCCATCCCCCTCCTCCCTATCCTCTGTTGTGTGAATCCATGGACTAGCCTCCTCCCTCCTGCCATGCATGGTCTGATGTGCTGCCACTGCCCTCAATTTAGTATGATGTACCAGTCCACTCCTCCTGCCCTCCATTGCCCAATTCTATGCCCCATCATTGACCTCCTGCTTAAACTCTGTGCTTAGCTTGCTGCCCCTATTCTCCTTCCCCCTTCCCTCTGATGTCTTTGTGCATGCCCCTGCTCCATCCTTTTTGCCCACCATGTTCCATGGACCTGCCACTCCTATCTAGTCTGAGTGTTCTGTTTAGCTGGTACTCCCCTACCACCTGCCTAGCATTGTCAGATGACTGTAACCTGTCCCTGCCACCTCCACCCTGCCTGTCCACATTCAATGCCCCTATCCTCTTCCTCCTGTCCTACATGGTCCATTGTACTGCCACACCCTTCTGCCCTCCCTGGTCTGTTGTGCTGCAACTGCTCCTCCTGCCTGCCCCGTGCAGTCTGTTGTGAGGCCCCTTCCCCTGAACTTTCTTGTCTGTGCACAGGGCCTGACCCTCCCTTCTATCCTCCATCGTCCTTTGTGCATGCCCCTGCACCCTCCTTCTTGCCCATCATAGCCATTGTGCTGCCACTAACCCTCCCACTTGCCATGCATGGTCTTCTGTGCTGCCATCGCCCCTCCCACCTTCCCTGTGTGGTCAGTTAGCTGCCCCTGACCCCCTCCCACCTTCCCTCCATGGTCTGTGTGTATGCCATCACAGTCTCACTGTTGCTCTTCATGGTGTGTCTTGCTTCTAGTGCCCATCCTGCCTGACCTCCATGGCTATCTTGCTGCTCCTGCCCTGCCCCCTTGCCCCCAGCCCTCTGTTTACATATGCAGACCCCTACTCCCTACCTCCTGGCTTGTCTGTTCCATTGTAATGCCCCTGATCCGTCCCTCCTGCCCTTTATGGTCTGTTATGCTGCAGCTTTCTCTCCTGTCTGTCCATTATGGTCAGCTAGCTACCATTGCCTCTTGCCCCTCTGTTCTCTGTTGTCCATGTGCATGGTTCTGTCCCCTCCCTCTTGCTTTCTATGGATTGTTGTGCTGCACTCCCGTCCCGCATGCCCTGTGTGGTGTATTGTGCTGCTGCAAACCCTGATGCCCGCCCTGCAGGGTCAGTTTGGTGCACCTCTCCATGTCCCTCCTGTTCTCAGTTATCCAAATGCATGTCCCTACCCCATTTCCTTCCATGATCCAATGTACCATACTTGCGAACATTTTGAACTTGGTAAGAGGGAGATTTTGAAAAAAAACTGGGGTATTGATTTTCCCCTTTGAGTTACATTGAAAAAGAGGAGATTGTAGACAGGAGACAGATCAAATAAAGCCCATTTGAGCTTAAAAACAATGGACGTTTCCTGGCTGAATCGGGTCTGTTGGCATATATGGTTGTACTACCATTGCCTCTTTCTTCTGCCCACAATGGTCTATTACATTGCCACAGCCTCTCTTGCAAGTCCTGTATTGTTGGTTTGTTGCCCCTGACCCCTTTCCACTGCCCTCCATAGTCTGTTGTGCTGCCATGGCCCTTCCTGCCTGCTCAGTGTGGTTAAATTGTTGCCTTTGCACCCTCCTACCTGCCTTCAATTTTCAGAGTCCGTGCCCCTGGCCTCTGCCTCTCAACAGTATCCTAATGAACAACTAGATTGCTAACATTCTATATTTATTACAAAAGTGTGGAACGCCTGACGTCATCTTGATGTAATCAAAACTGTAATACCTAGAGCATTTCCTTTAGAAATTACATATATGAGAGGGTCTTATTGGCATCAAAATTATGGTTAGTGCTCTAAAAGACCAAAATAAGGACATATTTTCTGGGTTTTCAAATAGCGACAAAGCACTTTTAAATTATTTGTTATCTTTATGTTTTTTTTATCCAGTTGACCACTTGATTAAATGTTGCACTTAGGGGAGAGGATGTGGTGTTACTTCCAGAACTGCAGACTTTGCAACTGGGGAACCAGGTTGGAGTTTCTGCTTCAGCTCGACATTCTGTGATTCTGGTCAAATCACTTAGTCTCCCCATGTCTACAACCAAAATGAATTTGTTCTTGTGTGATATAACCAATGCTCATGTAAAGCACTCCAATACCTGACAAGTCTGCACTATATAACACTGCAAAAACACAAAATAATAAGTGTGTTGCACACTTCTGTCATTGGGCTATATTTGGGCTACATCTGGGTGATTTTGGGCTACATTTGGGCTCTTTTGTCTCCGGTGGCCATCTTGGGAGATTTATTTGTTATGAAGTTTCCTAATTTCCTCATGTACTGCAGTCTCCTCAGTAGGAAATGCTTTCAGTTTTTTACTTTGATTCCATCATGAAGGTATTCAGATATGTCACACATTTGCCATAAATTCTGAATGTTAGCACTCTAGTTGCTCATTAGATCACTGTAGTAAAACTACTGTTCACCATGGAAGTCTGCTCCTGGTATTAAAAGTGCATGTTTCAGTCTGCATGTCAGAATTTTTTAATGAAATAGAAGAGGATTTGAGAAGTCACTCAAAATGTGCCCTCATTTTCTTTCTTCAGCATTAATCATAATTTCTATGGCAAAATGAACCCCCTCATTGTGTTCCTTTTTAAATTAAATGTTTTAAGTGTTACCAGTTTATTCCAATCAAGATGGCTTCAGGTGTGCCATACTTTTGTCATAATGAAGACAGTAAGTGCTCTAGTTGTTTTTAAGAACACTCTGGGACATTCTGTCATTGGGCTATACTTGGGCTACATCTGGGTGATATATGGGCTATATTTGGGCTCTTTTGTCTCTGGTGGCCATCTTGGGAGACTTATTTGTTATGAAGTTTCCTAATATCCTCATTTACTGCAGTCTCCTCAGTAGGAAATACTTTCAGTTTTTTACTTTGATTCCATCAAGAAGGCATTGAGATGTGTCACACATTTGCCATAAATTCAGAATGTTAGCACTCTTTTTGCTCATTAGATCACTGTAGTAAAGCTACTGCTCACCAGGGAAAACTGCTGCTGGTATTGAAAGTGCATGTTTCAGTCTGCATGTCAGAATTTTATAATGAAATAGAAGAGGATTTGGGAAGTCACTCAAAATGTGCCCTAATTTTTCTTTCTGCAGCACTAATCATACTTTTTATGGAAAAATGAACCCCCTCATGTTGTTCCTTTTTAAATTAAATGTTTTAAGAGTTACCACTTTAATCCAAGCAAGATGGCTTCAGGTGTGCCATACGTTTATCATAAGTAGGACTGTTAGCGCTCTAGTTGTTCTTTGGAACACTCTGGGAAGCTGCAGTAGAACACAAAGGAATCAACTGACAGTCTCTGCCCTTGTTGGATGTACATGTTTTACTGAGAATGTCAGACTTCATTCTCACATGACTGAGAAAGATAATGTGAATTTACAGAAAATAAGCTCTCAGTTTAGCTTATAGATCACCTTCCAAACCTCTGTGGAAAAAACATGAGAACATATTTTTCTCTCACTCATGATATCCCAGCAGAAGGCTTTTTCACATGGTGAAATCACCTTAGAACACACCACAATTCCTAAAATGAGTATGGTACCATCAACAAATGATTTATAATGTAACTAAAGTCTTAAAACCTTCTATTAACTGCATTGCTTTTTAATGAGGTGCTATCATGTATATTGGTCCCAAGATGGCTGCCAACACTTCTTGGATGAAGTGCTGACAGCCAATCAGATCTCAGGATGAGATGTGTGGTTAGGCTCCGCCCACATATATATATGATTTTACTTCCCTGACCTGAGGACTACCTCTCTGCCAAATTTCAAGTAATTCTGTTCAGCCATTCGGGCTGAACCTTCGACTAAAGGTCCTATGGAAAAATGCATGGGGAAAATGTGTTTTGGGACCCCCCTTTTTTCTCTGCCCCCACTTGACGAATCACCCCGAGACTTTCAGGGTAGGAGCGGAGCGTAGCGCCCCACCTATTTTGAAAATTTTGCGAGGATTCGTCAACCGGCGCCAAAGTTATTCCAAATAGAATGTTGCGGATTTCCTATGGAAACACGGTCCTAACTATAACTATCTACTGGTGACCGCCAGTAGATAATATATGTATATATATATATATTTATATTCGATACACCAGTTCCGGTCAGAAACATTCAGGCTGTTGCGGGCGGTCTGAGTAGGGACGCTGGAAGTCCCTTGTATTCTGTACACCAAAGTCTCTGTATTTCAACAGGAACCACTCAGACACTTTCACGTGCTGCAAAAATTTAATATTAAGTGGCAAGTTGAAACAACAAGTTTCGGCTTTACGCCTTGGTCACGCTTAACGAAAGCCCATTATCACCATGGTTATATTCACTGCCTTCAAACAATAAAAGAAGGACTAATCCCAAAACCAGTGTATATACAATTCTATAAACTGTGGCGGCCATTTTGTAGTGTATAAGGCTGAATCCATATATAAATATGACACATCTTATATGATACATAATATGTACACCAGAATCATAAATCAAGTTTAAAAGCATTAATGTAAATTAAGTAAACAATATTAATGCTGCTAGCAACAATTTGGAAAACTTTGATGTCATTAATACATGTGTACAGCAATAACACCCCAGTGGGCACGATAAAATTATAACACCACAAGTAAATATAATTACATGTCTCATTAAGCCCGAGTGGGCCACAAAACCAAATTCAACAAATATGCCAGCAATCACTACCAACTTTTTAACCCAAGTGGGAAATGGTTTACATCTAATCCATAAGTCCGTTGTTCTCAGTATTTCAAAGTCATTTGTCAGAAATAACCGTGTATGGCCATACAAAGTTTTTAAATAGTTGATAGATGAAGTGCCACAACCTAAAATATAAAAAGTTAAAATTACTGTAAGCATCTGCTGCTCTGTCTAAATCAATATAACATTATTAGTCATACAGATGGATTGGCAGCTCTTCACTTGAGTTGAGTCCATTTGGTACCAGACTCTCCAGATCTATAATGTATCTTGACTCTAGTTTCCTAAGAGACAATTCTCTGTTGCCCCCTCTCACTCCTAAGTTCACTGAGTCAATAACAACCATGCAAACCAAAGTCTCATCCTGAAAATGTTTAGTATAAAAATGGCGGGCTACCGGATATTGTTTATTATTGTTTCTTATAGCCCCAATATGCTCCAACACTCTCTTTTTGGCCTGGTGTTTGGTACTCCCCACATACCATTTATTGCAAGGACAAATCAATACATAAATACACTATGTCGTGTTGCATGTTAAAGTTTTTCTGATATGAAATTCCCTTTTGGAGTTTGGTAATACCAATTTGTCACAATCGGAACTTCCTTTACAAGCTTTGCAGTTCCTACAACACTTAAAGCCAGGTTTGCCCTTAAGACTCACCTCTTCCCCTTATGTCACATGATTATGACTTAACTCATCTCTGAGTGAACAGCTTTTCCTGAATGTTATCTGTGGGTTGCTGCTAAGATTTTTCTTAAGATGTTTTTCTGTTAACAGCACATGCCAGTGTTTGTTAAAGATTCTACTAACCTCGTTGGCCTGTCCTGAAAATGTAGTGATGAATCTTACACAATCACTACCCTCTTCCTTTCTTCTAGGATGTAACAGTTCGTTCCTGGTTACCTTTCCAACTCTGGATTTAGCCTCAATAATAATCTTGTCACTATATCCATGTTCTTTAAATCGTTTGCACATAGTAACCTCCTCACATTTGTAGGCACTCTCTGTGCTGCAGTTTCTTTTAGCGCGCAACAGTTCCCCATAGGGGATACTGTACACGAGATCTCGTGGATGTGCGCTGCTGGCACTAACAATACTATTGCCAGCAGTCTCCTTGCGAAACAATCAAGTTTCCAAAGTAATTCCTTTGACTTCTAAAAGTACATCCAGAAATTCCATGGTACTTTTGCTGATATGTTCTGTAAAGGTCAGGTTAAACCCATTCATTTTCAGTTTGTCAATAAAACCCTTAGCCGAACTGTCATCACCACTCCAAATGAAAAAAATATCGTCAAGGTACCGCAGCCACAGAGTAGCATTACTTTCAAATTCTGTCATATGCGAGACCACCTGCTCCTCCCACCAGCCCATGAATAAATTTGCATAACTGGGGGGCGAATCAGGTGCCCATCGCAGTACCCTGTGACTGCCTGCAGATGGTATCATTGAAGATAAACAAAATTTGATCATATCAACAATCATCTGTGAATGGTACAACAATGAGATGGATCGTGTCTTTAAGAAATATTGAATAGCCTGTAGTCCCAACTCATACTGGATACTAGTATAGAGGCTACTCACATCGAGAGTTACTAAAGTATAGTTCTCCTCCCAATGGATCCCATCAATTATTGTGAGAAAGTGTGTGGTATCTCTAAGGTAGGAAGGTAGGGCTACCGCATAAGGTCTAAGATAATGATCAATAAACCTGGAAGTATTCTCCAGTAGAGAACCAATTGAAGAGACTATAGGTCTTCCTGGGGGGTTGTGAAAGTTTTTGTGGAGTTTCGAAAGTAAATAAAGGATAGGAATCCTTGGGTGGGCACAATACAAATAATTGTATTCCTCCCACTCCAACAATCCCTTATCCCTCCATTCTACCAATAATTTCCTGTAGGTCGTCTTTGATTTCAGTATATCTGCCATGCTGGATGCACAAAAGCAATCACCGTCACTCAATTGTCTGGTCCCCTCAGCCAAATATTTGTGTTTGTCCTGAACCACTACGTTTCCCCTTTATCCGACTGACGGATTTCAAATTTTCCATAGCAGTAATTTGTGACACAGTCAGATTTTTTCTATTGCAGGGGATTCTTTTGTATCTTATTTTGTTCAAGTCAGTTAAAACTCCTTTCTCAAACACATCTATGGCTTCACACTGTACATTTGGAAGGAACACAGATTTCATTTTAAAACTACTTCCAGGACTGATACCTAGCTCCTCCCCCATGCTTCCACATTTGATAATATACTTTCTTCCGATGACTCACTGTCCCTTAAAGTGTTCAATACATGCAACATTTCAATGTCCGCAATATTAAGATAACTCACTTCATCTGACGTGATGTCCGTCGTCAGTCTCTGTGGTCGGGTATTGAACCATTTCTTTAGTTTGAGATTTCTTGAGAAGAAAAACGAATCAATCCTTGTCTGGGCATGATTAATATTCAAGGATGGGCAGAAGGATAATCTCAAAGAGAGGGTCTCAATTTCTTCATTGGACAGGATCCACTCAGAAAGGTTTACAACAGTCATGTGCTCTGTTTCCTGCCCCTTGTCTCCATTCCCACCGGAGCTTTGTCTTCGCCTCTTCCTCCTCTCTTTGACTATCCTACTGCCTTTCTATATTTTGAACTGTTACTGATATGACAATTGACTTTATTACTACAGCAATCAAATCAATTACATCTAATCGGAAAGATGTAAACCTTCTAACTGTTCATACACGTCGCAAATAATAGTTATGAGATAAAGTTAATTTTCTTCCTTTTATCATAGTAACCTCTTACAGATCAATCTTTCGTTTGGGAAGCTCTTTACAGTTACTTCCAATTTTTTAAATTTGAAGTTATTGTCATTCCTTTTCAGGTTGTTCTATGGATTTCAGGATCGATGAGTTTTTACAATATAGCTTAATTGGTAACTGAAGTTTTATTATTTTTGTAAATTTAGCTTTTGTAGCTGAATTTATAACTGTGTAATATACTATAGATATTGACTTATTCATTATTGAAATAATATTTCATGTTCCAAATTATTTTTGTATGTTTCTCTGCATGTATACCATCAATAAAATATTTTGAAAACATAAGGGAAGTAGTCCTTGTCATTAGCACTCATCATCATTTATGCTGCACATATGTCTCTTTAGAGTGAGTTTATTCACAGTGGCAGCAGTACTATTACATAGTTTTTGTTTAAATTTGATAAAGTACATGTGCAAGTTTGTTGGCATTTTTCACGATTCTCTAAAAGTCACCCTTTGTGAATCCAATCGAAACTATGCATGCACCCCTTTTTTACTGTATCTGAAAAAGATACACATCTTCATTTCAAACATGCCTCAATTGTTGGAATAAATACATTCTGGAAACTAATCCTGACCAAAGTAGCAAGCTACAAGACAATACTCTAAGTCAAAAAAGTAATTTTAGTGGTCATTGGATTTTACAAGCCTACATACAGCATAAATATAGCGTGTCACTGTAAGCAAAACAAATTCTTGTTTTGTTTTGCCAGCGTTTTAAATCTGTTGGTACTTTGTGCTCATCCAGTCAAAAGAGAAAGGAACGTGCTCCTCCTGGGTTTTAAAGAAGAATCTAAATTAAGCCATCAACCTGACAATGTTGTGGATATAAGGATAGGCAAATTAGCCAAGTCATAGGTAGCAGCACACTATTATTGAGTACTTGAAGCTAGATGCCATTTCTACTACTGGTTTGTTGCTGGAACCATGTTCTTCTGCATTTCATCACTAGTTAGTATACTTCTTTAACTGTTTTGGTTCCCATGTTGGTAATCTTGTCAGCTAACACTTTTACTTATAAATATGCAGGGATTTGAGTTGCTTTTTCATGAGGTGTAGTGGTGCACTGAAAAATTAATGTGTAAAATAAATCTTGGTTTGATTATAGGTTGTATTTAAAGATGTATTTTGAGGGGGCATTTTAATTCGCAATATCCTTCATGGCTAGTGGCCTTTTCATTTAGAGGTTGGCAAAAGGAATGGAAATTTCAGTTGACACTAACGATAACATTTAAGTTGAAATGGGAAATGTATTACCAATCAGTACAAGAATATATTGTGCTATTGCTACTCTATGCTCTCATTTTGACTCGAGAATGTGATACAAAGAGAACCAGAGACACAACTTTTACAAGGTGCAAATTTCTCCGTAAGACAACTGAAATGCAGGACACATTTCTCTAAATGTGTGACCTACATGGAACCGATGGTATACTTAACATTTGTGCTGCAACTCTTAAATTGTTCACTGGAGCATGTATTCTAGAAGAAAGAATATTTGGCCTTTTGTGTTCTTGCATCTTTTGTCTCATGTCTTCGTAATACTCTTTATCCTATCCATTCTCAATGGAGACCCCATATGTATGGTTCTGCTTTATGTCCATTGAAAAATCCTTCTTCCTTGGTCTGCTTGTCTAAGTTATACTTCGCTGCTTTTTCCTCCATTTCTTTCTACTTACTTTGTTTACGGAGTCAGAGAATGTGGGAGAAAACAGTGCTTTTTACCTCGCTACAGAAATTGAGAAAAACATAATTCCCCTTACTAAATATTGTTTCCAACAGAATTTGTGTTTGTGGCACTTACTTACTTAGAGCCAGTTATGCCAACTTGCATGTAGGGCAGTCGTGAAGAACCTCCATTTCTGTCTGTCTTGGGCAGGTTTCTGTAGGGTGTCTCAGCTGTGGGCCAGAGTCTTCATTTCTACAGTTCACCTCCAGGTGTTCCTTGGTCTGCCTCTCTTCATTTTGCCTTCTGGTGTTCCCGAGGAGAGCTGTTCTTGTGATGGAGTCTTGTTCTCTTTTGATGGTGTGTCCTATACATATCCATTTTTTTCTCATAATGATGGTATCTATGCTCTCTTGCTTGCATCTGGTGAGCAGTTTCAGGGTGGGGATTTTTCACAACCTGAAAATGCAAATGTTTTTTTTTTTAGGTTACTGTTGTGGAAAGGCTACCTGTTTGATGATGTTGCATTTAGTCATCTGTTTGCATTTTGATCCATACAACAGAGTGAACAGAACATAGCTCTAGTAAGCATTAGCTTGTGTTGGCACTGTACTGAGATGACCTCCATACATTGTTTAGAATCCTAAAGACATTGTGGCCTTGTGCAGTCTACTCTTGATGTCATTGACTGCCCCTGTATCATGTCTGATAGTGCTGCCTAAGTAGTTGAACTATTTAGGCATGGTAAGCCCTCTCCACCCACATTAAGCAGTCATGGGTGTGGGATATTGAGCGGCATGACATCTGATTTATTGATGTGATCTTCAAGCCTACTTGTTGTGTATAGATGTTGAGGCAGGACAACTTTTCGTGCATATGCTGGTGTCTGTGATAGTGCAAGGCTATGCATCCGCATTGTTGAGACCCTCCAGTGGAGAGTACACGGTTCATCGGATGACTTTGGCTTGGTCTTCAGTTGTGTGTTGCATCACCCGGCTGATCGCTAGGTTGAAGAGCAAAGATGACATCACCCATCTCTGTCTCACACCAGTCTTGACTTCGAAGCTATACTCACTATCTTCTATTCAGCAGGTAAAATTATCATAAAAATTCTTGATGAGTAGAACAAACTGCTGCGGTATGCCATAGGCTCTTGGTATGCGTCAGAAGGCTGTAGCGGTGGATACTGTCAAAGGCTTCCTCAAAATCATTGAAGTTGATGTATAATAGTGTCTGCCTTTCCGGGCACTGCTCTATGATTTTGTAAGTGTGCAAATGTGTACTATTTAGGAAGCAGGTCGCTGAGTACACTGCACACCATTTCAAAATAAGCAAAAACTAAAATATCCTCATTCACATTTAGTCATTCTTACTATAGACCACAATATGCATGGCTTCATGTACATAGCACCTATTCTTAAACAGAGTCTCAGGTCAACATTGGCGGAAAAAGGCCTCTGGCCTACCTTTTTACAAGCACCACCTCACCTTCCCTCTTCCATGTTCATCAGAGATATTTGCCCTTGAATACATGGGTAGTTGTTAGTAGTCAGAGATGGAGGAATGGTCGTGTTCCTCAGCATAACAGTGCAAAAACCCCCATGCTTTTCCTGTTCCTCCTGGCAGACCTGCAGTACTGCCTGGAGCAAATGATACCATGTAGAAGCACCATGGAACAAGGGACTTTTCACAGTATCGGTGAGGGTGCCCCACGGTTCCCTAGGAACAGAGATTTCACATGCATAGCGATCCTAAGATTTCCTATTTGGAAGCAGACAGGAACACTCTGACAAAAGAAGAATCCCAGAGATTCCTTTGTTGACATTGCAACCATATGTGATACAATCCACTTGTGAACTGTCCATGTGTACTGTGTTAGACAACAGAATCACAGGATTATCCTTTTGTTATGGAGTGTCTCTGTACCTCAGAGAAGATAACGCATGGGTTACTCTGTAGGGGTGACAGGAGCTGCATCCCACTTCCTGGGGCTGATGAATTTCCTTGTATATTGCACTAACCTACCTTCCATGCGTTACATACCTGTGGGGGAATCCTGGGGATCACCTCAGCCCTAATAAGAGGCTTAAGGGAGGTCCAGAGAGTCCCCAAACCCCAAGCACCATCCTCTCAGGATATGTCAGAATTAAGTGGCGAATGTCGCTACCCATCCCGATATGATGTGAGTTTGGTGAGCTGTTCGCTTTGGAAAAGGTGGGATAGAACCCTGTGTTTGACATTAAACCTGCCTATATCACTCTCTTTATACTTGCATAATACATAATGCATACATAATGAATAATGCATTGATACGTTGCATAATATTTCATAATGGTAGGAGTGGTACATTCAAAGTTAAATTTGGAGTCAGAAGTGAGAAGTCTGGAGTTAAAAAGTGGTTTATTTGTTGAGTGTGCATTTAGCAATTTAGAAAATAAAGTCAAGCGAAAGGATTTAGTAGTCAGAGAGTGACATGCGGAGTATGTATGCTTGAGTAAAAGGAAATAGGTTTCAGTCAAGACAGGAGTGTCAAGCATGGCGCATTAATGTGCTGTATTACAATACGCTTTAGGGTCAGTGGTGATGTGCATTAGATAGCGGAGATATATCTGGAGTCAAAGGCGAAATGAAGGTTCCCCATTCGTGAAAAAATGTGTATTTGGAAATAATGAGTTCCTGTAATGCCTATTAGACAGCAATGAGCTGCATTGGGGGTATTAATGAAACCGGATATTCTGTAAATTACATTTTTTGGTACGAAGTCTCCATTACGCATTCAGACAGCAACTACAATAATGTTACAACAAATGGTTTGGTGTACCCTATATCAGACAGCAGCGTTCGATTAAACACTTCTAATAAAGGGGCATATCAACAAGGGGTGGCGATAATATTATCGCCGCTTCAGAGCCCGTTTTCGGGCAAAAAGCGGCGATAATATTATCGCATTATCAACAAGGACACGCTCGCGCGTGTTTGCTTGCAATAGCACCCCTTGTCAGCACGCCTCCCATCGCATCGCTAATGAGATGCAAAGGAGGCGTGCCTGACAAGACTCCCTTGGGAAAAAATCACTAACTCAGCTTCGTCATATTTACAACGAGGGTTAGCGATATTTAAAATCACGTCAAGTATGCCTTAATGCAGGAATTTAACGTCTGTTAAATTCCTGACTAAGGGATACCTAACAAGGGGGGTGGATTGTGTGGCTAAGACCACAGGCCCTATCATCTAGGATATCGCCGTTTTCCACCATGGAAAACGGCGATATCCACACTATCTCTGGAATTTTTATCGCCTCGGCGATGCGCGTTGTTGATAACGCGCTAACCAGGCGATAAATCCCAGAGATAGCCGGCGATAAATATGCAAGCGCTAAGCATGCTTTGCGATGTTTATCGCCGGCCCTTGATAATATGCCCCAAAGTTCCTAAAATCTGAGAAAACATCAGTACTTTCCACACACCACCAGGGGGCATATCAACAAAGGGTGGCGATAATATTATTGCCGCTTTAGAGCCCGTTTTTGGGCGAAAAGCGGCAATAATATTATCGCATTATCAACAAGGGCACACTAGCGTGTGTTTCCTTGCAATAGCCCCCTTGTCAGCACACCTCCCATCGCATCGCTAATGAGATATAAAGGAGGCGTGCCTGACAAGTCTCCCTTGGAAAAATATCGCTAACCCACCTTCGTCATATTGACAACGAGGGTTAGCGATATTTAAAATCACGCTAAGTATGCCTTAACACAGGAATTTAACGTCTGTTAAATTCCTGACTAAGGCATACCTAACATGGGGAGTGAATTGTGTGGCTAAGACCACAGGCCCTATCATCTAGGATATCGCCGTTTTCCACCATGGAAAAGAGCGATTACCACACTATCTCTGGAATTTTTATCGCCGCGGCGATGCACTTTGTTGATAACGCGCTAACCGGGCGATAAATTCCAGAGATAGCCGTGATAAATATGCAAGCGCTAAGCGCGCTTTGTGATATTTATCGCCGGCCCTTGATAATATGCCCCCAGGTTTCTATAAGTGTTGAATGACGTTTACCCAAAACATCTCCTCAGGCATAAACCAGGCTTGCTTTCAATGTTGCTATTGGGCCTGCTTTAATGATTTGCTTATCAAGCCTCAGAGCTTTGACATTGTGAAAGTATAAATGTAACTTGCACTCACTCCTGTTTTGTCGAAAAAAACTTGAAAAAATATGTGCACTAGACATATAGCTTTAACACTTGGTCAATCGCGTGTCAAATCTTTCTACCGTTACATATAAACGCATTTCATGACATTGATTATTGATACAGAGAACCCCAGAAACTACATTTTTATTAGCAGTGAATATCAGTACTTATAAATAGCAAGCTATATTTTTTTGCTTAATTATATTTCGAAATTATAAAAGGGCGAGTCAATCACGCCACGATAGACAGTACAGACGATCTTTCACTGGCTGTCAGCACACAATGCTCTCTTTCCAAAATCCCAGCCCTCATTTCATTCTACCGTCTGATCTAAAATTATTATATTTCATTCAGAAGCATAAAACAGACTTTCAAAAGGTTGACATCATTCATTGTTGAAACCCACTGTACAGAAAACTAGCAACTCAAAATACAGATTTCAGGAAAAGCACTGCTTCTGCACTTTCAAGCGTTTATCGAGCAAATACAATAAACTTGAGTATATGGTACCTATTAGAGCGTCTTTTTGACATATGAAGTCCGTCTTCAAAAAATCTGTAATTCAACACACAGGAGACATAAAAGAATAGGAGATCTCGTAAAATAATGAGTGACTTCTTGGAAAAGGAATCGCAAGTTTTTGATATATAAAGTATAATTTCACACCCTTGGGTATGGCTGTGCACTTTGGAGGTATGATGAAATGGCAGCTGCCTACTGTAATGAAGCTAGTAATTCAGCACTGCTGCTGCTAATGAAAGATGTGACTTTTACCTTTGGCATGTATTCAGAGTACCATGGTGATAATAGGATTTGATGTCATTTCAGTAAAGGGCCAAACCTTCATACTAGTAGAATCCAGGTTTTTTTATTCACTGTTTTTTGTTGCAAGGATCTAAGCAATGCGGACAAAGAGGTGAATAAATAAAATAAAGTTGAAAAATGTGCTTCTGATCCATCTATCTCGTATAATCATAGACTGAGTGCTTCAAACAGAGAAATTTGATATGAAACCATATTGGTATTTACAAAAATATTCTTTGGTTAATAAAATGGGTACTTGCATTCAGAAAGTCTGTATGAATACTGCAAAGAACTAATAAACACTGTAACGAAAGGGGAGCAAAGGAAAATACGTTAATCATGCACTTCTTCCTGAATAGGAAATCTAACCTGCGAGGTAGGATACATGAAAGGGAAGGGTACTGTCTCCTCCTCAAATTGTTCTTTTAAAGGACGAAAGTCCTCACCAACCTAGTGGTGGTTGGCTTCATCTTGGACCTCCTTCTCACATTGGGTGTTGAGACAGAATATCGAATTGGAGATGTTGACTTAGACAAATATCGAGTTAGAGATATTGGTGCCGATTCCTATCCGGTAAAAAAAATTCCCGTACGACTCGTATCCGTATATTTTTACGTACGATTCGTACAAGTCCCGTCCCACAGGTAAAGTACGATTCGTACGTGAAAAATACATACGATTCGTATCGGGAAAAGGTCTACGAGACGTACCCGGACAGTTTTACGTACAAATCGTAAAACTGAAGTCCGAGCGCACAAGTACGATCCGTACCGCCCTTCCGAATACACCAGCGTATGTAAAATGTCCCGTACGTAGCGAACTCTGTACTACTCGTATACCGGGTTAACTTGTGCCCGGGATACGAGTCGTAAACCCCCCCCTGCGTATGTCCGCACGTACCCCCATATGTCAGCAATGTATCCCCCGTATGTCAGCACCGTACTCCCCCCCATGTGCACACCATACCCCAGCCCCGTACTTGGACGCACCGTACCCCAGGCCCGTACTCGTACACACCGTACCCCAGCACTGTACCCCAGCCCCATACTTGGATGCACCGTACCCCAGCACCGTACCCCAGCCCCGTACTTGGTACGCACCGTACCCCAGCACCGTACCCCAGCCCCGTACTTGGACACACCGTATGCCAGCACCGTACCCCAGCCCCATACTTGGACGCATCATACCCCAGCACCGTACCCCAGCCCCGTACTTGGATGCACCATACCCCAGCACTGTACACCAGCCCCGTACTTGGACGCACCGTACCCCAGAACCGTACCCCAGCCCCGTACTTGGACGCACCGTACCCCAGCCCAGTACTTGTACGCACCATACCCCAGCCCCGTACTTGTACGCACCGTACCCCAGCACCGTACCCCAGCCCGTACTTGGACGCACCGTACCCCAGCCCCGTCCCCCAGCATCGCGTAAGTACGGACCTTACAACAAGATTGCGTATGCGAGCACGGTACAACAACATCGCGTATCTATGCATCTTACATACGCGAAAACGACTCGTACTGAACCAGGACACTGTAAAACAGCACAAGGAGGGTCAATTCGACTCGCACAACACCACAAAACACGTCTACAGTAGAAAAAACATCAAAATGACTGACCTGGCACATCCAAACAGGCAAACAGAGGCCCAAACTCACAACCACCTCTTATAACACACCCACCAAAATTTCAAACTCAGGCACACCCACAAGTGGACCAATAAAAAGGGCCCTCACGCACAAACCATGAGCCTTTGCAACAGACTCACTGCAGCTACAGAGCACACCCCAACAACTGCACCCATACACCTTAACATATACACCTTCACACAAACTCCTTCACACATACCCCCTCTTCACATTCCCACACACACCTTCACATTCACAACCATCCACACCCTCACCCCACACCATGCCCACAGACAAGAATCCAAAGTTCACAAGGGAGGAGCTGGACATCCTTGTCAACGAAGTCATCAGAGTCGAGCCACAGCTCTTTGGAACATTGGTCAGACAGACCAGCATAGCCGAAAAATCACGCCTGTGGCAGAGGATCGTCGATAGGGGGAATGCTGTTGCACCCATCAGAAGGACCAGGAATGAATGCCAAGCCAGGTGGTACGATCTGCGGAGGGCAGTCAAGCGCAAAATGAACGAGGACTACGTCCAGAGCAACATCACTGGAGGTGGGCTGCCCCGCAAACCGGTACATTACCATCCCTGGTAGGAGAAGGTGATGGCCCTGCTTCCGCTGGTGGGAGTACATGGACTCCAAGGAGTTGCAGAGCCTGGTGAGTACACAAACAACTTATGTAACATGGGGGTAATGGCATCCACACCCCAACTACACCAAATGCACGCAACTACCCCCAAGCCCTCACCGGACACAACCACACTCAAAAACAACGCTCATGCCACTAACATGTGTATGCCCCATTCACAAAGCAAGGCCATGCCATGTCCCAGGCTACACGAAGCACTAACCCAAGACTGGATGTCCGGGATGCTGGGAGGGTGGGGCTCACAAAACACATTGTTCAACTCTGAATCAGACACCATTGCCCTCAGCCCATATGGCCCAGGTACATACCCATGCACCATGCTCAATGCACAGGGACTGGCAAAGTACTGACAAGATAGCTGATACTTGGCCCTGCTGTAGGCAGCACAAGGCCCTCCTGTGACCACTGCAAACTCAAACACCAACACAACAAGCTCAGATATCTAGGACAGGAACTCACACTCACTGTCATGGCAGCATGCTCCATGGGGGGACAGATACATCTACTGGGAGACCCACTGCTAAATCACACTACACCCACCAGCAGGCCCTGTCACACACACCCCTTACACAAGCACACACCCCCGGGGCAGGCAATCGATTTATCCACTCTCACAATGGACATGTGATACAACAAGATCAATCCATAGCCAAAGAAGCATCCAAGCCAAAAATCTACATGTCAAACACTCAGGAGAACATATCAATCGGTCCCCCGCAACAGACCCATCCACAAGTGAACATTGAGGAGAATGCTAGGCACATACAACTACCTGGAGGAACTGTGCCAACTTGAATATGTATGAAACATGGATGTCGCATGAAACAGCATTAACATTGTCTCTCTCTCACACACAGGGCAACCTCATGGATCTCCCCCCAAGAGGGGAAGATTCACAGTCTTCAGGATCATCTGTGCCAACCAACACCCCCATTCCTGCCACATCCCAGGAGACACCCAGGAGCCCTGCCCGCACTGAACAACTGAGCCAGTCTGACCTGGAGGGACAAGGTTCGCCGGGCACCCAGGAGGAGGCAGACAACCCCACAACTGCCATACCTCAGGGGTCCCGTAGACCCGATGTGCCCACAACGGCAGGCCAGGCTCGTGTGGGCAGGGGTGGTGGGAGTGGAGGCAGGCGGAGGCGAGAACCTGACCAGCCAGCTGAAGGGACCGGTATGTCACACATACGCAACATCATGGAGGCATACCGGCGTGACACCAGGGCCATCAGCCAGGTAGTGGAGACCCTCACAGAGATTAAGAGCCAGCAGGCCGAGCAACACGCCAGTCAACAAGAACACCAAGGACGGATGGAGGCAAGACTGGCTGAGCTCCTGGCGGTGCAAACGGACATAAGCCGCTCACTCCGTCGGATCGCCGACAACATGGGCAACCCTCCCTGTGCCACCAGGCGAAGAACACCACCAGCCACAGGGAGGAAGGAGGAGGAGGATTCGTCCGACGGAGCGTCCCAAGCATCGTCAAGACCTGCATCTGAGGGTCCCGCGAGGAAGGTGGGTCGTCCACGGAAAAGACCGTGAGAGGCAGCGGACCATCCACATCTCCCAGGTCACCTGGCCTGGCACCTGGCCTTCATGCGCAACAGCATCACCTCATTCACTGACATTCTCTGCCACATGGACTTGCTGGTCACAGTCTGACCAATGATGACAAACACTGTGTTCTGGACTCTGATGACTTCAAATGCCAAGGATCCCATCTCCCCCTGTGAACTTTGGATTCTAGGCACACTGTATAGCACCTATTTCTTCCCACAAAACACGCACCCCACCGAGAATAAAAGTAAATTTCTTTAATTAGATGTTGCAGTCATTTTGCGAGAGTCCACAACATATGTGTGGGGAAATGTCAAACTATGCCTGAGTGTTGAAATAACTCCAGCCATCCATACCCTGGGATCTGAGTCCCTTACAGGACACACATGGGTCACAATGTATCATCCAAAACAGACATGGAGCACAATACTCACCTGTGATGGCCTCAAGCTGCTGAGGGGGGGCTTGCACTACTGTGCGGACAGACCAATTTGGAAGAGTATCATTAAGGCATAGAGGTCATGGCTCATGTGGAGGTTCCCGGGGAGGGAGTCCCAGGTATGTTTGGCCAGGTGGGAGAACTATGTCCTGCATGCTGGAGTTCGGTGGATGTGAAGAATGGTGGCCAGGGCAAGGTTGGATGCATGGAGTTGGCCCAACGGGGTCTTGGATGACAGACATCCAAGATTTGTTTGGGATCTGGGGTTGTGGACTGCCTCCTGAGTGTGGGTGAGGAGTCTGAAGGTCATCCTGCAGCAGACAGTGATCCATTGCAGCTATCTCAGGTGGACGGTGATGTGGCTGGGGCGCGGGATGTTGAAGCTGAGGTGTGCAGATGCACCCTGGATGTGGACACGTTTTCCGGGAGTTTGGCTGTACTTGCTCCGTAGAGGGCGGGGCTGTAGTTGACACGGCTGGTGTCGTGGACCTGGGGGACTGTCTGTCTTGCCTTGGAGTGGATCTATCTGTGGATCATGTGCATCATGCGGAGGGTGTTGCAGCATGACGTACAGATGCTTGTGAGTTGCATGGCAATTGTGAGCGACAAGTCCATGATGCACACCATCTTGTGTGCGTGGCCACTGGGTGCTGGTGCAGTGCCCTGGCGGGTGGGACACAAGGAGTTGACCCAGCTGTAAGGGGACAATCCTCAGATGATTACCTCAGTCCTGTCCAATTCCAGCCTCAGGTGGCTGATGTTCAGCCATTCATCAACGGATCTCATGCCTTCTTGAAGGTTGGAACTGGCAATGGCTGTGTCTTTTGTGAGGGTGAGGAGCAGCTGGCTGTCAATGGCACACGAGATGATGATGAGGTTGTGTGCGCATGTGATGGTGGAGAGGGGGGTCATGGACACATACAATATTGACACGCTGAGATATGAGCCCTGGGCCATGTGCCAGATGACGCCACTGTACTACATGCTTAAGGCTTGAGTCCCACTCCCATGGCCTTGCTGGTGACCTACTTGGTGATTTCATCCTGGTCCATCCCCTGGATACCAGTGTTGGAGATGTGTGAGCTGACAGTGTGTGAGCACATCGTGTATAATGCTGTGGATATGTCAAGGGGGGTGGCCTCAGCATTGTTGAGCAGGGCAAAGTTGTCGGTGTTGGTGGCAATGATGACGGTTGCAGTGGGGTGATTACTGTGGCAGATGGTCTTGTGCAGGTTGCCTGGAGCTCTTTGCGCGGAGAAAGTTTGTCAGTTGCACGTTGACTGTCTTCCTGATGACATGTGCTGGCTAGGGAAGCACAGTGATGTTCCTTGAGAGCCTGCGTTCCTGCTGTCCATTGTCTGTGAAGGGCCTGGGTCACTGCATGCCTCTATCTACCATGGCATGTGGCTAACTCCAATGATACATACATGACGTGCTGGATGGGGGCTATAAGGATGGGGAATGATGTGGTTGAGATGTTGTGTGGGAAGGGGCATGATGGAGATCCCCAGGGGATGCTGCACATGAGCCGGGTGTTGTATCTCCTGATAATGGAAGTCCAAAACCTGTGTGGGGTTGGTCCCGTGTATAATAGTGCGTTCTGCCTCTGTGTGCCAAGGCTTGCGTGTATGTCCATGAGCTTGCAGTGGTAGAAAGTTGCAAGGGATTGGGTCAGCCTTGCAAGGGTGGGGTGTCTTTTGTATGGAGAGCTGATGTCAGTGCACTCACAATGCTGATGAGCTCCTTGATGTCGTGCGTTTTTTTTGGCCTCGGCCCCATCTGAAGGATCTCCAATTGACCTTGCTGGTGATATGGTGATGGCTGTGTGTGCCGTTTTCCAGGGTTGTAAGGCCACTGATGGTTATTTGTGTTGCAAGCTGTGCACAAGAGTACTGCTAGACGTGTATGAGTCCAGTAGGTCTGACTTGTCCCAGGTGGCTTAATTGTTGATGTGCGTCACAGGAAAGTCCATCAACATGGCTAGATTGTTGGATCAGTTGTTGATCCAGTGTGTGAGGTTGCAGGGTGTGGCGGTGGTGTTGGTTCCAGTGTCCCGCACAGCATGTCTGTGTTGACTTACATCAAGCATCTTTGGGGGATTGGTAGCGGGGTGTGTGGCAGTGTGTTGCTCGTCGGAGACGTGGATGCTAATGTGGATGGACCAATGATGGATGCTGGTGTGGTTCTCATCCAGCCAGATATTCCTGGCCCACAGCCACATGTATCCTGTGGATGTGAGGGCGTGCGAGAAGATGGACGCGTTGATGGATTTGCGGAATTGTGGATGTAGGCCTGGAGATCTGTAGATGAGTGTTACTCTGAGGGTTTGCAGGGGGTTTGTGCCAAACCGGATTTGTGACTCTGAGTGCGTACTTGGGAATAGATATCAATTCATCCTCCGGGATTGTTAGTGCCGTCCCTGCGGGTGCTCTTGTATCCGTCTGAGATGGCAATAAAGAAGTTGTGTGCTGAGGATGCTTTTATCCAGGTCACTGTCATGAAGGTGATGTGTGGGCCTGTTGTGTTGAGGAGGTAACAGAGTCCAATGGGGTGCTGTTGGACGGAGCCGGTGTGGAGTAGGAGGGACATGACCTGGTTGGTGTGACAGGGCCTGGAAGGCGGGGCAGCACTGTGTAGGCAGTTGGAGTTGCACACTCAGCATGCGAAGGTGTCGTGTGTGCGCTTAGGGTATGCCTGAGAGCAGGCGGTTGATTTTCGGTTGGACATTGCTTGGAGGGTGGCTGCAACATGAGACAGGTGTGTGATGTGGGTCATGCAAGGACATGAGGGTCATGCAATGTGCACGTTGCATGCGCTGACGGTCCTGCCTTTGGCACCGTGTGGCCGCAACAGTTGCACAGACAAGCTGATGACAGCCTAATGAATGGGTGGAGGGAGGAAGGGAGGAGCATCTTGGAGGCGTGTGGGTTGCAGAATCCGGGAACTTGGTGGGCCCTTGCCGCAGGGGCCGCAGCAGCAGGCGGCATGTACTGGAAACTAGGCCGAAAATAGCACACAAAGACAAGGATGTCAGAAAGGACAACTGCAACAGGCGTATGTAAAGGAAGGAGTGTCAGGTTACTCATGGCTCACCCAGAGAAAATGGATGAACAATCACCAAAGATGACTGACACAGGATCAGGAAACAGAAGGCCGAGCTGCGCACAGGAGACACACCCTCAGCAGGCGTTGACGGCCCGTTGGGGGGAGCAATCTGGCCAAATACATACACAACCATGGACTTCATGCACAATAGAGATCATTAGCCATGAAGAACTGCATGCATGTTGCCGAACTACACATACACTCATATTCACAATCTTTGACAACTATGCCAGAGATGACGCATGCAAAGTGGCAAGAGACCTGCATTGACAGAGATGAGGCACTTTGGAGGGTGAGGAACAGCTTTATTACTCAAGCTCACACTAAGGGAAATGCATCTCACAGGTCATTTGAGTGAACATGTGGGACCTATGCTGGACACCCCCTTCACAACACGGATGTTGTAAATCCAAATGAACTGGCACACAAGTTAAGGGTTGAGGCAAACACCTCCTGCTGCACACGGAGAGGCTACAATTCCCCATTGAGCCTGTTATGGGGATGTCCCACACTATGTCCACCCGTAGCATTCCGTATGTTTCAGAGGGAAGTTTTACACACATTGATGCCTTCATCAGAATCCAAAATCCATTACAGATGACTGTCATGAAGGGTGACTATCAATTCATGGGAGTCATGCTACATGTTATGTGCCCCATGGTGAGTCGACATGTATGCATGGTAACACAACATGCACAGAAGCAGTCCCCACACATTCCAAACACGTACCACTCCCAAAATGCCTTGCTGCAATCCTTACCCAAAATGACATTTCCCCATGTCCGTGCATGGAATGCTGATTCAGCACACGTTGCAATACTCATGAGGAATAGCAGGAGGACAACGATGAGATGAGCAGACAACATGCGCAAGAACCTAGGAATGACAGACACACAAGAAGTCAGCTAAAAGATTTATCTCCGCATACATGGTTATATACTAAACATGAACAATGTTGTCCCCATGCAAATATAAAAGAAAGTGTCTCTGCTAAAATGTGTGGAATGACATCATCACTCGAGTGACACATCAGAACACACATCTAAGTCACTTAGCATACAGTCATCTGGACACACACATTGCAACACATGCCACCCAAGGCTACAAGCGTGCACACTTAGACCCAGTGACTCACCATTATGAGAAGTTGCGTATGAGCTGACTATGGATATCCTCCTCCTCCTCCTCACTTGCCTCGTGACCAAGCCCTTCATCCTCCACGGGTGGATGTTCCTGCTCATCCTGCTCCAGGATGAGTGGCAATGCCTTCTCCACTGCCATGTTGTGCAGCATGCACCACACGAGGAAGATTTTGCAGACCTTCGCCGGTGCATATGGGAGGGACCCGCCTGTCTTGTGAAGGCACCGGAATCGGCTCTTCAGGAGGCCAAACGTGCTCTCAATCCCTCGCCTGGTCTGCCCGTGTGCATTGTTGTACCGGTGATCTGCAACTGATCTTGGGTTGCGGAGTGGTGTCATCAGCCATGGCATGTTGGGATAGCCAGAGTCCCCTACATGGAAACATCATGTAAAAAAGTGGGTCAGGAGATGCCGTAAGAGCCAAAAATACCGCAACACACAGGACAAACAGAGTATACCCATCAACATGACATGCTTGTTCGTTGTGCAGCCGCAGCATCATTTGTGGCACCCTGCTACGCCTCATGATGTAGGCATCGTGTGCTGACCCTGGAAAATGTGACATGGGAAATCAGCATGTTAGCAAGACACACCACAAGGGCATTTATAGAGTGATAATGTTTACCTCCTGTGCCTGTGGTGGTACCAAAGCCACATGTGTACCATCAATGGACCCAATGACATGGGGCATCCCTCCCAGGGCATAGAAATCAACCTTGACACCTGTCACCTCCTCAAGAGTAGGAAAATGGATGAATTCATCAAGGTGCTCCAACATGGCTGCCAAAACATCACGCAGGACACGGCTGAACATTGTCTGTGACATGCCACCAACATCAGCTATGGTGAATTGAAACGTACCTGTGGCAAAAAAATGTAGGGCTGCCATCACCTTCATCTTGGGGGTCAGCGCAGTAGGATACCTGTGTCGCAGTTGGAGGTGTGGTGCCAGCTTGTCGGCCAAGTCCTCAATCAACTGTTGAGTGAATCTGTAACGTCAGATGCAGGCACGTTCCCTCATGGCACCCAAGTCTGGCATTGGTCGGGGGACAGGCGGTGCCCTGCAGAAAATTGTATTGAATAACGGAGATTGAGAGCATAACAACATCAATGTCAATGAACAGAGCACATGCTGAACTGCTACTACACATCAGCTAAATACAGAGTCTGGTCTGTGCAATACATCCAGGACACGTATGCCAGCTTGGTGATACTCCTACGAAAAGCCAGATACACCCGTTGATTGGCAAGTCTACATGACATGCCCTGAAACGAGCTGGGGGCCAGTCTGAATGAACAGCCAGAGACATCACAGGAGTGACATACAGCCACATAGCTGCTTTTAAAGGATGTCATCTCATACAGACAGCTGACGGCAAGCTAGACGCACAGGTCACATGGAATGTCAAATGTACAGATCAAACACATTGCGATGAAGGGGTATACGTGAAAACAGAAAACACAGACATTGAGACGACGCAGATATGTCCTGATGTGAAAATATCATGTCCGATGCATACAGACCCTGCTTACGTGGGAATCCACATGTGGCATGGTGTGCGTAGATGTCTGCCATGTCCATCTCCACACAGACACTTATTGGATGCAGCAACAGCAGATGTAGTTGACGGAACACTAACAGCAAGCTCATGGGAACACATGACAGTTGTTAGTGTCCCTGTCCCTGACATCAGGGGACAGTTGCAGGTGGTGGTGACTGTTCCATACCAGTGATGCTGTGCTTGACACGTTTGTACTACAGGCACACATGTGCATAGTGTGAAGGGGAAGTGTGCCACATAGTGCCCCATCACACATGACATGTGTACACAGGTCATCACACATCAATTGTGCAACTACATGAGGAGACATGCGCAATATCACTGCCTGACACACCTAGGCCCTGCACATGAATGTCTGCAATGACAATGACTTGATGTACAGCCTTGTGCGAGTCGGAGACCTCCATTCCTTTCGTGTGCGCCTCCTATCACCAGTGTACGTGTGTGAAATGCACCCTACACATGCTCTGAGAGCGAGTGTACGGTCTGTATCACTATAGTAGTGGTGCCGCGTGGTACGGACCGTACACACGCTCTGGGAGCGTGTGTACGGTCCGTATCACTATAGTAGGGGTGCTGCGTGGTACGGACCGTACACATAATCTGAGAGCGTGTGTATGGTCCATATTACTATAGTAGTGGTGCCGTAGGAGTACGCGTGGTACGGACTGTACACACGCTCTGAGAGCGCGTGTACGGTCCGTATCACTATAGTAGTGGTGCCGTGTGGTACGGACCGTACATACGCTCTGAGAGCGTGTGTACGGTCCGTACCACTATAGTAGTGGTGCCATAGGAGTACGCGTGGTACGGCCCGTACACATACTCTGAGAGCGTGTGTACGGTCCGTACCATGCGTACCCCTACGGCACCACTACAATGGTGATACGGACCGCACACACGCTCTGAGAGCGTGTGTACGGTCCGTACCACGCATACCCCTACGGCAGCACTACAATAAGGATACGGACCGTACACACGCTCTCAGAGCGTGTGTACGGTCCGTACCATGCGTATCCCTACGGCACCACTACAATAGGGATACGGACCATACAGAGTGTGTGTACGGTCCGTACCATGCGTACCCCTACAGCACCACTACAATAGGGATACGGACCGTACACACGCTCTGAGAGCGTGTGTACGGTCTGTACCACATATACCCCTACAGCACCACTACAATAGGGATACAGACCATACACACGCTCTGAGAGCGTGTGTATGGTCCGTACCACGCGGACCCCTACGGCACCACTACTATAGTGATACGGGCCATACACAAGCTCTGAAAGTGTGTGTACGGTCTGTACCACGCCTACCCCCACGGCACCACTACTATAGTGCTACGGACCGTACCCACGCTATGGATGTGTGAGTACGGTGCGTATCACTATTGTAGTGTTGCCGTAGGGGTACGGGTACATGTCCACTTCCGTTGTTGCCGGACGCAGGGATTGGTGGACACGCCCCCCAGAGTGACCAGACCCTGTAGGTAATGTATGTACTCAATATTGTAGGTTTTAATTTGGGTAGGGGGTATGTTTCCTGCCCCTCACCCCCCTTGGCCCCTGGGTGTTGTTCTCACCTTCTGCGGCGTGTGTGTCGGGTTTGTTGCACCAGGTTGTAGGCTAAGAGGGCCGGGATGACACATAGGATGGGGTCCATGGCTGTCCGTCGCATACCGGGGCTCCGTTTTCGCGTCGGACTCAGTTTTCCGGCATTTTTTGGCTGCCGTAAAAAAATAGCTGTGCGGAGTGACATAGGGACGAATCGTACTTGCTGGGCCGTAAAACGCTGCCTGACTCCGTACGGACGTCGCGTACGCGCTGTCCAGGATCAGACTCGTAGGTATTTTTTAGCCGTACGGTGTTTTGTACGAATCGTACGGAAATGCTATTTCTGTACGAATCGTACTGGCTGGATTGTACGGTGAATTTCCCGGGTACGAGGCGTACGGAGAATACGCTCCGTACGACGATTCGTACCCGGGTTTTACAGGATTGGAATCGGCACCATTGTGATTCAGAAATATCGACAGCAAGAATATCGTGGTCAAGAATATCGAATTCAAGGTAAGAAATATAATTTAAAAAAATATAGAAGTCATTAATATTGTTTGCAAAAATGCAGTTGTTTAAAATATCGATTATTTAATTAGTGTTATGTATTTTAGTTTCTTTATTAAATGTATGTGATGTATGTTTTTTTGTATAAGTATGGTTTATGGTTTTTAATATAGGTGTTACATTTTTAGTAGTTATCAATTTTATTTTAATTAAATTTTGCTTTTTTTAGTTCAGTAGCGGATTGTGGGTTTATAGGGGAATAAAGATTATTTTGTATTCATTTAATTTAGATTTTATAGTGTTAATCTTTGAAGGTAATTTATTTGTAATTATTAATTGGTTGTTAATTAATATTGATTCATTAATTGATCATTAATTATGATAATTGTGTCCGTTTTTTATTTTTAGGTGTGGGTTGTGAGGTTTATGAGGTGAAGGGTGGGAAGTAATTTATTTTTAAATAATCATTAATGAGTTCCAAATTAATGTTAAATAATTGATTGAAAATGTATTATGGAAAGTGTGTAATTAATTTTAGGTGCGGGTTGTGGGGTTTATAGGGTAAAGGGTGGGAAGTAATTTATGTTTAATTACTTAATTATCAGATGTTAATTTATATTAACCAATTAATTGATAATTAATTATGGTAATTGAGTGATTTCTTTTAGGTGTAGGTTGTGGGGTGTATGGGGTAAAGGGTGGGAAGTAATTTATTTTTAATTAATTAATAATTTGTTATTAATTAATATTGACGAATTATTGAAAATTAAATAAGGAATTTGTGTAATTAGTTTTAGGTGTGGGTTATAGGGTTTATAGGGGTGAAGTGTTAATTGATTGATAATTGGTGTTAATTAATTAATTGATATTTAACTAGGGTAGTTTATGTTTTTTGTGTGTGTGGGTTTTACTGTTTTAGGGGTATACTGTGGGGAGTAAATTAATTCGTTTTGATATATTATTACTTGTTAATTGAAACTCTGTTTTAATTGTGTAATTATTTTTTTACTGTTTAATTTTACCAGTCGTTTGTGGGGATTATAGGGGTAAAGAGTGGGAAGTTTATTAGTTTTAAGAGTTTTAATTTGTTTTATAATTAATAATATTCCTTTAATTGGTAATTAATTATGTTAATTACTGAAGTACATTTTTTTTATAAAATGTAGATGTGGGTTGTGAATTGTGTGGTGTTATAAGGTAGGAAATAAAAAAAGTAAATGTATGTAATAATTAATGATTTTGATTCTATATGATTTCTAATTAAAAATATTTATTTGTTTGAAAATTATTTATTTTATTTTATATAATATTTGTAGGTATTTGTCATATGCATTTAACATTATAATATATTTTGTTTAATTTGTAATTTTAAATATATTTGTATTTACATTTTTAATATATTTATATATTTTGTGTTGTAAATATTGTTGTTGTTAATATTGTGTTTGTTTTTACTTTTGAACTGACTGGAGTGAGAAAATAGATTGCTACCCCTTTGCAATCCAACATTTTCCCTACTGTTGCACTCACTGGAGTGGGAATAGTAAATGTTATTTTGACACAATCCAACACTTTCCCTACTGTTGCACTCACCGGAGTGGGAATAGTAAGTTTTATCTCTCTGCTATCCAACACTTTTCCTACTGTTGCAATGATAGGAGTCAGAAGAGTTAATTTTATCCTGCCACTATCCAAACACTTTCCCTACTGTTGCACTCACTGGAGTGGTACATTTAAGATTTTTAAATAGTTTAATGTTTTAATTTATAACAAAATGTTCTTTTTAAATAGATTTTATATTATTGGTATATATATATATATATATATATATATATATATATATAAATATATATATATATATATATATATATATATATATATATATATATATATATATACATACATACATACATATATATATATATATATATATATATATATTCAACAATCCAGTTCAAGCTGTTTATGAAGAGGCGCTGACTCCGTGGGAAATTCGTCAAAGAAAAATATTTATTTACAGCAAAATGGCCAAACGCGTTTCGACGGACTCGCCGCCTTGGTCACTGAACACAGGTACAGCACAATTACCACATTATTTAAATCCTTTGTTGCCATAGTTACCCAACCGTTTAGTGATAGACATAGAAAAAATTATTTTCCTTATGTCAACAAGAAAAGAAAAAATAAAATAAAATTTCTTTTACACAACAAATACGAGTGTAATACTCATACATTAGAACTTGCATGTAGTCGACTACAAAGTATACAACTATGTTAAATAATTTTGACCCTAGTGGGTAGTGATAACATGTGACTCTGTTATTCGATCTTTTGACATTGGTTGGGAGACAACAAAAAGAGAGAAAGAAACGAATATCTGCATGCCTAAGGTGCTACCTGTGTGGGTGGAGTGGATTGGGATAAACAGAGGGGAAATAGAACCCATAAATGTTCTTTTTAAATAGATTTTATATTATTGGTATATATATATATATATATATATATATATATATATATATATATATATACATACATACATACATATATATATATATATATATATATATATATATATATATATATATATATATATATATATATATACATTTTCACCAAGTACTCACAGGTACGGTTGCACTCCCGTCAGGAAATAATCACCGCACATCCGTCATTCAGTGAAATAATCGTTTATTCTTTTCTTTTTATCAGTTTCCAGCAAGAAAATACCCTACGCGTTTCAGCGATACACTCGCCTTGGTCACTGTTAATAATATCCATGTTCGTAGGTGTGATGGACAACATTATTTTGTGTTAAAGATTTCTAATTTTAGAATTCTTAGAGTTTGGTGCAATAGATTTCTATTGTTAACACTATTACCCTCATTGTTCTATCAAAAACTTTATTTGTTAGAAACTTTATTTGTTAGAGAATACTGCTCTAAGATGGCCGCCGATTTATTGGAGCCTAACTTTAAGGATGACAGTCCGTTATTTATGTTGGTACGTTATACGTAACGTGTTTAAAAACCACTTGGCAAAATGTTTTGTTTACCCGTGACCAAGGCGAGTGTATCGCTGAAACGCGTAGGGTATTTTCTGGCTGGAAACTGATAAAAAGAAAAGAATAAACGATTATTTCACTGAATGACGGATGGACTCTGTGCGGTGATTATTTCCTGACGGGAGTGCAACGGTACCTGTGAGTACTTGGTGAAAATGTATGGATGATTGTGGGCGTCTTCGGACCCACGGTTGCACCGACGCTAAAGGATATCTGAAGAACTGAAGGGTTATATATATATATATAGATATATATATATTCACTGAAAAAACCATAGGTTACAGGGGTGTTATAGTTAGCTGGACATTTCCCCCGTACAAAACCCTAGAAATTCCCCTGTTATAGTTGTTCAGCTAACTATAACTCGCGCCCCCGCAATGCACTGCTGATGACGTCACATATTACATCACTCATGACACGGTCAGTGACATCACTGATGACATCACTGATGACATCTCAAATGACATCACTGATGACGTCATCCATGTGATAAATTAGTGCATCTTCTCACACCCTAATATAACCTTTGATACACCGACTCAAAATTTCAAACGGCCATTTTGACAACCATAGATACTCCAATAACCAATAACTAAACACCCACTCATTGACTTTTAGGTCTACATACATGTCCACTCACTCACCTGTACAGTCACTCATACTTACAGTCACTCTGTGCATTTATACACCTATATAGACACTCACACTTCGCCAATCATCCATTGAGGTACTGACACATCTAGTCAGTCATGCAAATAATTAATCACAGTCCAATGTACTCACCTATACAGTTAAACACACTCAAGTTCACTTACTCATAAAAATACTAAAAAATTATGTGTCTTCCTGCAGAAAAATAAACAGCACATGACACAGATATCCTTGCACTATGGCGCATACAGCCACTCCCAAAATCACACACTCTCACATATAGATAGTTATATACTCTTACACACATATACACTGCGTTTCACATATGTAGTTAATGACACATGTACAACTGATATATACATTCAATCACTAACACACCCATACATACACTCACCCAACCATACAGTCCATCACAGATGCACTTTTAAAACCATGCACCCACTGAATCACCCACTCACACATCTAGTCAAAAAGTCACACACACACTACCCACACAAACACTCAGGCACCCATACAGATACTCAGAGAACCAATCAATAACCCATATAGACACTCATATAGCTATTCACAAAACCATGCAGCCACTTATACACCAACACACAGACACATACAGACATTCACACAGTTTAGTCACTAGTCTGCAGTAAGATACATTTATTGACTCACTTATAGAGTCAGTTACGCACCTAGAAAATCATCCATTCACAACTTGTACACCCACTTATTTTTCAACAGTCCTTTCCCTCTATATATTAAACATATTAAAACTGTTCAGAAACACATACTCAATGGATGATGTCATCAGTAATGTCATCAGTGATGTCACCTGAGATGTCATCAGTGATGTCATCAGCGATGTCAATGACCATGTCATGAGTGATGTAATATGTGACGTCATCATCATTGCATTGCGGGGGCACGAGTTATAGTTAGCTGAACTAACTATAACAGGGGAATTTCTAGGGTTTTGTACGAGGGAAATGTCCAGCTAACTATAACACCCCTGAAACCTATGGTTTTTTCAGTGAATTTCTAAGGTTTTTTTAAATGCCAATTCCTAACTATAACGCCCCTGAAACCTTTGGTTTTTTCAGTGAATTTCAAAGGTTTTTTAAATGCCAATTCCTAACTATAACGTGCATGAAACCTATGGTTTTTTCAGTGAATTTCAAACGTTTTTTAAATGCTAATTCCTATCTATAACTTATCTCTAAAGATATCGTGAAAAGCATTCTTTTTTAAAAGTAGGGTGCACATTAGTTTTGTGGAAAAGCATCTTTGTGATTGGTTAAGAAAAAGCAGTTTCAACGTAGAGTACCTATCATAGGATAAAATTTGCTCAGCTCAACCACACCTGCTACTTGCATTTGGAAGGCACTGTTCGAACTTAAAACAATCGTCAACTTTTAACCTGCACGTGTCGTTAAATGTTCAAGAAAATGTTACAAAAAAAATCGTAAAGTTTAAAAAAAATTGATGAACCTTTAACCTGCACGTATTGTAGAATGTTCTAGAAAGTGTGTTGATAGACTACGTTGCACTTCTGACTTCTTTGTGTTGTTGAATATTTAAAAAAACAGTTCATATGGAAAATTAAAAAGAAACCAATAGAGAAGTTTTGAAACCTAAAATAATCAAGGAACTATTCTAATTTATTCTTTACATGTATTTATGTGTGCAGTAACAAAATTATAGCCACAACAGCACTAGGAAGTGAAAGAAGAAGCAGGGAGTGGGGGACGGGGGGAGGTGGGTAGAATGGCACACATGCAAAATTAAGTACAGCACAAGTATAGACAAACAATGGCCAACATGAAACACACTAACAAGGAGCACAAGTCACACAACCCACCAACATCACACCACTGAACGAGCATAGAAGTGAAAACCACGCTGTATTCATACAAGATGTGTACAAAGGCCAGTCGTTGGTGTTGTGGGATGTCTGCGACCGTGGTCATCATGGATGATATGCCCAGCATGTGGCACATGGTCGAGTTCACTGTGTGTTATGCTGCCAAACGGCTGCTCCTCCCTCCCACGAGCCCCCACACTTTTGTACAGTGCGCTGTTGTATCTCGTGCACTCGTACGGCACACCATTGTAATGCCTATTTGCGCATGTCCTGCTACATTCCAACTACACCATCACAGTGCCGTTTGGAGGTGGTGCATGCTACTTTACAACATCGACTGCTGCGGCTCTTGTAACAGGCCACACCAGAACACAGAGACACACTTACCGCACTTCCTGTACACGGACATGTCCGAGATACCCCGTTCCCCTTGCCGGATAGGCACACTCCTCCACTGACCTGTGAACCCCAGACCAGCACACGCCAGTTGTGCATGCAGGAGGATGCGTGCGTAGCTACACATCCAGGCTCACTGCCAACGCTGAGGTGATAGCACACTGTGATGTTGCAGGGCTCGTGCCTATCATGCTAAGACAATGACCACAGGGACACACTTACTAAGATGTGGGTTTGGGGGGCATTGGCAGTCCTGGAGTTGTTGAGATAAGTCTTCTGGCCCTCATGGGTATCCCTGTATCATGCTCATTGACTCTATGGCACCTGTGGGTGTTCTGGTGTGGCTCTTGGCTGTGTTCCCTTTCATGGTGCAGGTAGTTGTCCTGCTTAACACCAGCAGAAAGCAGGTGTAAAATCCCTGGTGCTAACGTGTCTTATCGCCGGAATTTGTTTCGCATTGCAATTGGTGTGAAAGTTGTGATGTGATTTTTTTCGTGTGCACAACAATATACGAACTGAGCAGTGTATCTCTTCAAGATCCTGCACCTGACGCACTATTCCCAATCAATATAAATACATTGAGATTTCTTAATAGATTTTGTGTGTACACTGTAAGTGCAGCCAATACCTCAGTGCAATACAATACAGGATTTTAGTATTTAGAATAAATTGGAAAGGTGTACCTCATGTCTTTTTGCACGGGAAGGGCTACTCTCCATTTCATTATCAGCACTTTAACGGAAGTAAAATTGAGATAAATCTAAAACACTATTCAGAAGTTGGTGCAAACTGCAGATATCACCGGTATTCCAGCAATAAGTGCCCCAAAATTTAACACCATGGTGGACTCCATCAAATAACAGTAATAAGAACAAGAAAGAGTCACACAGCAGTTAAGAGAACAACCAAAAACATTATTAACTTTTTTTCCAATCTTTATTTTTTATAATAATAAATATATAAACGATAAACTATTTTCAAACTTTATTTTTTATTAACCCCTTCCATGCTGCGCAGATTCCGCCGCTGTGCTGACGGAATCTTGCGCGGGCGTGGTCATGACGGAACGGTTCCGTCATGAGCACAGCTCAACCGTGGCTCATGACGGAACCGTTCCGTCATGAGCACCGAAGGGGTTAACATAAATATAAACAATAAACTAATAAACAAAATGTAACAACAATAATACAAAACAACAATGCGGAACACTCCTGTGGGAACCACGGATGTCGACGACAGACCTGGAAAATCAGAAAGATTGTTAAAAAAAAACAACATGGTATTCTCAACAAAATACCACAAGAAACAAATCACAGATATATAAAATGCATACAGCTAACAAAATGTTATAAGTTTAACTTACAAAAACTGTAAATGTTGCCGCTTTAAAATATTTACCGAATCTGAGGAATTTTTTTTGCAGATGCCACCTTCGTCACTCGCAAGATTTGCTAAAGAGTTCTGTTACGAGGGGATCCTAACAAAAAATACTCGTGCGGCACAGCAAGTATGATGAAACACCTAAGGATCCTTCATCCAAACAATCTTGCACGAGAAGAGTGCAAACAGATGAGAAACACTCCTGTTCTGTATCTTTAAAAAAGAATCACAAATAAATGTATATTAATAACTTTCAAATTTATACTATTCCATTACTGTACAAACACATTTTATATAAAAACTGACTAAGAAACTATAGCCCTGAACCACAAGTGTGACGATCGTTAAAACACTACCTGCATAGTGCATACTACTTTGAAGCAGTTCATGCCCTAAAGCCTACCTCACTAAAAGACTACATGCTAACTGACTAAATGATTACAGTACTATAAGGAGACACACTGGGTGAGTGACAGGGTGTTTGCTAGAAGAGTATGAATACTAACTAGGGAATTGAAGGTGTGAAACACAACTGTGTAGGTGATTAGAGGACTGCATCCATACTGCATAGGCATTTAAAGCAGTCCATGTGCTAAGGCCTGGCTCACTGCATGACTACTTGGGTACTGACTGAATGATTAGAGTACAGCAAGGAGAGTGCCTAGGTGAATTCATAAGTGCTAGGCTTTTCGCACAGGGAATGGATTAGTACTTGGTACTGAATGGGTCACTAGAGGAGTGCAAAGGCAGTGACAAGTGCTGGACTGTATGGATACTGACCATGAAATTGAAAGTGTGAAAGACAAGTGTCTAGGTGGTTAGATAGAAGACTGCATGCATAGTGCATAGGGGTTTGAAGCAGTCCATGTGCTAAGGCCTGGCTCAGCGTATGGATACTTAGACACTGACTGAATGATTAGAGTACTGCAAAGATAGTATCTTGGTGAATTTATAAGTGTTTGGGTTTTAACACAGTGAATGGATTAGTACATGGTGCTGAATGGGTCACTAGAGGACTGCAAAGGGAGTGACAGGGTATTTCCTGGAAGTGTATGGATACTGACTAGGGAATTGAAGGTGAGAAAGACAATTGTGAAGGTGGTTAGAGGACTGCATGCATAGTGGATAAGGGTTTGAAGCAGTCCATATACTAAGGCCTGGGTCACTGGATGAGTACTTGGGTACTGACTGAATGATTAGAGTACTGAAAGGAGAGTGCCTGGGTGAATTTATTAGGGTTTGCCGCAGTGAATGGATTAGTACATGATGCTGAATGAGTCACTATAGGAATGCAAGGGGAGTGACAGGGTGTTTGCTGGAAGTGAACGGATACTGACTGGGGAATTGAAGGTGTGAAAGACAAGTGTGTAGGTGGTTAGAGGACTGCATGCATAGTGGATAGGGGTTTGAAGAAGTCCATGTGCTAAGACCTGGCTCAGTGCATGAATACTTAGGCAGTGACTGAATCATTAGAGTACTGGAAAGAGAGTGTCTTGGTGAATTTATAAGTGTTTGGGTTTTGGCACAGTGAATGGATTAGTACATGTTGTTGAATGGGTCTCTAGAGGACTGCAAAGGAAGTGACAGGATGTTTCCTGGAAGTGAATGGATACTGACTAGGGAATTGAAGGTGTAAAAGACAAGTGTATAGTATGTTAGAACACTACATGCATACTGCATAGACATTTGAAGCAATCTATTTGGTACTTAGAAACTGACTAAATAATCAGACTACTTCTAGGACAGTGCTTAGGTAAAACTTTTAAATTTTCAGTTCTGCCACAGTGAACAGAATAGTACATGGTACTGCACCTTAGTGTCAAACCCTGACTCATTTTATCAATGCATAAGCAAAGACTAGCTTCTAATGCTACTAAAACTTGACAACATGAGAGGTTTTAAATTAGTTATCTGTCAGCAAATACACAATGTTACCAAATGCTTCTCTCACAGTGGTTCTCAAATGCACACAGACTCACAGTGTGATTCTAGACAACAACCACTATACCTAGGAGTTTACCAAAAATCATTCACTACTGTGAAAGTGGTAAGGGAACTGCAGACAATCTTCATATTTCAGGACTGCACTTTTATGTCAAAGCCTGACTCATATAATCAAAGCATTAGCAAAGCCTGGCTTCTAATGCTACTAAAACTTCACAACATGACCGGTTTTAAAACAGGTATCTGTCAGCAAATACACAATGTTACCAAATGCTTCTCTCCCAATCCATACCCAAATGCACACAGACTCACAGTGTGATTTTAGACAAGCAACACTATCCTAGGAGTTTACCAAAACTCATTCACTGGTCTGGAAGAGTAAATGGTACTGCACACAATCTACATATTTAAGTACACCACATCAGTGTCAAAGCATGACTCATTTGATCAACGCATAAGCAAAGAATGGATTCTAATCCTACTAAAACTTCACAACATGACAGGTTTTAAAACAGTTATCTGTCAGCAAATACATGATGTTACCAAATGCTTCTCTCACAGTGATCCCAAATACACACTAACTCACAGTGTGATTCTAGACAAGCACCACTATCCCTATGAGTTTACCAAAACTCATTCACTACAGTGCAAGTGGTAACCGAACTGCACACAATCTACATATTTCACAACTGCAATTTACTGTCAATGCCTGACTCATATAATGAAAGCATAAGCCATAACTGTCTTCTAATGCTACTAAAACTTGACAACATAACATGTTTTGCAACACTTATCTGTCAGCAAATGCACGATGTTACCAAACACTTCTCTCACAGTGGTTCCCAAATGCACACAGACTCACAGTGTGATTCTAGACAAACAACACTATCCCTAGGAGTTTAACAAAACTCATTCACTACAGTGGAAGTGGTAAAGGAACTGCACACAATCGACATATTTCACGAATACACTTTAATGTCAATGCCTGACTAATTTAATCAACGCATAAGCAAAGACTGGCTTCTAATGCTACTAAAACTTGACAACATGACAGGTTTTAAAACAGTTATCTGTCAGTAAATACACAATGTTATCAAATGCTTCTCTCACAATCCTTACCCAAATGCACACAGACTCACAGTGTGATTTTAGACAATCAACACTATCCTAGGACTTTACCAAAACCCATTCACTACTGTGGAAGGGGTAAGGGGACTGCACACAATCTACATATTTAAGTACAGCACATCAGTGTCAAAGCATGACTCATTTAATCAACATATAGGCAAAGACTGGATTCTAATGCTACTAAAACTTCACAACATGACAGGTTTTAAAACAGTTATCTGTCAGCAAATACATGATGTTACCAAATGATTCTTTCACACTGATCCCAAATACACACTAACTCACAGTGTGATTCTAGACAAGCACCCCTATCCCTATGAGTTTACCAAAACTCATTCACTACAGTGCAAGTGGTAAGGGAGCTGCACACAATCTACATATTTCACGACTGCAATTTACTGTCAATGCCTGACTCATTTAATGAAAGCATAAGCTATAACTGTCTTCTAATGCTACTAAAACTTGACAACATGACTGGTTTTAAAACAGTTATCTGTCAGCAAATACACAATGTTACCAAATGCTTCTCTCACAATCCTTACCCAAATGCACACAGACTCACAGTGTGATTTTAGACAATCAACACTATCCTAGGTGTTTACCAAAATTCATTCACTAGTCTGGAAGAGTTAATGGTACTGAACACAATCTACATATTTAAGTACAGCACATCAGTGTCAAAGCATGACTCATTTAATCAACGCATAAGCAAAGACTGGATTCTAATGCTACTAAAACTTCACAACATGACACGTTTTAAAAACGTTATCTGTAAGCAAATACATGATATCACCAAATGCTTCTCTCACACTGATCCCTAATACACACTAACTCACACTGTGATTCTAGACATGCACCACTATCCCTAGGAGTTTACCAAAACTCATTCACCACAGTGCAACTGGTAAGGGAACTGCACACAATCTACATATTTCAGGACTACACTTTTCTGTCAAAGCCTGACTCATTTAATCAAATCATAAGCCATAACTGTCTTCTAATGCTACTAAAACTTCACAACATGACAAGTTAAAACAGTTATCTGTCAGCAAATACACGATTTTACCAAATGCTTCTCTCACAGTGGTTTCCAAATGCACACAGACTCACTGTGTGATTCTAGAAAAACAACACTATCCCTTGCACTATACCAAAACACATTTCTTCATCTAGAAGTAGTACTACATTTTAGTATAGAAACATAACATAACTCATTTCACAAATTCATAAACAATGACTGGTTTCTTATTCTACCAAAATATTAAAACAGCACAGTTATCTGTCTACAAACACATGAAAAACACAAATGCTTATCACAGAATGGTTTCTACATGCACATACATTGTAGAGAAAAAAAATACTCTTTACACTTTAGCAGGAAAAATACATAAGTCTGATTAAAATCAAAATAGTCTACATACATTCCCTCACAATTAAATAACTCATCTTTCAAGTTCTTTTGTAGATTAAGAAGTATATTAATCACTCATCATATTTTCTTTTACAGAATCTCTGCACTGTGCACCTCTCAGCAAAAGCAAAGAATGGAAAAGTTTCCCTTTCATTTTCCACACATATACATGTAAACATCAAATCACAATCCTTCGCACATTTCAACCCTTTCCAACTGAAATACATTTCAACCCTTCCCCCAATCTGCCTTCTGCCTGTTACCATAGAAACAGGTCATGGAACACTGCACTGAGCTCACAGGTCACAAGTTGAGCACACAATGGTCCTACACAAGACAGGAAGTGTGCTTGACTTTTCAACATATCAGCTTATCATATATAATGTACCTTACAATCTGTTTGTGTTAACCAATAACACTCATACCTTTAAAAAACAGAAATATACACCCTACCTTTCAGTGTAGAAAGTTGTCATACTACCAATGATTTCTTGTCGTTTTTCAAAAAACGTTGCCGTGGATCCGCGCACCCACCGCGAGAGAATCCGTGCATCCAACACGGTAGGATGCGCGCACCGTGCGTGCATTTCCCCGTTCTTTTTATTTTTTAAAAAGGGGCCCCAGGGGGTCCTTCTGGGACCCCCAAAGCACCTCTAGAAGGTCAGAGTATTTCCACTCTGCCCCCTTTATATGTTTTACACACTTATTCCCCTTGCATCTTCAGCCTCGCTTCTACCGAGGCAGAAAATGGCCGCCAACAGTTCCTGGTTTCGAATGTAGAGAGACACTCGACAGCCAATTAGCATTCAGCGCACAATCGGGAGGGTGCACGCTTGGTTCGGGGAGGGTGCGCTTACGTTGCGGGTAGGGTCCGCGGATCCTCCCCGGCCATAGATATCACTAACTTTTTTACCCTAATTTTCTCAAGAACTACTGAACAGATTCACACCATATATGCAAAAGGCACTGAACCGAACTGAGGACTACCTCTTTGCCAAATTTGGTGTCATTCCGTTCAGCAGTTCGGGCTGTAGCTGCGACAACAGATCCTATGGGAAATTGCATGGGGAAAATGCGTTTTGGGACCCCCCTTTTTTTCTCGGCCCCTGCTTGACGGATCACTGCAAAAATTTCAGGGTAGGAGCGGAGCGGAGCTGGCCAAAAGTTTGGAGAATTTCGCGAGGATTCGTCAACCGGCGCTAACACTATTCCAAATAGAATGTTGCAGATAGATAGATAGATAGATAGATAGATAGATAGATAGATAGATAGATAGATAGATAGATAGATAGATAGATAGATAGATAGATAGATAGATAGATAGATAGATAGATAGATAGATAGATAGATAGATAGATAGATAGATAGATAGATAGATAGAGAGGTAGATAGATATAAAATTATTAATAGAAGGAAACAGAACAGTGTAATCAGTATTACGAGGATGATAAGGATGATAAGGAAGATAAACATTTTAACCACTGTGCGGTTACATAGGATATATGTTCGCATATGAGTACTGTTATATTTTGTGCTGCTACCCAGCGCTCCATATACTAATGTGTGGGGTGCCATGAATCCTTGCAGGGTGATCTTACTCCCCCATTACTTGCAGGTCAGTGTCCTCAGAGGGCCCATCTTAATAGAGAGCTGGGCATCATCCCTCATAGAACGTAAACAGGAATCAGCTGGGCTGGAATTCTGGCATAGGGCAACTTTAGCAGTGTCAGCAAGGTACTTATAAACCAACTTATTTTAGTCTAAGGGCCTGAGTACGATTTTGCTATGAAGGCCTCCAGACGGGTTACGGAATGACCAAATCCTATTCGGAACCTATATTTCCGACCGAATCGTCCCCTGTTCTAAATGACCAAGTATGATGCAAAGATCTCATGTGCGTCGACTGAATCGTTTCCAAACCTGATCCTGTCAGTCCGACTCGTTTGCAGCTGAATCGTGCCGTGCAATATAGCCGGCTTCCGAATGAGCAAGCACGATGCCCGATTTGGACAGCCGTATCAACTCGGTGTCAGCAAGACAAAACGGCTGTGGGAATTGGACTTTGGGGGGCTGTATCATGCCCCCTTCACCCGGGGTCCTCTGAATCTGTCCCGTGGGGGTACCTATGGGTCCTCCCTTTCCATGCATGCACAGTGAGGCAGGCACTATGGGATGCCTGTCACAGGGTATAGGCTTTTCCCCACCCACCCCTTTTTGCTATGGGAGCCTGTGTACGCGTTCAGTATACACGCTCCCATAGCGTTCAATGGGAGTCCAAGTGAACCGAGTCCATCACGATATGGGTGCATCGTACTCAGTCACTCAGACTCGCAGAGCACAATTTGCTAGGAAAAGCCCTCTGGATCTGAGTCACACAGAGGGCTTTCCTAGTGAGATCGGACTCAGGCCCTAAGAAGTAATGTATCATGGTGCATGTACTGTGTCATACACTGCTGAAAAGTCCATGCTGCAACTCCATTTTTGTGAACTATGCCTTTGAGATAGTTCCAAATTGCCATTAGAGCAGATTCAGTCGGCCTACCTGGGTGAAACCCTGTTTGCAAGTCTGAGAAGAGTTCTGTTTTTCTGTGAATTTTTAGATCTAGTGAAAGGATACTCTTTCCATAAGTTTGCTAAGGAAAGAGCCATTGTAGATTGGTCAATAGCTGTTGGGGTCTCACGTGTTCAAGTTGTTCCACTTAAATAGAGAACATATGCATGCCTTCTACAATATATTTGGGAAAGTTGCTGTTTTTAACGAGTCTGTGAAGTCTGAGATAATATTTCTGACTTGGATAGATGCCAACATTTGTAAATAATGTGGGAAGGTCAGGGTTCCAATTTGCAGCCACATGTACTGCTACCTGTGGTATCCTAGGTTATAGAACCCCCTCCATTAATGGTTCTGTAACCTAGGATACCACACTACCTTTTGGTAGGTCTAGAAATTCTGAGGTTGTAATATCTTGGCTCACAGATACTGACGGTCTACCGCCCTGCTGCTATCGATTCTCTGATCGTGGAGTTCACTTTTGGAAACAGCTTCCAACCTGCAACTGGAACTAGTGCATGCACTGCTTCTCAGTCCATGCTGCAACTCCATTTTTGTCAACTTTGCCTTTGAGATAGTTCCAGATTGCAATTAAAGCAGATTCAGTCTGCCTACCTGGGAGGAACCCTGTTTGCAAGTCTGAGAAGAGTTCTGTTTTTCTGTGAATTTTTAGATCTACTGAAAGGATACTCTTTCCATAAGTTTGCTAAGGAAAGAGTCATTGGAGATTGGTCCATTGCTGTTGGGGTCTCAAGTGTTCAAGTTGTTCCTCTTAAACAGAGAGCATATGTATGCCTTCTACAATATATCTGGGAAAGTTGCTGTTTTTAACGAGTCTGTGAAGTCTGATATAATATTTCTGACTTGGATAGATGCCAATGTTTTTAAATAATGTTGGAGGGTCAGGGTTCCAAAGGGCAGCCACATGTACTGCTACCAGTGGTATCCTAGGTTATAGAACCACCTCCATTAATGGTTCTGTAACCTAGAAATTCTGAGGTTGTAATATCTTGGCTCACAAAGACTGACGGTCTACCGCCCTGCTGCTATCAATTCTCTGATCGTGGAGGTCACTTTTGGATGCTGCTTCCCAGCTGCAACTGGAACTAGTGCATGCACTGCTTCTCTGTTCCACAATGGGAACTCCCGCATATCCTCATATCCTGTGCACGTCTTCACTCTACGGGCACAGTCCAGTGAGTATTCTTTTATTTATGCACTTTGGTGTATTATGATTTACTCATGATCATTTTCGTTTCATCATCAGAGCATTTTGTTGCCCGAGCATCACTCAATTAAATCATGGGCGCTGCCCTGTGAGAACGCTTTTATTATCCGCTGCATATTTTCTGGTGGCATTGGTTTAATCAACACAGGGATTCGCTTTCCTATCATTCCACTTCTTCACAAGTTAATCTTCCCCAGGTCCTCCCCAGCCTTGATGTGACCCTAATATGCTCATACAGGGTCGAAACACAGTGGACAACTCTATAGACTGACCACTGCTTGAAATAACACTATGTGAATCTTCCCTTGTGGTACTGTTTTTTCTAGAAGCAAATACTGCATATGGCTGCTTGAGAATACCAATGTACCTGATCCACATGAACTTTCCCATGATTTTGTGTCTGGTTATGTTTTTTTCACTTGGAGTAGTGTGCACTTGTCACAAAAGTTTGCAACTCTGCTCATTGAATTGCATGCTCTTGTATAAAATAAATTCAATTGGAAATAATTGGAAGTATTCCTTTCATACTGATTTTCTTCAGATTCCTCTACAGATTGAATCTTGACAGTTATTTTGCTGTCTTACTGTATATTTCATAAATGAGTTCCTTGTGAATGCTTGTTTAAACTTTGTAATGTCTTTGAAGGCTGATACAGATGGAGGATGAGTATCTGCTGTTATTGTTGTTGGCTGTATAGGATGGGGGGAGTTGTTTCTTCTAGCTGTGAAGTAAAAAACCCATATGTCCGCTTTGTATAGATAATGTATTGCTACTTTATTGCTGAAGTCTTGTGAAAGTTGGGTCCATAGTTTACAGAGCTCTGAATTGTAAGGTTACAAATTTACAATCGCATTTTTTGGATTTCCTTGACTGAGCATTAGGCACTGTTGATTCTGTGTGAGTGGTGGATTTGATGTGCCTTTCTTGTATGCTTTGTGCACTCTGTTGTGTCTGAGTAAGAACATGCTGCCTTGTGGGAATTTAGACTTGTGGAAGTGCTGAGAGTTGTCCTTTTAGTTTTCAGTTCTTCATTCATCCAAGATGCTACTTCTTCCATTTGCTTTATTTCAAAGTTGCTTTGGGAGAAAAATGTCAAAGACTAGCAATTTCTATTCATAGAAACCACTAAATAAATGTTTTCCAATGCAGGGGCATATCAGCAAGGGCCGGCAATAATTATCGCTAAGCACACCTAGCGAGAGGATAATTATTGCTGGCCTACTTTGAATTTTATCGCGGAGATAGGGTGCTATCAACAACGCTTATCTCCAAAGCGATAAAATTCAGAGCGCAAGCTGCCAACTGTGCGATTATCGCTGGAAATGCAGCAATAATCGCACAACTTTTGGCGATAGCTTGCTGATAGGGCTACACCTTCCATAGGATATCATGGCTAAGTCAGTTTCAAATCAGGCGTAAGGAAAGTATTGCTAACAGAGGTTATCGCTACTTTTCTTGTCGCTATGCTTCTTAGCGTGAGGCTTGATATTAGGAGAAATGTCGTTTAGCGACATTTCTCCCGTTATTCTTGTGAGGAATGGCCACTTTGCATCTCATTAGAGATGCAAAGCTGGGCATTAAGGGAAAGGGCAAAGGAGCATGGATTCACGCGTTAGCGTGTCCTAGTAGGGCGTTAAAATTTTCGCCGCTTTTCATCCAAAAAACGGACGCAAAAGCGGCGATATTTTTTTATCGCCCCGTTGATAAAATGCCCTACAGTTTTTATTGGGTTTTTTCCATTTTTTTAGAGTTTTATATAGCACAAACTAGACCCGAAGGTACCAAGTATCAGAGCACTTTACATGAGCACCAGTTTTGTTACAGATTGACACATTCATTTTTGAAGGAGATTAACTGATTTGCCCAGAGTCACAGGATGTTGAGCACTGTTGCCAAGACTCAAACCCGGTTCCCCAGCTTCGAGGTCAACTGCTCTAGCCCTAAAGCAACATCCTCTCTCCATTGTTAGGTGTGATTCCAACACCTAAATGATTTGTTTGTTTCACTCTGATAGATTAGTATGTATTGTGTTTAGAAGGATTGGGAGTCATTTGAATCACACTGTTGTAATCTGCGCAATTTTGGGAATTAGATGATTGGCAGAATTCCAGAAATGACACTATAATGCCACTTCGTATAACAATGTGCCATTTGGGGAACAACAGAAATCGAGCTACAGTGTAAATGAGCTGTGTAAAAGAGTCCTTGCGGCAAACACTGAAATAATAAAGCATTTCACAATAACTATAGAGCAAAATGAATGAATTGTATTTCAAATAATTATGAATAATTTTGCGTGATTTTGCTGAAAGTTTGCTCAACTATGCAAAAGAAAATTGCACACCCCTTAGCTTTAGTTGATATTTCATTTGGGATCATGAACAAGAGGTTGATGAGCAATTCATGTAACAAGTGAGTTTTGTTGAATATTGTTTTGTTCCAAATTAGCAAGAATTATATCCAATGTGTGACCTGTATGTGGGTGGCTCCTTTTTGTGGTAAATTGTGTATATCTAGACCACTTTGATACTATTTGGTTGAGGCATATTTGGTTAACTGATACATAGGTTACTGAAAAAAATGGTAAAGTAACGTGATAGTTAGGTGCTATGGTCTGTAACAACATAACATTTTATATTCTAAAAACCACAGAAACTCAACAGTTACAGTAATCTCAAGTAACTATAACTTGTGCCCTAAGGTAACTATAATTCAGGCCCCTGCCATACACAGTTTTCTCATCAATAATTCCAATGCAAATGTTGCAGTGATATTATCAATGATGTCGTAGAAGGTGTCATGAGTGATGTAATATGTGGGGAAATTAGAAGTGCATGGCGAGGGCACATGTTATAGTTATTTTAGGACATTGGGATCAGGGGCATGGGGTACCCAAGCCTGAAAGCGGCTGGGGAGGGGGTCCTGTGCCACTTCCCCTTAAAATACTATGGGCCCCGGGGGATGGGGTCCAAGGTGCAGAAAATGGCCTGGGGAGGGGCGCCATGCATCCCCTCCTCTTGCAAAATACTTTGGGCGATGGAATATGGGGACCAAGTTAAAAAAAGGTCTGGGGAGGAGGGCCATACACCCCCTCCTCAATAAAAATAAACAAACATCATCCCAGTGGGCCCTGGCCCACCTGTTTTTTTTTTAAAAAAAGCGCAGCAGCCCGCTCGTCTACTTTAAAAAATGTTTCTGCTGATTCACGTTTCCTCTGTGAATTCACAGCAAAAGTGTTTCTAATTAAAGCACTTTTGGCCCCAGGCAGGGTCCCTATGGGAACCAACCACCAGGGGAGGGGAGTGAGGGTAACCCTACCTTTCCCTCTTATGTCTTTTTTTAAAAAAAATCCAGGGAGGTTGAACTAAGATGGCACCATGTAATTACTTAAAAACTACTAAATGGATGTAAATCCGTTGATCGATTTGGGCTGTGGTGGTGTGTAAAGATCCTATGGAAATATTTATGGGAAAAGTGAATATGAGACCCCTCTTTTTCTTGGCCCCCTCTTGACAGATCACCCCAAAATCTTTCATGCGTATGCTAGTAAAAAAATTAGCACTTTATTGCAAAGGTTCATGTAGATTCATCATGCGGGGCTCATGTTGATAGCAATACCAAAACTGCATTTCCAATGGAAACACAATCCTAACTATAACTACCTACTAGGCAGGGAAACCTGTGTTTTCTCTCACTTGGCAGGACAAATTTCAAAAGTCCCAACAAGCGAGAGCAAACACAAATTCCTTTCCCAGCTGGAGGATGCATATGAATGCTCCTACCAGCTGGGAGTGGACCTCATATCTCTTTCCTCAGCGCAGTGATGCCGCGTGGTCCCACTCCCCATTTCAATATTGACTGGGCCCTGGAGGGTGAAGTCTCTGGGCTGAGTGGACCCGGGTGCCCGCTCCCCCTATGGAATATGGCATGGCAGCCGGCGATGGGGTCCCCGGGACCAAAATTGGCCTGGGGATGCAGGGCTGCATGTCTTTCACTGTTTTCTAATCATTTTATGAATCCGCAGGTCTGCTGCGTTGCCACCACAAATCGGTTCACCCATGCACATTGGAAAGTGAAAAACATACCCTAAATCAGTTATTTTGGTTTCACATCTCTCTGGAGATAGTCTCAGAAGCACAGCTCCATCGTATTTTGGCCTTTCTTCCAAAAGGAGAGAATTAACAAAAAAAGATCCTTTCGGCTGAAGATAGGAGAGAATGGAAAGAGCAGGAAAAAGAAGAAGTCTTACCACCTCCAAAGAATTCCTCCGACATTTGGAAATATTTCTCTATCCCTTTAGTAGATAAGAACGTTTGTGCATAATTTGCCCTATGCAGTCTATGCTGAAAAAACTGTCAAGAGGTATTGTGAAGAAGAGTTCATATGGCACATCCTCTGTTTCGAAACACCTGAAAACTGTACATACAAGGATATATCATTGGATGATAAAAGAAAGGGAAGGTGGTGCATCATCATCAGTAGTTGGACCATTTGTGACCGGTCAGCCCTCCACAGGGCTTGGTCGCCCCACTCACTGCTGCCGCTCCTGCCTGCCTTTGCCGCCTCCTGCCTGCAGATTCCTTTGCTCGCTGCCCGCTGCTCCTGGGAATTTCCCGCTGCTCCTGGGAATTTCCCGCTGCCCGCTGCTTCTTGGAATTTCCCGCCGCTGCCTCCCTGCGGCCCCGCCCCCCTGTGATTCCATTCGCCGACCCGCTCCCGCCACCCAGCTGCTCCTCCCTCCCGGCTCCTTAGTTATGACGCCCCCAGAGCGACCGCGCAGCGGACGCACGCAGCGGGAGCGCCGATTGAGCGCCGAAGGTGCGCCAAAGGTAAGCCCGTCTGCGCCTGTCCGCGCCTGGACCGCGGCCAGCGCCAGACCCCCTGGTCCTCGCCCTCGCCAGCACACCCTGCACATCTACGACGCCAAAACCCTCCACGCACTCAACGCCGGCCGGAACACCGCCTGCTACCGAGCCACCCAGACAGGAGGAGGCATCGCCATCATCCACAAGAACACCATCAGCATCACGACCAACTCCGATGACACCTTCACCTCCGCCGAACACCTCCACTTCCAGATACACACCGACCCCAAGACCACGCTCAGAGGCACCCTCGTCTACAGACCACCGGGACCACGCACACAGTTCAGCGAAGACATCACAGACTTCGTCAGCCCGCACGCCATCAATTCCACCGACTACATCCTCCTGGGGGACCTCAACTTCCACCTGGAGGACAACAAGGACCGCAACACCACTGCTCTGCTGGACAACCTGGCCAACCTCGGACTCAAGCAACTGGTAACCACCCCCACCCACTACGCCGGCCACACGCTTGACCCAGTGTTCTCATCCAGCAAATACGTCACCTTCAGCCACTCCACCAATCTCCAGTGGACTGACCACAGCTGCGTCCACTTCAGCTTCAGTAAACCGACGACCCACCACCACCCTCAACAAGCCCCCCGCAGGAGCTGGAACAAGATCACCGGCGACCAGCTCACCACCTTCCTCAGCCAGAACCCCCCCACCAGCTCAACGGACCCCAACGAAGCTGCCAACAACCTCACACATTGGATCACCAACTGCGCAGAGGCCCTCGCACCACTGAAGAAGAACCCCCCCAGCAGACGCGGCAGCAAGAAAGCCTCCTGGTTCACCGACGAGCTCATCACCTCCAAGAAGAACTGCCGCTCCCTGGAGAACACCTGGCGCACCAACCAGACCTCAGACAACATGACGGCCCTCAAACACGCCACCCGCAAACACCACCAACTGATCCGCGCCACAAAGAAGACAGCCTTCAAGGAACGACTGGACAACAACACCCACAACAGCAAGGAACTCTTCAGCATCGTCAAAGAGCTCTCCAACCCCGACGCCGGAAACAATGACATCACTCCCTCGCAAGACCTCTGCGACTCCCTCGCAGCCTTCTTCCACGACAAGATCGCCAACATTCACAACAGCTTCGGCCCACCAACCACGAACCCCACCACCGAACCGATGCCCCCCACCGCCACACTCCGCACCTGGACCCCAGTCAGCACTGAAGACACAACACGCACAATGAACACCATCCACTCCGGATCCCCTACGGACCCCTGCCCACACCACATCTTCAACACGGCCGACCACATCATCGCACCCCACCTCCGGGACATCATCAACGCCTCCTTCAACACCGCCACCTTCCCGGAGTGCTGGAAACATGCCGAGATCAGTGCCCTGCTGAAGAAACCAACTGCAGACCCCTCTGACCTCAAGAACTACCGCCCCATCTCGCTCCTCCTGTTTCCTGCCAAAGTCATTGAGAAGACCGTCAACAGACAGCTAGCCGCCTTCCTCGAGACCAACGGATCCCTCGACCACTCGCAATCCGGCTTCCGAGCCAACCACAGCACGGAGACCGCCCTCATCGCAGCCACAGACGACATCAGATCCCTAATGGACAACGGGGAAACTGCGGCCCTCATCCTCCTGGACCTCTCCGCAGCGTTCAACACTGTCTGCCACCGCACCCTGGTACAGCGCCTGAACAACACCGGCATCCAGGAGAAGGCCCTGGAGTGGATCACCTCATTCCTTGCCAGAAGAACCCAGAGAGTCCGCCTCCCCCCATTCCGGTCAGCGGTCACCGAAGTCATCTGCGGCGTTCCACAAGGGTCATCGCTCAGCCCCACCCTCTTCAACGTCTACATGAGCCCCCTCGCAACCATCGCACGTCAACACAACCTCAAGATCATCACCTACGCCGACGACACCCAGCTGATCCTCTCCCTCACCAGCGACCCGGACGCCGCCAGAGCCAGCCTACACGAAGGGATGAAAGACGTCGCCGAATGGATGAAGAACAGCCGCCTGAAACTGAACTCAGACAAGACGGAGGTCTTCATCCTGGGATCATCACCCTCCGCCTGGGACGACTCCTGGTGGCCCCCCGCCCTGGGAGCCACCCCCAAGCCAACGGACCACGCACGCAACCTAGGCTTCATCCTGGACTCCTCCCTCTCGATGACCAGACAAGTCAACGCCGTCTCGTCTTCATGCTTCAACACCCTGCGCATGCTTCGAAAGATCTTCCGGTGGATCCCCACCGAGACTAGGAAGACGGTCACCCAGGCCCTCGTCACCAGTCGGCTGGACTACGGGAACGCCCTCTACGCCGGCACCGCTGCCAAACTCCAGAAGAAACTCCAACGGATCCAGAACGCCTCTGCACGACTCATCCTGGACATCCCCCGACACAGCCACATCTCCGGACACCTGAGAGACCTGCACTGGCTCCCCGTCAACAAAAGAATCACGTTCCGACTCCTCACCCACGCACACAAAGCCCTCCACGACCTGGGCCCCAAGTTCCTCAACAGCCGCCTGACCTTCCACAAGCCCACCCGCCAGCTCCGCTCCGCCAGCCTCGCTCTCGCCACCGTCCCCCGCATCCGCAGAGCCACCGCCGGAGGAAGATCCTTCTCCTACCTGGCAGCCAAGACATGGAACTCCCTCCCCATCCACCTCCGGACAACGCAAGACCATCTCGCCTTCAGGAAGCAACTCAAGACCTGGCTGTTCGAGCAGTAGCGTTCCCCACCCCCCCAGCACCTTGAGACCCTCCGGGTGAACAGTGCGCTATACAAATGCCTATGATTGATTGATTGATTGATTTGTGGGACCCTTATCACCTGTCCAGAAACCAGGGATGGGTGGAGTTCACAGAGTTCAACTCTGCGGAATTCCGCGTAGTTAATTAAAAACTCAGTGGAATTCCACTAAGTTCTGCCCAACCACGGAATTGCAGTGATACCTTTGAGGGACACAGGGGAGGGAGATCTAACTTCTTGGCAACCATAAGAGGCAGAAGCCCCTTCCACCAGAAACTGACACAAGCAAGAAAGGCAGGTGACTGGGGCCATGACCTGCCAAATATAGGTGCCCCTAGTAACCCCAACCCACCACTCAGGCCCCCGAGGTGACGTCAATGGCTTTGTCACTGGCATGGCTGGTGGCGGTTGTGATGGCGTTGAGTGCGGGGTGGTAGCTCAATCTGTATAGCCCCTCTTCGTCGCAGCATAGGCAGCCATCCCGCACCAACAGCATTTCTTATACCCCTCCACCCTCACCTTCTGGGGCTCTGCCTGAGCCCCCAGAACCCCCGACAGCAGCCATCCTCCTTGCAGCACTGGTGGGGTGACCTTTGCCTGGCCCATGGTGCTTGTGCACACCAGGCTAGCAGGAGCACTACTGCCGCCAGTCACCATCCGGGTACAGAAAGCCACCACCAATACTTGGGCTAATGTGAAGTGATGCAGAAGCCACTTGGTTACGCTCAGTACTTGCCCTGTTTACTCGCGAGAATGCACTCCTCTTTCTTGTGGCCTGGCATGGACTCAGTAAAAAGGACCTTGACAGTATAACAGGTGAGTTTTAAAAAGCTGAAAAAGACTAGGAGTGAGTATTCGACGGCACCGGTAAACTCCACCATGTGGCGGAGCAAGGTTTTCTACTTTTTTTGCCAAACTTCCCGCTCCAAGCAGAGCACAGAGGTGGCAAAACTCGGTGAACTCTGCCAGCAGAGCGGAGCTCGCCACCCACCGCTACCAGAGACTTACCATCCCACTGTTCCACCAAAACTGCAAGATACAGTTACTCATTGTAGAAAATGCATATGCCATTTAAACTAATTATGTAATCTTTGGCCCAGGTTATTGATACTGTCAAGAAGCATAATGCTGAATATTTGTTCACCTCATCCTTCCATGTTCCATTAATTTTCTAAACACTAGTAGATATCTGAAAAGCAAATACAGAATATATTTAACTTTAGTTTACATACTATTAGATTACATACTATAAGCGAGGGAATAGCTACATAACAGTTTGTATCAGTGTATAAGAGGCTGTGTAAGTGTTTGAGTATAGGTGTATAAATGGGTATATGAGAAGGTGTATGGGTTGGTGACTGTGTGTTTGAGTGGCTGAGTGGATATGTGAGTGAGTGCATCAGTGCCTCCGTGGGTTTGTAAGTAGTTGTGTAGGTGTGTGACTGGGTGAGTTAGTGAATTATGGGTGTCTAAATGGCTATGTAATTGGTTGTATGGATTGGTAACTGGCTGTGCTGGTAGGTGTTTGGTTGCGTTTATGTACACCAGTCTGCTTTTCAGTTTCATACTGCAGTCTCTTTTTTTCCCTTCCCTCACACTCCTTTAGCTCCATTCCCATAGTAACCATGTTTTCAATAGTTTCTGTCTACCAGCAGGTCAAAGTTCCCAAGACTTTCTCTAAACAGCATACTAGTTTCACATTAACTGTAGCAGGTGTGTTTGACTGTTAGCAATTCCAAGCATAGCCCAAATAACATAACTTTTTTATTTTTCTAAAGTCACCACAGAGGTAGTTACTTTTTTTTATTAAAGTCACTCCCTAGGTTTAGTACCCTGCACATTTCCACCACTCAATCAAAGATGTTCTTTTATTTTTATTCTTATAGTTGTCCATTTTTAGCTGCTTTTCATCTTCAAAACTGCCTCATTTTGTGGCAGCCTTTTCCTCTGTGCTACTCCTGCTTGTCTCCAAGATGGTCAGAGTCTAGATTGTGGGCCATAGTTTTGTGTTTTAGGCCAGAGAGAGTGTTAGAAAGAGTGGCATTGACAGGGACCTAGAGTTACAGAAATCTGTGAATGTGTAAAAAAATACTCGTTTGGCTCTTCATGCTGTTTTTTTCATGCCAGTAGTGCATTTCATGCTGAAAATCGAACTAAACATCACCACGGGTTGAGCATGGGCGTTGCCATTTTGTTTTATCTGCTGTTTTGCATTCTGTGCATGCTGCTGGGCTTATTTTTGAATCAGTGCCAATTCTCCCCAATCTCACTCATCCACCCCTCATTTGCTTATTTTTAACAGTGTGTTTCTTTCTGCATGTGTATTTTATGTTTTAGTGTTTTTTATACTTTTTTGTGACTTTTTGTTCTTTTTTGCTTTCCTGTCCTTGTGCTCCACTTCCTTCAGTTTTTTGTTTCTGCTTTACCACTGTGTTGTCCTATGTCTTTCACCCAGTCCCGTGGCAGAAGCAGAAAGCAGTGGTGGTGCCAGTGCCACTCGCACACCCTGTGGGCACCAGCACCATGCAGTGGTTCAGCCCTGTCCCATTTCTACTGAATGAAGGTGACCACGCTGATTTTTTAGGTCCAGCACCACCTCCCCTACATGCTGGCAGTAAGCAGTAGGCAGCAGGCCTGGGAGAGGGTAACTACTGCGGGAGCTTCAGCTGCTGTGCGGGAGAGTGCATCGGTGCATGCACCATCGAAGAGGGGTGCAGCTCACCACACAGCAGATGACTCACCGCTGGGTTGACATTATTTATAGGGAACAGGACCTGCTCAGCCTGCTGGGTGTTGAGGTTGTGGGGCTTGGTGAGTAACTAATAATTATTTTTTGTTTTCTAAAAATGATAATATTGTTTTTCAAATAGCATGCTGCTCACTCCTAGAGGTACGTTAAGTTTATGTTACAAATAATATCTGATCCAGCTTGAGCTATTCAGGTGCTCAGCACTGCCTACTCGGTGCTCGCTTGGTCTGATTATTTAAGAATTTATGCAGACTTCTATCCTGTCACTAAGATAGTTGTGAGAGTTAGCGTTCTCTGTGCCTCTCTTTCTGAAGCTCATACAGTCCCAATCTCCCGGTGATGTGTAGTATGCATTGAAATGGGTGAAGGAGTTGTCACATCAAGGAGAAGCAAAAGATAATTTGTTGCAAATCATTAGTAGGTCAAAATGTAGTTTTGGTTTAGGAAATTTGGATAGGGCAAAAGTCTTTCTGATTTAGAAAGTAAAATGCTACTGCCTGTCAACATCATTTTTTTTAGATTAACTGTACCACTAATATTTTTTTTAACTTCCTTATTTCTTACATCAGCACCCACAGACAAGAGAGCGTCAGAGGAGCAGGGGAAAGGAGATGCCAAAACTAGCATCACGGCGGGTGGAAATACCACCAATGTGGAGGCCGCTGTAGAGGGTTCTGCTCTCCCCAGTAAGTCCTGTTATTATTATTTACCTCATCTACCTCACCCCAATACTGGTGCATGCACTTTATCAAACAAACAATGCCCTTATATAAACGTGAACTTTCTTGTGAAGTCACAAATAGAAAGTCCTTGAAATCCATTTGTATATATTTATGCAGCAGGAATTGCAGACAAACTTCACCTTGAAATCTAAATGAAAAGTGCCCAGGAGATGGAAAAAGGACGGGGAGGAGCCTCCTGAACAGGAAAAGGAAGTTGGAGTCACATGGGCACTTCATTTTTATTGGAAAAAAAGTAAAATTAAAAAAATGCTTTTTGCGTTAAAAAACAAGCTGAATGTTCCATTTGAGTTGAATATTCACCCAATATGGTATTTTCGAGTTGATTTAGTGCCTTTATGTGTAGAGAAGCAGCCACAGCTGCTTGCCAGCATCACATAAATGGTGCCGGAAGGCTCTGTGGCCATGCTAGTGGCTGGGAAATCTCAGTCACACTCCTTAGCGGCTGACAAATCCTGCTCATGAGCACCCATTTACTCAAGCCTTACATGACATGTGCCAACGGGATTATAATACTGCCACGCGCCGGATGGTAGAATTTAGCAGGAAGTCTGTGTTACATGCGGAGTGCAGAGATACCTGAATTCCTCCAACTCCGCAAGCAGAATTATAATTCCTCCCAGGCCTACTTTTAATGATATCTGAATACGGCAATGATCTTAGAGTGGATATGTCTCAATATTTGTGTCTAGTGTACGGGATAGTGTGGGTCATGACTATAAAGTGATCTAAACTGGCATAAGACTGATGTGAGATGGAGAAATAGGTGTAATCTTGCCTTGTGGGGTTCAGTCGCCTCCAAATATCTACCATCTCTAGGTCCCTCATCCACTGCTGGCCCCCCTTAGAAATCACATTCATCTGGCCAGTTCGATGATCTAAGCGACCAATTGCTGTGTTGAGGTCCCTACCCATCAGCACCTCTGGGTCTCGTAATGGCATAACTTGCAAAAAAACTGCCTGCGGAATGAATCCTGGGTGACATTAGGTGCACAATCAGGGCCTAAATTGAGTGAGTTATTGTCCAAAGAGATGCAGATCACCAGGAACCTCCTGGGAATGTCCACATGCATGTCAAGTATCTTTCCTTTAAATTTGTTGGCAAATATTATCACCACCCTCTTTTTCAATGTTGCCAGAACAGAAAAGCTGTCTGCAAATCCACCATGATCAGAGGTGGGTCAAGTCATGCCTTTGCAGGTGGGTCTCCTGCAATAGGCAGATATCACAATCAGATTATTTCAGCATGTTGAAGAGGCCCAGCCATTTAGCAAGTGCATTAAGGCTCCCTACATTTGTATGATATGTACAGTAGATTGTGTTCTCCATGATTCCCAATGGAGTTTACTGAATATTTTTGTATCCCTGGAAGGTATGGTGTCCCATTGTTGTACTATGTTTAGGTGCAGTGTGCTTTTAGATCAGGGAACATACAAAAATAACTTAGTAATAATAAACAAAGAACTGCATTATCTCCACCTTCGAGTTCCCAACAATGAAGTGTGATCCACAAGTCCAGTCTATCCGATCCATAAGTGTAACCAAGAAAAGACTGCACTTGTATCTATGGCGAAACTGAGTGTCTCCTAATGTCTCCACCATAGATCCTCAAGAAAAAAAACCCAGAGGCCATGTCACAGTGCCTCTACTTTAGCCTCCAGGAAGGGAGTCTGATTGGGTGTAGTGTGGCCCCAATGAGGATATCACAACTCTACCTCTGTTTCTTTGGAGTGTACCTTAGACATCACAGCCGCTTTTTCCCTCTGAATCTCATCTCATGAAGGTCTAGGAGAGGACTGCTTAACCCTTTCAGTCCTCATGACGGAATGGTTCCATCATGAGCACAAGTGCAGAACTTTCCCACACAGAAATTTGAGAAAAAAGTGATTTTTTCAGCTAAATTTGAGGTTTGAAGGGGATTCTGGGTATGAAAACGTTAAGGGACCACGCAAGCCATACCTCGCTGGACTCCCACAGGTGCCTAGTTTTCAGAAATGTGTGGGTTTGGTAGGTTTCCATAGAGGGCCGCCGAGCCCAGGGCCAAAAACTCATGGGACCCCCCTTGCAAAACCAGGTTGTTTTGTGATAGGTAATTTTGATGTTGCCTCAATAGGTTGTGGCCCGTTTCATGTTGCGGGCACTAGGCCTACCCACACAAATGAGGTACCACTTGTCTCGGAAGACTTTGGGGAACACGGGGTGGGTGGAAATTTGTGAATCCACGCAGATTCCAGAACTTTCTACCACATAAATGTGAGGAAAATGTGTTTTTTTGACAAATGTTGAGGTTTGCAAGGGATTCTGGGTAACAGAACCTGGTGAGAACCAGTCAAGTCACCCCATGCTGGATTCCCCTGGTGGGTGTCTAGTTTAAAAAAATGTATAGGTTTGCTAGGTTTCCCTAGGTTCCGGCAGAGCTAGGGTTCAAAATCTACAGCTAGGCACTTTGCAAAAAAAGGGTCAGTTTTCACTCTGAAAATGTGGTGTGTCCACGTTGCGTTTTGAGACGTTTGCTGTCGTGGGCACTAGGCCTACCCACACAACTGAGTTACCATTTTTCTCAGAAGACATTGGGAAATGTGGGGTGGGTAGAAATGTGTGGATCCACGCAGATTCCAGAACTTTCCACCACAGAAATGTGAGGAAAATTTGTTTTTTTGACAAATTTGAATGTTTGCAAGGGATTCTGGGTAACACACCCTGGTGAGAGCCATTCAATCACCCCATCCTGGATATCCCCGGGTGTTTAGTTTTTAAAAATGTATAGGTTTACTATGTTTCTGTAGGTGCCGGCAAAGCTAGGTTTCAAAATCTACAGCTAGGTACTTTGAAAAAAAAGGGATCAGCTTTCACACTGAAAATGTGGTATGTCCACGTTGTGTTTTGGGCCCTTTCCTGTCGCGGGCACTAGGCCTACCCACACAAGTGAGGTACCATTTTTCTCATAAGACATTGGGAAATGTGGTGTGGGTAGAAATTTGTGGATCCATGCAGATTCCAGAACTTTCCACCACAGAATGTGAGGAAAATGTGCTTTTTTTTTTTACAAATCTTTAGGTTTGCAAGGGATTCTGGGTAACAGAACTGGTGAGAGCCAGTCAAGTCACCCCATCCTGGATTCCCCAGTGTGCCTAGTTTTCAAAAACGTATAGGTTTGCTAGGTTTCCCTAGGTGCCGGCAGAGCTAAGGTTCATAAGCTACAGCTAGGCACTTTGCAAAAAAAGGGTCAGTTTTCAATCTGAAAATGTGGTGTGTCCACGTTGCATTTTGGGCCGTTTCCTGTGGCGGGCACTAGGCCTACCCACACAAGTGAGGTACCATTTTTCTTGGAAGACTTTGGGGAACGCGGGGTGGTTGGAAATTTGTGGATCCACGCAGATTCCATAACTTTCCACCACAGAATGTGAGGCAAATGTGTTCTTTTGTACACATTTTTAGGTTTGCAAGGGATTCTGGGTAACAGAACCAAGTGAGAGGCAGTCAAGTTACCCCATCCTGGATTCCCCTGGGTGTCTAGTTTTTAAAAATGTATGGGTTTGCTATGTTTCTGTAGGTGCCGGCAGAGCTAGGGTTCAAAATCTACAGCTAGGCACTTTGCAAAAAAAGTGGTCAGTTTTCACTCTGAAAATGTGGTGTGTCCACGATGCGTTTTGGGCCCTTTCCTGTCGCGGGCACTAGGCCTACCCACACAAGTGAGGTACCATTTTTCTCGGAAGACACTGGGAAATGTGGGGTGGGTAGAAATATGTAGATCCACGCAGATTCCAGAACTTTCCACCACAGAATGTGAGGAAAATGTGTTTTTTGTACAAATTTTTAGGTTTGCAAGGGTTTCTGGGTGACAGAAACCAGTGAAAGGCAGTCAAGTCACCCCGTCCTGGATTTGCCTGGGTATCTAGTTTTCAAAAATAGATAGGTTTGCTAGGATTCCCTTGGTGCCGGCAGAGCTAGGGTTCAAAATCTACAGCTAGGCACTTTTTGAAAAAGGGTCAGTTTTCACTCTGAAAATGTGGTGTGTTAATGTTGCATTTTGGGCCGTTTCCTCTCTCGGGTACTAGGCCTACCCATACAAGTGAGGTACCACTCTTCTCAGAAGACTTTGGGGAACGTGGGGTGGGTGGAAATTTGTGGATCCACGCAGATTCCAGAACTTTCCACCACAGAAATGTGAGGAAAATTTGGTTTTTTTACAAATCTTTAGGTTTGCAAGGGATTCTGGGTAACAGAACCAGGTGAGAGCCAGTCAAGTCACCCCATCCTGGAATCCCCCGAGTGTCTAGCTTTCAAAAATATATAGGTTTGCTAGGTTTCCCTAGGTGCCAGCAGAGCTAGGGTTCAAAATCTACAGCTAGGCACTTTGAAAAAAAAGGGGTCAGTTTTTACTCTGAAAATGTGGTGTGTCCACGTTGCGTTTTGGGCCGTTTCTGGTCACGGGCACTAGGCCTACCCACATAAGTGAGGTATCATTTTTTTAGGAAGACTTTGGGGAATGCGGGGTGGGTGAAAATTTGCAGATCCTTGAAGATGACAGAACTTTCCACCTCAGAAATGTTAGGAAAATGTGTTTTTTAGACACATTTTTAGGTTTGCAAGGGATTCTGGGTAACAGAACCTGGTGAGAGCCAGTTAAGTCACCCCATCCTGGATTTCCCAGGGTGTCTAGTTTTCAAAAATGTATAGGCTTATTAGGTTTCCCTAAGTGCCAGCGGAGCTAGGGTTCAAAATCAACAGCTAGGCACTTTAAAAAAAAAGTGGTCAGTTTTTACTCTGAAAATGTGGTGTGTCCAGGTTGCGTTTTGGGCCGTTTCCTGTCACGGGCAATAGGTCTAACCACACAATTGAGTTACCATTTTTCTTGGAAGACTTTGGGGAACGCAGGGTGGGTGGAAATTTGTGGATCCACGCAGATTCCAGAACTTTCCACCACAGAAATGTGAGGAAAATGTGTTTTATTTTACAAATCTTTAGGTGTGCAAGGGATTCTGGGTAACAGAACCTGGTGAAAGCCAGTCAAGTCACCCCATCCTGGATTCCTCTAGGTGTCTAGGTTTCCAAAATGTATAGGTTTGCTAGTTTTCAAAAATGTATAGGTTTGCTAGGTTTCCCTAGGTGCCGGCAGAGCTAGGGTTCAAAATCCACAGCTAGGCACTTTGCAAAAAAAGGGTCAGTTTTCACTCTGAAAATGTTGTGTGTCCACGTTGAGTTTTGGGCCGTTTGCTATCGTGGGCACTAGGCCTACCCACACAACTGAGGTACCATTTTTCTCGGAAGACTTTGGGGAACGCAGGGTGGGTGGAAATTTGTGGATCCACGCAGATTCCTGAACTTTCCACCACAGAAATGTGAGGAAAATGTGTTTTTTTGACAAATTTGAATGTTTGCAAGGGATTCTAGGTAACACACCCTGGTGAGATCCAGTCAAGTCACCCCATCCTGGATTCTCCTGGGTGTTTAGTTTTAAAAAATGCATAGGTTTGCTATATTTCTGTAGGTGCCGGCAGAGCTAGGGTTCAAAATCTACAGCTAGGCAGGTTGAAAAAAAAGGGATCAGTTTTCACTCTGAAAATGTGGTGTGTCCACGTTGCATTTTGGGCCCTTTCCTGTCGCTTTCCTGTCGCGGGTACTAGTCCTACCCACACAAGTGAGGTATACATTTTCTCAGAAGACATTGGGAAATGTGGGGAAATGTGGGCTGGGTAGAAATTTGTGGATCCATTCAGATTCCAGAACTTTCCACCACAGAATGTGAGGAAAATGTGCTTTTGTTTAGGTTTGCAAGGGATTCTGGGTAACAGAACCTTGTGAGAGCCAGTCAAGTCTCCCCATCCTGGATTCCCCAGGGTGTCTAGTTTTCAAAAATGTATAGGTTTGCAAGGTTTCCCTAGGTGCCGGCAGGGCTAAGGTTCATAATCTGCAGCTAGGCACTTTGCAAAACAAGGGCCAAGATTGCTAACAGCTCTAGAGGGAAATTGTAGCAGGTCCTGATACAGATGGAGGATTAAACCTCCAAAAGTGATTGAGGTCATTGTGGATGCCACTGTCATGCTTGCTTCGTTTTCATTGAAATAGTGAACACATGTGACTATATCAGCAGGGAGGTTGAGGGAGCTGGCAGGGCTACCCACTTAATGTGATCTACCATGTTGTTTGTCATAAAGGTCAAAGACAGGTACCATTTAATGGATGAGGTGTTCAACATCCAAGTTACCCTTTTCAGCATCACATGATCCCCCTAATTCTGATGTTTAATCTACGGGACGCATCTTCAAGATCTTGCAGGTGGTCCTGTAGGTCAACATTTTGGTCATGGAGCTCTAACATTTCCTTTTGGAAGGATTCCAGTTCTTCCTCAAATGCATCTCTGGTATTTTCTAATGTAGACACCTCTGATCTTGCACTCCAATGTCATGCCTCACCTCTTTTATCTCCATGCTGGCAATCTCCTGAAATGTTGTAATGTCTCCGCAGAGTTTTCAGAACAATTCCTCCATACATGTACAGCTCAGAGACACCTTAGCTGTGGAATGAGGGGGCCTGTGTAGACAGAGGTCCCCAGTCTCTCCAATGCTGTCTGTGCACACTTTAGAGACATCTGTTTTCTTGGTCGCTGTCTTGTGTGTAACATCTCCTTCAAGGTGGAGATCTTTTGTGTTTGTGTGAGACCATGTTTGGGTGGTTTGACTGTGACTCTGAGGATAGGGGCAGCAGTGTCATTTGTCTGATGAACTGTAGGAGTTGAATAGAACGATATAGGCAGTGGATGTCATCTGGTTACCAGTGCCAGGATCTGTTCAAAAACTGCTGACCGCCCCACACACATGTAGAGTCTGGTCTTTTCACTGCTTCTGTGGGCATTACAGGATCCTGCCAGCCATTGGACCAGATGCATTGGCCATTATCAGACTCGGGGTCAGATTCTGTAAGTCACTCATGAGAGAAGTTTCGCTTAAGGGACTGTTTAACAGCCAGGTAGTTGAAGGATGGCTCAAAACTCGGGGCAGCCCTGTAATGTGCCAGCATGGATTATTGATTGTCATCGAACCCCTCCTAAATTGCAAGGTCTATTAGTGTGCCCTGCATCAAGGACCTGATTTTTTGATTGCCTATGTGTTAGAAGGACTGGACTGTAAGGCTGCAATGGGGTCCCTTCTAGGGTGAACTGCTATCACATATAACATTAGGCAGAATAGCAAAGGCACCTAGCAGGGCTGGTGTCTGCCAGCGCCGCTCCACCTCCACCTCAGGTCAAGTATGTGAATCTCAGCATGGATTGGGTTGGGGGCATTATTTCCCCTTCAATTATACACCCATATGCTGTGGTCATCCGTGAGAGCCATGTCTGTCAAGGGGCCCACCCCTCAACTCCTCAACAGGAAGGGCCTCCGATTGTCTCCAACCTCGCCACCTTGTGACTGTTTCAAGAAGAAGAGGAAGGGGGCATGCAACTTATCTCTACAATGTGGGGTGGGCCCCTTTGCAAGAGAATAAGTCTGTTTTAAGTCTGTCCTGAGTCTGTCTTAAGTCTGTCCTAAGTTTGTCTTAAGTCTGTATTAAGTCTGTCTCAAGTCTGTCCTACTACTTTTGGTATTCACAGAAGGCATTTAGTAGTAGTAAAGATAGGATTTTGTCTTATGTTTGACTTAAGTTTGACTCAAGTTTGACTTAAGACAGACTTAAGACAGTCTTAAGACAGTCTTAAGACAAACTTAAGACAGACTTAAGACAGACTTAAGACAGACTTAAGACAAAATCCTAACTTTACTACAACTAAATGCCTTCTATTAATACCAAAGTAGTAAGTTTAGGATTTTGTCTTAAGTCAGTTCTGTGAATCAGGCCCATTTTGCTTGTCCGAGAAAGAAACCAGCTGGCAGTGTTGGCTTAGAACATGGGGGCGCTGGTGTATAATCCAGGAGATTCTGTGGTTTCACCTTCACGCTCAACTTTATGTGGTCCGACCGCCCCCGGGCCATGTCAATACAAAGTTCAATCTTTAGAAGAAAAGGAGTGTGTCTATATCAATACATAATTTATCTTTTAAAGATTCAAAGAATTGTGATGTTGATCAATGGCTCTTTTAAATCCGATCAAAAATAGTCTATTGGGAGTCTTAGGTTTCTTTTCTTAATTCCAAATTGTATTCAGTCCATAATATTTTATCAGAAGCAGTCAACCCCATCCAGCTAATGCGTTTTGTCCCATATGCACATCATCAGATCTCAAGATCACAATATGCGCATGGACTCTATTCTTCTGTCTTTTGTGTTTATCCTGACCGAAATACGGCCTCCTGTTATCATTTTCTTCTTGTCTGTAAGGACCTTGCTCCTCCGTTACTCCTGCTCATCCAATATTCATCTGGTCATTTTGCTTGCTCTGCCATCCTCAGTTCCTCTCCCAGTTAATTGCCTAAGCCCATCTATGTTGTTCCCTATGCTCTCTGTTTGTTTCTTCCTGTGACTCACAGGTCAACCTAAGTCCTGGGAGCTGCACTATAGGAGGTAGAAATCTGCACAAAAGGCCTCTTAGTGGCTGATGTTTACATGTGGGTAGCCTAGGATAGGGAATGCCATTAAGAAAACCAGCACATACCTGAAACGCAATGGTATAATTGCCTGTGTGTCGCGTTGAGTCAGACTGAGTCCGTCTCGGCTTTATAGTCAAAAGCATTTTCAATGTGAACATTTTTAATCTCATACATATGAGGGTGAAAAAGACTAGAAGTCTCAAAAAACATTGGTTTGGTTTCATATGTAGGAACTTTCTGTTTGTGTTACAAATAAAATGCGCCACTGGACATCCAAGTCTTTATGGTGCTTGGAGAGCTGCATAACATGTGCTATTAATATTACAAAATGGTTAAAAAAAACTCAAAGGGAACAACACGACTTGATGAATGCATCCTACAATCCAACAGTGTGCAGCTTCGATGTGTGGATACATATTGTATTCTTTATCATGTTCTGACACATAGCACACCTGGGACGTGTCATTGGAGCCTGATCTGCACGTTAAGAGCCTCCAGAACATGAAAAGAAAGTACCTACAGTCCAGTACACTCTCTCTTGTGCAGTCCCTTGTCTAGGTAAGCTTCATACCATACACTGGATCTGTTGCACCTGGTGTTTCCATCAGACAGGGGTGCATATTATCAAGAAACGGTGTTAACATTATCGGCGCTTTAGCGGCAGAAAACTGCAGCTAAAGCGGCGATGATGGGCTTGATTATATGCCCTTGTGAATTCCCATAGAAGCCCATGTTCTGGTGTCAACATAGGCATCTATGGGAATTCTCTGCGGCCTATTATCAAGCCCATTATTGCCGCTTTATCTGCAGTTTTCTGCCGCTAAAGCGGCGATAATTTTAATGCCATGCTTGATAATATGCCCCTTTGTCACGTGTAACCGTGGTACCACATTGCATCGAACTTGCCCCTCAGTTAGAGCTCCTATCATGATGACATAGTTATACTGCTCAGCAAGTACTAGCAATGGGAATTGATTTCCAGAATCTGATTATTGCCATCCACGCTATGAAAGGACCAGATTCCATGCCTTAATAACTCTGCATACATGACTTCTTTGCTATAGATCACATCTAGGATTAGTCTTGAACAACGGTTGGTCAGGAAAGGGAATGGCAGACAGTTGACGGTCAATCGAGGAGTACACTCTTTCACAATGGTGGCTGGCGGCATTTGGAAGTCATGAGGTGTAAAAGTTTGATAGAACTTTTATGTAGTGAGCAAAGTGAGTGAACTAGGTGGACAAACGTGGGGTTCAGGGGCATCCTCCCCTGGGAAAAATAAAATGTGAAAATAGATTAATAAACGGTGCATTTTAAGGAAAGTTTTAATAGTGAATTTAGTTACAAAGCAAGAAGGTTTATAAAGTAATTGTGAATGTATAGTCTTGAAATATTTAAAAACATCAAAAACGACCCCATGTCTTGCCACATTAAAATGCTGAGCAGTTACTGTATTGTGCAAATCGTAAAGTGTAACACCGCCAGGCCCTTTAAAGTGTGTGCTTGCCTAGTGTCTTGCAATGCGTGCAGCATTGACTTTGGATAAAAATGCTCTAACCGTTCTTGGGGAAGCACCCGTAGCTGCTGGCTGCAATCAGTTAAATAGAAATATGTGCAGACAAGGCTTTAAGTGGCATGACTTAAACATGTCAACTAAATTTCTGTGATTCTCATTTTGTGCCACCCGAGCAGTATTTTGTTTTCTCTTTGAGCTTTCTACTATTGCATCCAAATGTATAACTAAACAACTGACATACACCCAGAACCTAGCAAACACAAGGAGATGATGAACGGAGTGCTGAAACTTTTCAGACACTCGCCCCCAGTCACAGATCTGTGTTGAATCCTTCATCGTTCTTTAGCTCACTTCGCCAATTCAGTTCAGACACAGCTATATGCAAATCAGTCTTGACCCTGTGCCTCATGGGAACAGCCCAGCCTGAACTGCCAAGAGAGGTCTTCCCTGAACAAGAAACAAGCATCCTGGGACCGGTTTCTGGGTAACACCCTTCGTCAGCCAGGCTAGCTTGAATCCAGTGCCAAAGTGATCAAGGGACACACGTCTGGGCATACCCTGCCAACTTAGGACGAACAAAGCAAACACAAGGAGATGATGGACGGAGCGCTGAAACTTTTCAGACACTCATCCCAGTCACAGATCTGGGTTGAATCCATCACCGTTCTTTAGCTCACATCGCCACCTCAGTTCAGACACAGTTATATGCAAATCAGTCTTGACCCTGTGCCTCATGGGAAAAGTCCAGCCCGAACTGCCAAGCCAGGTCTTCCCTGAACTGGAAACAAGCATCCTAGGACCGGTTTCTGGGTAACACCCAAAACCTGCCAGACCTATTGGGTTTGTCAATGATTGCTAGCTGTTTAAGATAAATGACTAGTACAATTGATTTTGTTGCACATACTTACTATTGAAAATGTTTCAATTCAGAACCTATGAGACTGCGAATTAAATATTGTTGAGGCCTGCGGAAGGGGTATTGGTGTTCAGTTATGTGTACTTTAGGTTAGACATGTATGCCCTTTTTCTCTCCACTTCTGGTTCATCTGCATATCTTAAAATATATTTCCTCTTCAGCATCTCTTTTCACTCTCTCCTCAATGCACTTCCTTGGATCTCCTTTACTTCACCGCCCCCAAATATACACTGCACTCACTCACACGCAAGGACTTTATTTTCTTTCACTTTTGCCTTCTCAATAGTGTGGCAGCTGTGTATCCCACTCACACACATTTACACAGATTTTCATTTGCAACTGGAATAACTGACCATTTTTCTGTGTGAAGTGCAGAGATGCCAACTCACTGACAGGCACTGTGAGAAACTCACTCTACCTTCAGCCTCTGTGCCATATGTCTCGATTGTGACCTGTCAATAACACCTGGCACAACTCAGTTCAAAGTATGCCCTATACAAGAGTGATAAGATGCACAAAAATACCAGAAACACAACATGATGGAAATAGCTAACTCTATTCATGATTGCAAGATTAAGTAAATATATGAAATAGAAGCAGGAACTAAATTGAAGACATGCATTACCTTAATGATTTAAACATTCATTGTTTGGAAATCAATCAGTGTTTTTGGCATTAATGTAAAGGGTATGAGTATAGGACCTTAAATATGTAACCGCAAACATCTACCATGCTACAGTGACTAACTGCATTTAAAAATCAAAACATATTCAGAGTGGGAATAAAACATTGTATGACCATTGAGTCAATCAACATAAATAAATCAGGACCTTAATAAGTACCTGGTATTCCTGCTGTAGTCTTCTAAGCATGCATTCTCGTTGCATTTACTGGTTTTTGACAAGCTTCTGGTATTCTACAAATCTGAACACTAGATCCACATATCGCTCCCTTTGCTTCTGACTCCCTTAAAACCTGAGGAGATATTTGAAAAAACTTCACCTGTTAGCAAAATCCCTGCACCACATTTAGATCAACTTCGCTGGGGAACAAATACAACAGCTCCACTTCTAAAGAGGCCAGAAACCTACACCCATGGCCTGGGATCTCCCAGTGGGAGAAGTCAGTCTGGTCAGGCATCTTAGCACAATACACCTAATACAGGTTTATTATTTACACTTAACTTTACCGAGAACAATGTGCCAAATCTCACTCACTGAGCTCACATTCAATCCTACACTGTAACAAATGTGAAATGGTGGGATCTATCAATGCCTTTGAATGATATCTGTCCTTATGCAGGGATACAGCCTGCAATTCCCAAAACTGTAAAGGAGAATGAAAGTAATAGTTATTTAAACATACTGTACCGACGTGTCTCTCCTGTGTCTCACTTTTTCATCCCACAGCACCACTTGAACAGAACAGGAGGCACACGCAGTCTCCCTAAGCTAATCACAACGCTGCAATGCAGCATTGTGATTTGGTACGCACCCAGGCTCCCCTAAGCCAATCACAACACTGCAATGCAACGTTGTGATTGGTCTGAGATGGTTCGGCGCTTAGCAGGGAATGGGAACCTGGGCATGCTCTCCACCCAGGTGGAGAACATGCTAAGTGCGCATGAATGGTTGCCCGGCCCAAGACGGCCGGCCAAATATTAGTGCGCACTTAAGAAGTGTACTCACCACCCCCCATGCACCTGTGTCAGAGCAGCCTTGTCCCACCCTGGAAAGCTGCTTAAGCAGGTCAAAATAAAATTATAAGAACCTCGAGTTATAACCATATTATTTTTCCTTTATTTTACAGCTGCACAGCAGTGGGTCGATGCTCCTCCACCTTAACGGAGGAGCCACCACTGTATAAAAGTGTAGTTTCTCATCCACGGAGATACTCCTATGAGCAGAAGTGGTTACTTCTCACCCATCTGATAGGCTCCTCATTGAAGCCAATATGTCCAGCTTGTTGTAGCCCTGAAAGGCAATTAGTCCTCCTTTTGTTTCTCAGTGCACCTCCTTGCTCCGATTCTGCTGATCACATGCAGAAAGATAGTATTTTTGCTATCACAGTATGTGAGCAGGCCAGTCTGTGGGGCTCACAGCTGCTTTTAAGACTGAGGTTGACACACCACACAGTTCCTAAATTATGTCAATGTCCTACTGCTGCCTGTCTCTCATAGGCAACTAACGCTCCTGACACATAGATGTTCTTATTGCTGCCATTTTGAAAAATATGAGTAAAGTACCACAATACCTTAAGATAGAAATGAAGGGTAAGGTTTACAACTCCCCCAAAGCTACTGAATGTAAAATTCTGAAAGAGACTGAATACCACCAAACACAAAGAAGAAGCTCCCACCAAAAAATATCCAAAATAATTTGTCAATGTGTCTAGTCAAAAAAGGCATGTAAAATAGCACACGCCATATAAAACCAGACAAGTTGGTTATCCATAAAGCTGCATAAAAAATGGAGCAAAATAAAGCGTGAAAGTTTACCATTTAATAACAAGGAATACCTCTCTAACATTGGTATATACTATCAATATTATTGTGGAATCAAAAATGCCACCCGAGTTTATAAAAGTTTATGAGCACCTTAATAAATCAATCATGGACAAAAATGCGCTAATATCAGATATACAAACTCATTGCAAGTCCCACATAAATCTTTTTAAAAATTAACAATAATGCCTTTTAATTGAAGGCCAAAGTAAATATGTTTGTGTGTTTTTTATATGTGTGTTATTTAAAGGGTGTGTGAGATGCAATTGCCTTTTTTATAAACTATGTAAATTCCATTTCAGGTGCATCCTCTCAATTTCCCATGTGCTATTTGCCAATGTGCAAATTGCCTACCCACTGTAGTTTGTTAGCAGCAATTCATGCGCAAATAGGACAAACTCCTGGAATCTGCATGTGAGCTCTGATTAATGCATGCACGAATGTTGAAACATTTTACAAGGTGCAAAATCGAAACTTTGTGCTATTTGCCACCAAAATGCTCACCTCGACCCATATTATATAACAAGTGCAATAACCATACAGAGGGATGCCCCCAAAGGATGCACTGACTCACTTCATTAATACAGTGCAGCTGCAGCGTCATGGGTTCATTCCACCATGCAAACAAAGGGATGCCCCGTTAAGGTAGAGCCTGTGCTATATATGCACTAGTGCTATCTGTATTACAGAACGGGCTGCAGAAGACTCTATAGCTCTGTCTGTAATACTACAGCGCCTCGAAGACACAGAAAATTGGCACACATGCCCATTGATCACTAGGGTACTGTATGCAATACAGCTTCAGGTTGTACCTGAAAGTTTGAGAACAAACAGCATGGAGTAGGCAATTTGCACCTGGGCAAATAACAGATGTGCAATTAGCATAATGGCAAATACTGTCCGACTTGAGAGTATGCACCTGAAATTAAACTAGCACCAATGCTGTCATCAGAGCCATTTCCTCATATGTGCTCTTTAAATATCAAAGCAAGGAGACAGTGGTATTGACCTTTTTGGAATCTAGAAGGCATCACAGCTATAGCTGAAGATGTGACATTTCATCTGCAAGGAGATAAGATAACATCACATCTTATTTTGCCATTTCTTTCTAAATTTGCTCTTGAAGTTAAGAAAAAGGTTACTGGTAAATTGGTGCTATATTCTGTCTTAGAAAAATAATGTTTCTGCTTCATTTAATCTATGGGGACGTTCTGTTTTATAATTGTTTGTAGCTATCAATTTTAATATTGCCTTTTTTTATTTGAGTATAATGCCTTTCTTGCCTTGCCTTGTTTGTGGCATTTCCTAATCATGGCTCAGTACCTTCTTCTTAAATCTTTATTTCGATTCAAAGAATCATAAAAGAAAACATACAAATGCATTTGAATAACACAAATTATCTTAAAAAGTGGAATCTTACAATAATAATATAATACAACTCTAAACTAGGGTGAATACAATTGCAAATATAGGAAAATTGCAGCATAATCCTAGCCACAGATAAGCAATTTTTCATTTCATTTCGGCAGGTAAATTCTTCTGATATACCATACTGCTGCTAGATACTTGCTAATAGAAAAAACAGTAGAAGAAGATAAATCACTTTTCAGCAGCCTATAGGCATCTAAATGTCGTCTAATGCCCCAATTCCTACAAATAGGAGCAATCCACTTCTTCCTAGATTTAGTGTACATAGGACAAAAAAACATTAAATGAATATCGTCCTCCAGCTCACTAGAGCATGCAGGGCAATTTTTTAAGGTAGGAGGGTGCCATTTACTGGTGAGTGCTCTAACTGGGAGTGCGTTATATCGCCATTGTAGAAATAGTTTTCTCAAGACGACGGGATTTATATCGTTCAGGACGGTTTCCAATCTATAGTGATCCTTAATGGTTACAAAAGTAGTGGTCATTGATCCCAAATTCTCACTTGCAAGAGATGCCGAGAGATTAGAATTATGGTATAGTGCAACAAGTTCTTTACGAGATATAGTCGCACAGGCCTCTAGGGATTTTGTCCAGTGGGTCCGTAGGCCCAGCTTAATAAATTCATTTTTAACATAGTTGAGCCATGGGATTTTGCCCAGAGCAGGATGAAGGTAGAGTTCCATAAGTTCAGAGCGATAGCTCAAAAGTTCAGGGGTTGTCCAAAGACGCCTCCAAAAAGTTAAAGGCTTCACACCAAGTTCTTCCCTTAACGGTCTCAGTCCCATATCGAGCCTCAAGGGAAGTAACTGCGTGCTAGGTGGAAGGGCAGACAAGTTCCGTAAGAACTTGTTTTCCGTAGCGGCAATCTCAGGGGCACAGTCAATGCCCCAGAGTTCGCCGCCATAAATTAAAGCCCCACGAGCCTGCATTTTGTAAATTTCCAAAGGAGGACCAATCGGGTGAGTCATGGATTGGTTCCATAATTTCAGGATTCCCCCTACCCTTTGAGTTAACTTTAAATTTGATTTTGTCTGGCGATGGGACCAGGTCATTTTCTCATTCAGAGTTAGACCCAAATACTCGAAAGTGTGGACTCTTTCTAGGCTGGTTCCATTTATGGTGGGATTAGGGCGAAGAGACCTAGGGGGGTTGAAGATCATAAATTTGGTCTTAGCCGTGTTGATCTCCAACCCCCGGTCAATACAGAAGGATACAAAGCCATCCAAGACACTTTGTAACCCCATAGGGGTCTTAGCTAAAAGCAGCGTGTCATCGGCGAACATAATGGCAGAAATGCCAATACCCGCAAGCCGTGGAGCATTTCTATTGGGTACATCATTTAAATGAGAAATGAGACCATTTACATAAAGGCAGAACAACGTGGGCGCCAGAACACAACCCTGCCTTACCCCTCTTTCGACAGGGAAACTAGGTGAGAGGCTACCATCTCTACCACATCTTACCCTCGCATAGTTGTTAGTATGGAGGCGCACCAGTATGTGCAAGAGAGGCCCTGGAAGGCCTAAATCTTGTAACACGGTCCATAATTTTGTGCGGGGAACTAAGTCGAAAGCCGCACGGAGATCGACAAAGACCGTGTACAGGGAGCCCCCCTCTATCTTTACTGTTTTCCAGAAGAGCAAACACAACCTGAAAATCTGATCAATTGTGGAAACGCTCTTTCGGAAGCCAGCTTGATAGTTGCTCAGAATCTCAGAGGCCTCGACCCATTCCATAATACGATCCAGGATCAGCCTCGAGAAAAGTTTTTGTGCAACATCTATCAGGCTAATGGGCCTATAATTCCCTGGCAACAAGGGGGACCCTTTTTTAAAAATAGGCACAACTTCGGCGCCTAGCCATGTAGAGGGAACAGGCAAACCATCAAGAATAGCATTAAATAATAATGTAAGATATGGTGCCCACACTCTAGGTTCATGTTTGTACAAATCACCTGGTACCCCATCCAAACCTGGTGCTTTCCCAGCAGGAAGTTGGGAAATTGCAAGCTGGATTTCAGTTAGCGTAAAATTTACCTGGTCCTGACTTGGTACTGCATATGGTGAGCTCGCTAGAGCAGATGTCGGGCCCCTATAAAGAGTGCTAAAGTGGGTTTCCCAGGCTTCTGGGGCAATGTTATTAATTACAATTGCAGGAGGTTCGGTTGTGCCAGTAGATACAATCAACCAAAATCTCCGTGAATCTCTAGATTTTAGGGCAGATGTTAAATTCTCCCAGTTTTCAGAAGCCCATTCCAATTTAGCAAAGTGTATCAGGGATCTATAAGTCTGTCTCTTGTGTTGAATGTCAGACCTAGAGGCTTTCTTCTTTATAGCATCAAGCAGGTCGCTCTTGGCCGATCTACAGGTCTTGTTATACCAGTTGGGCTGGTTTACAAATCTCTTTTTACAAGGGACGGTTGGATTAAATAAACCAGACAACGTATAAAACAATTCCTGATGGACAGTAGCCAATTTCTCATAATAGTTTGGAGGGGAATACTGCTCTAAAATCTCCACTATGTTGTTTAAAACCGAGGCAGCTACATCATAAACTTAGGATAATTCTTTGTGATTACGAACCAATTTGGTCCATTTAATTCTCCGCTTATTATTTGAGAGAGTGGCTGAGGCTGATGGCTCCATGTTGGGTGGTGACGCTAAATCTAGAGGGCACAGACCAGATAGGGAGACATCCAATATAAGAGGATTATGGTCGCTCTCCCCCCTTGGAATGACTTGGAAATCAAGGACTCTATTCCATTCCTTGGCTTGGACAAAAATATAATCAAGTCTAGCCTCTCTGCCTGGCTTATTAAATGTGGGCTTAGGGGGATTGTCTAAAGTGGTTCGTCCATTACAAGCCCTAATAGAGTGGACCATTGTCAGGGAAGTAATCTGGATAGCCAGGGGTGTCCAGGCCCTCGCCATTGGGCCTGAGACCAGGGGAATATTCCAGATTTCGTCCTCTTCTTGGTTTATTTGGTCCACCAGGCCCTCAAGTGGTTCAAAATGAGAGTTAAAATCACCAGCTATAAGAAGCATTATATGGTCGGGTATTCCAGTTAAGACATTAGAAAGGGCCTCAATCACCCGGGATTCCGCACAAAAATTCACGTGTCTGGCGTATACATTAATCACCGCCAGTTTATTATCTAAGCCCCAATCTAGTATCAGACATAGAATATCATCAGACCCAGTTTCAAAATTAGTAACAGTACATCCCAAGTGAGTAGCAACCCAAATAATCAAACCACCAGAAGGGCGGCCACGGCCACCCCACACCGCCGGAATTGAATAAGTAACATAACCCAATCGATGGTAATCTTGTCTTGCCCAAGTTTCTTGGAAACAACATATTTGGTGAAGATCTATGAAGGATCCCTAAATTGGGCAATCAAGTTTGCTGGGTAAACCGGCTATGTTCCATGAGAGCACTTTGTGTTTTGTTATACAGTTGGAAGGAGCTACGGAAGTTTTACAAACGGAAGGCTCGCACAAATTTGGAATAACAGGAGTGGTAGTAGGAACAGGGATAGGAGCAGGAGAAGTGGACTGGCGATTAGGAAGTGGAAGCACTACAGGGGATGGAACAGAAATAGAGACTTCCTGAGGAAGTCAATCGACATCCTCAAGACAGGCGTACCTATTGAAAGTTGAGTAACCAAAGCACAAAGGCTCATAGAAATGGAAACGCCTAGGCCTACCTCTAGCCCCATTGCCCCCAACTTTAGACCAATTGTCATCCATATCATCCTGGAAGAAAGTGTGAATTGGGGGGTAGAAAAAAGACAGAGGTAGAGAATTAATAACGGAGGTACTATTACTACCAGTCCAATTAAGAATATAGGGAGCTGTTAGGCGGTTACTAAAATTGACCAAAATACAGTCACCCTTGATATTCTTTGTAGTGCTACCCAGCCAAGGAACCCTTCTAACCATTAGAACCTGTGACCTAATATTTGGGGGGAGAGGCCTATGCTTATTGAGCCAGTTAATGACTTTATTTTTTAAAGATACATAGGATTCAGGCGATGAGTTAGTAAGTTCCGGAACGCCTGTTAAAACGACAACATAGGGTGAGGCTTCTGGTGGAAGATTAATTATGTTTCTCCTGTTTGTTAAAGCCATATTTGAATTAGTGTTGGCTCTTGGATCCTTAGGAATTTGGTCCGAGTCTACATATTGTGGGTTAGGTACTGTAACTGAGTTCTTAGTTAGGGTTTGTGTTTGACATTGGGCAGGCACAGAGGATGTATGTTGAAGGGCAGAGGATATCGGCAGGGAAATGTTTGGTGTAAGATCTGGTATACTTGGCATACAATCTCGAATTCCAAGTGGAAGGGTTTCCTTCCTTTGAAGTGAGTTTGGGGAACCTGAGGGAATGAGAAGGGAGGGAAAATGTGAATCCGCTTTACTTGCTTCACATACAGCACACGGTTTGGCTCTGCTCTCTAATACGTTTGCAGGGGCTGTAATGGCCCTTTCTATTTCCTTAAGCCTAATATCAATTGCATCAAACCTAGCAATCAGTGAAGTAAGAAGACCCTTAATAGCAGTATTTACAGTATCAGTAAATCGGCAAGAGCCCTCGTCGGGTTCCAAGTCACAATCAGAGACATGTATAGGGGTGTTAGACGTCAATAAGGTTTGTTCCAATGGGGGTTTGAAAATGCCATTGTTGACTTGGGCAGGCCTAGTACATGTTGGAATGGATACATTAACATTGCTAGTATGAGGTCTGTCAAGTCTGGGTTTTTTCCCTCTCTTGGTGGCCCCCACTCGTTTTCCGTTTGGGACAGCACCCTCCTCAATGTACTGTGCTCGATTTGACATCAGGTCCGGCAATCGGGAATGCGTAGTCTGATCAGTACCCTCAGGGATGGGTTGGAGAGTATCTCTACATGAGGGAGAGCCAGATCTTAAGTCGCATAATACAGATTCAATTGTACGATCGATACTGTCCATCAATGCTGCTTGTGAGTCATCGAGGTTTGAAGGGGAGCCTGCAGATGCGATTAGACCCAGAGATGACCTGCGCGTACTGGCAATCCCATCAGATAAGCGCCTTTCTAGCATGTTCAGTTCCCCCTGAATTACAGAGTTCGCCCTGATAATAAAATTATCCAAAGTTCCAGATACTATCGGTTGGGATCTCATTACTTTACTCCGTGTGTCCATAGTGACTTACTTCCTTAGGCGCGGCGAGACAGTGGAGCAAAGGGACAGGGCCCGGTCCGGTCTTGTCCGTGCTTGAACGGGCTTAAACGGGCCCGCCCTTTGCCCGGGCTTCGCCCTGGACTACGCCCCGCAACGCGTCCCGCAACGCGGTAGTAGGCGCGGAATTGAAATAGGAAGAGGAGGAGCCGGGAAGAGTGTCCAGGTGTGCTCAATCAGATTGGCCAGCAGCGCACCCTGGACCTCGCAGTCCCAGCAGTAAACAGGCTCCAGATACACCAACACGAAGACGTCGTTATTAAAACTCCTCGTTGTTTAAAAATGAAGGTAAGGATAAAATTCTGCAGTGTCCACGCCTGCGAGCGGCTCCCGCGAAGCGGGGGCCGCGAGGCGTTATGTAGGCAAGAGAGGAGGGGGAGGAGCCGGGAAGAGTGTCCAGGTGTGCTCAATCAGATTGGCCAGCAGCGCACCCTGGACCTCGCAGTCCCAGCAGTAAACAGGCTCCAGATACACCAACACGAAGACGTCGTTATTAAAACTCCTCGTTGTTTAAAAATGAAGGTAAGGATAAAATTCTGCAGTGTCCACGCCTGCGAGCGGCTCCCGCGAAGCGGGGGCCGCGAGGCGTTATGTAGGCAAGAGAGGAGGGGGAGGAGCCGGGAAGAGTGTCCAGGTGTGCTCAATCAGATTGGCCAGCAGCGCACCCTGGACCTCGCAGTCCCAGCAGTAAACAGGCTCCAAATACACCAACACGAAGACGTCGTTATTAAAACTCCTCGTTGTTTAAAAATGAAGGTAAGGATAAAATTCTGCAGTGTCCACGCCTGCGAGCGGCTCCCGCGAAGCGGGGGCCGCGAGGCGTTATGTAGGCAAGAGAGGAGGGGGAGGAGCCGGGAAGAGTGTCCAGGTGTGCTCAATCAGATTGGCCAGCAGCGCACCCTGGACCTCGCAGTCCCAGCAGTAAACAGGCTCCAGATACACCAACACGAAGACGTTGTTATTAAAACTCCTCGTTGTTTAAAAATGAAGGTAAGGATAAAATTCTACAGTGTCCACGCCTGCGAGCGTCTCCCGCGTAGCGGGGGCCGCGAGGCGTTATGTAGGCAAGAGAGGAGGGGGAGGAGCCGGGAAGAGTGTCCAGGTGTGCTCAATCAGATTGGCCAGCAGCGCACCCTGGACCTCGCAGTCCCAGCAGTAAACAGGCTCCAGATACACCAACACGAAGACGTCGTTATTAAAACTCCTCGTTGTTTAAAAATGAAGGTAAGGATAAAATTCTGTAGTGTCCACGCCTGCGAGCGGCTCCCGCGAAGCGGGGGCCGCGAGGCGTTATGTAGGCAAGAGAGGAGGGGGAGGAGCCGGGAAGAGTGTCCAGGTGTGCTCAATCAGATTGGCCAGCAGCGCACCCTGGACCTCGCAGTCCCAGCAGTAAACAGGCTCCAGATACACCAACACGAAGACGTCGTTATTAAAACTCCTCGTTGTTTAAAAATGATGGTAAGGATAAAATTCTGCAGTGTCCACGCCTGCGAGCGGCACCCCTTTCTGCACTTAGTAGCCATTATCGGATTGATTTTTTCAACTTAATCTATTTGGTCATTATGATCACATCACATTCTAAATGTTGTAATTAACATTGCACGTTAAAAATAAAATTATTATGCTAGAGCTATGCTATATTTTACTACTAAACAGACAACCACATGTGCAGTTACTGTGCAGACAACAGGGTCATGTGATTTGAATGGTGCAGCAAATGCAGTGGCACCATTTTACTACTACACAGACAATTGAAGTTATTTTGAAGTTAAAAGGGGCTTGATTTGAATGTGCAGCAGGTGCAGTAGCACCAGGGCCAAAAGCTCTAGGGACCACACTCAATGCAGAATATTTCTAAAGGTTGTAGCTAAACTAACAGTCGCAAGTACAGTTATCTAGCAGCACTAGGGCCATGATTTCAATGGTGCTGCAGGTGCAGTGGTACCAGGGCCGAAAGTTGTCAGAACTCCCCTAAACACCAAATATTGCTATATTCAACTACTAAATAGTCGCAAGTGCAGTTACCTTGTAGGCACTAGGGTCATGATTTCAATGGTGCAGCAGGTGCAATGACACAGGGGCCCAAAGCCCTTGGAACTCCTCTAAACACCAAATATTGCAATATTTTACTATTAACAGACAGTCACAAGTGCAGTTACCTTACAGGCAATATGGTCATGATTTCAATGGTCCGGCAGTTGCAGTGGTTCTAGGGCCAAACGTTGTCATAACTCCTCTAAACACCAAATATTGATATATTTTACTACTTAACAGGCAGTCACAAATGCACTTATTTTGCAGGCACGAGGGGCATGATTTGAATGGTGTTGCAGGTGCAGTGGCACCGGGTACAAAAGTTGTCAGAACTCCTCTACAAACATAATATTGCTATTACATCAATTATTGCTATTTTCCTTTTACATTTCCTTTTTCAAAAGTGTGCTATTACTTAACTGAACTATACCACTAGTAACAGCACACTATTTATTGCCTTTTTGTACATAAACAAGTCATAACACTTTAATAGACTTGCTGTAACATATATTATACAACAACTTAGCAAGCTACAACTTACAACAAAAACAGTTTTTTATTAATCACAGAGAAGAAACCAATGGTTGTTTGTATATGTGTGGTGTGTGCTCGGTAACAACAATGAGTAGCAACACGGAGAGGCACAAGATCCCAGTAAACAGGGTTCAAACAGGGGGTCACAATAAAGTTATTAGGTGAGCATTTTATTGCCCTTAGGTCAAAGGTGACATTGTGCCTAAAATGGCTCTAGGACTGTGGAAGAGATTATTTCAAGGGGAACTTACTAACTGTGCAAAATGTGCCTTCCCCTTGACAGCCAAACAGTCACACAGAAACTAACCAGAACACTGTGTTGAGGAATCTTGCATTGCTGCCATTCCTCTGCTGCTCAGAAATGCCAGTTTTTAGTGCCGGTCATCTCACAAGGGATGTGCTGGCAGAGCAAATGATCAGCTCTTTAAAGCTGTGCTGCTCAAGTCACACTATTACAAAAAAATAAGGTAAACAGTGCATGCATTGCAAATGAAGCTCTGTTGGCTGCTGCAAACTCTGTACAGCTAAATAGGTGTTACAGAAGCCAGTAAGTTTGCACAGTAACTGCTATTGCCAGGTTAGGACTGCTGCAAGCTGCATCATGATGTGAAATCATATTTCCTAGCAATGAAGGGTGCTATTTAATAGTTTATATGGGAATGGCCATACTGTGCACAAGCAAAATGCAGTCACTCAAAATAAAGGGAGCCAATACCTGAAGTAGGCTGACTCATAGTCTCATGCTGTAAATTGTGGTGGGCGGAAGAAAAATGTGATTGACAATTAGAAAAGTGTGTTTTACTGGTAGCAGCTTTTACCCCGATGTATCCAACAAACATGATACATTGTAGACACTGGAAGTGAAAAACATTTGAGAGTTCACTGGACTTACTTTGTGAGTGTAATATGTACCTTGCATTCTTCTGTATTCTTTCAGTATCTTCCCTTTCCTATTATCTGATAACTAGTGTGGAATATTTCTGGCTGTACCCCTTTATCCACTGTCCTTGCTGAGAGGTAATTTGCCACGTGGAACAGCTCTGAGGCTATCAGAGCGGGCAATTATGAGTCAACAATAATTAGCAACAAGATGTTATTAAGTTTGCTTCTATTTAAGTATTTGAAATACTTCGGTCGATGCCAAAAAAGCTGAATTATGTGATGTATGTTACCAATGACAGGAAGGTCAGACCCGAACATACAACTAGTAAACAAAGGTGAAACAATATCAACATATGAGATGCAAATATCAACTACAAACATTGACAATGTCAGTCGGATTGCTTTAGAACTTAAAATGCAAGGCAGACCTATTGGCTTTGCCGTTGTTTGTCTTCTTGCGAGACTTGGCAGACTCACAGCTCTCACTCCTTCCTCTCCACCTGGATTAGTGGTGCTCCCGCCTTGTCTTGCCTACCACTGTCAGCTATCCACAAAGCTCTCCTTCTGCAGGCTAAGCTGCCATGTTTCCCTCACACACTCCATGCCAGACTGAGTTTTGAACAGCCACCTCACCTTCTCTCTCTGCTGGCCTTTCAACAATCCCTCCCCCACAGGTTCAGCTAGGCTTGTGAAGTGGAACACAGTATGTGCAATAGAGACTCCATGCTCAATGCGGGCAAGCCTCCCGCCTAAGCTTACCCCATACAGTATAGAGAGACTCACACAAACGCTGCGTGCCCACGAATCTCACAGAGACCACTTAACATTAATCAAAACAAAACACTCTCTGCAAGTTGTGCACCGATTCCAAAATCATAAGCTGATTTGTGTGCAAACCATATACACAGCCCCTAAAAGCACAACAAAATCTGTCGCAGTGCACAGACAAAGAGTATGATTCCTGGTACATTCTGAGGTTCGTTAAATGCCAGTGGTAGTGGAGTATCAGCAGAGCTCATTTCCTACAAACATTCTGTCCTCTCCTCAGAACCCTCAGCTTTTTTCAGTTTTCCATATACTAACACTGTTGTATGTGTTCATCACAGTTAACATTGTACATACTGCACTTCCCATTACCAACACCTATGTACGCATTAGCATCGGCAGATCTACCACATGTAGAGTCATATTTATGAATTCTGATGCAAAGCTGCGTTGCGGCTGCATTGCATCGGAAAAAACTTGCACTATGTTGCGGCATTTCCTTGCGACGTGGATGCACCGTATTTATGGAATGGCACACCATCAGCAAGGCCCAAAGGTGCATCACATATTCTGATTCATCGGTGTGAAGGATGACGCAAAGTGTTGTAACACAACTGCTACATATGCAATGAAAGCTGATTTGCGAATCATAACCCTTTCCGTGCTCATGACGGAACCACTCCGTCATGAGCCACGGGTGCCGTGTGCTCATGACGGAGTGGATCCGTCATGCTGCGGCCGTTGGCGGCCGATCCGCCCACGCGGCGCTAATTCCCCGCCTGTGCGGGCGATTAGCGCAGTGGGCTGAGACGTGACGGAACCACTCCGTCATGAGCACAGCTCACCCGTGACTCGTGGCGGAGTGGTTCCGTCACGAGCACAGCGGCACCGCAACTGCCCCCAAACCTCCCCAGCGCCGCGGCGGAATTCCTGCCACGGCGAAGGGGTTAAAGCACCTTTAAGTGCCGCAAATCAGCATTGGATCCTGCAGGAGAGCATTGTGTGGTGGGAAGCTGAAAAAAACTATGCATTTGACTCCATAGAACTTCAGAACCTCAATACCTGCAGAAAATGGGGGGAGCAACATCTACCAGCCAGGGGATGAGGAAGTGCAAATTCAGTGAGAAGGAGAAACATATACTAATCAACGAGATGACAAAGAATGAACACTTTCTCTTTGTCACCTCCAAATTTCCATTAGGGGAGAAGGATGTCCTTTTGCAATGCATACAAAGTACAAAATCAGGACTGGAGCAGCACACCATGCCTGGACCTTGGAAACTTTGCAGATATGTCTGTGCCAATGCAGTTCCCCTTGCACCATGATGCAAGGGGCTTGTCTTGGGGCTAGGCAGCCAAAACTGTAATGTAAAGTAACGTTGCTGGGCAGAGGGTCAACTTGTCACCTAAGAGGGTATCTAGGTGTGGTGTATGTGCATGCCCTCCAAGTATGATCACTGGTGGACAGTCACTAGCACAAATCCATATTGTACGCTGCAGTCATGATGTGCTGGGGGAGGTTTCTACTGATGTTGGATGTAAGGTACCACCCTAACTCCTGTTTTGCACATAGGGATATTGGGGGTGAGGGTGAGTACAAGTGATGCAGAGTGGAGGGTCATGATTGTTTGGTGGAAGTGTAGGTGGTATGTGAGCTAGGTAGGTACTTGGTAGTGTAGTGCCTTGCAGATGTGGCAGAGCATATTGAACTGCCAGTGTGTCTGAATAAGAGGCATTGTATCTTGATGCGGTAAGGTGAGATGTGACGTGTGTGCCGAAGGGTATGGCTCAATAATAGTCTAGCAGTGGTGGGTTGGTTAGTTTGCCTCTTGTGTAGCAGCTGTGCAGACATGCTGAGGAAGAGGGTATTGGTGTCCTACCTTCTACATGTCATGAGGGCCTGGGTGATGGTCTCACATGTGTCAGAAGGGAGCAATATGAAGAATGTATAACCATGCTAATAATATGGAAGGAGGTGGAGTTAATACTTGGATTATGAAGTCACATAGTGAGTTAGGGGTACCGGATGCAGGACAGGTTTCTGGGATGTTTGGAATTTGAAGGGATTGGGCATATTCATGTGGACTACCAGAGTGAGTTCATGTTGCAGAATATTAGTACCCCCATCTTGTGAGCTTGATTATGAGCTGAGCCATTACTGCCACATAAAGTCAGTTATGTTAGTCAATGGCACACTGTAACAACAGTTGGTGATATTGGAGTCTCCTAGAGTTATTGTTTTATATGGGTGTCATCAGTGTAAGTGATAAAGTACAGTCTGCGGGTCTGAATGATGAGTACCAGATGAGTTGTATGCATGTTCAAGAAAGTGGGGATGAGTGAGGAGATTTGTGGGACTCTGCAGGTGAGCACCTTGGGTTCTGAGGAAATGGAGTGAGCTCAGTGTCTACTGTTGCGGAGCCTGGAGATAAATGTGTGAGTGCTAGGAAATAAAGAAGTCCTTTCACAAATGTAAATCATGGCATATACATTCATACCACCTTTCATGTAGTGGTTGCCTGCTGTGTAGAGGTGTGTGGTTGTGTGCCAAATATCACCCCCAGGCCACAATGTTGCACAACATGCGTGCAAGACAGTACAGGAAGGCACAATGGTTTGTTGTGCCATGAGAAAGGCTGAGTGCAAGATTGTGAGAGGGAGATAGCAAAGTATGACATACCTTGTTTCGTGCTGGGGGTTAATTGATGGCTTGAGCAACTTCAGGTACCTTTACAACATATCCAATGGTCTCAGCAGTGGTGTTAAAAAATGTTTAATCAGTGAAGGCAGAACGCAGAAATGCATAACAATATGTAAAATGTGGCCTGATCCTGCACCCATTCTTTCAGGATGGGTAGGCCAGCAAGCTGCCCAGTGGCATTGTAATGTGTCGAATGACACAACAAGGCCCCCATGTCATTATTGAGGTTGTGTGAAAATGTTCATGCATAGCCATGTGAAAATCAACAATACTGCAACATGGCTTTATCAACTTATAGAATAATATGTTTCACATATCCCTGTGTAACAGAAGGTGATTGTAAAAACTATCTGCATGTTACAATAATCACTTACGTCAAATTCAATCACAGCTTAATTGTAACATATTCCTATCTCTTACCAGACGGACCAACATTACCTCTTGTAGATGAGCCTGTCCATGCCCCCCATGGATGAAGACACATTCCAACAGCTCCTGGACTCTTGACAATTCTCCTCCAGCTTTGGCAAATGTCGACCACGTTGCAGGGTCTCCAGATGAACTGACACCCACTGGACATCACCCATCCAGCTGTTCCATCACAACTGAGGTCTCAAGAACCCCCAAGCTGTATTTCAACGGTGAGTGGCAGTAGTCCAGCAGAGAATGGCTCTCCTGAAGGAGTCCATAGGTATCTTAGCCCTGCTATGGGTTAGGCCTGGATGGAGCTTGAGGGGAGTGTGTGGAGTTTTTTTGTCACTCGACAGAGTTCAGCAAGCTGTAGAGTGAGGTAAGTTGCACTGTTCGTGCTGATTTTTAGCACTGAGCATTTGTCCTGTGCTGTTAAATTAGTGCAAACGGCACCACAGGTAGTGCAAGAGAGTGCAGCTTCTTTCTGTTGCTCGAGTAGATGTTCTACTTGAGCAGCAGCTTCCTCAATACAAGCAATAATGACCTGCCATGATTGCCCACGCTGGGAAATCTCTCCAGGAGGTGGTCTAGCCTTGGATTTTCCTACCATGCCAACTTAACGTTGGTAAGCCGCGAGAGAGGAATAACTTTGCTCCATGTCACTACGTGAAGTTTTTTGGAATTCCACACCCCAAGCGGAGCGTGGAGTAGGAAAAACTCCGCAAACTGTGAGCTGAGTAGAGTTTCTGCCCAGGCTTAATGAGGGTTTAACCAAGGCCATCAAGACACCTAATCTTGGCTCCTTGGGATTGATGAGGCCCTAGCTGACATCGCTGGTGTCATTAGGTGTAGGCGCGATGAGGCAACACCAGTCCTCTACATCTGATACCAGTGAAGTTGTCAGGCAGCTGGGGGCCATACATAAACCATGCAGTCCCTGAAGCACAAGGTTAGCTCCTCCATTACATCAATAAGTGCCCTCAATAGCAACGTTGTTGCTTTGTTGGCAAACCAGCAGACTCTTGCCAGGGATTACCATGCTGCCTTATACTCACAAATGCTGTTAGGAACAGGAGAGCCACATCTTCTTATTTATTTATTTATTTAGTGTTTTCTATAGCGCGAACATGACCCTGCGTAGGGTATCAGAGCGCTTTACAGCTGACTTTGGGTGAAACAGAACCGAATACGTTACAAGTCATTAGATGCCTACCAAGTTTAGAACAGAACATTAGGCAACAAAAGATAATATATACACATATAGTCATCAGTCAACAATTGAATTACCATGAGTAGTTTAAAGTAATAGACTACATTTTGAACATGTATATACAAGCCCATATAAGGTTAGTGAACAGCTAGCGGGCACATGGAATAGTCATGATAGGTTTGTAGACAGTGACAAAGATTCTGCTCTATGTACTTATGGGAGAAATTTCCTCATATAGAATGCTTTTGCTTCCTTTTTGAATGGCGTGATGGATGGAATTCTTCTAATGTTAGGGGGGATAGCGTTCCAGATTCTTGGAGCTGCCCCGGAGAATGCTCTATCATAAGTTCTTTTCTTACAAAAATGAGCCGGTTTCAATAGTAGGTCTGCATGGCTCCTGGAGAATCGGCACCCTCCTGATAGCGTGAGTTTTTTGCGAGGTAAACTGGAGTTTTGTGGTGTAATGCTTTGTGCGTGATGCATGCCAACTTGAATTGAATTCTTGCTTCGAAGGGCAGCCAGTTAAGGGCTTTCAAGTGAGGGGTGATATGGTTGAATTTTTGGGATCCAGATATAAGTCTTGTGGTAGCATTCAGACATGCTTTCAGTGGTGCTGTTGAGATCTTGGGGAGCCCGGCCAGAGTTGTGCAACCATACTCAATCCTTGATATGACCAGTGCCTGAACTGCTATTTTGAGATCTGTTTTATTTAGGAATGGTTTCAGTTTCCGCAGGTAACTTAAATGGAAACGGGCGTTTTTTGCCATTTAGTTAATATGTGCTAACATGTTCAGGTTTTTGTCCAGAGTAATTCCCAGAGATTTAGTAGAGTTGACAATCTTCGGAGTACATTTTAGAGCAGTGATAGTGTTGGTCCATTCTACTATATGTGATTTGCTTTTTTGGGGTGTAATCAATAGGAATTCTGTTTTCTGGGGGTTTAGCTTCAGGTGGTTAGCCGTTAACCATTGGATGGTTCTCGATAGTGCATGGTTCATGGTCTTTATCTCTTCAGATGATGTGACCTTGATGTACAGCTGGGTGTCATTGGCGTACATGTGGAAAGAAATGTTCGCTTTTTGTAGTATATCCATTAGTGGTTCTACGTATAGGTTGAATAGCGCCGGAGATAGTGTTGACCCTTGCGGAACTCCGATATTGTTTCTGGTTGGGCCTGAGAGGGTTTGGTTGACTATGAATTTTTGCGATCTATTCTCGAGAAAGGATCTAAACCATTTAATGACAGTTCCCTCTAGACCCAATCTGTTTTTCAACCGATCAACTATTTTTTCATGGTTCACCGTGTCGAAAGCCGAGGACAGGTCCAACAGGATAAGGAGACATGTTTTGTTATGGTCGAGTGCCAGTAAAGCGTCATCTACTATCTGCAGAATTGCTTTTTTCTGTACTATGGTTTGGTCTGAAACCAGATTGGGAATCATTTAAAAGATTGAATTTCGAAATATGAAGACTCAGTTGTTGTTGGACACATTTTTCCAGTACTTTGGCTAGCATGGGAATATTTGTTACTGGTCTGAAGTTGTTAGGATCAGATGGGTTCTCTGTAGGTTTGTTTAAGAGGGGAATGACTTGACCAGTTTTTAGGCAGGCCGGTATTTGGCCTTGTGACAACGAAGCGTTTGTGACCTTTGTCCATGATGGGATTAGCAGGTGGTTCAAGGAAGGCCAGCACTTTGCCGGTAGGGGATCGTTGTAGTGATTGTTAGGTTTAGTGGTTGGCAATATCTTCGCAATGTCTAGCTCGCTGACCGGCTTAAAACCTGAGCACTGAGCATTGTTTTTTGTTCTTTCTAATTCTTGTTGATTCTGCTGTTCCACTGAGAAGTCCTTATCTCTTTCAATGTTTTCGGCTGCTTTCATGAGCTCCTTCTCCAGTGCGTTGGCTTTGTCTGTAAAGAAAACGGAGAAGTCTTCACTATTTAAGGTTGTATTTGTGATGATTGGTGTCGATTTGGCAGATTTATTTGATTGTTCTTTTAGTAGATCGAATAATTTCCTTGGTCTGTTTACTGCATTATCCAGTTCTTTCCTGAAAAAAGTCTTTCTTAGATTTTAGAATGCTTTTATTGTAAGCTTTCCTGGATTGTCTCAGTTGGGTTAAGTGGGGCGACGAAGGGTGTTGGCGCCATTTATGTTCTGAGAGTCTTAGTGACCTTCTTTCTTCCTTAAGGGCGCCATTGAACCACGGGTTTTTGTCTTTGTCAGAGATTCCTTTTAGTTTAAGTGGGGCTATGTCCTCGATAATGCTTGACATTGGCTTGTTATAGTGCAGCGTGAGGTCATTGACGTCAACCATGCTCTTAGGAGGCTGCAAATCTATTTTACAGCTCGCTGCTGCATTTCCAAGTTAATTCTTCTGGTGTCCCGGGTCCATTTTTTTGGTTTAATAGATTGTGCGGGCGATTTGGTTCTTCTGAAGGGAATTTCGACTGAAATTATGTGGTGGTCAGACCAATCACAAGGGGTGATTACAATTTTCACGATCGCTTTCTCTTTTGCTAATATCCAATCTAAGGTGGAGCCTTTGGAGTGGGTAGGGAGTTGACATCCTTGAACTAACGCTTGCTCTTCCAGGAATGCTTTAAACAGTGCGATCTGACTATCAGAGTGATCCTCCCAGTGAATGTTGAAGTCTCCTAGGAAGATATCATTAGATTGCAGATTAGAGTTGGTGGTTATGATTTCTATCATCTGGTCTATGAACATGTTCTTAGTACCAGGTGGGTGGTAGATTGCATGTAGTTTACAGGTTTGGTTATCTGCCGATCTAAGTGACATGCCCAGATATTCACAAGAGTCTATGTCTGATCTGTGTATACAGGCAATGCCTCCTCCCATTCTGTGACTTCTGTCCTGTCTCAAAATCCGGTAGTTCGGGGGAACTAATAGGTCTAAGCATGGTGAGGATGAGTCAGAAAGCCATGTTTCTGTTAAAATGGTTACGTCAATTTCCTGGTTTAGTATGAGGTCGGCTATGTCAGCTGCGTGTTTATTCACTGAACGACAGTTGAGTAGTATGGCCCGGATGTGTTTTTGAGATCTGATCATAGGCAAGATAATCTTTCCTGGCAGTAATGGTACATTCTTTAGGTTGCTAGCGTTTAGCCTTCTATTGTTTGACTTTGAAGTTCTACCAGCATTCGTTGGGATAGTTTGGATAAAGCTCTCACCTATCTTAGAGTGAGACGTGGGAGTAGGGTCATATGTAGACAGGATGGATAATATCTCACTGTCTATCAGATAGTTGAGTTGCGCACGAGGGCGGTAAATTCTGTTTGCTGCCTCCAATGGGGTGGAACGGCGTTTAACTTGTGTTTCATACGAGGAATTCTGAAGAACCTCCATTTTAGTGAGCCATTGTTCTGATAGGTATAACAGGTTCTTCATACCTCTAAAAGCGAGAAGCATGGCTTTGTAAGACTTGCTAGATTGCACACTGAAATTATTAGATTCCCTAATAGTTTGATGGGTTCTAATCTTTTCCGAATCTAAGCTGAGTTGGGCCCTAGTGGGCGGTTGTGTAGGTACCCCTAACGGGAGGTTAGCTTTGTATATCTCTGACGGGGTCTATGCATGATATTTTGTGACTAGATACAGATGCACGGATGCCTGTGTCGGTCATGTGTGGGTCTCTCCCGTTAACTTGTTCAACAAGTGTTGTTCCCGACTTGCTGGCTGTTCCCAGTAGTGGGTTGGAATCAATGTTAAAGGTAGGATGGGAGCTAGAGTCAAAGGGTATGGTACCCAGTGAAAGCTGAGTGCTGCGGCACCCTTCTTCTCATTTACTAGTTACGTGATTCAGTAGTTGGGGCTCATCATTGGTGGAAGTGCATTCAAATGCCAACTCAAGATCCGACTGTAGGAGTTCTATCTCCCCGGAGGTAGGATGGGAGCTAGAGTCAAGGGGTAAGGTGACTAGTAATAGCTGAGTGCTGAGGCCCCCTTCTTCAGACTTACTGGTTTCATAATTCAATTGTTGGGGCTCATCATTGGTGGAGGTGCATACCAATGCCAACTCATGAACCGACTGTAGGAGTTCTAACTCCCTGGAGGCACCAGGATCGCCATCAATCGAACAACCAACTACCTGAATTACCATTTTGGGCTCATCCTTGGAGTTTATGCTAATTAGTGTGTTAGCGCTACCAATTGCGCTAGCATGCAAATGACTGGCCTCCTGGTTGGACGGTTGTGGCTCATCATTGGTGTTTATGCAATCTAGCGTCACTACTTGATTAGACTGTTGGGAGTCAGTCTCATTGTCGATTTCAATCACAGCCTGTTGGTTCCCATGTGTGACGATGGGTTGAGGATTCCTATTAGATTGGTAGTTTCTTGAGGTGGGACTACTGAGGACATAGTTTTTTAGTATTGAGAAATATTCATCAAATCGTTCCAGATCTTTGTTGGCAGCTGAATGAGAAACGTGCAGTTTTAATAACATATTATGTTTAATGATGCTCTCAGCTTTCGGGACGGTGTGATGAGTAATTTAGTTCCATAAGGAATGTTTTTCGTTTCCGGTATTTTCATCGAGTTATTTAATGTGTTTCTCCACTTAGCTATTTTAGTAGTAAAGAAGATAAAGTCATTAATAATTGCGCCTTTTTTAAAGTTAAAAGATGGATCTAATATCAGCGTTTCAGGATTAGTTCTGAGAAGGTTATGTTTAAAGGTTTTTGAGGCGTGTTTATACATAATTGTGGTTAAAAGATTTCGTACCTTATAATAGCTGAATTGATCTTGTGGGTAAAGCCCCAGTCCCTAGATTCTAAGGTAGCTGTCAGAATCAAAGTGCCTGGCTGGAGAGTAGCTTAAGAGATGTGCAAGCAGGCTCACGCTCATTAGCTTACCATGGTCTACAGCCTAAAAGACTAAAACAGAAATGCGAAAGGAAGCGTGTTCTCAAGCTTCACTTGGAAAGATACAAATAAACGAAAATAATAATAATAAGTATGTCACAAAAATTCTCTTATTGACAATGTTCTGCCCCCACCAAGATGGCTGCCAAGAGAGCATCAGTCTGGAGTCCTTTGTTTCTGTTAATGGATCGGATATCCTGAAAAGTAGTCCTCTGTTGCTTTCTACTCCTCCAACTCCAAAATGTGGTCCTCTTTTATCTTCCATGCAAAGACCCCATGTTTAAGTCCTCTGACCGCTTCCTAAATGCAATAGTCCTATCTCAGTTTTGTATTACTTCACCATTTTGTAAGGAACCTATATTAAATTCAAACACCAGTCAGCCCCCAAAATGGCTGCAGCATTTCCTCCATCCATGATTCAAACAAACATTTGGGGACAGACAAGTCAGAGTCCAAATTTCTCCTCTCTTGCAACAACGTTTTTCTTCCTTTTCTCTCTTTTGTTTTTTTTCTTTTTTTATATCATGCAGATAGTACACACGCCAGAATTCAGTGGCTCGTTGGCATTTACAGCCACTCTCCAGACACTCTCAGTGCACATCATCCCAATCAGCCCATTCATCCCCAATCACCTGCCTCACTCTCGCGCCTCCTCCAGGGAAGACACTGCCCTCACGTGTCTCGCCGGTCACAAGGAGACATTAAAGCGCTTCACCTTCGCGATTGCCGCCACTCCTCGCTGCAATCCGCTCCACAGCGCGACCTTGTCCCAACGCTAGGAGGGGGGGACGCTCCTTTCCCAGCACAGCCCGCTGCAAAGACGATGGCTCTCGGTGCTGCCCTCTGACTCACACCGCAACTCACCGCTGCCGCCTTTGACGCTCTGGAATGTCGCAGGCAGAAATCCGAGTGCAGGACGGGATTGAGCGATGGACGCTACCCTCGCACTCAGCCCCTCGTCAGCTCCCCTCTAGCACACCGCCCCTCGGCAGCTATCAAGGCAGCACCCTCCCCAATGCTCACACTCCGCCAGTTTCCTCAAATCCCCAGCGCCTCTCCATCGATCCTCCCCGCAAGCTGCAAGATCCGGCCAGCTACAACAACGGATCTCTCATCCGCTCTGCTTCAACCCCGCTCCCTGTCCCGGCCTGGAACAGCTCCGTCACGGGCAGGCGTCACAGCCCTCCAAGAGATCTCCACCTCGCTCCACGGTCGGTCCGACCCCTTAACGTAAGTTTCTTTCAGAATCAGTTTCTCACTAACATAGTGTTTCGTTCTCAGCAATACAGTTTCACTAACACTCGTTGCTTTCTCGCTACCTCCGCACCTCCAGGCTAGACAGGGATATAATCCAATCTTTTGATCCCAAGGCTACGGAGCTCGCTCCCGGAGCTCCTCTCACATCGCCATCTTGAATATCAATGTCTTCTTGCCTTGATGTGTGTGTGCCTCAGCTGCCTCCCATTCAAACTCCACCAATTGCAGGAGAGGCAGAACATGCATCAGAGCAGGAAGATGTGGACTGCACCAGTTTCAGTCAAAGAACTGCCAGATGAACAATTATGAGTGCCCCCTGGCCAGTTTTCAATGGTCTTGTACCAAACATCATTCCACCTTCTTTGTCACCCAGTAGAGTACTGTTTGTTAATGCAGTTGTTTATCTTATACATTTGTGAACTTTTAAAGAAGCATACATTTTCTAATGGCAATCTGTTCCTCCTCACTGAAATACCCCTCACCTCTAAATGTCATTTGACATGTGTCCCTGATGGACTTTGTCTGGTCATCAAAATGTATCCAATGACCAACTTTGCTGTTCCTATTTGGAATTACTGGTCACATGAATAAATATGAGGATCCATTAATCACCATTAAAAAATATTATTTCCATTTGTGAAAACCATGATGAGCTTGGATTGGGTGTTTCTGGAATGTCGACCTATGAAATGTTAACTGTGTAATATCCCAAAGCACTTGTATGGAGCTGAAGAATATTAAGCTAAAGTAAATTGCACATGCTGTCTTTGTCTGTGCACCTACACCAACTGCACCCATTGCAATTGTATGATGAGCAATGTGTAACTTATCGGTATCATAACATGGTGTATCACTGAGATGTATTTTCTTGATAGACATAGTGAGAACATTCTGACAATGTGCACACAAATTTACCACCTATAAATGGGATGTGTGAGGCATGTGAGGTCAAGATCAATAGTTACAATATAAAGATAATAGCATCATTTCCAAATATGACAAAATCACTGCTCCCACAAAATACATACTCAAATGCAAAATACCTCTGGATGGTTGTTCCAATGCTAAGCATATATCTATGCCCGTAGCACTCCAGAATTTGCCTTTTAATTGTGCCACAGAAGGATGCACAAGGGCAATCCGATACTGTAAATGACAGTGAACAAGGCATGCAAGTGCATCTTGGTTTCCCCGGTGTATACTAACAAGTGTTTGGTAACTCAAAACAGGCCAAAATAGACAAATCATGTTACTCTGCCACAGAGAAGCCTAACGGGTTGAGTGTGAGTATATGCACATATCAAATGCTTTTCACATACATATTTAGGTGTAAAACCAGTAAAACTGTATGAATGCTACACTTCCCCAGGAGAGGAGTGAATGGGAGACATAAGTGAAAACAAAGTTGTTGTTTGCTCCTCCTAAGTGAGATGCATCATGATGTGACACACTACGCAATACAAAATTCAAATAATGATGCATTTTGTCGAGGCAGGTGTAACTTTTTGCACATTTAAAATACAAACAGCAATTTAGACCTACTTGCACAATGGTGCAAGGGGTGTACTGGAGCAGATTATGTTGCAATGCAGTCATGGAGCAGCATTCTTTCTCAAAAAGTCTAATTAAACACTTACATACCCACTCACATTCTAAAAGGGTGCTTCAGTAGGTGCTTACTTGTGTTGTGCTGTATGCCAGATCAATTTCTGAGTCACACTTATTGTGTCTCAAGTAAGGAATTAGTTCCCTAAAGAATCCAAATCTGAGTGCAAACTACAGTTGCCCATAAGCCTCTGGGAAAGCAACATATACCTACTAATACATCAGGTGGTACATCATTTGCCCAAATTCCCTAACACAATGGTGCAAACTCATCAAAAGTGAATCACAAACAACTAGAGAACAAGGATAAAACATTTTAATGTAAAAGAACTATTACCTATCAAAACTACCAAAGCCTACCTATCCTACACTAAATAACCTTAGCACTATCCTATACTAACTTAACTTGTCTAAACATAGCTTAAGCACTATAGACACATGACAAGATAAACTGCAACCCCCACCCCCTTAGCACACATACAGTACAATACAAACAACAACTACATCCTAAACATATACTATCAAAACATGCAATCATAAACAAATATATATATCTTTTTTAAATGTTGTCCTTTATATGTTTTCATCATCATCATTATCTATATTCGGATATGCATTTGAGGTTCTGGACTTTCCTAGAGTCCAGAGGTGTCAGGGAAACAACACCCAAAAGACCCCTGAGTTCCTTCCTGCCTTGGTGCACAAATAAACAGAGACACGGGCTTCTCGATGGTGGTGTCAGAGACCAAGGTTTATTTACTGCAGGGACACAGAAGTCGTAGGAACCACACAAAGGCAGAATCTAGGAGACTGTTCGAATTGTGTAAAGTGGGTCGCTCCTTAAATACACCAAATGGGTCCTCAGGCAGCATTGCAAAAATATCTTTCATGCCTAGCCCGGTATCCCAAACAAACAATAAACATATACCAAACGATAATTATTTGTAAGTTTCCAGTGTTCGATCAAGTCTTCATGTCAGTTTTCCATTCTTCGACCGATCGTCCCCATCATAAAAATTGTATCCTCCCCATAGTAAAAGCCCAGAAGGAGAGGAGCGGAGCCAGGTGTGAAAGATCGATAAGTAGGATAAGAGATGCTTGTGGGTCATAAACTGGCATGGCTACTGTCTTCGGCCTCCTAATCGTGATCAGGCCAACGAACACAAGAACCAGTATAGCATGATTGGCCTCAGGCAAGGGAGGTAGCTTCTGCCTAGTCACGCAGCATCAGCTTCCTTGGACTAAAGCTTACGTGTCCTTAACAAGGTGATTCAGCCAGGGTCATTGCTTGTCCATTGAGTATGTGAGGGCAAGAAACAAAATGGATGCCGTATCCAGTGGCGTAGCTAGAGCTTGTGGCGCCCGGGGCTATCCCTCAGATTGCCGCCCCGGTGGGTGGGGTGGAAGAAAGGACAGCACGCACTTGAAAGAGGTCTGAGAGACACGTAGTATCGCCGCTAATAGTTACCTCGATCATGCAAGTTACATGCACATACATGACACGGTCCAAGGCTACACATTTGAATACACCAGTGACCGGCAGTACAAAGGAGGACACACAGACTGCATGATCTATCTGGGGACTCAGAAAAACCACATGCGACATCTATCAGAAAGCTGCGTGAACGATTACCTGGTAATCACCTCAGCACAATGTAAACATGCACATACATGACACTGTTCGGGGTTCCGTCATTTACAGCTGACAATAAATGACAAAACATCATGGTCCCCCCCATTAAAGCAGTGGGGACGTGCACAAACGTGATGTGCTCTGAGGACCCAGAGCCAACTTAACAGTGTCGAAGCCTGTAATTCTTTATCTTTCAAAAACAGCAAATTAATTATTCACAGGGAATGACTCACTGTGTGCCCTTAGAACTAAACTCAGCACAAAGGGGTCAGTCAGCTCCACAACCTTGCCAACACAGACCAGATACAAAGCCCGCTCTGGTGGCCCAATGGCAACAACCAGGGATCACGCCCTGTCATTACTTCTAAGCAGCAGCAACCAACTCCCTGGGACCCAAAGCCAGCTTGTAATAGTGCATCTCTCCTTCAGAGCAGCCTCAGCACACACATGGTGCACAGCCTACCCAGGGGGCCCAAAGCTAAAATACAGGGAGTGGAGACACATTGTCATCACAATCCTTAAACACAGCTGTAGGGGCCATGGGAATATGTTCAACCCTATCCAGGGACTCCGTGAATAATCAGAAGAAACAAGAAACATTACATTTTTCTGCAATTTTGTTTTCACATTACTTTCATGGTAACCAACAGTGTTAAAAGTCAGCAAAAACAGTAAAATCATAATAACGTGTCTAGTATGGAACGCCAAGGCTGTGTAACACACGTCCCTGTAACACAGGTCTTCAGCTGCCTCCCAGACCCGAATGTAGGCATGGCAGAACCAAGGTCTGGAGAAAAATAACCACTTAAAAGAAGTCCGGATATGAAGTAAGTTATCAGTGCTTTTACGCATGTGTGTTTCAAAATGTCCACGGCTCAATCATTGGACAGTGGTAGCTTGCTACTACTGGTATCGCTCTACTCACAGACATCTGGGAATAAAGCCCTTCATCAGATCGCTTATGCATTTCAAAAGGTTCATAACCTTAGTGGACACAGACCTGGATGCGCCTAGACAACTGCTGACTAACTGGAGCAATCACACTGGCAACCTTCGATCACAACTGGAGCTCTCGTAACCTAGGCCCTGGTGCCCTGGGATCAGAGAATACCAGGTTCTTCTCTTGTATCTTGTATCTCAATCTTTTTTGTTCCTTTCCTCTCACAAGCCAAAATGCTTAAGATAAAATGCTCACACAACATTCAACTCTCTCTAGAACTCTAGGCTCTACAGATGAATGCATTATTTAGGAAGAGAGAGTAGAAAGGCTTGCCTGTGCTCGCAGGTAAATGTATCAATGAGAGAATGGAAGCAGAGAGGTCAGTTTATCCCTGCTGTTACCTGAGCAGAATTACAAGAACACATCAACATAAGGGTAGGGTACAGACTGACATTTACCCAGAGACAGGTGCAATAGCCCACATGTCTAACTGGCGCTAACAGCACAGCCACCACTTGCTCAGATGAAGACTTATTCCACACTCAGCGCTTATAGTACAAGTATCACTCATATGTCACAGATAGCAAAAGTACTACTTACGTGCCACAGTGACCACAGCTATCATCACATGTCAAAGGCAGCTGATTAGTACCATTCATCTGATCAATCCCTTGCTCTTCTGGTTAATTTCTTACTCAGTACAAACAGCAAATCTATCCTTTAAGGTTTTTGTCAGCAGAGCTACTCTCACCAGACAACAGAGCATTCCCAAACAAGTTACAGGGAGCAAAGCTATGCCTTAATAGCAGCTGAGCTATCCCTGGATAGGTGATTGTCCTTCTGACAATCTTTCTGAACGGTGTCTAAGCAACTAGGGAACAGGGAACTAGTGAACAAGAGGGGTTCGGGAACTAATGCTTTCAGGATGGCGTTTGGAGAAAGAGAGCCTCTCATACTTTAGTGGGACAGGTAAAACAAAGGAACCGGGAGACGCAATAGATAGGCCTTGGAGACAGAGAGACCTCAATATTGAGCGGCTTTAGGCTGGGAAACATCAGGCAGAGTAGAAATGGAAGGCTAGAAGAAGACAACAGAGACAATGAAAGCAAGAGACAGGCCAGTTCCAACTACAAGGATACAGTCAAATAAGAACCTAGGGTGGAATGTTTGAATTTGAACCTAGACGAGGAACAATGCGTACCAAAGGAGAAACATAAAATCCACAAATATTGCACTAGAATGACTCTTACATCAACCACCTGTGTCAATTAGAAGGGCACATGGCATTACTTTCAAACAACACTACCATAGCTGAAACTAATTAGGGGTAAGGATTCAAGGCCCTAACCTCCACTGTGAACCACCATGCAGAACCCCCAAACACACTCAACATTAACACAGGTTAGGCTGGAAAGTGTCAAGAGTCTCTCCTCCCCCCAACTCCCTTTATAGAACAGCTCTATGAGGATAACCAATGTCTTCCAAGCCAGCCACCCACATTAATGTGATTCAGTTCCTCTACTGGAAAACCTCTGATGGATGAATCACAAACGCAGACTGATGTCTGCATAAAGTGCCGAGGCCAAGTAATTGGCTAACTCTGAACCATATCTGGCAGGTCAACATAACAGAACTGCTGCTACACATGCTAAACCTCTTCTCTGTGTGTTTGGAAACGTTGCATACCAGCCGTCCATACTGTCCCTATTCTGTGTGTGAATACCAGCTGTCCATACTGTCCTTTTGCTGTGTGTGAATACCAGCCGTCCATACTGTCCCTATGCTGTGTGTGAATACCAGCCGTCCATACTGTCCCTATGCTGTGTGTGAATACCAGCCGTCCATACTGTCCCTATGCTGTGTGTGAATACCAGCTGTCCATACTGTCCCTATGCTGTGTGTGAATACCAGCTGTCCATACTGTCCCTTTGCTGTGTGTGAATTAGCGAAGCTTTAAGAGACCGTTCCACTTAAAAAAAAAAAGAAATCAAAATGACTGTCCTTGTCAATTTTCTTTTATATTTAGCTGCTTACAATTGTGTTTCCATTATTTTTTTATAAAATTTCCCAAATTAAGCTTGAATATTGACGTTCAAACAGTTTGAATCAAACTTCTATGTAGGTACACCAGGAATACACTCTTGTATGTACAAGTCCGCATCATCTAGGGCTGTAAGGGCACAGCCTGTCACCATTACACATAATTATATTAAAAAGTAACGAAGAAAGCCTTTGTGTGCAAGGATAAACGTTTCCTATCTCTGTCCCCATTTCTCTCACAAGAGGAACCTAATAGACAAGAACTGCGCCGGGGCTTACCTGTTTGAATGAAGCTCCCCTCACGCTACATTCCACAAACAGTGCTCCAGGTTTAAATGTCCCGTCCTCGCAAGCACCAGGAGACCCCAAGCCAAGGCACCCCAAGCTCCACTGCACAGCGCCGTCCACAGGAAGCGCAAGCACTACTTTGTGTCCCGACCCGGACCAGACCCCAGGCGGCGCGCACAATGAACCCGGACGCCTCCGCCCAGCGTGCAGTCAACCGTGCAGAAGCTCGTGCGACGTCACGGGCCTATGCTAGGTGGTGGTAGCGGCATGCGTACGCTGCAGGCAGCAGTTGCAAGCAGCAGGTGGCGGTGCGCATGCGCTCGTACTTCAAACAGGGCCGCGCGCGTGGCACTGGTGGCCCATTGCAGTGGCCTTTATAATTTATTTGGGGACACTGACACTACTGTAATAGTAGTGTCAGTTTCCCCAAATAAATTATAAAGGCCGCTGCAACGGGCCACCAGTGCTGCGCGACCGCCACCCCAAAAATAGTGCTGCCTGGGGCGGAAGCCCCCCTCTTAGCTACGCCCCTGGAATCAGTTGAGTGAGATGGGGCGTGAGAAGATGGGATGAAATGGGAAAAGGGAGGGTGGGGAAGGGAGATGCAATGGTGACTGAAGTGTAATGGATGGAATGTAAGTGGATGGAAAGAGATGGGAGAATGGTGGGATGGAATGCAATGGGATAGGGGATGGGAAAGTAAAAGGGATGGGGTGGTCTTTGGGATGGGCTATGATGCGAGGTGATGTGATGAGATGAGCAGAGGGTAGGTGGGGTTGGAGTTTGATCTTGTAGTGTTCGGATGGGATGGATTGAGAAGATGGTGAGGTGGGATTTGATGCAAATGGGATGGGGTGGGGTGAGATGTGAGGGAAGAAATGAGATGTGAGTAAAAGGGATGAGATGGGCATGGTGGGGGTTTGGTTTGATGGGACAGGGTAGGGTTGTGTTATAGGGTGGGACAGGAAGAAGTGGGCCAGGGTGGAATGAGGTGTGATGAGAAGGCAGGGTACAGTGCTGCATGGTAATTATTACTTCAATGCTGCACACTGGAGAACTGAATGTCAGCCTTGGATACATGGAGAATGTGAGAAAGGACAATTGTAAGAGCACTTTTCAAAAACTTCAAATAAATAAGAGTTATTGGCACCTGAAGCATTACTACAATAACAGTAAATTGGATTTTTTTCAAATTAAATAACATATTCTATAATTACTCACAGAGTGCTCTGGTTATCAACCTTGAAAGGATGAAAGGCTAAGATCCACTTTACTGCGATTCAAACTTCTGACCTGCAGGTAAAACTAGAGGTCTTAACTTGCTGGGCCTTCTTGCTGGCTGCTGATGTATTACCACTCCTCCACCCACTCCTTCGGCATCGTAGTGCAGTGTGTGCACATTTTGAAACATAACTAATCAGTCCAGAAAGAAGTGCGGAGGAGCTATTCAGTTTCACAGTCCCGCAGGTTTTATATTACTAAAGAGAGAGAACGCGCATATTAGCCCCACCTTCAGGGGCTGGAGCCTACTTCTGCTGCTAAATTAGCTGGGGTAAGGCTGGTTTTGGATATTCACGCTGAAGAGGAGAGAAAGAGTTGCTTTGCTGCAGAAGACGCAGGGCCTGCGCCACTAAAACATTTTAGAAATGCAGTGATCCAACCTCACAAGCGGGCGGTGGGGAGGGCAAAAGTTTAAGCATTATCAAAATTTCACAGGCACTTTTGTAAAATGCGAGGCATTTTTACAAAAGTGTTGATATTGTGATTTTTTTTTTTTGCAATCATGACATCCTGAAGGGTTTGATTTACACCTTAAACAATAAGCATGCTAAATCTATTAATCGGTTTCTATGAAATGGTAAATGCAATTCATCCCGAAAGTTTCCAACAGTCAGTTTATGTGGCATTTAACCGTTTTTCTATGAAATCACATACAACCCTGTGGAGCAGGTAGGTAGGCACAGACTATGGCTGGTGCTTTGAAGAGACAGCCATTGTCACTTGGTGCTGTGTATCTGTGAAAGCATGCCCGAACTTCCACAGATCTGACCCAGTGATGGCTCTCTGTGATCTCACTTCCAAGCAATCACCTGCTCGCACACAATCACCTGCTCACTCACACGCAATCACCAGGCCTCGAGTCATCTTCTGCATGCATTAGCTAGGCCGTGAAACAGTGGCGGTCTGTAGCCAATCAGTTCATGGACTGTCCAGTGCATCACACGTGAAAAACTATTTTAAGATGTTATGCACCTACCACATGTTTACTGCAGAATGTGTAACGTCATGCATATGGTTGCTAGATATCACAGCTCAACACTGACACACAGGTTCACCATAAACCCATGGCAAGTTTAATTCAAGAAACTAAAGAACCTATAAACATATCACAAATACACCCTCCTTCACCCCCACTCAGTGGAGTGTGAACATGGAAGCACATTGGAGCAACTGTGCTTATAGCAGAACTCACAAAACTTGTGTACTTTGACATTTTTCTTTTTTTGCATATTTATATAGCGCAAACTCAACCCGAAGGTATTAGAGCCAGGGCCGGCTTAAGTGCTGGTGGCGCCCTGTGCGACAATGTTTGTTGGCGCCCCCCCAATAACCACCTCCACCACCACAGGTATCTCTCGCTAGCACCCTTTAACAGTGACCAAGTCTCCATAACCACACTCTCTCAGATGCACTGAATTAGTTATAGCGCCACTCATACCAGTGTAGGGTGTCTGAGCACTTTGCATCACACGCACATTACAGAGAGACAATCAATCATACGCGTGTAAATCAATGTATAGGAAATGTTACATAAGCCAAAGGACTAAAAGTGTAGGAGTCACATCATGTCATCCATACTGATAGGCAGTATAGTTTAAGAGTGCTTGGTGTGGAGAAGCACAAACTCCGAGGCGAAAATGAAACCGCATAGTTGGGAGTTTTCTTTAATAATAAGAATCGATTTCTAGCCAAATTAACCCTTTTGCAACATTAATCAATGTTCTAATAATGTATACTTTGCAGTCTGTATGCAGTTCCAGGATGAAAGTTAATAGCTCACTATACTATATTAGGACTTTAAGTGATAAATTGCAAGTAACAAAAGGATGTCTCTTTTCAAAGCAGTAACCTGCTGATCTGTTGACATCATACGCACTCTGTAATCTACTTGGAACACGTTCTTTGCAGCAGGAATATTAACCCTCTGCACTAACTTCACCTAAAGCAAAACCTCAACTATACAAAATGCTGATCTCTCGCCAGGAAGGTAATTAATCACACGAGTTATCTTGACATTTATGTGAGGCCTGGTAATTGCGGGGGGAAGAAACGCTGCAGCAGGTGCTTCAAAAGCAATAATAATAAACTTTCACCAAACACGGCGCCCCCAGGAAGCCACCACCTGGTGTGGTGACCTCGAGGCTCGAACTCTTGTTTCCAGCACCAAAGGCGGCAGTTTAGGCCGACGGTCGGACCACACCCTCTCCCCTTCATCTAACATTACTTACTTCTTGCGCCCGGCGTTCTCAGAAAGTGCCGAGGTCCGACCCTTCCTCTGGTCTCTGCCCTGCCTGTAGTCCACGTCCCCGAAGTGCCGCCCCAAAAATAGTGCCGCCCCAAAAATAGTGCCGCCTGGGGCGGACCGCCCCCACCGCCCCCCCCCTAGCTACGCCCCTGGCCGTATCTAAGATGGATGCCATGAATTTACAACAGAATGCCCTACTTCTCAGTGAATCCATGCTCGGCCCACAGCGAAAACACTGTCACCTACTAAATGGATCATTTACGGTTCACTGGTACCAAAATCGTGTCAGTACTACGATACCGAACACACGGGTTCGGATCGCTACAGAACCTCACATTATCCATAAAAGTACAAACATTACTCATAATCACACACATAGTCCATCATCCTTAAAAAAAATTATGTTTTCATACACACAAATTATCCTCCACCCACTTAATACCTAACAATAATAAAACAGAATTATAAACTACTAAAATACTGATCAACTAACACATAACACTTTTTTTTACATCTATAAAAACTCAAACTACCACTACACTAACAAATTATATCTAACTCTACAAAAAAATTAAATGAGAAAAATCAATGCAAGAGGGACTGTCACATTTGGTCTGCTCTCCATTCTATGAACTCCTGTATTGTCAACAATATTTTCCGAATGCTGGTCTGCTCCCTTTCGATGCCAGCTATCCTCTGATTCAACCTCTTCATTTGTCTGATCATCCTATAATTTGATGCGGATGATCCTGCATAGCTGGGCACCCTTGGCTGTTGGTGTAAAGCTGAAGGTCCTGCTGTGGCCTGTGTGGTGGTATGTGGCACGTGAGACACACTTGAGGGTCCTGCTGTTGCTTGTGTGTTGGTATGCAGCTGCTGTTAGGCACCCTCCGATATTGGTTGTGCTGCTGGTGTCTTCATTTGGGACCTGCTCCCACTCTTCCAAGTTCCACATGCCTTTGGATGTTGGTAGATGGCAGCCATCCTCCTGTAGGTAGTTGCTATTTCCCCTATGTGCCTATATCTGTTGTGTCTGCCCTGAAAGGTTCTAGCCATGTCCGCTGTCATGTTGTCTAGGGAGTAAAAGTAAACACACATTACATCAGGTTGCAAATGTACATGATGTTTCTAAGAGTTGGCTGACATTGTCATGCTATCGTAAGTGCAAGTTCAGACCTACACCAAATATTGAGATAGAAATATGAACAATACACCGTCAGTGGAAAGACATCTCCTAATACAACATCTATCATTGGAAAAATGAATGTGATGACTTTTGTATTGAGACACAGGTGCAGGGGCAGGTATGTGTTACCAAACATTTTAGGTGTTGGTGAGCAGGAATCTTTACCCACACCATTAGTCAGTCACACTGGAATTATGTAGCAGGAGAGGTTAAACATATGCTGGATAATATGCTGCAAGATTAAGCAATATATGGCATAATGACACACAATTTGTAATAATCGGAATTTATAAACATTTGCTAACACTGTCTGGGAAAATTGTTGCACCACATCAGCAACAGAAATGTGCCTAGACAAGCTTAGTGAAGTTTGCTCCACATTGCCGCTACATCTGTTGAAACACTGTTTGTTACGGTTGTGCCATTTGTGGTACAATCAAATTGTATTGTGTTGAAAATCTGCAGATTAAGTTCCAGGTGATGGTTCATGTGCCAAGTGCATCATAACTATAGATATGCAAAGTAAAAAGGGCGGAACTCCAAGAGAAGGTCCAAGAATTAGAACATATCCATCACTGCACAGGAGCCTCCAGGATATGGCGTCAATTGGAGAACACGAAGAAACAATTTGAGAGCTTAGACCTGAATAGGGCCGAGTACTCACTTCTCTGGCTAAAACACTCCTTTTACGTAAATGGGAACAAATGCGGAAGGCTTCTTTTGACCAAACTCCGATCCCAGAGACAGTCCACCAGGGTGGACCTCCTCCTGTCCGGAGATAGAAAGGAGACAAAAAGAGATGCCCAGATAGCAGCGTATTTCAGGGATTTCTACGCGTCTATTCGGAGCAGACTGCCCCCCCTGATGCCCCCTCTCATTATCTACGCTCAGCAGTGACTACCCGCCTGACTGAATCTCAAGCAGCCTCCCTAGACGACCCAATTCGCATTGAGGAGGTCATCTCTGCTATTTCTATAGAGAATGCTCTGAAATCACCGAGCCCGGACGGCTTTTCCTCAGGGTTTTATAAAACCTTCTGCCCAGACCTAGCCCCAATTCTCACACGGCTCTTTAATGATATTACGTGCATGAATAACTTCCTGCCCTCAATGCAAGAAGCTGCAAAAGTTGTCATCCCCAAACCCGGAAAGGACAGACGATTTTGTGCTAACTACCGCTCGATTTCACTCCTCAACTCGGACGTAAAGCCATTTATGAGCATCTTGCCTACCCAGTTGAACCCTTTAATGCAGGTACTGATAGGCCCAGACCAGGCTGGGCTTGTACCTCAGCCTGGTCTGGGCCTATCAGTACTAAATACTAAAAAGGCTACTTTATATCATTGACAAAGCACATTGCAGAAAAGGGTCTAGCACGCTACTCTCGGTTGATGCAGAGAAAGGGTTTGACCGGGGCCATTGGCCATTTCTAGATGCAACATTAGCACATTTTGGGCTTCGCGAATGCTTTAGAGCATGGTTCCTGAGCGGCTATTGGTCTCCAACGGCCGTGGTGAGAGTGAATGGGCACGACTCTGACAATTTTTCCATGCAACGGGGTACTCAACAGGGATGCCCTCCCTCCCCCTCCTCTTCGCCCTATATATAGAACCCTTTGCGCAGTGGGAGAGAGACCATTCCGGCATCAAAGGAATCTCCTTTGGAGGGGAGGAGCACTGTATGCAGATGATATAATGGTCATGCAAGAAGACCCCCAGGTGAGCCTGCCCCACTTCCGGAGAGAGATGGAGGATTTTGGGGTGGCCTCCAGGTTCCGCATGAACGTACATAAGTCCAGGCTCTCAATATCTCGGTTCCCCAGGCAGTGATTGAGAACTTGCAATAAAGATACAAGGTCGGCTGGGCGACAGAGTCCATTCCATACTTAGGAGTTCAGCTCTGCTCCACCTTAGAATGTACAAATGCTGTCAATTACCAAGGATTGGCAAGGAGGGTGTGTACTGAACTGGAGCAATGGAGGCACTACCCACTCTCTTTGATGGGCCATATTGCGGCCCTAAAAATGACCACCCTACCTAGAATACTCTTTATCTTCCAAGCCCTACCATTAACTCCCCCATTAGAAATAATATCAACTATGCAATTTGCCTTTTACGGCTTTGTTTGGGCAGGTAAAAGACCCAGGATGAATAAGGACCATGCCTGGCTCCCGATGGCGGAGGGTGGACTTGGGATACCTTGCCTTCTCAGATACTTCCAGGTGGCTCAGCTGCGATACTAGGTTGAATGGTCTAGGACAGACTCAGAAAAACACTGGCTTTTCATGGATAGGGCTCTAGCCGGGACCTTACTGGAGAATGTCCCACAACTGCAGCATCAACACAAAGCACCTAGTCTCTATACTTCCCCTGTCCCTTATAAAAGTGTGGGATTATGGTATGCGCATAGGGCAGCTAACTACCCTTCCATCACCCCTAACACCAGTGGATGAAAACCCGGCCTTCGCAATGGAAACCGGGCTGTCCTTTTGAATATGGAGAGGGGCCGTCTGCAAGGCAGCAGGACATTTCTTCGACCTGGAAGGCCCTATACCCCTTGACGTCCTTAAGAGGGATTATTCCATCCCTAAGGATAAACGCTTTAGATATTGCCAGATCAGGCACTGGCTACTGCACCCCTCAAAGAGAGTTGAGTGGGAATTGACTCCATACGAGAAATGGCTCTTAGGCAAACCCTCAGACAAAGGTCTCCTCTCAAAATTGTATGTTCTTTTGTGACCCACACAGACAGCTGACAAAGCCCAGTCCAACACCACTGGGAAGTAGAACTGGGACAACAACTTTTTCAGAAGGAGTGGGCAGACATATCACAGAGCATGACACATGGCCTCTAAAATAGCAGGGAAAGAGACAGCTATGACAATAAGTTTGTACTGGCATCTTACCCCTGTACGGCTTCATCGGGGCAGCCCAGCTAGTAGTGATGAATGCTGGCATCAGTTCAGGGAGAAGGACACACTTACCCACATCCTTTGGGAGTGCACCAAAATAACATCATTCTGGGACTCGGTCCTAAACGACATAAACACCTATCTCTCAACACAGCTCCCTAGGTTCCCATCATACACATTATTGGGCCTCCCTAACCCCTTAACTTATACCCTATCTTCCCGTAGAGGACGTCAAATAGGAATTGCGCTAGGCACAGCTCACCAGACCATCCTTACACTCTGGGGGTTGGCTACTGTACCGACACATCTGGGCTGGTTGCAACGGTTGTAGGGTATCTTGGGGATGGAGAGACTCACCTTAACACTCACCGGCCAGGTAGATACATTTAGCACCACTTGACGCCCCTTCCAAGCATTACTTTCCCAAGAATTTAGAGAGCTGACATGTCCCTGATATTTACGGATATTGAAATTTACAGATCCATCTCAGGTAAAAAGAGAAGAAGGCACACAATGAAGACCCATGTGCTGAACTTTGCTAAGCGCATAGTGATTGGTACGGGGAGGGTGGGGGGGACGTTGTGGGGGGTTACTTGATTCTGTATTTGTCATTGAAATGACCCACGCCTGTGCTGATGCTTTCAGATTTCTTGAGCACTGAAGATATGCAATGTAATGTTATGAAGGTGTGATAATAATGATAATACAACAGATTTAAACCATAACTATTGATATGCAAACATCAACACAGATAAAAAAATGTAAGAATCCTGTGGGCCTGCTTTCATTGCCCCTACATTCACAATAAAATGCTTCCTTGTCAATTCTAAATGATTCTGTTGTGCTGACACACTGACTATAATTTGGTTTCAGGTACCTCCCTGTAGACATCACAATGTCACAACTGTCATAAATCAAGCACAGACGTCACAGAACTACAAGCATATACTCATTACACTTACTTGTTGCATTAGGTTCTCAGAAACTGTATGTCCACCTACAAGACCAGGATTTGAACATTGCATTGTAAATAGTGCAGCTACACATGGTCGAAATTCTATAATAAATGCCATGAAATCCCAGTGTATTTTTAAAAAAACCAACACTCTTGACACACATATGTATACATCGTATAAATATGGGATGCAGATAGTCACCTTGCAGGGCTGAGCTGGCTGAATGTAGAAGGTCAGAGGTATCTAAAATCACATGCCTGAAGCATGCCCTCAGGCATGGATTGTTTTATGTACTGCTGGCTAGCATCTTTTCAGCCCCCCTTGTACCATGACACAAGGGCGAAACTATTGGCCCTAGGCAGATCAAAGTAGTTTGGTATGGTAAAGGGCAGGTAACATTGTATGGACCATATCAGACTTTTCATGGTGCTGGCACACAAAGTGCTAACTAGCGGCAATACAAACTTACTAGCAAAATGGTGCAAGAGGGCTTACCTTGTAAGCAGGTTTTGTATTGTAATGCACTGCAAGGGGGACCTACCTGAACAAAAAAATTTGCTGAGGCATTTTCATCTCTCTACATGTGTTACACAATGCAGCACACATAGAATGTTTACCTTGAATGGAGATGGAACATATATCTCCTCCTTACCCATCACATGAGGAGGTCCAGCATTTGTGGAACACACCCTGGACAATAATGTCTGTTATATCTGGGAACGCTACAAAATCCTTGCATGTTCAATGTGAATAACTATACACAACCCATGGACCAGCCCCCTGGGGAAGAGTTTAGAAACACAGCAATTGGCCCTGCATTGCATTGCACTGGATTTATGAAGTCAGTCTGAAGCAGACAAAGTGGCATTGTGTTGCTTAATTAATTGCACTTTAATTTTTATTTAGCACTTGAAGCAAGTTTCATAGTGCAAATTCAAACCACAACATAAAAAAATTAGCCCCTTTAATGTTTACATTTTGCATAACTGATATAGCAACTAACCCTGGGTGTAGTTCGCGAAGTAGCACCACGCGAAACTACGCAAAGTGCACTTCGCACTACGCGAGCTACGCGTAGCACTTCGCGAACTGCGTAGTACACTGTTCGCACTGTGCAAGATGTCGTTTCAATGATTGCACAGTGCGGACAAGCAACCGGCACTGTGCAATCATTGAAAACGGCATCTTGCACAGTGCGAGCTGTAGTTTTCTGCCGCTCGAGTAGATTTTTACTCGAGCGGCAGCTTTCTCAACGCGGACTGGTAGTTTCTCATCGCGAGCGGTCGCGAGCATACGCGACCACTCGCAATGAGAAACCTGACCTCCTCGCGTTGAGAATCTCGCCGGGAGGTTTATTTTCCACGCTCGCGATCGCCAACTTGATGTTGCTAATCGCGAACGAGGAAAAAGTCTCGCCGTGATGTCATTTTGCTTGCTTGCGGTCGCCATCTTGACATTGAGGACCGCGAGCAAGCAAAAAATGACCGCTGCACTACGCAACACTATGCTACGCGTGTTCGCACTGTGCTACGTGCAATTTGCGTAGTGCGAAGTAGCGCAAACTTCGCAAACTACGCGAGCATAGCGTAGTGCTTTGCCCAGGCTTAATAGCAACATTACTACATGCAGATGGTACCTAAATGCATAATAATGGGGCCTCCTATCTTCAAACCCAGCAGGTCCACCAAATCAGCCTCATGTGGTACAACATCAGCTCACTGATGTTTTAGCTGGGATACTGTTCGATCACCTGCAAAGACCTGGCACATGTGACAATGCACCCGCTCTCAGTAATACTTCCTGTCCTTTGGGGTGTAGCCCTGGCTGACCCTAACCCTGAAAGCCACCATGTGGAACAGGTAATGCATTATGAGCCAGAGTAGGCTCCGACCTCGCCATCCATGTAATTCTTTCCCCTACCATTCCCCGACGAGATCTTATCCCCCCTAAACATATTACAACCCAAGCAAGCAACCCTTAAACGAATACCTACACTTAATATATAAACCCCCTACATTTATGAACAATTGACAATACAAAGAGAAATACTTGTACAATTTAATACAAACACATACACAAAAGTAACACAATTTACACAAGACAGGGACAGGACAGACCCCAACTAGACCAAAAATAGCAAACATTCACCAGACATTCTCCAACCACACCAAAAAACTGTTCTAAATAACAGACTGTAGCAGAAAGAGAAACTAGCTTTCACAGTTCCTACTGTAAAAATAGTGTTAGACCTGATACTTTTCAGTAGTGTTTTCCTAAACATTTAGCTTTTTCCTCCTGGGTGTTGCTGATTCTCTGGTTGTGACTTAAGGGCTCTGGGCACTTTCCCACTGTAAATGCAGTGTGAACGTGGGTGCGCTGTGCCTATGCCTTTTAGGAATTAGTGGTGGTTCTAAACCTGTGTCAAGCCTGCCATTGCGGGCCAGTGTGTGCGCACTTGCACCAATGGTGTTTTTAAACATGGGACAGCCTGCCATTGCAGGCCTGTGTATGCTCAAGTGTACTTATTCTCAGTTTGGACTTTCTAAACCATTAGCCAATCCTGGGAGACCTTTCACTACCACTAGAACAAGTGCTCTAGACACAGTGTGCACTGCCTCAGTCCACTACATGAGTGGAAACAATTATTTAACACAATGGTTTGAATCTTTTTTAAACATTTAAACAACAAGTAAACTATGCATGAACATAATGTTGAACGTTGAATCCTTAAATCAACAAAATCACTGGTAGCCTTTGTCTTGCTCAAGTCAATTTAATTTTCAACGACAAGTTTCTTGTATGAAAGTATTCCACTAGAAGGCTAGCAAATTCATCTGCTTGTAGCTGGCTCAGTAATTTATCCCAATGCATTTCGGGCATTAACAATAGTCCTTCGTCAGGGGTATCTACAATTAAAAGCATATCCAATAAATTCTCTGCCATCATTAAATGTTTACAAATCATTCAAACAACCTCTAGGCGTGAGGGACACTCATAAGAAATATTAGAGCTAAAGGACATGAAACACAATAAGGACACACGTTGTAAGAAATGCCTTTATAAGTACCCAACAAAGTGCCAAATGAGTCAGTTCCAACACAGTAGAAAAGAATGTGATACACTAAGAAATGCTATTATTGAACACCCGTGGAAACTGATGCACTTTTGAAAAAACGTACTCCTAGTTGTGAAGTGAAGTGCTCATGCCTAATCCATGGAAAAATGACTGGCAAATTCTGACTGTGGTGGGCAAATGAGAAAAATCCCATGCATCTAAATCAAACGATACCTCCAAGAACCTAAACTCAATTTCTTGTGTATTTATCAGGGTTAGCCCTACTTACCTGAGTGATCTCATTAGGAGGACATGCTGCCAAGTTGATTTCTTACAAACCGCGATGTGCCCGGAACGACTCGGAAAACGTAGACGAGTGTCGAAGAGCGCGCTTAAAACCAACATAGAAGAAAGACTTCAGGCTAACACCAACAATGTGCACAATAAAGTTAATTGACACCAGTGAAGACCGAGGAACGAAGAAAGTGGAGGAGATAATGATGGGGAAACCTATGAATAAAAACGCTCCATGAAAAATATATTAATATGACTATGGTATATACAATGTGCATAATTCGTAGCCCGTCATTTTCAAAAATAAATCTTAGCGAATAAATTGTCAAAATCTGACTTGCATAGATAACAATACATGTGAAAATTACATTTCAAGTGGAAAATACATTTTGAGTAGTTGTCAAAAACATAGGAATGGGTTTACAAACATTGTGAGTGTGTGATGCACATATAATCTAATGGCAAAAAATATTAATAAAGTAATGACAAACATTATTCTACATGGAAACAATATGATGCGCAAAAAAGGGAACGTTCAGAATGAGAAGTAGAAAGTGGCCATGATAAAAGGATGAATGTATAAAGTATGAAAATGCTAAAGGAAACAAGAAAATTCTAATTTGTCATGAGACCTTTAGTGATAAGAGTGTCCATGAATCGTATCCAATGGGTTTCATGTTGTGTAAGTAGATCCGTCATGTGTCTCTCTGCTTGATGCGTCACAACCTCTAGAAGCGTGAAGTGAACTTGAGAGATGGTTTGTTTATAATCATTCCAATGTGTAGCCAAAGGGGAAATCACAGTTGTTTTGATGCAACTTTTGTGCTCTGTAATCCGCGTGCGAAGTCTCCTCTCAGTCTTATCCACATAAAATAGCCCACAAGGGCTCTTGATGGCATAAATACAATTCTGTTTGTTGCAATCTGCTGGATAATTTAAGTTGATTTGTTTGCCTGTCAATGGATGAAAGATAGTTTTGCCTGTCAACACATAATTACAACGGGAGCAGTTATGACATTTCATCATGCCTCTCTATTGCATGTTCAGAGTCTTTCCTGGCTTCATCAGTAGTTCTTTCAAATTTGTTGATCTTTTGTAGGCAAATAGAGGGGAATTGGAAAAAATATCTTTAAAAGCTGGTTCTGAATGTAATAGCTCCCGCCACTTCAGGATGATGCCTTTGATCATGGAAGATTTGGTAGAAAATGTAGAAACAAAAACTTTTCTAGATTTTTCTGTTTTAGGTTGTTTCTTCAATAGGTCAGTTCTGTTCAATGCCTGTACTCATTGTTCTGCTCAATCCACCACCTCCTTTAGATTATCACGTGCTGGAAATAGTAGTTTGAACTTGTGTAAAGAGGCAACACAGTGGTTCTCATCTGATGTTATGTGTTTTATCCTAGTGAATTGCGAAAAAGTTAAAAGTTGTTCGAGTGTTGGAAACTGCAATACAACAAGGAATTGTTTCTAGATGGTGGCTTATTGTAGACCGAAGTCTGAATCTCAGGCCCCACAATCTCCATATTCACATCAAGATAAGTGATGCATTGTCTCTCCATGCTATATGTGAATTGTATTCTAGAGTTCTTGCTGTTCAATGCAGTCAGATGTTCTTTTAGGTCTTGACGTGTGCCTTGCCAGATGATGAAGATGTCATCTATATATCGTCGATATAAGATGAGTTTCTGCGTCCACCTCTGATTGGATAAGATGGGTTTGGTTTCAAATTTCAACATGAGCAAATTAGCATAGCTGGGGGCCCCGGAATAACCCATGGAATTTCCATTGGCTTGAAGATAGTACATGTGCTTCCACTTGAAGTAACTGTGATAGAGAGAGAAATGCAATAATTCTAGAAAAATATTTTGTTAGCTTCCATATCTCCCTCCTTTAGAAGTGCCCATTCGATCGCCTCTATTCCTTCAATGTGTGGGATGGAAGTGTAGAGGGCTGCCACCTCAACCGTGCATAACCATATTTCTTGAGTGCTAGGCAAGTGTACGTCCATAAGCAGTTGTAGTAGATGCGTAGTGTCCTGTAAATACGATGGACTTGCCTGTACCAATGGTTGCAGAAAAAAATCTAGATATTGGCTGAGAGGTTCATGAATTGACCCACACCCTGAGACAATAGGTCTGAAGGGGGGTCATGCAGGTTTTTGTGGATCTTAGGGAGCATATAAAGTGATGGCCATCTGGGATGTTGCTTATGGAGGAAACATTTTTTCTTTCATTAATACATTTATTTCCTTGGTTCATGTGAGTATAGTAATCAGGGTCTCCTGAAATGGAGCAGTAGTGTCTTGCTGGGGACTTAGATTCAGACTTCGGTCTACAAAAAGCCTATGGATAGAAACAATTCCTTGTTGTATAGCAGTTTTCACCTGCCAAACAACATTTACCTTCTTCACTATTTACTAGGATAAAACAGATAACATTAGATGAGAACCACTGAGTTTCCTCTTTACACGAGTACAAACAACAATTTCTAGCACATGGTTATCCAAAGGAGGTGGTGGATCAAGCAGAACAACGAGTACAGGCATTGAACAGAACTGACCCACTGAAGAAACAATCGAAAACAGAAAAACTCGAGAGGTTTTTGTTTCTACATTTTTCTACCAAGTGTTCCATGATCAAAGGCATCATCCTGAAGCGGTGGGAGCTACTACAATTAGAACCGGATTTTAACGATATTGTTTCCAAACCTCCTCTACTTGCCTACAAAAGCTCAAAAAAATTGAAAGAACTACTGACAAAGCCAGGAAAGACTGTGAACATGGAATATAGAGGCATGATGAAATGCATAACTGCTCAAATTGTAATAGCATGTTGAGTGGCAAAACTATCTCCCATCCATGGAGAGGCAAACAAATCAACTTAAAATATCCAGCAGATTACAATGAACAGAATGTAATTTTTGCCATCAAGTGCCCTTGTGAGCTATTTTATGTGGAAGACCGAGAGGAGACTTTGAACACGGATTGAAGAGCACAAAAGTCACCTCAGAACAAAGACTGTGAGTACTCCTTTGGCTACACATTGGAATGAGTATAAACAGATAATCGATCAGGTTAACTTCAAGATTCTCGAGGTTGTTATGCATCAAGCTGTCAGAGACATGACAAAGTTACTTACACAATGTGAAACCCATTGGGTGCAATTCATGGACACTCTTATCCCTGAAGGTCTCAATGACAAATTAGAATTTTCTTGTTTCCTTTAGCATTTTCATCCATTAATTCTTTTATCATGGCCACTTTCTACTTCTCATTCTGAAGGTTCCCTCTTTTGTTCAAACCATATTGTTTCCATGAAGAATAATGTTTGTCATTACTTTATTAATATTATTTTTTGCCATTAGATGCACATCAAACACTCACAATGTTTGGAAACCCATTCCTTTGTGTTTGACAGTTACTCAAAACATATTTTCCATTTGAAATGTATTTTTCACATGTATTGTTATCCAAGCAAGTCAGATTTTGACAATGTATTCGCCGAGATGTATTTTTTAAAATGAAGGGCTAGGAATTATGCGCATTGTTTATACCATAGTGATATTAATAAATTTTTCATGGAGTGTTGTTATTCATAGGTTTTCTCATCACTATCTCCTCCACTTTCTTTATTCCTTGGTCTTCACTGGTGTCAAATAACTTTGTTGTCCTCATTGTTGGTGTTAGACAGAAGTCTTTCTTCTGTGTTGATAGGAGGTTCGGTTTTAAGCGCGCTCTTTGACATCACGCATCTACATTTTCCGCGTCAATCCAGGCACATCGTGGTTTGTAAGGAATTAACTTGGCAGCATGTCTGCCTACTGAGATCACTCTGGTTAGTTGGGTCAACCCTGATAAATCGACAAGAAATTCACATCTCGTTCACTATGTATCTGATAGACCAGATTCCTTAACGGTTCATGTTTTCTTTGACAGCTCTTCACTACGTAGATAGTCTGAGCAATCACCTTTCAATCAGAGTGAGACTTATTGTCTCCGCAATATCTCACAGATATTTGGCATCATTGTTCTATTGGTTCAGTTTCTTGGAGGTATCGTTTGATTTAGATGCATGGGATTTTTCTCATTTGTTCACCGAGTCAGAATTTGCCAGTCATGTTTCCATGGATAGGCATGAGCACTTCACTTCATAACTAGGAGTAAGTTTTTTTCACTAGTTCATCAGTTTCCATGGGTGTTATAACTTAAGGTGTTTGACCACATCTTTCACATCATTAATAGCATTTCTTAGTGTATCACTTTTTGTTCTACTGTGTTGGAATTTACTTATTTGGCACCTTGTTGGGTACTTAGAGAGGCATTTCTTACAACGTGTGTCCTTATTGTGTTTCATGTCCTTTAGCTCTAATATTTCTAATGAGTGTCTCTCACCCCTAGAAGTTGTTGATTTGAATGATTTGTAAACATTTAATGATGGCAGAGAATTTATTGGATAGGCTTTTGATTGTAGATACCCCTGACTAAGGGCTGTTGTTAATGCCCGAAATGCATTGGGATATATTACTCAGATAGCTCCAAGCAGCATGAAATTGCTAGCCTCGAAGTGGAACACTTCCATTCAAGAAACATGTCATTGAAAATTAAATCGACTTGAGCAAGACTAGCCTAGGAGTGATTTTGTTGATTTAAGGATTCCACGTTCAACATTATGTTCATACATAGTTTACTTGTTGTTTAAATGGTTTAAAAAGACTCAAACCATTGCGACAAAAAATGTATTCCACTCATGTAGTGGACAGAAGTAGCGCACACTGTGTGTAGAGCACTTGTTCTAGTTACTGTTTTCATTTTGAATCGGGTGGGGGGGTGGAGCCTCCTCACAGGGTGCACACATTAGTTTGTTAATTAGATGTGTAGATTCTACTTAGCATAACGTTTTGTATTACACTAGAGTGCAACTCAGCTTCTCTTCTTTTCTTTACATTTCTAGAAAGGGGCATTTCTCTGCTCTAAAATTCTTTGTGTGCCTTTTAGCTTGACACCAGTCCTCACTGAAGGCTGGGAGAGCAAATTTGTGAATTCCCCAGTGACAACTATAAACCTTGGGCATGCAACAGAAATGATAGACCTCTGCCATTTTAGGGCCTAGCGAGATAGATTGGAGGGAGAGGGAGGGAGAGGTTTTGACATTTGGCCTCTGGGAGACAGATCACGGCCCCACTAAAGATTAAGATCTGCATTCCACACCCTTATGTCAGACAGGACTGAAATATAGGGGAGACATTTGTGGTTCAAAGGGAAGTCCTCTGAACCATCCCCAACTTCAAAGGCACACTGTCGTCAGTCCTTCGGTTGCCTCTCAGAATCGGCTCGTTGCTCAAATGGGTCCACCTATTGACAACCTTAATTCCGGAATGCCGGAATGGCAGGGAAGCCTAAGGTGGTCAATCGGGGGAAGGAAAGGATGGGGACAGCGGGGAGGGAGACCTGTAAAAAAATTAAAAGATATTCACACCACATGTACTTCCATCTCTCCTACTCTCCACCTTCCTTTAGGGAGTCCCTATGGCTAACATACCTGTAAAAAAAGATAACTAGCTTCTTTGGTTAATGTTCTTAAAGGTGTTGTAAGACTTCACACCTCTTCCAAAAGGCCGTAGTAGGGATTGGTTCTGTTCACTGACTCTTTGTGGAGCCTATAACATGCGTACTATAATAGAAAACAAGACTCAGAATCCATAGGTACTAAATATAGGCATTAACGCCTGTAGAACAACTTCGCTTTCTACCCACCATGCGCGTGTTGGTTCGGGCTTCACAAGGGCGGAAGGGGCAACTTCCACCTCTCACTGCTCCCCCCTGCCATGAAACGGACAACAAAACACACGCCACATTTATACACACCAAATGAAGCAACATCAAGCGCTTGGGTAAATAAAGTGTTTTGTCACACTCATTCCTTTTTCTCTTGTTGCCTTGTCTCCGAATATTAGCGTGTTACGTCACACACATTCATTTCACTCTTGTTGCCTTGTCTCTTTAATGTCAGCGGGTACAGTCGCCCACTCCAAACGTGCCTTAGGCACCCAACAGGATTGCGGACAGTAGAATGTTCCTGAAGCTACCTGGTAGATTTAGCAAGGTTCTTTAGCTTTTAAATATGGCTACTAATGAACCCCCCCTTTCCTCCTCTATCGTACATTCAGTTCAGCTAGATTGAGAATAGTCCACATAGGTTTTAGCAGTATCGTTTCTAACTGTGCGCTAATGTCTCAAAAATGTAAGAAATCTTTAAGCAAGATACCAGCATGTTGCTCCGACGCTTGCGGTGTCCGTGACACCCTTACCGTACCGTCGAGGACTGCGGGTCCGACTCCGTAACTTCTGGGATCGCCAACCTGCAACGAATAATCTGCTGCATCTTCTTCAGTGTGATCGGCTTACATAGCCTTCTGGGAATACCTTGTCGTCACTTCCTGGGCGTGCGCGCAACTCCTCGCGCGGACCGTTGGGAGTGGTAGTTCCTTTAGGCGGCGAGTGGGGTTTTACGCGACTTCCATTACGCGCAGAGCTCCTGGAACACCGTTGCCTGTCTCCCCCATGCTGCTTTTGTTTGCAGAGGGACGTGTAGAGCGGTTGTCTGCTCTAGGTATGTGACACACACTACAGTATAACTTCTGGTGCCATACTTCAGCAGGGCAGAGATAGACTTGTGGGGACGTGGGACCAGTGAACCTGGAACTGCGTGTTGCACAATGCCAGAAGGATCTGTTGTGCACATGGAGGATTATTGCCATTGAAAGGGATTGTGTGTCCTTCTTGAATAGTGGCTGGCCTGGGCTGACTACCTGCTGGTGTTTGGCACCCTGAAGTGTGCTCTCCAAGGGCGTTTTGCCATGCACCCTGTTCTCCAGTGGAGGTCTCAAGGACATCAAGGGCTTCCTGCGAGGAAACCACACCATCTACCTGTGATACCTAGAGAGCAGTGCCCTCTTAATTGCCCACATCGTCTGCTGGATCCCAACTAGTAGCATGGTGTGGGCTTGGACCAAGAACTGAGCTTGGAGACTGGATTGTCTTGCGCGGAGCACCAAAATTACTTCTCGCATCTAAGGAGTGTGGCCCCTGCATCATGGCACCTCAACATGCATAAGCGTCTTGTTGGTGGTGAGCGTATTCACCGGTTGAGGGAACTCGCGTGGCCCACTTCGTCAATCGTGCCGCATCTCTCTCATGCGGCACACTGACTGCATGCTCATTGCATGCTGTGTCCGAATCACAAGTTGCGACCCTCAGAGGTGAGGTCATACCTGTACCTCATGTTACACAGGTTGCACTCTTCTGTGTGTGAGACTGGAATTGTCTGGTGCGGCGCATATCACTGTGCACCAGACACTGTGCCTGGACTGCCTAGGTGCTACTCTGATCAATCTGTACTGGGCGGGGTGGCTCTTTGTTTCAAGAGGCTGACCTGCTATATTCCCCATTCATTAATTGTTCCCTTTTGGACCCTCAGTGCGACGGACCAACTTCCCTCTCCTAACCTGGGCCCCAACAACATTATGCTGCCAGATATTAATTCCCGGTTCGGGCCCGCGTATTGCGAGTGACTTATGGTGTTGAAGTGATGTTTCAGATAAAGATTGGAAGCGGATCAAGAGATTGCGTAACCATCCACGCTTCACAGAACTAGGCTGATGCTGGAAGGCCCCTTGTGGAATCCTTTTGAGTGACCGACTATTGTAAATTGGAGAAACAATGAGAAGAATACTATTTACAGAAATTATTCCCACTCCTATAGACAAAGCGCAAAGTCAAATTCACATGAGCCCTTGTCCTGGTGCATCTCATTCACTGCCAGCATCCAGTGTCTTCAGAGCTATGAAGCCAGACTTTACCTTGAATTTTGCATTTGACACCCATTAGGCCTGCCTGTAAATCGCTCAAATGACTCCACGGTAACACAAAAATCTCTTCTTGCTCACCATCCATAAAGCATATTGAGGAAAAGACCCTACGTAACCTCCGAGCCCTAAATGGAAGCACCCTCTCTGATCCACATGGGGCTATGACCTTTAATATTGAGGAAAAGACCCTACGTAACTCCAGAAACTAACATCTCATTAAACTCAAATCAGAGCTCGTTGCTTAATGTGCACCCATCGGACTAACCAATGGTCATTCAACAGACTACAACATGACGGAGAATCCTTTAGAATCCACGGACCCAAAAATATAGAATCTTCTCAGCCTGACCCTAAGATCTGAACCCAACTACATGTCTTTTAGGAAATTTCTGAAATCGTAACTGTTGAGACTTGCCTTTAATTGAACTCTCCACAGATCAGTTCAGACTGAAGAATTTTGGACATGGCTAATTAATCCCCTGTTCATCTTGACACTAACACCACTATTCTACAATTCCACACCAGTCACCCCTCATTCAACAGCTTTGAAGTAACTGAAAAAAGACACAAAAATCTATTGTGATTATGAAATGTGGCCATGTTGGAATATTTGGGCCATCTGTTCTATTAAATTGTGGCCAAGAATAGATTGCTTGATACATAAAATGCCCTGATGAAATTCGATGTTCGAATGAAACGCGTTGGCTGAGGCTATGATTGTACTAATTGGTATGGAAGAAAATCTTTTGAATTATTGTTTCACGGCTGACAATTTGGATGCACCTCAATGTTTGAAAGCTTATGCTGACCTGCTTTGCATTGGTATCTTTGAGCGGCCGGTACTAGATAGGGTGTGCACCATACCCATTGTTTAAGAACTGAGCGCGAGGTGCGAGTACAAAACTACTTGGCTGCAATAACAATTTTTACCCTTCTAGTACTGACGACCTTCAAATAAGTAAGGCTGAAATAAAAATGTGGGACCTGGTATTAGTCTGAAAACAGTTAGGGGCTTATTTACAAGCCCCTTGCGCCACTTTTGTGTCCTTTTTTACATGGGAAAAGTGACGTACAGGTGGCGTGAGGGGCTTGTAAATAAGCCCCTTACTTCACATTGCCCATTTACCAAGGAGTTTTCAGATTTATGGCTGACTTACATATGGAGCAATGTGTAGCAAATGCCTGATTAAGTTACTCACTGTTAAAAAGTGAAATAACTGATCTCAGTGAAATATGATTGCATATCTTTTGCACTCATTGGTTTACTCCTTAATTGCACTGATTGCATTCTCAGGGGTGTGTTATATTAAATGTGATGAACATTTGTCTTCATTTCTTTACTTCTGGGTTACAATTATCAGTACTGCTAAAAATGTGAGCAGGGAAATAATTTCCACAAGGAGAGGCAAGATACTGAATGAAAAACTACTTCTACTTTCCTAAACCTATAGTGGAGTATTTAGTCCAATGTCTAAATTAGTAAAACTATGGGCTAGACACATTGGTTTGAAGATGCTTCTATTTCTTTAATGTGCAATTTTAGTCCTACTTTCTCCATCTTCATTAAATTATGCCAGTCATTCCAGGTGCTCTGAGGTAGAATACCTTACACTCAAATTATAACGGACACCAAGTGTAGATTACAAATACCTTCGTAAATTAGGTCAGTGACTAGAGGTGAGATTCACTTATCTATCGTGTTTGCATTCACAAAGCCTGTGGAAAACTAAATTCTGCCACATCAAAGACATGGGATCAGACTTTGGATTAATCAGATATTGGGGCTTCTGATGAATGAATCCATGGAAACTGTGAATTTTGGAACATGAGACCTCTAATACGAATATTACGATTTTGTTTACTTCCTGGTTCCACATCGCTACTGAGGGGTAAGCATTAGAGCTAGTTTTTAAGAGACTGTTAAACATGGAGATGACACCTATCAACGGGTTCTTAATTGATCTGGCTCTCTGTGTCATACTAGTTTGCACTCATTCTTGCTTTCCCCACATTTATGTTCTTCTGTTTTGCATTCCTGCTCTCCCTCCTGTGGCCATGTTGTTGTCTGTATGGTTTCCGCAATACCTCGGGTAGCCTCTCTTTCGTTTTTGCTTCTTCAGCTCCTGTTCAGTCTAGTTTATGATGGCTTTTAGGGTCCTTCTTCTGGTATACTGGTGTGTAGAGGTTTCATCATAGCATCACCCATCACTGAAGCTGCTAATCGTGAGTCCTTGTTGTACTACTGCTCTATTGCACCAAGCCATATCCCTGCTCACATGTGGTTTGCTGCTTCATCCCACTCCATGCAGTAAATCCCCCACTTCCTACCGTTGACACCTTTGGTACCACTCCTAATCCTTGCAGAGTCGAAACTATGAATGAATTCTAGTCTAGTGTTTTTTTCTCTCCATTCCCCATCCATCTCCAAATCGCTACTGCAAGTGTGTTCCCTCATTGCTCATTCTAATAGTAGTTGAGGCACAGTGAAGAGCGGGAACCAGACAAAACTTAAGAAAGAGGGTTAAATCAATTTACAAAGTGAAATCTGTCTTGGAGAGACAGCTCCTTCTATGTGAATGTCAGTTCAGAACATTTCTTGGGACCACTGCATTCTCTTCCTGATGTTGGTCTGTATATTCCACATTTTGCATTGCCGTCTCTGACAAGACAATGGATGCAATGAAAGCATTTTATGAATGTGATTGTGGGGAGGAAGGTCTTCTTGCTCTAGCCTCCATTGGCAGTCATGGTCAAGGGTTCATATAGGTGATTGTAGTTGCAACAATATAAATGAGGCAGGGTCTCTGTGAATACTTTCAAATATTCTGTTGCATCAGTAATGTTGAAGTTAAAAGCCATAAAGAACTGCAGTGTATATTTATTTATTGTTTATCTACAACCCCACATGTGACAAAGGGGTTTGTCTCCAGAGAGAAACACATTACTGTACCTGGACTGTAGTTTAAGTCTACTGCAGTGTCACCTTTGCCTACTTATATATATTAGCTAAGAAACCCCTAAAGTGTGCCTTGCAAGTCCAGTTGGGGTGGATGCTTACTATATAAAAGTGGGACATGCTCAATACTAAAAAAAATATGTCTCCATAATGAACAGTTACCACAATCGGCATGCTACAGTTTTCATGAAAAGGATTAGTTATCATATATTGTCCCGGGTAAATCATAGGATGGTCAATCAAAGTTTTTCTCCGCTTATGATCAAAAAACGAATACAATGGTGAACATAGATGTAAGAAATTGGGTTACTGGTTGAGAAGGGATGAACTCTGCTCAAGCAGCAACCACTATTCTTGTCGGGGTGAAACACAGGAAAACCCCAAGTTAACCTGTGATTAACCTTCTGGAGCTTGACACAAAAGCAGTTAGGCTTAAGTTAGAGACAATGTGTAAAGTATTTATGTAGTACTTCAAACAGTAACAAAGTGAAAACACAACATAAGGAGAAAAAAAACTCATACCCATTTAGAAAAATAGAGTAAAATGTAGTAAATTATTTGACACCAAAATAATGAAAGTCCAATTAGTAGAATCAGAGATATGCTAATTTAAAAGTCTTGGTAAAAATAGTGCTTAAAACCACAAAGCTCCAAAAGCACAAAGCGCTAACTGTGGTTAGTTGGTCACACAGGACTGAGACAAAGTCACAAGTCCAGGCTGACGACAATGGAGCATGTGCCAGACTGAGGGACCACGTTAGACCTGCTGAACATAGTACTTGATGTCCTTGGTGCATGGTCTGCGCTGTGTTGTTTTACGAGGCTTCGCATTATCCTGTGTCAGTTGTGAGGAAGCTGTATTGCGAGGTTTTGCAGGGCTTTGTGTCACTGAGCGTCAGTGTGAGGTGAGCATTTCGGCAAAGCTTGCCAGGGCTTTACGTTGCTCTGTGTTGGTTCTGATGAAGCTGGCAGCTGTGCAGTGAGGCTTTGTGGGACTTTGGGGTACATTGCGCCGGTTTTGATTAGACAACAGCTGGGCTGGTTGAGCACCTATAGGTCCATTTCCAAGAGTCCAGGACAGGAGTGGTATCACTTGGGGGGCAGGACTCACAACAGGCAAAGTGCAGGTGCAGTGTCCAGGGTGTTGGAGCATTTCTGTCCCTGATCAAGAGGCTGGCCAACTAGCCCTTAGAGTCATTCTGGTGGTCCTGGGTTCAAGATGCAGGTATAGTCCTTTTCACACAGGTAGCAGTGCAGCAGCTCAGCACAGTAGCAGTCCTTGTAGCAGAGCAGCACAGCAGTCCTTCTGAGTCTTCCAAAGGTCCAGAGGTGGACTGAACAGTTGCGCCTGAGGGTATAGTGTTTCCACCCCAAAGATGTCTGGAATTTCCTTCCACCCTGCCCTGGCCCCAGCTTGTTTGTGGGAAGACAATACTAATGTGAAATGCTTTGTGAGTGTGCTCAGGCAGAGCCTTTGTGATGTGTAAGTGTGGTATGTCACAGCCCCGCCCCCTATCAAGTCAAAGATAGCCAATCCTGCCAACATCTGTTCCCCCTTCATCTAACTGTCTTGGAGCAATACACAAAGATCAACTGCTAGCCACACCTAATCATGTGACCACGGTATTTTCTAAAAGTGGCATTTTCAAAATTGTGATGTAAAATCTAACTGTAATGTTAAAGAGAGTTTTAAATTACAACTCTTTAGACACCAAACTCGATATTCCCACTTGCTCCCAACTGAAAGTTATCAAATAATAAATGTAATAATGTAACCCAATGTTATCATAAGGAAGAGGGAGACCCTGCTGTACTGAAAAGCTAATTTAAGAGTTTTACACTAGCAGGACATGTAAAACTTAAAAGGACTTGCCCAACTTTTTAAAGAGACTGCACATTGAGTTGAAGGAGGCAGCAAGATGGCTGACCGGCAGCACTGAGCTGGAACTACCGGTCCGATTATACCATCCTTCATCATTCTGCTTCCCTAGGGGGCCCGAGGTGTCTGAAACTTGTGGCATGACTTGCCAAGAAGAATAGAAGCCTGTCACTGGACCCTGTAAGTGGTCTGTGGCTGTTGTTGGTGACTTTGGCTGCAAGAGGCCCCCGAACCTGTGGGGGTCATCAGTGGCCTGTCCGGTGCCTGAAGTCATACCAGAGATACCAGAGCAGTGTGTGCAGCTGTGTGTCCTCTTCACCCCCCACTGTCACTAATCCTCTATGACGGTTTGCATTGACGTCCTGGGATCAATAGTCTTCTTTCAATCAATCTTAAGAAAGAATAATAGAAATGTCTAGACTCAACAGATATTAACACAGCTATTTAAAGAAATATCTTCTATACTATTTATCGTTTTATCTGTTTGGAAGAAGTAGTATATTTAACATGGTGACATAAACTGGTTTTAGATTGTAATATATTAGGAGGTAAAGAGAAATGTGACGAAAAGCCCTATCAAAAAGATACATGATCGTATTCTACAACCTCTGGGTACGGATCCATCTCTTTAATGTAAGCACAAAGAGAGGGAGCGATATATATAGGCACACAAATAATAGAATTATTCTACACTCTGTCATCTTTACATTCTACCTTTTACTTTTGCATTTTTCAAATTTTACCATGTAATTCCTATGAAACGATTGTAAGGAAATAAGGCACTAATATGTTTTTCGAAAAAGTTTATATTTTATCTGTATCACTGCCTAATGTAATCAGAGTAGCTCAGTGAAAATGTTTAATAATTGATAAGTGGCATACTACATTGTTGATTTTTCAAATATATTTTTTATTAGTTATTTTTCAGAGAATTCTGTGGCAATTCCTGACGAAGGCGTCCTTTACACCAAAACGCGCGTAGAAAATATAACTACTGCCACTTATATGGTGTTTTATGTATATTTGTATGTATTTTTATGAAATGATATGCTATTTTGAATGTATTCAACACACTGTTAGAGCTTTTAATAATAAAAATGATTGTCATCTTAAAATAAGATTGTATATACTATGGTTTTGTTTCACTGAGTTTAACACTATAGAGTGAGGATTATCTTTTCAGTTGCCTAGAAATCTACTTTGCACATATAGGGCCTGCCAGGTGATCACGTGACCCGAAGTCGTCTGAAATGATTGCAGAAGAGGTGGACTGGAATGAACTCCTGATTGTCCTCTCCCTCCTCCAGTGGGGACTATTTCTTGCAGAGATCCTGCGGTCCTGATTAATATGGAGTGCCCCCGTTGAGGCATTGGGTGGGGCACTCTGCACCACACATGTTGATACTGGAGCATTGTGGCCACTGAAGCAGCCTGGCCAATTCCTCCCTTCTCCTGTGTTTGTTTCCCTGTGGGGAGTGAACTGATGTGAGATCAGCTTCTCCATATGTTCTGGGGACCCCACGTGCTCAATCATGAAGGCTCTGGAGGTGTTTTGATTGCCCTGTTGAGGGAGGACCTATGTCCTGTGGTAACGACTGGGGGTGCCTTTTCCCAAATGTGTGACTACTGCAGCTGTGCCCCAGACAGGCTGGGTGGAGAGCTGGCGCACCCACAGCCTGGACTGAGGTGGCTATATGCCTTGTTTGCCACACATCTGAAATGGGGCCCCCCTCCTAGTGAGGATTATCGCTCAGTGTTGGTGACCAGTAGTGGAAGTCTGCAATTGTAGTCGAAAAGACTTGAGGTGAGTTGTGAGGCCTGAGTTGAGTGGCCATTGGGGCCCGGTGGCATTGCCCCTGTTTGGTAGTGGAGGGTTTGCCATAAGTCGGGGTTTTACCATGGGATCTCTCACTTACACAGTGGGAGAGTTCCTGGTGAGGTGTGCTGAGAGGGGTGCGGTGGATGGCATGCAGTAATATTGAGGGGCCTCGAGGGCCTCACGCACCTTGCTGGTGGATGGACCCACATGGATGGTGCCTGTGAGGTCAGGACCAGGTACAACTACCCCTAAATTGGGACCTGGATACCATGACTGGCTATACTTAGAGCCTTTTCACACTGTGCAGAGTGTGGTGCGTTCGTGCAGATTTTTGGTGTTCCTATTGCCTAAACCACTAAGTGGCCAAGCTGCAGGAAGTACTCATGTGTGGCAGCACTGACACCCACAATGGGCAAAGACAGAGTGCCTAGGGGTATGAAACAAACGCAAAGTAACCAATTTAGGGCATCTGGGGCTAGCAGGGGACATCCTGTGGATGGTGCTGATGGACAGGAGGACCTTCATGGGCCAAACCGGAGTCCCAATTCTGGGAGTCATCAAAGCTTCGAGTGCAGTGGTGCAGGCAAAGATCAAAGCAATTGCACTGGATGTCAATTTTCTATGGGCCGTTGTCCATAAAGTAGCTGAAAGATCCTTTGTGATGGAACAACATGTGTCCAAGCTACAGGAGGAGATGACGGTGCTGAAGGCCATTGAGGCTGCACTTGAGGCCCAATCGCAGAGACTGGAGATAAGAGCAGAGGATGAAGAGGGTCAATCCTGCAGCTGTAATCTGAGATTTGTTGGGTTCCCCAAAATAGCTAAAGGGAATGCACTGGAGCTATTTGTGGAGGGCCGGATTAAGGCGCAGATCCCGGATGTGAGACTGTCGCAAATGGTTGCAGTGGATTTTTGGCCCCACCGCCAGGGGGCACCTCAAGGACTATAATTGCAAACATCCTCAATTACAGGGACGGTATGCCATTCTACGGGAGGTAAGTCAGAAGGTGACCCCTTCTTGGAAAATCAGGTCATACGCATATTCTCAGACCAACTGTTCAGCGGGAGAGGCTGACATTTAGCGGTGTTAAGCAAAAATTTAAAGCAATGGGCCTCAAATATATCTTTCTTTACCCAGCTATACTAAAAGTGAGACATTATGGTCATACATAATTTTTCACAAAGCCGGAAGATGTCTGGGACTGGCATGAAATCCAGGGAGATGGCAGAATCCCGGCTCTGAACCCAGGGAACTCCCAAGAGTGGGTCTGGCAAGGGTGACGGACTGGATCAGCAGCAAGGAGACGATGGCAGTATTCCACATCCAGCGCAAAGTGTTGTGTTTTGATCAATAACAACAGGAACTGGAGGAGGCCAGGGCACTGGTGGAGTCAGTTACCACTGTTGTCTCTGCTGAGAACAGATTGGACCTGGTGGAGGATACGCAGGTTCCTGAGACGGAGCTACTCTTGCGTTGGCTGCCTGGGTATGGCTGTTATCATCAGCCTGATGCAAGCTGGAAGTCAAGCCTGGGGAGGAAAGGGATCCTCCTCCTGCATTGAATGAGTTAAAAAATACAGTACTGTATGTCACTGGTACAGGATGTGCACCACTGTGAGGAACAGCTCAGACCTTTGCCTTGTTGGACAATGCATGCGGACACTATCCCTTAGAGGTGTGAGATGGGGACCCGGGGGATGGCAATGGGCAGGCTTGGGCACCAGGTGAAGATGTTTCACACCCAATTTTGTTTGCGGTAGTGACTGTGTTTTGTAGGGACTGTGCAGGTCCTGTAGGAACTACATAGGAGCTGGATTGTTGCTCGAGTTGCTGCCTGGTTAACGCCAGAACACACCTCACCATTAGGATATATGCAAACAGTTGGGTAGGGGAGTGTTGTTTTGAAGCACACTGACAATAGATGTCAGTGTTTGTAGAATTATATAGGGGTGGGTGGGTACAGACTATGAAGTTATAGTTCAGTTCAGGTGTGTTTACGCGGGAAGGTGGGTGGGATTGTGTTTGTTTGGTAGGTTTTCTTTTATTGCAGCATGTAGTGATTCCTAGTCCAGTGGAAGGTTCAGTGGGTGGTAGGTAAGGGGGAAGGTGGCGGGGGTGCATCAGCTCCTCAGACCTAAGGTGACTGATTGATGCTGATGAGTGGATACACGTGCTTTCTCAAGTGGAACGTGTGGGGTCTGAACTCCATTATTATTGGCAGAGGACACATACCTATCTGAAACAGGTGGGGGTCCATATTGTGATTCTGCAGGCGACACATCTTGTGGAGGGAGCAGCGTAACAATTACAGAAAAACTGGAGGGGGCAACTTTTTTCCTCGACATGCTGATCATATAATAGAAGGGTCTCCATTTAGGTCAAACAGGGGTCCCATTTCAGCAGCTTAGTCACACAGCGCACACAGAGGGACAATACGTTTTGTTGCACGGCATGTTGGATGGTGTGGAATTGTGCCTTCTTAAAGTCTATGCACCTAACACAGCTGATGGTGCCTTTTTTGAGGCCCTGGAGACTGAACTTTTACCATTTGTGGGAAGGCCCATAGTCTGGGAAGGGGATTTTAACTGTATACTGGATGAACATATGGATAGACATCCACCCAGGCTGGGTACAAAATCTAACATGGTGACACGACTATGGGAGACCATGATTAGATCGCAATATGTAGACATTTGAAGGGAACTCAACTCAACAGATAGGTAATTCTCATGTTACACACCCACGCACAAGCCCATAGCCGTTTGGGCCTGTTTCTATTGTACCTCCCACAAGTGTTATACACTCCTTGCTTGAGTCAACGACCATTAAAAACCCACCCATCTTGCACTTTATTTCTAAACGTCTTCTCAATTCCCACTCTAGACCCCAAAGTGTTACCAATCATCTATCTGATGCTGACATTCACTTCCTTCAGCTTTCATACAACACCACATAAATAGACTCTTCCCCTCGCTGATCAATATCCAAACTATTTTCCCCAACCCACTGAGAGAACCCAGTCTGAACTTAAGGACTATAAACAAGCATAATTCACTAAAGGTCCCTATAACTCACTAAGAGACCGTAGTAACAAAATCACATATCAATGCTATGCTCCTCAAGTGTAGATCAGCAGTAAAACACGTTGCTGACAATGGCGATCTTATACTTGAACAAGACTTTGCCCTCATGATCTTAACATAAACGTGGTTCAATGACACCTACTCAACCATTCTGGACATTCTTTTACCTCCGAACTATGGTATTATCAGATTGGATAGACCTGAAAGAGCTGGAGGAGGCATAGCATGTATCTATCGCACTATGCCTAATTTAAAACAAAAACAAGCTACTCCAATGTCCTCCTGTGAACAGGGCCGGACTGGGAACAGAAATCGGCCCTGGCAAACTGCTCATCTGGCCCCTCCTGGGGTGAGGGGGGACTGCAGCCAAGCAGTTTGTGATGGCTGGTTTCGGCCACATTTTTTCACAGGGGGCCGATATTGCCGACCCCCGGTAACAAAAATGGCCCCCAGGGTGCCAAAACTGGCCCCCACCCTAGCGGCCTACCAGGGAAACGCCCGGTGCCCACTACGGCCAGTCTGGCCCTGCCTGTGAATACCTATGCATCGAATTATGGAACAATGACAAGTTGTTATGCAAACTCAACACGATTTGCCACCCATCTGAAAATAACCTACTGTGGTACTGTAAATTTCGGAACCATGTTGGTAGGGTGGTCCTACCATGCCAATCTTAGTATCAGCGGACTGCAAATGACTAATGCGGTATGTATGAGTGTTTTTGTCACGTTTCCCCGATGTACTCACCGTGTATGCAATACTACATATTAAACCCTCGGGTTCCATTTTAAAACGGTAACCATTTTGTGGTTGCCCTCACAAAGGCTGCGCACTGAGGCCATGCCTAGGCCTAAAGAACACGCAATCTTTCTGTGACTTCTTGTGACCTGTGCAAACTGACTCCGCTGCCCGAGGTCAGTCCTGCCCGGCCGGTTCCTTTTACTGCGGCTAAATGGGATTAGCATCAGGGCCCGACACATCATAAAGTCTTGCATCCCACACAAACCCTGACTAATCTCTTTCACACCTGACTCTGTTTCCTACTTTATGGCTTGTTTTACGAGGAGGAGGTTTCCGTTTTATTGGGGTCTGTTGATATCTGATGAGGGTTCTGAGCCTCGCTGGGTAAATAATTATGGGCTGACCGAGCTGCAATGTGGGATTATCATCATGACTTTGCTCTTTCTTTGAAGCGAAAATATGTAAACGACCACTTGTAAAATAGGGGCGGTGTTGCCCAGAGCGTAATATTCTGTATATAAGAAAAGACTGGTTTTTGGTTGGGAGCAGTCTCCTGAGAACATACACCATGCTGTACTTCTCGGATACCTGTGATTGGTCTGCAGCCAATAAATACGATCTTTGACTTCATCTAGAAGACTCTGTGTTTCTGTAGTCTGAAACAGGAAGAACTCGAAGTCTTCGGGTGTGTCCCCTGGCACCGCTGGGTTGGTTCTGAAAAACCCAGTACTTCACTACCTTTCATTGAACAATGAATGGAGATCATCTCCTGTAACATGGACCAACCCCCCCAACAAGACTTTTTGGGGGGATTTCAACACTTACTGGCACGACCCTAATGGCCCCTTACTGAACACCTTGAAGTCCTCCTTGCCGACCTCAACTTTGCCCAGTCTTGTAATAACCCAAGCCATTATTGAGGCTCCATTCTTGAGCTAATCATCACCAAGAAAACTAGAATCCTTATTACCATGTGACTGGTCTGATCACTGCCAAATCTGCTTCTCCATCTTAGATGATTTATTGATTAAACAAAGCCAACCTCGCAAAATAATACAATGGTTCAGAGATCTTAGAAAAGTCAGCACAACCAATCTAACTTCCATGAGTAACAATCTCCTTCCTCCTCTCTCAAACATGACCAATGTGAATCACTGATCACTATAGCCATGCCATGTCTGAAGTATTTGATACAATTACTCCAAAGCAGCTCAAAAGAATACACAGTAGATACTCCAATCCCTTGTTCAGCGGTGACCTTAATGAGGTTAGCTAGAAATTAAGGTTTGCCGAGAGAGTTTGGAGAAGCTTTCCTTCCACAACACACCTTCAGCATCTGAGGTCAATAAGAACATACTTTAACAGGCTCATACATAGTTGCAAAGCAAACTATTTTAGGATTCAACTGGACAATTCCCGAAAAAGGACGAAGAGGCTCTTCGAAATCATCAAACGGCAGAAGAGGGACAGATCTTACCACCACTTTAAAGATAAGTTGACACTCCCAAGTGGTGAAGATTTTTCCACTCATTTCACTGACAAAATGAGGAAGATTGAATCAGATCTACAATTCTCCTCTCAACATCCACTGAGCGAGGCCCAATCTAGTCTCCTCCCTATGTCTCCCCAGATGGGGTCCCCTCTCTCTGATCTTACCACAAAAAATAATGGTGCATGATCTAACTTCAAACTTCCTGAAGAAGATGAGATACTCAAAACAATAATATTGGGAAGCCCTTCTTGCCAGCACCATCGTTTCTGAAGGGGGAGAGCAGGAGCGGGACAGGACTGCAGGTCCCAGGCTCCCCAGCGGCTGATTCCGCCCCGATGCCCACATCATGCGCCTAGAGGCTCTTTAAATTCCAGCAGGGCTCCTGCAGCGCGGGAAGCCCTTCTTGCCAGCACCATCGTTTCTGAAGGGGAGAGAGCAGGAGAGGGACAGGACAGCAGGTCCCAGGCTCCCCAGCGGCTGATTCTGCCCCGGACGCCCGCATCACGCGCCTGGTGGCACTTTAAATTCCAGCAGGGCTCCCGCAGCACGGGAAGCCCTTCTTGCCAGCCCCATCATTTCTGAAGGGGGAGAGCAGGAGAGGGACAGGACTGCAGGTCCCAGGCTCCCCAGTGGCTGATTCCACCCTGATGCCCACATCACGCACCTGGTGGCGCTTTAAATTCCAGCAGGGCTCCCGCAGCATGGGAAGCCCTTCTTGCCAGCACCATCCTTTCTGAAGGGGGGAGAGCAGGAGCGGGACAGGACTGCAGGGCCCAGGCTCCCCAGCAGCTGATTCCGCCCCCAACGCCCGCATCACGCGCTTGGAGGCGCTTTAAATTCCAGCAGGGCTCCCGCAGCACGGGACGCCCGCGGGCGATGCCCGGGCCAAGGGCGGGCCCATCTGCGCCCGTCATCGGCAGGCAGAGGCGGGGCGGGGCCAGGTCCCTTGGCCCTGTGACACTGAAGACAAGTAAATGAACATTGCTGGTTTCTCCCATCTGTCCAACTAAGTCTATATGTATACTTCTTAATTGTCATCAGTATGGCGGCTACAACAAATACACGAGGGAAGAAGGTGGCAACCCCAAAAACTATGTCCAACTCTACACTTGATTGCTTTCTTCTCCGGGCAGCTAAGGCCATTGATATGGAGATCCAAGTAGCGGAACAACGGCTTTCTGGGGGGGGGGGCAATCTACCTGTCGCGACCGTCGCGACTATTGCTCATGCAGCCCCAAACAACGGGACTGATGACACAAGTCCAATCAATTATGTACCTACTGGAATCTCCTCACCGGCCCCACTGCTTGGTAAAACGCCCCAAGACTCTGTAGTAGGAGATTTGGCAAGTAAAAAGAGGAAAAAGACGAAATATTTGGAATCTACACGATACATGCGGACTAGATCCAGGAAAAAACCTCTGGCAATGGAATCCAACACCCCAAGCTGAACTTTCACGAAGTCCCTCCACCCCGGATGACCCAAACCCTATGCTGCTGGCTCACCTTGAGGTTAATCCTCCACAAACCATGGCAGCACTTGCATCCCTCATTGAGGAAATACTTGCCAAGAACTTTTCATCTATCTGGGAAAGATTGGACAAATTAGAATCCGCAGTGATTCTAATGCACACTTTGCTCACTGATATGATAACAGGGATTGGAGCGAAAAGGAAAGAGCGGGATAAGGGGGTCATTCATGGGGGGGTCACTAGGTCTGAAGAGGGAAATTCTTCCATGTGTGTCAAATTATCATCTTGTCCCGCTGTCAATACCTACTCCAAACATTTTGACAGACAACAAAAACAACGGGGTCCCTCGAGCTTTAGGCACCGGGGCTCAGTATGTTCATACCCCAGTAAGATTAGGCCAAGTCCACCCCCTGCATCCACCAATGGGACTCAGGTAGGCTCAAAGCAACCACAAACAGCACTTGACCTGGCGCAAATAAATGAATTAGCTAATCAAGCTAATCGAGATGATAGGGTGATCCTCCACCTCCCACCAGAGTGTTGCCCTTATGTGACAATCCTCACTAATGTTCCCCTGCTGCATGAAAACTAGGGGTGGGCGGAATTTGCGGAATTAACCTTCGCAAATTATCGCGAGAATGTTTAAAATTATCGCAAACAAGCAGAAATATCGCGAAGATGCGGAAGTTTTTTTCCGGCATGTTCGCGAGATTTTCTGCATGGTTGCGGGTCGCCAACTTACCCATGTGGTTGCTTGCGGGCGCGGCCATCTTGTTTTGAGTTGTTCTCGCGGTGCATGATCGCGAGAAGAAAGACGTGATCGCGCGACGCATGACGTCACTGCGGGCGCGAACTGTCGCGAGACAGCGCAAATGGCTAAAAACAATACAACATCTCATGGAGAACGCGACCGGATCAAGAAAACTTGTCGGCGAACGCAGGGATTCAGGTAAGGCGATCGCGCGCGCGCGAGAATGTATCATTTTACAGCGCGAGCAAGAAACAAATTATCGCCAAGCTGCGGAAACCGGAATTTTTGACATTTTCGCGCTCTCCGCGGAACGCAAAAATGTCAAATTATCGCAATTTCCGCGAACGGAACGAAATTTTTGCCCAGGCCTAATGAAAACCAACACGAATCACAGATTCTGCTAAAAAACAAGGTATGTTACTGGTTGTCACAAAACAAAAGTTTTACAAACAGACAGTATCATGAGATCTCGTTTCTCAGGTGGGTAAGTTGGGTGGGCCCTTTACGCAAATCCCACAATGGCGATTGTATTGTGATCAACTGTAAATCTTCAATTTTAGCTAGTCAGTTGCTTAGTGGGGACCCTTCTCTAGGTAACCAGAGGTTGTCCCAGGGGATTGGCATCCTACCGCTTGGGTATTTTTATAGACACCTAGATAATAGAGGGGGGAATCTATCGGCCAATGGGCCACCTCGTAGACCACAGTCCACGCATTTGAAAGGCACCCCCTTGGAAATTAGAAAAAGATTCAAAACTTTAGGTGGCTTAGACTCCCATGATTGACTACCTGTAGTCCCTCCTTCTCTTACAAGCGTTATTGAGGAAATATCCATCTCACAGTTGGATGACACCCTAGTGATCCTCAACAACAATCTCACCCCATGTAATCAAGACAATGTGAATAGCCATCCTAACCAACAAACCGAGTTTAACGGGCTATCTAAAAATACAGGTCTCTCCCGGGAACCGATAATTGAATTTCAGGAAATTAAACTTCTATCCTGGAATGTGGCAGGCATAAAGTCTAACCCTGATTGGTGTAAGCTAGTGGATGATTGCCACTTATGACTTTTACAGGAAACATGGGCGGTTGAATGTGCTCACAGGGTAGGTTTTACAACATACAGTATTGAAGCAAGGCAGTCCAATGTCGGTCGTCCAGCTGGTGGGCATTTAATCTGGGTTAAAAATAACCTGGCTTGCAATATCAAGGCTCTCAATCTCGACTCTGAGGAAATACTTGGGATAGAACTCTCCTCTCTTAAAGGGAACATTCAAGTCAGGTTATTTAACATCTACAATCACTTTAAGACTCCTCATAAACCATCTGGTACACTAACAACACTAACTAATTACCTTGAGACTGCCAAAGGGAATCACTGACTCATAGTTGCAGGTGATTTTAACACAACTTTCGTACCTCTAGACTATGTACAAGAACTAATATTAGATGGAGACAAAGCTAAAGGGATCGTCAAGCTCCAGATACCCCCAATTAAGAAACACACTAGGGTGGGGCAACAGGTTTTATCTTTCACCATCACCCATGGGGTCCGTGCTTGTAATGGTAGGACTGACTCTGATAGAGAAGCATGCCACACGTTTAAGAGGGGGGCAATCAAAACCAGGATCAATTACATCCTGGTTGATATTGAACTTTGGTCTAGTGTAAAAGATATGGCTGTATTAATATGGGAAGACAGTGACCATAATGCCCTGGCCCTTACACTCATGGACTCAGCTCTACTGTTTGGTAACTCAGGGATTAGGAGTGGTCCGGTCATCACTAGCAATAATAATAAAAGAGTCAAATGGCTAATGATACAGGCTGATCCAACTGCCCTTTCTAAAATATATTCTGCAGTGGAGCAGACCCTTGTTGATCTGGGTACCACTGCTATCAGCATAGATGACATCCTGGCCTTATTCCTTCAATTGACCGCCGTAATTGGACAAGTCATTTGCAAATTACAAAATGGCCAATACGCAAACAGAACATAGCCCCTTGGTACAATAAGACCTGTGGCAAAGCCAAAGCTGATTTAACCATGGCTGTAAAATCGTAACTTCCCCTAGATGTCAAGAATTGTAGGAGGCTATATAAATCAGCCCAAGCCAAGGCCAAAAAAGATTGGGAGGCAGAATACTGGGCCAAGCTCGTCGAGGCGGCAAAGTTTAAGAATAGCCAGCTGTTTTGGCATCTTCTTGCCAAAGGTTCCCCAAACTCAAAAATAGAAACTGATTTTCATATTCAGCCCCATGTGTGGGAGGAGTACTCCAAAGCGTTATACACAGGCCAGGGTGCTACTCTTGATCCGGGCTTGCAACTTAGACTACCAAATACAGTTTTAACTGAGGAGACAGTCGTTACCACAGAGGAAACCATCATAGCCATAAATGCTCTACAGAGAGGGAAAGCTCCGGGCCTAGACAAGCTCCCGGGAGACCTGTACAAGGCTGAACCATCAATATGGGGTCCCTTATTACAAGCAGTTTTTAATGCCATCTTTTCAGGTGGCAAAATACCGGTAACCTGGAGGGGTGCTAAAATCATTCCCATTTATAAAAAGGGAGATAAAGGTTTGCCCTGCAACTATAGGCCGATCAGCCTTATAGATGTCTCCCCAAAAAGTATCTGTAAAATAATCTTGACTAGGATCCAAAACTGGATCGAGGATAACAACATCTTATCAGACCTCTACGCGGGATTCAGGGCCGCCACAAGTACCACTGATCAAGTCTTTAGATTTCTCCTACTAATCTGGAAGGAAGTGACCATAAGAGGCGGCCACTTGTACGTTGTATTTGTGGATTTAAAAACGGCCTTTGATTCGATAGACCACAACCAACTGTGGCTTGCTCTGAGCGAACTGCATCTCCCAGCCTATTTACTTAAAATTTTAATTTGTTTCACCACAATACTTATGCATAGGTTAGGTGGAACACTAAAGGCAGTCTGACAAAAGATATATTGGTACAGAAAGGTGTGCGCCAAGGGTGTGTTCTGGCCCCACCACTATTCACCCTCTATATTAATGGTCTAATTGAAGAACTGTACAACTGTGGTAGTGATCCCCCAAGACTAGCAGGCAGTTCTGTGCCCTGTCTACTCTTTGCTGATGACACCCTGTTAATCTCAAGGACACCTAAAGGGATCCAGAATCTTCTAAACAAATTTGTCAAAGTATGTGGAAAGAAGGGGTTAGAAATACACTGCTCCAAAACAAAATACATGACTTTTAATCCCTTCAAATCAAAAAAGGGCAAACACATGCTGGGCTCGCAACAACTGGAGCAGGTCAAATATTTTGACTATTTGGGTGTACGCATCGGCGATAGGTTGGCCTGGACGCCCCAAATAGAGAAGAGCGTCGTGACCCTCCAACATGCTGACTGTGCTATACTCAGGAGGGCCAGGGCGTCTCCCTATCGCCCAGTGTCGCCTATTTTGGAACTACATAGGGCCAAAGGTCTAGGAGCAGCCCTTTATGGTGCTGAGCTTTGGGGGCTGGAAAACTTAAAAGATCTAACCATAGCTAAAAACAAATTCATCAGGGCGATCCTGAACCTACCTGCCAGCACCCCCCTATTGCCGCTAAGACTTGATCTTGGCCTAAAATTCATAGACCATTTTGATATCCTCAGGGCACTTCTGTTTTGGATTAGAATCTGGACCAGTAAAACACAGGTCCCATTGAAGGAGGCCCTGAAAGAACTAATTTCTCTGCACAAAAAATCTGGCCGTATAAAATGGTTCAACAAAATCAAGGACTGGCTTCTGCCATTGGGGTTGGGGTGCGTTTGGGAGGACCCGGGCTCCATAAAAAAATCAATGGTTCCTCTCCTTAAAAATAGGTTTGGGGAGTACATGGATCACCAAAACATAGAAGGTATTGCACAGGGCCCTTTAACCACTAGTTTTTTTTAAATTAGAAAGGAGTCTTTGATTTTGAAATATTTATGGACGATATTGAACCCCCACAGACAAAAGCTTTGTACATCCAATTTAGACTTGGGACTTTACCTTTGAATCATAGAAGTAGCACGTGGGGGAATTCAGTTGCAACACCTCAATGCCCTACGTGTCACATCAGCTCTGGGACCATTGATCATTTTCTTTTTTACTGTCCCACCCAGGCTGATTTTAGGAAAAGCTGGATAATCCCAGTATGCCGCCTACTGTCGTACAGATCTCCTAGCGAAGCACTAAGCATTCTTAGATCTGACACTACACGATGACTCATATTTGTAATATCGAGATTTTTGCTGCATGCTTGGTGGAGAAGGTCGAAACTGTATAAAAGTACCTCTGTAAATATGATTGGTTAATACCTACTATTATAAGTTCTGGTGATGAAATCATGTATTTTATGTATTCCCTCTAGTGCTGCTATAGTCCGCCTGCCGTAAGACTTTTATGAAATATGGGTTTAAAATTTATTTTTATTGTTTTATATTTATGAATGTTTTTATTACTGTAAATGATCATATTTTTGATCGAATAAAGAATACAAAATTGATGTATCCCTCAAACCACTTCAAAGATCCTCTACTTGCTAAACTCATCAAAGACCTTGTCATTGCATCTCTCTTCCAGGGCACGAGTCCCGATTGCCTAAATGTTGGCCAGTTTACCTCTATCCTAAAAAAGCCAAATGTTGGCTTGTCTGACCTCAACAATTTCCGTCCTATTACTAACAGTGGGACACTAGCAAAACGTCTTGAGAAATGCGTACACTTACAACTCTGCAACCACATTGAACAGTTTCAGCTCCTTGACCACTGCCAATCTGGTTTTAGATTAGATCATAGCAGTGAAACATCTATGACACACATTGTAGATGACACCTTTAGACTATTTGATGAGAACAACCCCAGCCTACTTATACACCTTGATCCCTCCTCTGCATTTGATACAGTTAAACATGACAACATGATAGACCTTTTGTTGAAAAGGATCCGTTTATCTGGTCCTTTCTTAAGTTGGTTTTCTGCTTTCCTCCATAATAGATCCCACCAATTCAGATACAATCAAACACTGTCCAACATTACTCCAGTTTCAATTAGAGTACCTCAAGGATCCACACTCTCACCTACACTATTCAACTTGTTCATGGAACCACTTACCAAAATTCTTACACGCTAAAATATACATTTCCACATGTACGTGGATGACATAAATTATACTTGAAAATTTCCTCACCTGAAGATATCAAAACTCTTAACTGTGCCCTACTGAAAACCCAGCAATGGTTAACCTGCAATCACCATTTGCTCAACACACTCAAGACAGAAATTCTCCTGATTGCCTCCCACAATCTCTCTACTCCCATAGATGAGTGACTCAAACAGCTTAATCACTCAACTGCACTCCACATATTGTTGATTCTACTAGATTGTAAGGTATTTCTCTGAACAAATATATGAATATGCAAGATCACATCAGTGCAGCTATCAAAGTAGTCAACTATCATTTGAACACTCTGAGGAAAATCAAACTCTTCCTACTCCCAGATGACCTTCAGCTAGCAGTCCATCTCTAGTTATCTCATGCCTAGTCTACGGGAGTACTACTCTTGCAGGTCTACCCAAAACCAGGCTGGCTCTGCTAAACTCAGCTGCTGGGTTCATCATGAGATCCAGTAAACACTTCCACATCGCACCTGACCTGAAACAGCTTAATTGGCTCCCATTTGAAGCTATAATTCAGTTTAAGATAGCCTGCATGACCCACAAGGCTATTCATCACAACACTCCAAGCTACCTAGCTAAACAAACTTAAACTATCGAGTGGGAGTCACTCCCTAAGAAGCTCTAACCCTCTATTGTTGAAGCCATGGAAGTTCAACAACAAGAACCCTTATAATCATTACTTTTCTAGTCTTGTTCCTAGAATTTAGAATGCAATTCCTCCTGAAACTAGATCTAACCCTTTGACTACCTCCTTCAAAAAAAAACCCAATAGACTGTTGCTGAATAGGCACCTTCAGCTTTAGTCCTTATTTCGCTAAGTCAGACTGCCTTTCCTATATACATTTCTGTATCCTGAGTATTCTAACTCATTTGTTTTCTCATTGTATAGATTTAGATATTTGCCTGTTCTATTGTTTTTGCTGCTGCAACTTATTTGCTCTTTGTGCAAAATATTGTCAACTGTATTTGTATCTGCTGGACTTGCTCCAACATGTACCCAGGACTAAGAAATGGACTTCTAGCATCATGTGAATAATATACAGGGACACAGTAAAACCTACAAGAAGCCCATTTACATGAAAGAGCCCTGCTGATCAGTTTGAACTCGACCCACACGTAACCCTGCTGGTGGCTTCGGTCGGAGTGCATCATCACCCCCAAATCCTATTCTTGAGGTCTTAAAACCCTTAGTTTGAGTCAAATTGTACTTCTCCTTCCCAAACCTAAAAACTTGGTGCTTTGAAACTATTTGCCAAATTTTTGCCTGGAGAACTGTGGTGGGACCAGCCTGCCTGCTAATCCACCAAGGGCGCATCACAGGTGGACCTGACCTCGGCGCAGCTCCTGCTATGTTCTTCTCAGCAGCAGCAAATCTGATTCAGTGGGCCCAATGCTGACCAGCATCCGATGACAAAAAAACCCTCCTCAGCGAAAGCTTGCATCCTTGCCCCACTGAGGTAAACCAACTTCCAGAAAAGAGTCCAAGCCCAAAGGTAGAAATCTTCACTGGATCTGACTCCCAACAACATCTGATTGATATTGAAGGCATCCTGGATGTGAACTCCATACTTTTCCTGCCCAAAGCTTTTTTTCACCTCTGTGTATGGCTTCACAAAGACCTTGTCCTCCTTCAACCCGTTGTTGATGAGCCCATCTTCAGATTCAGCCTACAGCCTTGCCTTGTTGAGGACTCCAACTTCCTGAAAATATTGTAAGGAGTGTGAAGGTAGCTTTCCAACCGGGACCAACCTACTCCTCATTTCTAACCTGTGCTCTGTCCTGGTCCGTTTCAAAACTTACTCTTGCCCCTGTCTAGCATGGCCAGGTGCCCTTTAAAATTCATATCTTGGATACTCTTTTTGGATTTTATGTTGTTTTGGTGGCACACTGTTTATTAAAATATTTTCTATTTTTATAAAGTGGAGTGGGATTTTTTTAAATGTTTTGTTTTTAACTTTTTAACTGGTTTGATATTTCTAAATGCTTTACACAATTTCTTAAGTTAAGCCTATCTACTCAGTGCCATAGCTACCTAGGGTTGAGCTAAGGTTTAAATTACTGAAACTTTTACTGTACCTAACAGAAATATTGCTATCATTATTTGTGGTGGACTACCATCCACTCCAACTACTAATCCACTTTCTCTTAGAGTACTTTGTGCTACCTGAAAGTAAACTGGTTTAGAAAGGGTTTACCTCAAAGCTTTACCCCAGAGTCGTAATACATTTCCCTTGGCTGGCTGATAACAACCCTGTTAGAACTGGGGTTCTCTAGTAGGCATAGGTAGGTACCTTCGACCAAATGGGGACCCTTGCTTCTAGTCAGGGTAAGGGGGTACACTCCTAAAATAACCCCTGCTCACCCCCTTGGTAGCTTGGCACGAGCAGACAGGCTTATCTCAGAGGCAGTGTGTAAAGCATGTGTGAACACATACAGTAACTCAGTGACAACACTACAGATGGACACCACAAAAGTTGTATATTAAAAATAAGTATCTTTAATATAGTTTTAACACAAGACCATAAACAACAAAAAATCCACAATACTGTACTTAAAATGGTAGAATTAGCTTAATTCTCTTTAGATGTTAAAATGCGAAACGTTAAGTTCAATGTACCTTAGGATGCGTAACGCTATACAATGAAAGTGTTGCAGGGAAGGTAATGCGTCGGTTCCTTACACGCAAGAACGGTGATGTGTCGGGTCCCTACTGATGCGTAGGGGATGCGTCGGTTCTTCTCTGCGAGGGGAGGTGATGTGTTGCCGTGCAATGCCGTGATGCAATGAAGATCCGGTACAATGCGACGAAGATGGCGTCTTTTCCTGATGTGACACAATGCGTAGACGCCCTACGGCCGTGCGGCGACCCAACAATTCTTCTGAGCCGCGTCAGGCCCTGCGACACACTTCCTGGTGATGCAGCGGCATCTGACGCGACGTTGATCCTCTTCTCCGGTGAGGCGAGGCGCTACGGCATCGATGCGACAGCCATGCTGCGACTCAGCGATTCGTCTGAGCTGCGACAGGCCCTGCGACGCGCTTCTCGGTGATGCGGTGGCATCTCATGCAACATCCATCCTCTTCTCCGGAGAGGTGCTTCAGCAACGATGCGACAACTGCAGTGGTGGCTGCACGTTACTCCATCTGATGCTAGGTCAATCCTCTTCTTCGGTGATGCGATGATAGCGTCTGCAGCGGCAACACGCTTCTTCTTCGTGAGTCACGCTTCCAGCTCCTTGCGACACGCAGTCCTTCAGAAAGCCTCGCACAGCAGCAGGCACTTCCAAAAGAACTCTTGAGGAGCTGGTGGGTGAAGTCTGTTGTCCTTGAGACTTCAGCAGGAGGCAAGCTCTCTCTCAAGCCCATGGAGATCCTTTACAAGTTGATGAAAGTACACACAAAGTTCCTCTCTCCTTTCTTTGGCAGTTTAGGCAACCACTGCAGGTCAATGCCCCAAGCAGCACTTCAGCTTAGGGATAGTCTCTCCTCAGTCTCTCTGGTTCCTCTCTTCAGCAAAGGTTTATTCTTGTTTCCCAAAGTGATCTAAAATTCTGGGGTCTGGGTCCCCCTTTGTATACACAGTTTCTCTTTGTTCTCTGAAGGCAGAGAGGCATTTGCCTAGTCCAAACCAGTTCTGGTCAGTACTGGAGCACTTTGTTGACAAGACACCTTCATTCCTTTCACAGTGAAGGCCAGGGACATCAGACGCACCACAGGAGGTGGAGCCAGCATTGTGGAGGGAAGGCACAGCCCTTTTCAGGTCCCAGGCGCAACTCCTCCCACCCATCTATCTGCAGATCTCGCTATTCAGCCCTGTGCTGACTCACCCTGTCTCCTGGAATCCCCCAGCCCCTGTCACTCAAACTCCAGACAAGGAATACACAACCTAGCAGAGGCAGGCTTGAATGGTTAGACAAGAAAATACCTACTTTCTAAAAGTGGTATTTTCAAACACAGAATGTTAAAACCAACTTTACTAAAAGATGCATTTTATCATTCTGAGTTCAGGCATATTAAACTTGAAGTTCTACCTAGTTCCCTGAGTCAGTTAGGATTATAAGATGTAATAATCAAACTGCCCATTCTGGCCTATGGGGAACAGGTAGCCTTGCAATAGTGAAAAACGAAAATGGCTGTAATTCACTATTAGGACATGCCACACACACCAGGGCATGTCCTACCTTATACTTACAATGCACTTTGCTCTTGGACCTACCATAGGGGTGTCTGATATGAAGAAAAGGGAAGGTTTAGGGACTGGCCAGTGGGTGCACTTGCCCAGTCAGCATGGCAGTACCAGACTGCACACAGGCTCTGCAATGGCAGACCTGAGACAAACTTTTACAGGCTGCTTCTGTGGGTGGCACAACCAGTGCTGCAAGCCCACCAGCAGCATTTGATTTCCAAGCCCTGGGCACACTCAGTGCACTGTACTAGGGTGTGAAAGGTAAACCAAACTAGCCAATCATGGAATCACTAATCCATACATCAATTTACCATAGGGAGCACTTGCACTGTGGCACTGGACAGCAGTGGCAGAGTGCCCAAAACATCTATAACCAGCAAAAACATATGAGGCAACAGCAAAAAATGGAAGGGAGATCCACGCCAAGGTGCCAGGTCTAACAAAGCAGTACAAAAGGGGGTGGTGATGGACGGAGCATCAGAACCAATCAAACACTCACACCCAGTCAACAGATCTGGGTTTGATCCATCACCGTCTAACAAACCCTCATCTGCAATACAATAACTTAGTCTCTTGCAGGAAAAAGGCCTGAGTCATGCTAACAGTGGACATTTTGGAGGGCTTAGCCATCTGGGAGGGGAGTCGGAACATTTGGCAACATAAAGCACTGCTTAGACAGCTCTTCCTTTGAAGTGGAAATGCAAAATCTATAATTGAATGCATTCATGTCAACGATTTCCCTGCATTTTCTACCAGGGAGGAGTGGCTAGAAGGAGGGACCAGTCTTCTGCAGTTGGAGGAAACTAGGGCCAATTTGGGTGAAAGACTCTGGGAAGGTTTGAATTAAATAGAGAAAGGAAGTGCTTCAAAAAGAAGAGGAATTCTGTAGGACATTTGCCAGGATTTGGTGTAGGGAGATTTGCATGAATGGTAACATTCTATAGGAAATGAGACACACACAACATTCACTCTAGTAAGCACTATGGAAAAATTCACAATATTTTATCAGCATACTGCCTTCATATTTCCACAGTCAGAAAAATTGTCATGGGACTGGATTTATTCTAATGTGCCACAGTAGGTGTTAATGCTGCACATCTTGAGAAACCAATCAGAAGCAAAAGTACACAAAGGATCTGAAAATAACACGGTGGAGGACCTAAAGACAATTGTTACAGCATAATTTTAAGAGTGTGTCAAAATCCTAGTACAGAGTTGCAGGGAACTGGTTTTTGGCCCAAGAGGGCTCCCGCAATCCAAACAAGCAATATCAAACTCTTCTTAGCTATCAGCAACCGGAGGAATTTGAAGACAGCTCTGAGAGAGGTCAAATAATCCCAAAGGAGCAAGGAGAGAATATTAGGTGATATTGCAAAAGGAATTTCAAGAAGCTCCACAAAGAGAAGCATGTAAGAAGATGTCGTCAACATTGGTTTGAAGAAAACTTTGACTGGAGAGACAGAAAAACAGCTGATCCAAAGCACTGGAGCACAGATGAAGAGTGAAGCCCAAGTAAGGCTTCTTCTCACCAACAGATAGCAAAGCCACGCATCTGGCCACAAAGTGGGTGTTGAATGTATAGACAGTGGGATCCTCAAGTCCTGTAGTAAATTGTTAAATCCAGTGATCCACAAACCCTGTGGTAGATCAATAAATCCCAGGATCCTTAAAACTTAGAATGGCGACACCTCTCACTCCAAGGAAGACTACATTGTGAGTTGAAATCCCCTGTGTGGGGAATGGAAGAAGGGGCCAATAATACCCAGAATCAAAGGTAGATAGGAGTGTGTCAAGCATATGTAAGAAGCAAAGATTTGCTAAATGGTTTTAAAGTTATCCCACTGTAGGTAAAGCATTTGTGCTGATTAGATGGAATCGAAATCTGATACTGCAAGGACTACAGGGCTGCCTGGAAGTATCAAGGTAGGGGTAACTCTCCCTTCTCTTCACATCAGCCATGGAATAAGGATGAATGCTTCCTGTTACACCTCAAAATGTAAGGCTTGGAGAATTGATGAAAACAAATAGCTAATACTTTAGGTTTTCAAGAGGGATACAAGTTTCGACTTTTCTAAGGTGCTTCAGCATGTAGAACGCACTTTTTGCTGAGGCGTTGATATGTACATTCATGTTCAGGTCTTTGTCAATTTTAGTCCCTGGAGATTTAACAGAGGTGGAGATGGATGGTTTGCAGTTTAATGCACTGAGATTCTCAAGCCAGATGTGAAGAGGGTAGGACTTCTTTTATGGTTGGATGAAGAGGCATACAGTTTTGTTGGGGTTGAGCATTTACTGGTCAGCCAGGATTGAACTGTTGAAAAAGTACAATTTAAGTGTTGAATGTCATTAGCTGATCACATTTTCATGTAGAGTTGGGTGTCATCTCCATAAAGATGGTAGGCAGTTCCGACTTGTTTCAGGATCATTGTAAGTGGTTCCATATAGAGGTTAAGTAGGCCAGGAGATAGGACTGAACCTTGAGAAACACCTTGTGTGACTGGCTTTGCTGTTGAGGTGTAGTTGTTTAATTTAATTAACAGAGAGCATCAGCTTAGGAAAGAAGCAAACCACTGAAGGACTGTGCCATTGATGCCTGTCTTCTGTGAAATAGTGTTTAGGAGAATGTCATGGTTGATGTTATCAAAGGCAGCAGAGAGGTCTAGGAGGACTAGGAGGCAAGCCTAGCTATCATCCATAGACCTGTGCAGGTCATCGGTGATGTTCAGTATTGCAGTCTCTGTGCTGTAGCCTATCCTGAACCCAGATTTGAAGGTAATTTGGTTGTTGTATTTTTCATTGTGATTGTTGAGTTGTGCAAGCAAACATTTTTCAGTGGTTCTGGCAAGAAGAAGAGGGTTGGGTATAGGTCTGTAATTGTTAAGCTCATTCTGGTCAGCGTCAGGTTTCTTGATGAAGGGGGTAGCTTGACTGAGTTTAAGGGAGGTCGGCATGGAGCAGGTGGATAAGGAGGAGTTAATGATTTTAGTCCATGTAGGGGAGATAATGTGTTCGAGATTTTTGACAAGCATGGAAGAAAGGGGTCAGAGAGGTGAGAGGTTGGCTTTAGACGGGCTAGTATTTTCAGGACTTCTTCAAGGATAGTGTCAAATTCCATCCAGGGTGCCTCATTTTTCAGTTGCAAGCAATTGAGGTTGGTCTTCTGCATTCCTGAGGTATGGAATTTGGGGAGCATCATCAATTGGCAGTGTGGCATTGGATGTACCCTCATTGTTAGAGGGGGCATCTTTGGTATAGGGTGGGGGAGGGGATGGGTCCGTGAAAGATTGGTGTTTGCTATTTTATTAGAGAAGAATGCGGCAAACTCTTCACAGAGCTTATTAGAGTCATCGGTTGGGTGTTGTGGGAGGGAGGAGGTTTGCTGTTTGATGATGTTGATGAGGTCTTTAGGTCTGTTTCTAGATTGGTCTAGCTGGGCTCATAAGAAGAAAGATTTTTCTCTAAAGATGTGTTTTATGTATTTTAGGCATTCAGCTCGGAGAAGCGAGAGGTGGGTCAGCAAGGGCTGCAGTCTAAATTGACGCCTCTCCTTGTTAAGGTATTTGTTAAACCAAGATCTAGAGAGGATACTTCTTGATTTCTTGAGTTTCCACGGGGCAATCGTGTCCAGAAGCTCTGTCATTTTTGTTGTTGTAGTGGTAAGTGAGATCATCAACTGAGCTGAGGTCAGGTGGTGGAAGAATTTTGGAACTGACTAATGCTTCTAACTCTAACTGGGGTATTAGGTGTGTGTTCCTTGCCCACTGCTTGGGGCAGAAGGTTTGGGAGTGGACCTTAATTTGAGTAGCATTGAGGTCAATAAGAATTATGTGGTGTTCAGTCCAGTCTGAAGGAAGAATGGCGTAGAGGGATATGGAGTCATGCTTAGAAATGATTGCGTCTAGGGTAGACCCTTTATTGTGGGTTTGCTATTTACAATGTTGGGTGAGTTAGCTCGCTTCCAGGAGCGAGGATAGGGATTGTACTGTTATATTTTCGGCATTGTTCAAGTGCAGGTTTAGGTCTCCTATTATTAATTCTATGCTGCCCTTTAGGGAGTTTTGCTATGTCTTTTATGTCTTCCAAGAATTGAGATTTTCCACCTGGCTGTGGTAGATGACATGAAAATGTGATGGGTTTGAGCCCTTTGGAGCAAAGTCGAACTCCTAAATATTCAAAGATGGAGTATTTTGTTGTGTTGAGGGAGGTTAGGCAAAGATTATTTTTGTGGATGATTGCTTGCCCCCCACCAGTGAGCTCCTTCAATGATTGTGAAGCCTGGTGGGGTGAGAAGCTCGATATAAGGGGACAAGTGGTCATTCAGCCAGGTTTGAGTTAGAAAGCAGATGTCAATTTTGTGTTGTAGGAGGGTTTCAGCTATTTTGAAAGCATGCTTAACTGCTGACCGACAGTTTAGAAGCATGCAGTGAGGCATAGATAATGATTTAGGGCCTGGGTGAGTGAGTTGGATTATGGTTAGGTGGGTAGGTGGACAGGAAGAGTGAGTGGTGGCTGGGGTCCTACTAGTGTCTAGTATGACCATGATCTTGTGGAAGCGAGTATGGTTTGGGACATTATTGTATGCATTACCCAGCTTTTCAGCTTTTTACTTTGACATTCCAGATGAGGCGTGCCTAGGTTTAAGGTGGTAGTGATTGTCAGGAATAGTTTGCCATGGATTGGAGGAAGGGAGGTCGGAGCACAGGTTTGTGCTAGGACAGGGTTCCCCCTAGATGTATGCATAGGGTGTGGGTTGCGGCAAATCTTAACATCTTTGCAAAGTGAGGAGAGTTCATCCAGCATAGTGTTGATTTTGAGTTCTAGACGGGCTTTATGGGGAGCAGTTGAGAGGTAAATTTTGATTTGTAGGTGGAAGTGTAGCGGGTTAGCGTTCATCGACGGCAAGAGTGGGGCATGATGTAGAGTCCAGTCTGCTGTGGTATAGGAACTGAAACATTACGGGTGCTGTAAGATGTTCTAACTGCGCTGGGGAAGTGGGTCGTGAAGGTGGGTTTGGAGATTCATGCTGTGAAGCCAAAGTTTCATGTCATCTAGGTGTGGGGGACTATGTTTTATGTGGTGGAACCAAAGCTTCAGGGCATCTGGGGGTGGGGAGGTTATAGGAAGGGCGGAAGCATAGACATTGCGAGTGGTGTTGTGAGAAGGCAGTTCAAATGGGAGATGAGGGAGTACTGTGCTAGGTGCTCTGGTGGAATGAGAGGGGCTGTTGATGGGAGTAGGTGACAGAGCCACAGAGAGCAGGGAAGTGGCAGTCAAACATGGACAGGTTTTGTTCAGAGGCTTGGATTAAGATGTTCCTGTTTCTGTAAATGGTTATAGACAGTTCTCCGCTAAAGTTCTGGGATGGGTATATAGTGAGTTTAGTTTCATAATGGACGTTGGTTATACAAAGGTGTTGTAGGATGTTCTCTCTCCATTTGACGGGTCTCTTAGTTTAGATAAAAAGTCTGCTTTGATGCCTCCTGATGCTGGGCTGTAGAAGATATCTCTAATTAATTTCTCTAGATTTTCTTTGAGGGTTTTGTGTATGTCGTTTTTTGCGGCATGTTTAGATAAGTTTTGCGGGGTTTTATGCAATATGAGTTGGGGTCATATCTCTCCATCAGGGAATTCTAGGGGGACACTGTAATGGGTGTGATTCTTGGCAGGAGGCTATCATCATGCATGGTATGGAAGTTTGGAGGCTGCCACTAGCTAGGGGACGAGGAGGAGGTGGGATCGCTGTGGGAGATAGCTTGCCACCAGGATAGTTTCTGCGTGGATTACAAGTGTTGGTGGAAGCTAGGAGACACCGGGTGCAGTAGCTGGGGATTGACGACATAGGCTATTTAGGAACTGTGTCTAGAATCAAAATGCTTCCTCCAGGAAGGAAAACTAGCTTGGGTGTAGCCTGCAGGACTGACTATACGGTTCAGGATTTGTCCTCCCGAGGCAAATACAATGCCTGAGATGTGGCCCCAGTTACGAGATGCAATGCTCAGAAGGCGACTCTGTCAGTAGGCATGTTGGGCCCAGGTGAGGCATTCAGAGGAGTGCATGGTGGCTGCAAGGCACCTTCTAGGGCCTAGTAAACATTTTTATTCTGGGCACTATAGTCTATGAGAGTCAGTAGTGG